>NC_089219.1:9790776-10390776 GCF_963924675.1 Phocoena phocoena | reverse complement strand
AGGTTCATCAGTTGTAACAAATGTAAATGTACGGCTTTGGTGCAGGATGTTGATAATGGAGAGACTCTACATGTAGGGGTCAGAGGGCACAACGGAAATCTCTGTAACTTCCTCTCGATTTTTCTGTGAACCTATAACTGCTCTAAAATATAGTCTATTTTTTAAAAAATCTAACCAGTCTCCTCACAGCCAGGATATGGACAGAAATAGCCAAATAAAAAAAAAGGGCACAAATTCAACTCAAAAAAAAAAAAAGCCTATAGAAAACATTATTCATAATGGTAAAATACTGGTGACCAGGAATGAGATAAGAATGGCTACTATCATCAATTCTATTCAACATTACACTGGAAGTAAAAAAAAGAGATTTGAGGTTTGAAATAGAGAAATAAAATTGTCCCTATTTGCACATGACATGATAGTTGTAGAAAATCCAAAAAAAGTCTACAGAAATATTACTAGAATAAATTCAGCAAGGTTGTTAGATTTAAGGTATATATAAAAGAATAAATTATATTTCTATATATGAAATAAAACAAATTTTTAAAATATAATAGCACTGAAACATATCAAATAACTAGGAATAAAATATAATGAAAAACACTCAAGACAACTCTACAGAAAATTATAAACAATGGAGAGAAAGTAAAGAAACCTAGCAAATGAAGAAATGCGTCCAACTGAGCCATGGATTTAATGATTTGATGTCATAAAAGCTTCAGTTCTCCCCAAAATGATCTACAGATTTAATCTGATTAAAATGTGAACAGATTCTGTGAAAATTGACAAAATGACTCCAAGATTTAATTGGAATGGCAAAGGGCCAAAATCTCTTGAAGAAGACCACAAAAAATGAGAGGACTTGCTCTACCAGGTTATCCAGATGGATATTAAGCTTCAATGATTAAGAAAGCATGATATTGGCCCTATATATATATATATATATATATATATGATATAAGACCAATAGGTGAGAATAAAGGGTCCAAACAGTGATTCACTATGGCAGAGCAGTGGAGATGCTCAATGGTACTCAATCAATTAGAAAACTGTATGGGAAAAAAAAATAATTAAACTTGGCCCTGACCTCACACCATACAAAAAAGTCAGTTTCCAGATGGATGGTAGACTCCAATGTGAAATTAAAACAAAACTTCTTGACAATAATAGAGAGTACCCTTATGACCTTGGGGTGCTCAATGACTTCTTAAACAGGACTAGCCATAAAGGAAAAGATGGATAATTAGACACCTAGAGCCAAGAGAAGATTCCTACTCTCATTATAGAAGAAGATTCCTACTCTCATTATAGAAAGAACTCCCTCAAATCAATAAGACAAAGAATTCAATTAAAACACAAACAAGAGGGAATTCCCTAGCGGTCCAGTGGTTAGGGCTCTGGGCCCGGGTTTGATCCCTGGTCGGGGACGAAGATCCTGCAAGTTGCACAGTGCAGCCAATAACAAACCAAAAATAAAATAGAAAAACAAAATAAGAGACTTCAACAAGCACTTCATTAAAGGGGGTATTTTAAATGGCCAGTATGAAAAGATGCTCATCCCCATTATTCATTGGGAAAAGCAAATTAAAACCAAAATGAAACACTAATACATATCCACCGTAATAGCCAAAACTTAAGACTGATGATTCCAAGTGTTGGTAAAGGTATAGAGCAACAGGAACTCTCATACACTATTGCTGGAAGTATGAAGTGGTGCAAACACTTTGGAAAACTGCCAGACATTATGTTAAAGTTGAGCATCTGCCTGCTCTCTGACTCAACAACCCTACTCCTAGGTATACAACTAAGAGAATGCATGCCCACATATATCAACATATTACCAGCATGTTTGCAGAAGCGTCCATTACTCATAACAGCTCCAAACTGCGAACAGCCCCAATTTTCGTCAACAGCAGTAGATGACAGATGAGGGTATTCATATAAGGGAATATACACAGGACTGAAAGTGAACAAACGACATGCAACATGGATGATTCTCAAGGCTGAAAGGGAAAGCCAGATATAAAGTACATGAATGACTCCATTTAATTTCATCTTGTGGGACTTCATACGGTTATTGGTCAGGATAGCGGTCAGCTTTAGGGAGGAGGGAGAAGGGGTGATTGGGAGAACCCCAGTGGGACTCTCAACACAGAAGCTCCATCTTAGAATCTGTGCTCTTTGTTATTGTTTTGTTGTTGTCGTTGTCACACGTCAGTAAAAGTCGCTTTTGAAAGTGTGGCTGGGTACATACCAAACTTTAAAAACTCTCACCCTACAGCACTAGGTCACCGGGAGGGACTGTCGTTTTAACTTCAGATTGTCTAGAACTAAGCTGTACAGTTGTAATTTCAAAATTAAACATTGAGTCGAAGCACTAAATTAGCTTTCACCAAGAATTTCTATTCCCCAACCACTGTTACTGGAAAAAGCTTCCCATTGGAGAAGTGAGCTGTTAAATGAAAGAGAACACTGCTTTATCTCAGCAATGTCCTTGTTTCCCCTTGTTCTACTTAAGTATTTTCCTCAGTACAATACAAATTCCAATATCAGTTCCTAGGAAGTCTTTTTCCTGGTTTTTAGAACAGTACTGGCATGGACAGGCCCTCAAACATCAATGGACGAAGGGACAGTCTGAGATTTGATGGATTTTTTTTTTTTTTTTTTTTTTTTTTTTTTTTTTTTTTGCCAGGGATGGATTTCTCTAAGGAGCTGGTGGGGAGCCCACCATCCAGTCTGGGCTTAGTTTTCTCAGTTCCACATCACTACAGTGATCACATCATTTATAGTCCAAATGGGGGCACGTGCAGGTGAAAGGGGGTGCTAGTTACAACTATATCGGCAATCAGACATAAACCAGGACCATTCTAGGCAAACAGGGACGTAAGGTTACAAGCTGGCTTGGGACTGAGAATTCACTGGCTAGAGAAACCACAAAACGTAAAGCAAGGCTCCCCTGGGATCGGAGCTGTGCTGTCAGCCTTGTTATTAAAACGGGGTAATTGTGTTCTCTTACTTTCTACATAACGGCTAATGCTATTAGCTCTGAAACAGAAACCTATGCTAAATGCATCTTTTATGAGACAGTTTCTTTTGTGCTCTCCCTGCCTTATTTGCTGGGTGCCAGATACCATTTCTGGGCGAAGGACTGCCTGTGGCACGCCTCGACAACCTCCCTCAGGCCTGCCGAGACCTAACCTTTGTTCTAGTTGCCTCTCTCAGGCTCTTCCAAGTCAATATGTGGGTTGAAATTCTGGACTGTTCAAGGCCAGGAGCCCCCATGGCTTGCTGTAGGAGCTTAAGAAACATTTGTTAAGGGAGTCACATGGCACAGCGGTCTTTCTGGTCCCTCTTACTTGCCTCCTCCGAACATCCCGCCTCTGCACCTGCTGCTCTCTCTGCCTGAGATGCCCCTGTTCCTTCTTCAATGAGTTAACTCCTTCTGGCCCCAGCTCTCACGGCCTCATGAAAGACATATCTGATCCCCCCGAATAGGTCTGGTGTCTCTGTTACACAGAACCTGGTTCTTCTGTGGGGACTCAGCTCTTGATCTGAGATTGGATGGCCTTTTCTTTCTCCAGGGCCAACACTAGGGTGAAGCAAATGAGGTACTCACCTCAGTGCAAAAGTTAAGGTGGCACCAAAAATTCAACAGTCAAGACAAAAATGAAAAATTTTTTTAAAAATCAAAGTAATGCAAAAAAAGCCACCATGAACACGATACCAAAATCTTAAATAAAGGCAAGATCACAAGGCAAAGCTTGTTAAAGTACAGATTGCTGGATCCCATTCCCTGAGTTTCTGATTCAGGAGGTCTGAGGGAGCTGAGAATCTGCACTTCTAACAGGTTGCTACTGATCCAGGGAACACACTTTGAGAACCACTGATTTAGAGTCTATTCACCCTATTTCCCACCTCCACCCTACATCAAGATACAGAAAAGCAATTCCTTCTGTGCCATGAGCAGAACTGGGCAGAAAGGAAGCCACTGCATTCCAATAAAGATGTTTAAAAAAAAATTATCAGTAAACTTAATAAAACATGTTTTTAATTATAAGAAAAAAAAGGATCAGTATTTGACCATCTAACCCTCCTGTGGTTGGCTGAATGATGCCCTCCACAAGGACTCCACGTCCTAATTCCCAAAACCTAAAAGCACATTACCTTATATGGCATAAAGGATTCTGCAGATGTGATTAAGTTAAGGATCTTGAGGGGAGAAGACTATCATGTATTATCCACGTGGGTCCCCATATAACCACAAGGGTCTTGATAAAAGAAGGCAATATGATGACAGAAGCAGAGGTTGGAGTGATGCACTTTGAACGTGGAGCAAGGGGCCACAAGCCATGGAATACTGGGGCCACTAGAAGCTGAAAAAGGCAAGGCAATGGACCCTCCCCTAGAGCCTCCAGAAGCAATGCAGCCCTGCCGACACCTTGACTTTAGCCCAGTAAAACTATCTGGACTCTTGCCCTCCATAACTGTAAGAGAATAAATATGTGTTGCTCTGAGTCACTAAGTTTGTGGTAATTTGTTACAGCAGCCATAGGAAACTAATATACTCCCATCATGTTATAAACAAAACACCTGTGGACACAGTGAAATACACCACTCTGAACTGGGCCACAAGGACAAGGAGGGTTTGACAACCATGGGGAGAGAGACTGGTATCCCCAACAGGTGTCAGTACTATTTTGTTTCTTTTGTTTTCTTCAAACACCCTGAGCTCTTTCCTACCTCAGGACCACTGTGTATGCTGCTGCTCTGAGCTAGAACATTCGTGTGGGGCTCTAGTTCATGGGCCTACACATCAACATCTCCAACAGCCAGAAAACGGAACAGTGCAGTTCTTCCTAGGACCTGCCAATGAGAAGGGAAGCCCACGACACCAGAGGTTAGAGCAGGACAGCTCTACTGAGATCGCTGCCAGCCATTTGGGTAAACTGCAGGTCATAATCACCAACTCAAGAACAACAAGGGGATTTAAAATCACATTACTAGTCACAACACAGATGTTATGCCCCCCTCCGAAAGTTCGTACGTTGAAGTCCTAACCCCTAGAGCCTTAGAATGTGACCTTATTTGGAAACAGGTTCTTCACAGAGGTAATTAAGTTTAAGATGAGTTCATTAGGAGAGCCATAATCCAATATGACTTGTGTCCTTATTAAAAAGGGAAATTGGGGGAATTCCCTGGTGGTCCAGTGGTTAGGACTCGGTGCTTTCATTGCCAAGGGCCCAGGTTCAATCTCTGGTCAGGGAACTAAGACTCCACAAGCCACACGGCGTGGTCATAAAAAAAAAAAAAAAAAAAAAGGAAATTTGGAAACAGATAAGCACACAGAACACCACGTGAAAAATGAAAGCAGAGCAGAGTTTGACTTATAGAAGCATCATCTCAACGAGTGTGAAGGATCTCCAGCAAACCACCAGCTAGCTGGAGAGAGGCATAGAAGAGGTTCTCCCTCACAGCCCTCAGAAAGAGTCAACCCTGCTGACACCTTGATCTTGGGTTTCTAGCCTCCAGAGCTGTGAGACAATAAATTTCTGTAGTTTAAACCACCTATTTTGTGGTACTTTGTTATGGCAGCCCTAGCAGATCAATACAATAGGCTAACTCCAGGGACGGTTAACTCTGCAGCTCAACAACATCATCTGGAACCCAGATGATTCCCTCAGTGAGTCAGCTCACTGTTCCCTCAGTGAGTCAGCTTTGCCTCATGATCACAAAATGGCTGCTGCAGACATGCATGAGAAGGTCCAGGAGAAGAAGGGCTGTTTCTGTTCATGTATATCATTAAGAGAAAAGAAACCCTTTCTAGAAGCTCCCTAGGGAACTTTCCCTCACATTTCAATGGCCAGATAACATCTCATGGCTAAGATCA
Organism: Phocoena phocoena; assembly: GCF_963924675.1. Lineage (NCBI taxonomy): Eukaryota > Metazoa > Chordata > Mammalia > Artiodactyla > Phocoenidae > Phocoena > Phocoena phocoena. The sequence continues at coordinate 10,384,889 of NC_089219.1, read as the reverse complement.
CCAGTAACAGGAACGGTTTCCTCCATTCAAGATTTCTCCATGGAGCTGGGTAGAAGGTCATCCTTCCCTAAAGAAAGTGGGTAAAGGTTGGACACAGGGTCGACTTATCCACTGAGCAGAGTAAACACAGAGCCTAGAGCCAGCAGTACTTTTAGGGGCCCACAAAAAATATTTTACTTCTCACAGTAAGCATGATACATATTTCAACTGTCATTTATATGAATATGATTTTTTTAATTTTCTTTTTTTATTTTGATTTTTATGTATTTTTTGGCTGTGTTGGGTCTTTGTTGCTGCACACAGGCTTTCTCTAGTTGTGGTAAGCAGGGGCTACTCTTCGTTGCTGTGCACGGGCTTCTCATTGCCGTGGTTTCTCTTGCTGTGGAGCACAGGCTCTAAGCAAGCAGGCTTCAGTAGTTGTGGCTCACGGGCTCTAGAATGCAGGCTCAGTAGTTGTGGTGCACGGGCTTAGCTGCTCTGCAGCATGTGGGATCTTCCCGGACCAGGGCTCAAACCCATGTCCCCTGCATTGGCAGGCGGGTTTTTAACCACTGTGCAACCAGGGAAGTCCTGAACTTAATATTTGTTATATTTGTTATAGAGGGAAGGTCCCTCAAAGGCAAAAGTGCCTAGGACTCACAAAAGTCACAACGCAGCCCTAGGTGGACACCTCTGCCAGCAAAGGGGGTGGGTGAAATATGTTTGGGTGGGTAACTAGTTGGGTTTGCTACAACTCAACACACAGACGAGAAGACTCATGACCACCAGTAATAGTAGTGCATTCTGGCATGAATGTTTCAAGCAGGAATGGGGTGAGGGGTGATATTAGCTGGGAAGAGTCCTCTCTCATCACCCAACAATTGATAACCCCTGCAGAGGGGACAACCACCTCCCCACCTTGTTGGTTTGCAACTTTCTCATTGTGATGGACTGAATTGTGCCCCCCATTACACATTGAACCCCTAACCCCCTCATGTGACTATATCTGAAGACAGGACCTTTAAGGAGGTATTAAGGTTAAACAAGGTCATAAGGGAGGGCCCCTGCTTCGACAGGACTGGTGTCCTTAGGAGAAGAGGAAGAGACACCAGGAGTGCACGTACAGAGGACAGGCCACGAGAGGACACAGCAAGAAAGCAGCCATCTGCAAGCCGGGAGGAAAGGTCTCACCAGGAACCAACCCTGCTATCGTTCTGATCTTGGACTTCTGGCCTCCAAAACTGAGAAGATGAATTTCATCCTTTATGCTCCCCAGTCTACAGTGCTCTGTTATGGCAGCCCAGGCACTGACACGCTCATCTAGTTCAACCCTCTCGTTTTAGAGGGGCAACCATGTCTGAGAGAGCCAGGAACTTGTTGGGCTCTAGCAGAGCTCAGCCTAGAATCCTAGCCAAGCTGGGGTCTATCCGCCTCTTACATGCAGCCGAGGGACACAGTCGCCGTAGGTCGTGGGCACCGTTGAACTCATCACCTGCAGGTGTCCCCTGGGCTCCTGCCCACGCTGGAGTCTGCGCTAGAGCAGGCCTTGTTTTTATCTCTGCATTTGCTTCCTGAATTAGTACCATGAGGGAGTGGCCAGCTTCCCTGCTCCTCCCCACACCTCCCACGGCCATTAGCATGCAAGAAACAGCCTCATAATGATGCGGGGAGGAGGGAACAAACTCATCAGCTTAATCAGAGAAATATAGTTTGCAGGCCAAGTGCTAATTCATCAAAGCACAGCCGACAGAGACACTGGCTCGGCTTTCATTAGCCCAGTGAACACAATACAGGAGCAATTGAGCGTAAGAGGCAAAGAACGATAATTCTTTCCAAGGAGCCCCTGGGTGACTGTGGCTTTTTCACATGAATAAAGAGGAGCTGATTAATCAACGATGGTGAATACAGGCTGCTCGCTACCTGCCGAGACACGGCAAGATCGAAACTGGATAGCGCCTCTGCCCCTTTCCGAGTTTGGGCCCCCTCTCCCTTCAGGATAGTATGTGACAAGAGCAGGCTTTTAACGAGGCAGCTGCTCGGCCACCTCAGCTTCATCCCTTTTCCTAAATAATTGATGCGTGTGGATCGCAGCTGCTATAAATGTCAGGCCACAATTTGTGGCGAACGCCAGCGCAAATCAGTTCAAGCCGCACATGACCAGAGGCCTCCCCAGCTGCAGGCAGAGAAGAAGAATAAAAACGCTCAAGGCTGCGGCGGCATTTTTCTTCCTATCAGCTCTCAGTGCAGGAGCCTCAAGATTTTTTTTTAAGTCCTGCAGACTCCCTGGGAAGGAGGGAATTATGGCCTGAGATTTTCTGTGAGGTACTGTTGACCTTGGGAAGCTGAAGGACTCCAAGAGGATGGGGAGAGCATGGACCCTGATCTTTCAAAGCTCAAGTCCTTGGGGAAAATGACCCATCACTCCTAGGGACCAAAAGGGAAGAGCCATTACTTGGTAGAGGAGGTAACTGCCCCTGCCTCTGGGCCTTTGCACCTGCAATTCCCTTAGCTTGTGATGGTTTTCTTCCTCTCGCCCTGTTGTTAACTTTACTTGTTATTCTGGTTTCAGCTTAACTGCTTCTTCCTTCGGGAAGTCTTCCCCGACCTCCAGGACTGGGTTGGGCATTTTCCATTGTGCTCCACGGCACATAGGGACCCCGGTTTCCACTCGCCCAACAGCACTTACAATTTATTCCAATAGCAGAAACTCAGTGCCCTTTAGGAGGTCTCCTCCACCACCGCACACATCCTCTGTGGGCTGTCAATCCAGAGTCCTGTCCAATTCCAGCCAAAGTAGTGGACAGAAGACCAAAGACAAGTCAAATTCTCATGCCAAGACAACCCGATATTGATCAAGGTAAGGAAAATGGTGAGAACCAATCTGTCCCAAAGGCATCGACTCTGGAAAAGACTGTCTCTATTTCCTGCTCTTTAGATCCCTGGAGCTGCTGCCCATTCCTGTCCTTTCCAAGCCTGGCTGTTCGGCTTCTTTTTCCAGCCTGTGAACCATCCCATAGCTGCCCAGTGCACTGTCTTTGGCTGAGGGTAGCCAGAGCTGGCTTCTGTTGCCTACAACCAAAAGCCCTGAGGTCCTCTAACATCCCATCCATCCCTCTGTAGTGACTACCTGAGAACAGTGGCTGTCACTCGTCCTCATACCCTCAGAGACTAACACAGGATCTGGTACCTGGCAACCGCTCACCAGTTTGCGTGGAAATTCCTTCTGCTAATCACTGAGTAATGCTGCTTTGATCGGCTGTGTCAAGAGCTGTCAATCTGACATGCAACACGCACTGAGGAATCCGCTTAGCGATGCAAGCACTGGGAGACAAACGTGATAGAGCAGGAATACGTCAGGATTCAAGGCACATGGATCTGAATTTGGATGCCAACTCCAGAATCTGTTAGGTATTACTCAAGGGCACAGAGTTCACCTCTTTGTCTTTGCCTCCACAGCACTGTACCTGGCACCTGGGCAGGTGCTCAAGAAATAAGAAGTAGTGACGTGAGTATGTCACTACTAAGTCAGTCTCACCTTCAGCATCATTAGAGGAAGATAATGTCATGTCCCTTTCTAGACTCTTGAGGCTTAAACACTAGGTTAAACATGTAACATGGTCAGTGGTCAGTGTGTATCAATTCCCTCTCCACTCAGGGTGTGTGTCCAACCTTCAGAGTGTGTGTCCAACCTTCTACGTTTTCCGCTGTCCCCACTCCCTCCATCCAAGTTATCTAGTCTAGAGTCTGTGGCAGAGAAGAAACTTCTTCCCTCCACCCTCCAAGGTTCTCCAGATGGGGCCCTGCAAATTAGACTGACAAGAGACAGATTAACAAGAGGAAAATAAATAAAAATTGATTAACGTACACAGCACAGGTACACATGGGAGAAAGCCAGTGATGAGGAACTCAAAGAGGTGGTTAGAACTTGGGGCTTCTATAGCATCTTAACAGTGGACGATACACTTGTCAAGAAGTGACAAGACAAAGGAAACAGGATTTGGGGTGGCAAACTGTAGGGACATAAATATATAGGAGAAAAAATGGAGGATAAGGGTTGCTTTAGTAAGGTTTCCTAGGTAGATTCCTCTGGTGCCATCTCTGGACCAAAAAGAGTCAAGAGTTGTCCCAAGTGATTAAGAATTGTAGAAAGGAGAGGGCAGAGGATTTTTCTTATGTCTACTTCTTCTCAACTGCTCATTTTAAGGCTGGATGAGTGGCTCATTTTAAGGTTGGATACTCTGAACCCTTCGCATCATACACAGAAACTATGAGCTGGGGTTCCAGGCTCCAATGACAGCTGTCCAGAACATGGACAGTCCTGAATGGGTCACCAGGACCCATGGGAGAGCAAGTACAGTGTGACTGCAAAGAACATTCCAGAACAAGGCAGATATGCCTTGTAAATATACGCATATATTTAATTCAAATGATCTGGATTTGTATCTAGCCGCCCTTTTGATCTGCTCTCTGAAAACTGTCATCTCCTCCCGCCTCCCAGAAGAGCTTAGGAAGTCGTGTTTATCTGGGAGAGCAAACACTACTCTTCATCTAGATCAAGGGTCAGCAACGTTTTGTTTTTGTTTTAGTTTTGCAAAGTCCCAGATAGTAAATATTTTAGGCTCTGCACGCCACACAGCCTCTGTCACAGCTACTCATCTCTGACGTTGTAGCGTGAAAGCTACAATGGTTCTGACTATGCTCCAATAAAACTTTTCTTTTATAGGCACTGGAATTTAAGTTTCATATAACTGTCAGTTGTCACAAAGTATTCCTCCTCTGATTTTTTTTTCAACGATTTAAAAACGGAAAAACGATTCCTAGTTCAGGAGCTGTGAGCTGTATTTGCCCTGCAAGCCAACGTTTGCCGGCCTCATCTAAATGGAGGCTCAGTTGCTCACCTTTGGCATAGGATGGCCATCGTTAGCCGCTCACACCACTTCCCAGCTACAGCACCCTCAGAGCCTGCACCACAGGAAGGAACTTGCAGGGAAAGCAGAGAGGAAGGCTATCCAGAATAAGGGGGACAGTGGCAGTGGTGAAAAGCTGTGGAATTAGACCCAGGACAGAAGTCAATCACTCCTGCTTGCTAATTTGTCGAGCCCTGGGCAATTCAGTTACATTGTCTAAGCCTTAGCTTTCTCTTACACTAAAATGCATATATCGCACCTCATGAGATGGTGAGCGTTATGTGAAGTAACCTATTCAAAGCATTTAACACAGTCTGGCGCCCAGCAAGAGCTTCATGGAGGCTGGTCCCCCACAGGGAAGGAACAGGACATTCCCATTTTGTCCAAAGCCAATTAGCCTGAAGAATGTCCACACATTTACAGAATGTATGCACAGAATGTACGTACAGACAGAACAAGTTTGCTGAGCCCTGATAAAGGAGAATTGTGTTTGATCTCCTGGGTAAGAATGACTTCCTAAGCTATTCTAGAAGGTGGGAGGAAACAGGTCAGCTTTCAGAGGGCAGATCAACAGGGCAGCTAGACTGTACTTGGTGTGGGGGGGTGGGGTGGGGGGAGTCTGTTCACCTTCTACTTCAGCAGCAGAAACTCAGCCACGTTTTCCCCTGATGCCCCTTTTCTGTTCATTCTGCTAACTAGTAAAGCCTAGCTCTGCCTCTAAATTACAAACAATCCCCTTCAAGTTGCCCTTATCGAGGGTCTTGATCTGCAACCTGCAACCCAGTCCTCTCTGCCAAACAGAGAAGCAGGCCTCCAGCCTTTAGGAATAAATTCACCTGAGAGCCGGGAACAATATGGTCGGTTCATCCAGATTATCCTTAAAATGACTAGCAGCTTTCCAGAACTCCAGCAGCTACCTACGATGGGCAAGATCCCACTTATAGATACGTTGTGGCAAGTTTCAGAATCACCCATGAAAAGAAAGAGAGTAGAAGGAGTGTAGCAACGGAGGCCCCAATTCCCCCTCTTCCAGGAAGGAGCAGCTGCCCCTGCAGTTGCTGGTGGTACTTCAGGCCCTGCAGGTGCTGCAGAGAGGCCCAAGGTCACATCCTTCCAGAGATGACCACCTCCCATGACTGGTGACAGGCATATGAGGGCCTGGCCAATCTGGCCCAATGTGGGTCACTCTGATGGCCCATTTCAGCTCCCACGTGTAGGGAAGGAAAATTATTCTTTTAACCATCTACCCATCTTAGGTTCATTGGCTGGGGCCCTGACAATTAGACTGACAGAATTCAGATTAACAAGAGAAAAACAAACAGAAGTTTAACAATGCATTGATATTTTGCCTATATCAATACGTGGGAGCACTTATACATACAACATCTTAACAAAGGAACGATCCATGTTTAGGGAAGTAAGAAGATGAGGGAAAGGACTTTGAGTGTCTAGGTCAGCAAACTGTGAAGTTTTAAAGCTCGTTGTGTAGATTCCTCTGGTGACGTCTCCAGGCTGATAGAAGCTTAGAGTTGTCTCCCAGTGACTAACTTCTGTCCTTCCCAGTGGAGAGGGCAAGCGGGGACAGCTTTACAAATTTACATCCTGTTTTAGGCAAATAGGGGAGGGCAGAGGGCCTTTCTTATAACTCCTTCTTCTGGACTGTCTTCTCTGCCCAGGCCTCCATGCCACAGAGGCAGACCCCAGAGCACACCCTACCAAACTCCCGGAGTGAGTACCCTGGCTCCGAGTCTGCTTCCCAGAGAACCCAGGCGGCCACAGCAGAGCAGTCAGCTCCAGGGTCAAACTCCTTGGCCAGACCCAAGGGTCAGGCCACTTGTGTGAAAGTCTTTCCAAGCCTCAACCTCTTACCTGGAAAACAGTCTGTGCCTTTCAATGGGGTATGCATAAAAGAAACATGCAAGGTCCTTAGTATACCTTCTGGATTCACCCCTGAAAGATGAGACGTCTCATAGACATGCCAGGAGCCAAGCAGGACAAAACCAAAAACAGCTAGAAGGGGATCAGGATGTGCCACCCCCAAATATGTCGCTTTTGTGCAAGGATTGTTTTGAGGTGAAGACAACTGCGAAACAGCCTGAAAACACAGTTCTCTGGCCTCCCCCTATTTGCCTCAGCAGGGCTGAAATTCCCTTTGTAAAGGAGTTCCTCTCCCGCTTCTCATAGCAGGAAGGGCAGAACCACTTCTTTTTTTTTCTTTTAAGTTTTTTTTTTTTTAGGTAAGAAGTAGATTTACTTAGAGAGATACACATTCCATAGACAGAATGCAGTCATCTCAAAAGGCACTTGTAACAATCTTTTTTTTGGCCGCACGGCATCCAGGATCTTAGTTCCCCGACCAGGGATCAAACCCGTGCCCCCTGCAGTGGAAGCACGAAGCACGGAATCTTAATCACTGGATGGCCAGGGAAGTCCCTCAAAAGGCACCTTTTGAGACAGAGCCACTCCTAATCACCAGAGAGGACTCTAGACTCTTATCAGCCCAGAGGTGGCACCAGAGGAATATGCATGACAATTAGTAAAATAACACTTACCTTCCGTTAGTTTCCCACATCTATTTACCTTCCAACAATTTACTACCCTTTTCCTTTGTCTCGTCACTTTTCCGTTGAATATATCATTTTTTGTTAAAATGATATATAAGCCTCCAGTTCCCAACATCTCTTTGGGGTTTTCAGTGCCATATGCATGTGAAATAAACCTTTTTCTCCTGTTCATCTGTCTTTTATCACCTTAATCTGCAGGGCCCCAGGCACAGAACCTAAGAGGGTAGAGGAAAATGTTCTTTCCTCTCCAACAAAAGCATGGAAATATAGGCCACACGGGCCCATAGCAACAAGGCACATGTCGGCCTGCTCATTCTTTTCTACAGTTTGAGGTGTGCTTCTGATCGGTCACAGAACAGTGTATATAAAAAGGAAGAAACCTGTCATGACACACAAAGGAGGCTAGATTACACATTTATTTTCCCCAGTGCCTTGCACAAGGCCAGGCACACAGTGGACACTCAAAAGCCAATGGATGAATAATAAACTGAGGAGAGGGGAGGGAGGGGAGGTGATGGCCAAGATCAATGCATGCCAATACTTGAGCCTTTACGCTTTGCCAGCCATTTTTCACAATACATGAGTTACAGCTGGGAACAAGATGAACAAGGCCCTCATGGAGCTCATAGTCTAATAGGGTATATACGGATTAAACAGGCAATCACAAAAGTGTTAGGGGAACCACTGACTGAAACTGCCTGCCCTGGCCGGGCCCGATAGTAACCACCTGCATGACTTACCTTACAGCAGGAGGTCCTGGTAACAAACATGGAACTAATAAGCTACCACCAACCAGAAGACTTCAGGAAAGGTCAAAAGGAGAGAGGAGACGCCAGTCCACATGTCCTACCAACCTCCCAGAATCCTTCTCGCTGGAATCCATCTTGGCCAAGTGATGCGCACGCCACCAGGAAGGACCCTGAGTCAGAGTGACTGGCCAGAGACAACCCAGAAACTAACCCCATCACCATAAAACCCGAGACTGAGAGCCACGTGGCACAGCAGTTTCCCTGGGGTCCCTGACCCTGCTGCTCTCCACCTGGGTGCCCCTTCCCCATAAAGTCTCTTGCTTTGTCCGCACGTGTGTCTCCTCAGACAATTCATTTCTGAGTGTTAGACAAGAGCCCACTCTCGGGGCCTGGAAGGGGTCCCCTTTCCTGCAACAAAAGCATAATAGCAAGGGACAAGTGCCATACAGAAAAATAAAGGGTATGTTGAGATCAGTACAGGGGGACCCGATTTAGACCCCTTAGGTCAGAGAAATGCCTAAGTCAAGAAAGCAACATATAAGCAAACACCTAACTGATGGGTAGATTAGCCAGTAACGGCGTCGGGGTGGAGAGGGCAGTGAGGGGAAAGAACGGCAGGGCGTGTGCTGAGGAAAGGGCATGGCAAGCGTGTTCTAGGAGAGGAAAGCCCACCACTGTGGCTGGAGCACGAGATGATGTTGGGATTGAGGCATCGGCCAGGCCACACAGAGTCTCATGGTCCACATGCTTCGGGGTTTCCTCTTATGAACAATGGGCAGGCATGGGAAGGGCACAGCCCAGGGAGTGTCCTGACTTAAGTCTCAAAGAGATACCCTGTCTGCAGAAGAGACGTTGGGCCACAGCAGGGCAAAAGGGGAAGCAGGAAGAGACGTTTGTAGTCATTCAGAGGACGGGAGCTTAGACCACGGCAACTGGGAAGGAGAGAGAAAGGCAGGCATGGGTAGGATGCCTTCTACATAGAGATGACACGTGACATGCTACCACACACCGGGCACTGTGCAAAGCAGCTGTTACTAAATGCCTGTCATTTCTGTGCCTTCTTTTTCAAGACATCTTCACTTACACACTTAGCTTGGAATTACAAGGATGAGGTGTTTCCTTCTCTTTAAAGTAGTAGTTTAAACATGACAGATTAAACATGCACTTATATCAGTTCCTTCCCAAAACTCTAATAGAATTATAAAGTAATTTATTTATTTATTTATCTTTAAAAGGAATTTTGCCTTATTTATTTATTTATTTATTTATGGCTGTGTTGGGTCTTATTTCTGTGCAAGGGCTTTCTCTAGTTGCGGCGAGCGGGGGCCACTCTTCATCACGGTGCACGGGCTTCTCACTATCGCGGCCCCTCCCGTTGCAGAGCACAGGCTCCAGACGCGCAGGCTCAGTAATTGTGGCTCACGGGGCTAGCTGCTCCGCGGCATGTGGGATCTTCCCAGACCAGGGCTCGAACCCATGTCCCCTGCACTGGCAGGCAGATTCTCAACCACTGCGCCACCAGGGAAGCCCTAAAGTAATTTATTTTTAATGTAGAAATCCACAGGGGCAGAGGAGGGACATGATAGAAGATGAAAATGTCAAGATACTTTAGAAGCAGGAAGAGTGATGTCCAGTGATAACTAACTGTCTTAAGGCAGGGCAAGCTGAAAGTGGAGTGCCTGCAGCACAGGTAGCAGGCAGGAGTGGAAGGCTACAGTCCATGCCACGGAAATCCAGAAAGCCTCAGGTACTGGAGGTACAAGGCGTCTCTGAAGGTAGGGCTGGAAAACAGGAAGGTGGGTTGAAAGTCTGTTGACTTAGATCGCACCCAATTCCTTCCTGTTATGTGGCAGAAAGTGGCAAGTACATTCCAGGGAGCAGCTGAACCAGAAAGTCCCTGGTTTCCTGAGTGCCAATCACAGCTAAAGGCAAGAACAAGGGCTGTAATGAAAACAGGGAGATTAAGAGAAAATCTGAACACTACATTTCTCTACTCAGCTCTCAATGCTGGAGCCAGTCTTTGATCACCCTGACACATCCTCTTCCTGCGATTCTGCTTAGGAAACTAATCATCACAAAGGAAAAACCTATAGACAAAAACACTGAAGAGTCCTGGCTGAACCCCCTCCAAAACCCATGTGAAAGCCCAACAAGTAGACAGGCGTCCCCCACGCACACAGAGCTTCCAGCCAGCTATAAAGCATCACCCAAGACAGCTCAGAACCAGCTGATGCCTGAGGGAAGCATCTAGTCCCCAACCATAGTGGGCTGTGGAGCGAAAGGCCTGGGTTCTAATCCCAGCCCTGCCCCTTGCCAGCTGTGAGACTCAGACAAATGACTTTAGGTCATTTCACAATAGCTACCTTCTGAGTGAAGGATTAAGTAAGAAAACACTTGTACAACTATTTAGAACAATGCCTAATATGAAAGAACTACATAATGTCTAAATAAACTCCAGATAGCAGTTCTGCAGAAACAGTGCATTATGCATGACTGCAAAAAAAAGGTAAATTAGAAATAATTTTGCACCCATGAAATGATGGGGTACTTAGGCAAAGGAATAGAAAAAGTGTATAGGGCTTCCCTGGTGGCGCAGTGGTTGAGATCCCGCCTGCCGATGCAGGGGATACGGGTTTGTGCCCTGGTCCGGGAAGATCCCACATGCCACGGAGTGGCTGGGCCCGTGAGCCATGGCCGCTGAGCCTGCGCATCCGGAGCCTGTGCTCCACAACGGGAGAGGCCACAACAGTGAGAGGCCCGCGTACTGCAAAAAAAAAGAAAAAATGTACAGCTCTTAAGAATTTTAAATGACTAAAGAAAAAAAAAATAGAATGTACTTCCCTGGTGGTTCAGTGGTTAAGAATCTGCCTTCCAATGCAGGGGATGCAGGTTCGATCCCTGGTCGGGAAACTAAGATTCCACGTTCTGCAGGGCAACCAAGCCCCCATGCCACAATTACTGAGCTCGTACGGTTCGATGGAGAGAGCCCAAGTGCCACAAACTACACAGCCCATGCACCCTGGAGCCTGAGAGCCACAACTAGAGAAGAGAAAACCCTCAGGCCACAACTAGAGAGAAGCCCACGCGCCGCGTCGAAAGATCCCATGTGCCGCAATTAAGACCCAACACAGCCAAAAAAAAAAATAGAAGAGCAGCAGTACTAATAAAGTCTCACAAAATATAAAACAAAAGAATCAAGATCAAAATTTTTATAAAAAGAAAACTAGACGTTCAATGCAGGTGCTAAACATCAAAACAGAAGTTCTTGAAAGAGAAAACAAATATTTTTTTAATTAATTAATTAATTTTTTTATACAGCAAGTTCTTATTAGTTATCTATTTTATACATATTAGTGAATATATGTCAATCCCAATCTCCCAATTCATCACACCACCACCCTCACCCCGCTTTCCCCCCTTGGTGTCCATACGTTTGTTCTCTACATCTGTGTCTCTATTTCCACACTGCAAACCTGTTCATCTGTACCATTTTTCTAGGTTCCACATATATGCGTTAATATACGATATCTGTTTTTCTCTTTCTGACTTACTTCACTCTGTATAACAGTCTCTAGATCCATCCACGTCTCTACAAATGACCCAATTTTGCTCCTTTTAAGGGCTGAGTAATATTCCATTGTATACATGTGCCACATCTTCTTTATCCATTCGTCTGTCGATGGGCATTTAGGTTGCTTCCATGTCCTGGCTATTGCAAATAGTGCTGCAGTGAACATTGGGGTGCATGTGTCTTTTTGAATTATGGTTTTCTCTGGGTATATGCCCAGTAGTGGGATTGCTGGATCATATAGTAATTCTTTTTTTAGTTTTTTAAGGAACCTCCATACTGTTCTCCATAGTAGCTGTATCAATTTACATTCCCACCAGCAGTGCAAGAGGGTTTCCTTTTCTGCACATCCTCTCCAGCATTTGTTGTTTGTAGATTTTCTGATGAAGCCCATTCTAACTGGTGTGAGGTGATACCTCATTGTAGCTTTGATTTGCATTTCTCTAATAATTAGTGATGTTGAGCAGCTTTTCATGTGCTTCTTGGCCATCTATATGTCTTCTTTGGAGAAATGTCTATTTAGGTCTTCTGCCCATTTTTGGATGGGGTTGTTTGTTTTTTTAATATTGAGCTGCATGAGCTGTTTATATATTTTGGAGATTAATCCTTTGTCCATTGATTCCTTTGCAAATATTTTCTCCCATTCTGAGGGTTGTCTTTTTGTCTTGTTTATGGTTTCCTTGGCTGTGCAAAAGCTTTTAAGTTTCATTAGGTCCCATTTGTTTATTTTTGTTTTTTATTTCCATTACTCTAGGAGGTGGATCAAAAAAGAGCTTGCAAAGGATGAGGGGAAGATGGCGGAAGAGTAAGACATGGAGATCACCTTCCTCCCCACAGATACACCAGAAATACATCTACATGTGGAACAACTCCTACAGAACACCTACTGAACGCTGGCAGAAGACCTCAGACCTCCCAAAAGGCAAGAAACTCCCCACGTACCTGGGTAGGGCAAAAGAAAAAACAGAGACAAAAGAATAGGGATGGGACCTGCACCAGTGGGAGGGAGCTGTGAAGGAGGAAAGGTTTCCACACACTGGGAAGCCCCTTCGCGGGCGGAGACTGCAGGTGGCGGAGTGGAGGAGCTTCGAAGCTGCGGAAGAGAGCACAGGGGTACGGAGGGCAAAGCAGAGAGATACCCGCACAGAGGATCAGGGCCGACCAGCACTCACCACCCCAAGAGCCTTGTCTGCTCACCCGCCGGGATGAGCGGGATCTAGGAGCTGAGGCTTGGGCTTCGGTCGGAGCGTAGGGAGAGGACTGAGGTTGGCGGCATGAACACAGCCTGCAGGGGGTTAGTGAGCCATGGCTAGCCGGGAGGGAGTCCGGGAAAAGGTCTGGAGCTGTCGAAGAGACAAGACACGTTTTCTTCTCTGTTTCCAGGTGCGCGAGGAGAGGGGATTAAGAGCGCCGCTTAAAGGAGCTCCAGAGACGGGCACGAGCCGCGGCTAAAAGCGCGGACCCCAGAGACGGGCATGAGACGCTAAGGCTGCTGCTGCTGCCACCAAGAAGCCTGTGTGCGAGCACAGGTCACTCTCCACAACCCTCTTCCGGGGAGCCTGTGCAGCCCGCAACTGCCAGGGTCCCGAGATCCAGGGACAACTTCCCCGGGAGAACGCACGGCACACCTCAGGCTGGTGCAACGTCACGCCGGCCTCTGCTGCCGCAGGCTCACCCCGCACTCCGTGCCCCTCCCACCCCCCGGCCTGAGTGAGCCAAAGCCCCCAAATCAGCCGCTCCTTTAACCCCGTCCTGTCTGAGCAAAAAACAGACACCCTCAGGAGACCTACACGCAGAGGCGGGGCCAAATCCAAAGCTGAGCCCCTGGGAGCTGTGAGAACAAAGAAGAGAAAGGAAAATCTCTCCCAGCAGCCTCTGAAGCAGCGGATTAAAACTCCACAATCAACTTGATGTACCTGCATCTGTGGAATACCTGAATAGACAAGGAATCATCCCAAATTGAGGAGGTGGACTTTGAGAGCAATATTTATGATTTTTCCCCCTTTTCCTCTTTTTGTGAGTGTGTATGTGTATGCTTCTGTGTGAGATTTTGTCTGTATAGCTTTCTTCCACCATTTGTCCTAAGGTTCTATCCGTCCGTTTTTTTTTTTAATCTTTTTTCTTAATAATTATTTTTTAATTTAATAACTTTATTATATTTTCCTTTATTTTATTTTACTTTATCTTCTTTCTTTCCTTTTTCCTTCCTTCCTCCCACGGTCCCTCCCTCCCTCCTTTCTTTCTTTCTTCTTTCCTTCTTTTCTTCCTTCCTTCCTTCATTCCTTTCTTTCTTGCTACTTCTACTAATTCTTTCTCTCTACTTTTTCTCCCTTTTATTCTGAGCCATGGGGATGAAAGGCTCCTGGAGCTGCAGCCAGGACTCAGTGCTCTGCCTCTGAGGTGGGAGAGCCAAATTCAGGAAACTGGTCAACAAGAGACCTCCCAGCTCCACATAATATCAAACGGCGAAAATCTCCCAGAGATCTCCATCTCAACGCCAGCACCCAGCTTCACTCAATGACCAGCAAGCTACAGTGCTGGACACCCTATGCCAAACAACTAGCAAAACAGGAACACAACCCCACCCACTAGCAGAGAGGCTGCCTAAAATCATAATAAGTCCACAGACACCCTAAAACATACCACCAGACATGGACCTGCCCACCAGAGAGACAAGATCCAGCCTCATCCAGCACAACACAGGCACTAGTCCCTTCCACCAGGAAGCCTACACAATGCACTGAACCAACTTTAGCCACTGGGGAAAGACACCAAAAACAACGGGAACTATGAACCTGCAGCCTGCAAAAAGGAGACCCCAAACACAGTAAGATAAGCAAAATGAGAAGCCAGAAAAATACACCGCAGATGAAGGAGCAAGATAAAAACCCACAAGACCTAACAAATGAAGAGGAAATAGGCAGTCTACCTGAAAAAGAATTCAGAATAATGATAGTAAAGATGATCCAAAATCTTGGAAACAGAAGAGACAAAATGCAAGAAACATTTAACAAGGACCTAGAAGAACTAAAGATGAAACAAACAGTGATGAACAACACAATAAATGAAATTAAAAATACTCTAGATGGGATCAATAGCAGAATAACTGAGGCAGAGGAACGGATAAGTGACCTGAAAGATAAAATAGTGGAAATAACTACTGCAGAGCAGAATAAAGAAAACAGAATGAAAAGAACTGAGGACAGTCTCAGAGACATCTGGGACAACATTAAATGCACCAACATTCGAATTATAGGGGTTCCAGAAGAAGAAGAGAAAAAGAAAGGGACTGAGAAAATATTTGAAGAGATTATAGTTGAAAACTTCCCTAATATGGGAAAGGAAATAGTTAAGTCCAGGAAGCACAGAGAGTCCCATACAGGATAAATCCAAGGAGAAATACGCCAAGACACATATTAATCAAACTGTAAAAAATTAAGTACAAAGAAAGCATATTAAAAAGAGCAAGGGAAAAACAACAAATAACACACAAGGGAATCCCCATAAGGTTAACAGCTGACCTTTCAGCAGAAACTCTGCAAGCCAGAAGGGAGTGGTAGGACATATTTAAAGTGATGAAGGAGAAAAACCTGCAACCAAGATTATCTACACAGCAAGGATCTCATTCAGATTTGATGGAGAAATTAAAACCTTTATAGACAAGCAAAAGTTGAGAAAGTTCAGCACCACCAAACCAGCTTTACAACAAATGCTAAAGGAACTTCTCTAGGCAAGAAACACAAGAGAAGGAAAAGACCTACAATAACGAACCCAAAACAATTTAGAAAATGGGAATAGGAACATACATATCGATAATTACCTTAAATGTAAATGGACTAAATGCTCCCACCAAAAGACACAGATTGGCTGAATGGATACAAAAACAAGATCCATATATATGCTGTCTACAAGAGACCCACTTCAGACCTAGGGACACATACAGACTGAAAGTAAGGGGATGGAAAAAGATATAGCAATTCTCATATCAGACAAAATAGACTTTAAAATAAAGACTATTAGAAGAGACAAAGAAGGATACTACAAAATGATCAAGGGATCGATCCAAGAAGAAGATATAACAATTGTAAATATTTATGCACCCAACATAGGAGCACCTCAATACATAAGGCAAATACTAACAACCATAAAAGGGGAAATCGACAGTAACACATTCATAGTAGGGGACTTTAACACCCCACTTTCACCAATGGACAGATCATCCAAAATTAAAATAAGGAAACACAAGCTTCAAATGATACATTAAACAAGATGGACTTAATTGATATTTATAGGACACTCCATCCAAAAACAACAGAATACACATTTTTCCCAAGTGCTCATGGAACATTCGCCAGGATAGATCATATCTTGGGTCACAAATCAAGCCTTGGTAAATTTAAGAAAATTGAAATTGTTTCAAGTATCTTTTCTGACCACAACGCCATGAGACTAGACATCAATTGCAGGAAAAGATCTGTAAAACATACAAACATGTGGAGGCTAAAGAATACACTACTTAATAACGAAGTGATCACTGAAGAAATCAAAGAGGAAATTTAAAAATACCTAGAAACAAATGACAATGGAGACACGTCAACCCAAAACCTATGGGATCCAGCAAAAGCAGTTCTAAGAGGAAAGTTTATAGGAATACAAGCCCACCTTAAGAAACAGGAAACATCTTGAATAAACAACCTAACCTTGCACCTAAAGCAATTAGAGAAAGAAAAACAAAAAAACCCCAAAGCTAGTAGAAGGAAAGAAATCATAAAAATCAGATCAGAAATAAATGAAAAAGAAATGAAGGAAACGATAGCAAAGATGAATAAAACTAAAAGCTGGTTCTTTGAGAAGATAAAGAAAATAGATAAACCACTAGCCAGACTCATCAAGAAAGAAAGGGAGAAGGCTCAAATCAATAGAATTAGAAATGAAAAAGGAGAAGTAACAACTGACATGGCAGAAATACAAAAGGTCATGAGAGATTACTACAAGCAACTCTATGCCAATAAAATGGACAACCTGGAAGAAATGGACAAATTCTTAGAAATGCACAACCTGCCAAGACTGAATCAGGAAGAAATAGAAAATATGAACAGACCAATCACAAGCACTGAAATTGAAACTGTGATTAAAAATCTTCTAACAAACAAAAGCTCAGGACCAGATGGCTTCACAGGCGAACTCTATCAAACATTTAGAGAAGAGCTAACACCTATCCTTCTCAAACTCTTCCAAAATATAGCAGAGGAGGAACACTCCCAAATTCATTCTACAAGGCCACCATCACCTTGATACCAAAACCAGACAAGGATGTCACAAAGAAAGAAAACTACAGGCCAATATCACTGATCAACATAGATGCAAAAATCCTCAACAAAATACTAGCAAACAGAATCCAACAGCACATTAAAAGGATCATACACCATGATCAAGTGGGGTTTATTCTAGGAATGCAAGGATTCTTCAATATACGCAAATCAATCAATGTGATAAACCATATTAACAAATTGAAGGAGAAAAACCGTATGATCATCTCAATAGATGCAGAGAAAGCTTTTGACAAATTTCAACACCCATTTATGATAAAAACCCTGCAGAAAGTAGGCATAGAGGAACTTTCCTCAACAAAATAAAGGCCATATATGACAAACCCACAGCAAACATCATTCTCAATGGTGAAAAACTGAAAGCATTTCCACTAAGATCAGGAACAAGACAAGGTTGCCCACTCTCACCACTCTTATTTAACATAGTTTTAGAAGTTTTAGCCACAGCAATCAGAGAAGAAAAGGAAATAAAAGGAATCCAAATCGGAAAAGAAGAAGTAAAGCTGTCACTGTTTGCAGATGACATGATACTATACATAGAGAATCCTAAAGATGCTACCAGAAAACTACTAGAGATAATCAATGAATTCAGTAAAGTTGTAGGATACAAAATTAATGCACAGAAATCTCTGGCATTCCTATATACTAATGATGAAAAATCTGAAAGTGAAATCAAGAAAATACTCCCATTTACCATTGCAACAAAAAGAATAAAATATCTAGGAATAAACCTACCTAAGGAGACAAAAGACCTGTATGCAGAAAATTTTAACACACTGATGAAAGAAATTAAAGATGATACAAATAGATGGAGAGATATACCATGTTCTTGGACTGGAAGAATCAATATTGTGAAAATGCCTATACTACCCAAAGCAATCTACAGATTCAATGCAATCCCTATCAAACCACCACTGGCATTTTTCACAGAACAAGAACACAAAGTTTCACAATTGTATGGCAAAACAAAAGACTCTGAATAGCCAAAGCAATCTTGAGAACAAAAAACCGAACTGGAGGAATCAGGCTCCCTGACTTCAGACTATACTACAAAGCTACTGTAATCAAGACAGTATGGTACTGGCACAAAAACAGAAAGATAGAACAATGGAACAGGATAGAAAGCCCAGAGATAAACCCACGCACATATGGTTAGCTTATCTTTGATAAAGGAGGCAGGAATGTACAGTGGAGAAAGGACAGCCTTTTCAATAAGTGGTGCTGGGAAAAGTGGACAGCTACATGTAAAAGTATGAGATTAGATCACTCCGTAACACCATACATAAAAATAAGCTCAAAATGGATTAAAGACCTAAATGTAAGGCCAGAAACTATCAAAGTCTTAGAGGAAAACATAGGCAGAACACTCTACGACATCAATCACAGCAAGATCCTTTTTGACCCACCTCCTAGAGAAATGGAAATAAAAACAAAAATAAATAAATGGGACCTAATGAAACTTCAAAGCTTTTGCACAGCAAAGAAAACCATAAACAAGTCCAAAAGACAACCCTCAGAATGGGAGAAAATATTTGCAAATAAGACAACTGACAAAGGATTAATTTCCAAAATTTACAAGCAGCCCATGCAGCTCAATAACAAAAAAACAAACAACCCAATCCAAAAAACAAACAACCCAATCCAAAAAAGACCTAAATAGACATTTGTCCAAAGAAGATATACAGACTGCCAACAAACACATGAAAGAATGCTCAACATCATTAATCATTAGAGAACTGCAAATCAAAACTACAATGAGATATCATCTCACACCCGTCAGAATGGCCATCATCAAAAAATCTAGAAACAATAAATGCTGGAGAGGGTGCGGAGAAAAGGGAACACTCTTGCACTGCTGGTGGGAATGTGAATTGGTACAGCCACTATGGAGAACAGTATGGAGGTTCCTTAAAAAACTACAAATAGAGCTATCATATGACCCAGCAATCCCACTACTGGGCATATACCCTGAGAAAGCCGTAATTCAAAAAGAGTCATGTACCATAATGTTCACTGCAGCATTATTTACATTAGCAAGGTCATGGAAGCAACCTAAGTATCCACTGACAGATGAATGGATAAAGAAGATGTGGCACATATATACAATGGAATATTACTCAGCCATAAAAAGAAACAAAATTGAGCTATTTGCAATGAGGTGGATAGACCTAGAATCGGTCATACAGAGTGAAGTAAGTCAGAAAGAGAAAGACAAATACCATATGCTAACACATATATATGGAATTTAAGAAAAAATATGTCATGAAGAACCTAGGGTTAAGACAGGAGTAAAGACACAGACCTACTAGAGAACGGACTTGAGGATATGGGGAGGGGGAAGGGCGAGCTGTGACAAAGCGAGAGAGAGGCATGAACATATATACACTACCAAACGTAAGGTAGACAGCTAGTGGGAAGCAGCCGCATAGCACAGGGAGATCAGCTCAGTGCTTTGTGACCGCCTGGAGGGGTGGGATAGGGAGGGTGGGAGGGAGGGAGACACAAGAGGGAAGAGATATGGGAACATATGTATATGTATAACTGATTCACTTTGGTATAAAGCAGAAACTAGCACACCATTGTAAAGCAATTATACCCCAATAAAGATGTTAAAAAATAAAAAAGAACTTGCTGTGATTTATGTCAAAGAGTGTTCTTCCTATGTTTTCCTCTAAGAGTTTTATAGTGTCTGGTCTTACATTTAGGTCTCTAATCCATTTTGAGTTTATTTTTGTGTATGGTGTTAGGGAGTGTTCTAATTTCATTCTTTTACATGTAGCTGCCCAGTTTTCCCAGCACCACTTACTGAAGAGACTGTCTTTTCTCCACTGTATATCCTTGCTCCTTTGTCAAAGATTAGTTGACCATAGGTGCGTGGGTTTATCTCTGGGCTTTCTATCTTGTTCCATTGATCTATATTTCTGTTTCTGTGCCAGTACCACATTGTCTTGATTACTGCAGCTTTGTAGTATAGTCTGAAGTCAGGGAGCCTGATTCCTCCAGCTCCGTTTTTTTTCCTTGAAGACTGCTTTGGCTATTCGGGGTCTTTTGTATCTCCATATAAATTTTAAGATTTTTTTGTTCTAGTTCTGTAAAAAATGCAATTGGTAATTTGATAGGGATTGCATTGAATCTGTAGATTGCTTTGGGTAGTATAGGCATTTTCACAAAATTGATTCTTCCAATCCAAGAACATGGTATATCTCTCCATCTGTTGGTATCAGCTTTAATTTCTTTCATCAATGTCTTACAGTTTTCTGCATACAGGTCTTTTGTCTCCCTAGGTAGGTTTATTCCTAGGTATTTTTTTCTTTTTGTTGCAGTGGTAAATGGGAGTGTTTTCTTAATTTCTCTTTCACATTTTTCATCATTAGTGTATATGAATGCAAGAGATTTCTGTGCATTAATTTTGTATCCTGCAACTTTACCAAATTCATTGATTAGCTCTAGTAGTTTTCTGGTGGCATCTTTAGGATTCTCTATGTATAGTGTCATGTCATGTGCAAACACTGACATTTTTATTTGTTCTTTTCCAATTTGTATTCCTTGTATTTCTTTTTCTTCTCTGATTTCCATGGCTAGGACTCCAAAACTATGTTGAATAACAGTAGTGAGAGTGGACATCCTTGTCTTGTTTCTGATCTTAGAGGAAATGCTTTCAGTTTTTCACCATTGAGAATGATGTTTGCTGTGGGTTTGTCATATATGGCCTTTAAAACGTTGAGGTACCGAATAGCCAAAGCAATCTTGAGAACGAAAAAAGGAGCTGGAGGAATCAGGCTCCCTGACTTCAGACTATATTACAAAGCAACAGTAATCAAGACAGTATGGTACTGGCACAAAAACAGAAAGATAGATCAGTGGAACAGGATAGAAAGCCCAGAGATAAACCCACGCACATATGGACACCTTACCTTTGATAAAGGAGGCAGGAATGTACAGTGGAGAAAGGACAGCCTCTTCAATAAATGGTGCTGGGAAAACTGGACAGGTACATGTAAAAGTATGAGATTAGATCACTCCCTAACACCATACACAAAAATAAGCTCAAAATGGATTA
This sequence comes from Phocoena phocoena, assembly GCF_963924675.1. Taxonomy (NCBI): domain Eukaryota; kingdom Metazoa; phylum Chordata; class Mammalia; order Artiodactyla; family Phocoenidae; genus Phocoena; species Phocoena phocoena. The sequence continues at coordinate 10,363,732 of NC_089219.1, read as the reverse complement.
AAGACCTAAATGTAAGGCCAGAAACTATCAAACTCTTAGAAGAAAACATAGGAAGAACACTCTATGACATAAATCACAGCAAGATCCTTTCTGACCCACCTCCTAGAGTAATGGAAATAAAAACAAAAATAAACAAATGGGACCTAATGAAACTTCAAAGCTTTTGCACAGCAAAGGAAACCATAACCAAGACCAAAAGACAACCCTCAGAATGGGAGAAAACATTTGCAAATGAAGCAACTGACAAAGGAGTAATCTCCAAAATTTACAAGCAGCTCATGCAGCTCAAAAACAAAAAAACAAACAACCCCATCCAAAAATGGGCAGAAGACCTAAATAGACATTTCTCCAAAGAAGATATACAGAATGCCAACAAACACATGAAAGAATGCTCAACATCATTAATCATTAGAGAAATGCAAATCAAAACTATAATGAGATATCATCTCACACCAGTCAGAATGGCCATCATCAAAAAATCTATAAACAATAAATGCTGGAGAGGGTGTGGAGAAAAAGGGACACTCTTGCACTGCTGGTGGGAATGTGAATTGGTTCAGCCACTATGGAGAACAGTATGGAGGTTCCTTAAAAAACTACAAATAGAATTACCATATGACCCAGCAATCCCACTACTGGGCATATACCCTGAGAAAACCAAAATTCAAAGAGAGTCATGTACCAAAATGTTCATTGCAGCTCTATTTACAATAGCCCGGAGATGGAAACAACCTAAGCGCCCATCATCGGATGAATGGATAAAGAAGATGTGGCACATATACACAATGGAATATTACTCAGCCTTAAAAAGAAATGAAATTGAGCTATTTGTAATGAGATGGATAGACCTAGAGTCTGTCATACAGAGTGAAGTAAGTCAGAAAGAAAAAGACAAATACCGTATGCTAACACATATATATGGAATTTAAGGGAAAAAAATGTCATGAAGAACCTAGGGGTAAGACAGGAATAAAGACGCAGACCTACTGGAGAATGGACTTGAGGATATGGGGAGGGGGAAGGGTGAGTTTTGACAGGGCGAGAGAGAGTCATGGACATATACACACTAACAAACGTAGTAAGGTGGATAGCTGGGGGGAAGCAGCCGCAAGGCACAGGGATATTAGCTCGGTGCTTTGTGACATCCTGGAAGGGTGGTATGGGGAGAGTGGGAGGGAGGGAGACGCAAGAGGGAAGACATATGGGAACATATGTATATGTATAGCTGATTCACTTTGTTATAAAGCAGAAACTAACACACCATTGTAAAGCAATTATACCCCAATAAAGATGTTTAAAAAAAAAAAAAAAAAAAGAAAAATGTTGAGGTAGGTTCCCTCTATGCCCACTTTCTAGAGAGTTTTTATCAAATGGGTGTTGAATTCTGTCAAAAGATTTTCTGCATCCTTTGAGATGATCATATGGTTTTTATTCTTCAACTTGTTAATATAGTGTATCACATTGATTGATTTGCATATATTAAAGAATCCTTGCATCCCTGGGATGAATCCTTGCATCCCTGGGATAAATCCCATTTGGTCATGGTGTATGATCCTTTTAATGTGCTGTTGGATTCTGTTTGCTAGTATTTTGTTAAGGATTTTTGCATCTATATTCATCAGTGATATTGGTCTGTAATTTTCTTTTTTTGTGATTTTGGTATCAGGGTGATGGTGATCTCATAGAAGGAGTTTGGGAGTGTTCCTTCCTCTGCAATTTTTTGGAAGAATTTGGGAAGGATGGATGTTAGCTCTTCTCTAAATGTTTGATAGAATTCGCCTGTGAAGCCATCTGGTCCTGGACTTCTGTTTGTTGGAAGATTTTTAAACACAGTTTCAATTTCATTACTTGTGATTGGTCTGTTCATATTTTCTATATCTTCCTGGTTCAGTCTTGGAAGATTATACCTCTCTAAGAATTTGTCCATTTCTTCCAGATTGTCCATTTTATTGGCATAGAGTTGCTTGCAGTAGCCTCTTAGGATGCTTTGTATTTCTGCAGTGTCTGTTGCAACTTCTCCCTCTTCATTTCTAATTTTATTGATTTGAGTCCTCTCCCTCTCTTTCTTGATGAGTCTGGCTAATGGTTTATCAATTTTGTTTATCTTCTCAAAGAACCAGGTTTTAGTTTTATTGATCTTTGCTATTGTTTTCTTTGTTTCTATTTCATTTATTTCTGCTCTGATCTTTATGATTTCTTTCCTTCTGCTAACTTTGGGTTTTGTTTGTTCTTCTTTCTATAGTTCCCTTAGGTGTAAGGTTACATTGTTTACTTGATATTTTTCTTGTTTCTTGAGGTAGGCTTGTATAGCTATAAACTTCCCTCTTAGAACTGCTTTTGCTGCATTCCATACGTTTTGGATGGTCATGTTTTCATTGTCTTTTGTCTCTAGGTATTTTTTGATTTCCTCTTTACTTTCTTCAGTGATCTCTTGGTTATTTAGTAACATATTGTTTAGCCTCCATTTGTTTGTATTTTTTATGTTTTTTTCCCTGTAATTGATTTCTAATCTCATAGCATTGTGGTCAGAAAAGGTCCTTGATATGATTTCAATTTTCTTAAATTTACTGAGGCTTGATTTGTGACCCAAGATGTGATCTATCCTGGAGAATGATCCGTGTGCACTTGAGAAGAAAGTGTAATCTGCTGATTTTGGATGGAATGTCCTATAAATATCAATTAAATCTATCTGGTCTATTGTGTCATTTAAAGCTTGTATTTCCTTATTTATTTTCTGTTTGGATGATCTGTCCATTGGTGTAAGTGAGGTGTTAAAGTCCCCCACTATTATTTTGTTACTGTCGATTTCCTCTTTTAGAGCTGTTAGCAGTTGCCTTATGTATTGAGGTGCTCCTATGTTGGGTACATATATATTTATAATTGTTATATCTTCTTCTTGGATTGATCCCTTGATCATTATGTAGTGTCCTTCCTTGTCTCTTGTAACATTCTTTAAAGTCTATTTTATCTGATATGAGTATTGCTACTCCAGCTTTTGATTTCCATTTGCATGGAATATCTTTTCCCATCCCCTCACTTTCAGTCTGTATGTGTCCCTAGGTCTGAAATGGGTCTCTTGTAGACAGCATATATATGGGTCTTGTTTTTGTATCCATTCAGTGAGCCTGTGTCTTTTGGTTGGAGCATTTAATCCATTCACGTTTAAGGTAATTATTGATATGTATGTTCCTATGACTATTTTAAGAATTGATTTGGGTTTGTTTTTGTAGGTCCTTTTCTTCTCTTGTGTTTCCCACTTAGAGAACTTCCTTTAGCATTTGTTGTAGAGCTGGTTTGGTGGTGCTGAATTCTCGTAGTTTTTACTTCTCTGTAAAGCTTTTGGTTTCTCCCTTGAATCTGAATGAGATCCTTACTGGGTACAGTATCTTGGTTGTAGGTTCTTCCCTTTCATCACTTTAAGTATATCATGCCACTCCCTTCTGGCTTGTAGAGTTTCTGCTGAGAAATCAGCTGTTAATCTTATGGGAATTCCCTTGTATGTTATTTGTCGTTTTTCCCTTGCTGCTTTCAATAATTTTTCTTTGTCTTTAATTTTTGCCAATTTGATTACTATGTCTCTCAGCATGTTTCTCCTTGGATTTATCCTGTATGGGACTCTCTGTGCTTCCTGGACTTTGGTGGCTATTTCTTTTCCCATGTTAGGGAAGTTTTCAACTATAATCTCTTCAAATATTTTCTCAGGTCCTTTCTCTCTCTCTTCTCCTTCTGGGACCCCTATAATGCGAATGTTGTTGTGTTTAACGTTGTCCCAGAGGTATCTTAGGCTGTCTTCATTTCTTTTCATTCTTTTTTCTTTATTCTGTTCCGTGGCAGTGAATTCCACCATTCTGTCTTCCAGGTCACTTATCCATTCTTCTGCCTCAGTTATTCTGCTATTGATTCCTTCTAGTGTAGTTTTCATTTCAGTTATTGTATTGTTCATCTCTGTTTGTTTGTTCTTTAATTCTTCTATGTCTTTGTTAAACATTTCTTGCATCTTCTCGATCTTTGCCTCCATTCTTTTTCCGAGGTCTTGGATCATCTTCACTATCATTATTGTGAATTCTTTTTCTGGAATGTTGCCTATCTCCACTGCATTTTATTGTTTTTCTGGGGTTTTATCTTGTTCCTTCATCTGGTACAAAGCCCTCTGCCTTTTCATCTTGTCTGTCTTTCTATGAATGTGGTTTTTGTTCCACAGGCTGCAGCATTGTAGTTCTTCTTGCTTCTGCTGTCTGCCCTCTGGTGGATGAGGCTATATAAGAAGCTTGTGCAAGTTTCCTGATGGGAGGGACTGGTGGTGGGTAGAGCTGACTGTTGGTCTGGTGGGCAGAGCTCAGTAAAACTTTAATTCACTTGTTTGCTGATGGGTGGGGCTGGGTTCCCTCCCTATTGGTTGTCTGGTCTGAGGCGACCCAACACTGGAGCCTACCTGGGCTCTTTGGTGGGGCTAATGGTGGACTCTGGGAGGGCTCACGCCAAGGAGTAGTTCCCAGAACTTCTGCTGCCAGTGTCCTTGTCCTCACGGTGAGACACAGCCACGCCTTGCCTCTGTAGGAGAGGCTCCAACACTAGCAGGTAGGTCTGGTTCAGTCTCCCCTGGGGTCACTGCTCCTTCCCCTGGGTCCCGATGGGCACACTACTTTGTGTGTGGCCTCCAAGAGAGGAATCTTTGTTTCCCCCAGTCCTGTCAAAGTCCTGCAATCAAATCCCACTAGGCTTCAAAGTCTGATTCTCTAGGAATTCCTCCTCCTGTTGCCGGACCCCCAGGTTGGGAAGCCTGGCATGGGGCTCAGAACCTTCACTCCAGTGGGTGGACTTCTGTGGTATAAGTGTTCTCCAGTTTGAGTCACCCACCCAGCAGTTATGGGATGTGATTTTATTGTGCTTGTGCCCCTATTACCGTCTCATTGCAGCCTCTCCTTTGTCTTTGGATGTGGGGTGTCTTTTTTGGTGAGTTCCAGTGTCTTCCTGTCGATGATTGTTCAGCAGTTAGTTGTGATTCTGGTGCTCTCACAAGAGGGAGTGAGAGCACGTCCTTCTACTCCGCCGTCTTGAACCAATCCCAAGAAATATTTTTATAATTTAAAAAATAATAGGAAAGTTTCAAGCTCCCAACAGAGTACCCAGCAAGTATAATAGAGAAAAAAGGGAGCCAGGCCTATTAGCACTGTGAAGTTTCTGAATATTAGGGATAAAGATCTGATAAACTTCTGTAAACAAAAAACAGATACAAAAATCAGAATAGCATCAAGCAACATGATACATGATCAAGCATCAGGTACATGAAAAGGTGCTCAAATCACTAATCATCAGGGAAATGAATATTGAAACCACAAGGAGATATCACCTCATGCCTGTTAGAATGACTATGACCAAAAAGACAAGAGACAACAAATGCTGGCAAAGATGTGGAGAAACGGGAACCCTTGTGCATTATTGGGAATATAAATTGGTCCAGATGCTATGGAAAATAGTATGGAGGTTCCTCTATAAATTAAAACCAGAACTACCATATGATCCAGCAATTCCACTTCTGGGCATATATCCAAAGGAAATAAAGTTACTATCTTGAAAAGATATCTGCACCCCCAAGTTCATTGCAGCATTATTCACATTAGCCAAAACATGGAAACAACCTAGGTAGCCACTGGAGGATGAATAAAGAAAATGTGGTATACATACACAATTAAATGTATTAGATACACAAATGCAATATATTTAGCCATAAAAAAGAAGGAAACTCTGTCATTTGTGACAACATGGATGGACCCTGAAGACATTATGCTAAGTGAAACAAGTCAGACAAAGACAGACAAATACTGTATGATGTCACTTATAGGTAGAATCTGAAAAAGCCAAACTCATAGATACAGGGAACAGATTGATGGTGCCAGAGGTGGGGGGTGATGGGTGAGCAAAATAGGTGAAGATGGTCAAAAGGTACAAACCTCCAGTTATAAGATAAATAAGTTCTGAGGATGTAATGTACAGCACGGTGACTACAGCTGATAATATTGTATCATATTTGAAAGCTGCTGAGAAAGTAAATCTTAAAAATTCTCATCACAAGAAAAAATTTTTTATCATTATATGTGGCGATAATGTTAACTAAACTGACTGTGGTAATCATTTTGCAATATATATATTTGCCATATATATATATACACACACACACATACATATATGTGTGTGTGTGTATATAAAAAATCATATACATAGGGAATTCCCTGGTGGTCCAGTGGTTAGGACTCAGCGCTTTCACTCCTGGGGCCTGGGTTCAATCTCTGATGGAGGAACTAAGATCCTGCAAGCTGTACAGCACAGCCAGAAATAAAGAAAGAAAGAAATATAACACACATATAATCATCATGGTGTACACCTAAGACTAATACAATGTTGTATGTCAATAAAACTGGGAAAAAAATAAACTTCCACACACGTAAAAGAACTGAAATCATATAGAGTGTATTCTCTGACCAAACGGATTCAAACTAGAAATCAGTAACAGGAGATAACAGGAGAATTCCAAGGACCTGGAAACTAAGCAACATATTTCTAAATAACTCATGGGTCAAGGAGGAAGTCTCAAGAGAAATCAAAAATACATTGAACTGAATGAAAATGAAAAAACAGCACAGCAAAATTTCTGGGGCACAGCTATCACTGAGAGGGAAATGTATAGCACTAAATGCATACATTAGAAAAGAGGAAAAGTCTCAAATCAGTAATCTAATTTCCCAGCTGAAGAAACCAGAAAAAGAAAAGCAAAATAAGCCAAGAGCAAAAGCAGAGGGAAGGAGATACCACAGACCAGAAATCCATGAAACTGAAAAGAGAAAACCGATGCAATGAAGAGCTGGTTCTTTGAAAAGACTGATACACTTCCAGCAGGACAGACAAAGAAAAAATAGAAACAATATCAGGAAAGAGATGGGGGGATCAAAACGATAACAAGGGACCAGGAACAACTGTAAACCATAAACTTGACAACTTTAGGAAATCATTTCATCTAAAAACACAAATGACAACAAATCACCCAATATGAAATGGATAATTTGAATAACTCTGTAACTATTAAGGAAATTGAATTCATAATGCAAAAACTCCTGAAAAAAGAAATCTCCAGGTCCAGATGGTTTCACTTGAGAATTATACCAAGTATTTAAAGAAGAATGAATACCAACATTACACAAGGAATAAAAAGTATACAGATAAGAAAAGAAGAAATAAAATGGTCTGTATCTGCAGATGACATGACTGTCTATATAGGAAATCCCAAGGAATCTACCAAAAACTCTTAGAACTAATAGTGAGTTTATCAATCACAAGATACAAGATCTATACACAAATCAATTATATTTCTTATACTTGCAAGGAACACATGAACATTCAAGTTAAAATATACAATACCATATACAATCGTTCCAAACAAACATTTAGGTAAAATCTAACAATTCATGTACACCGCTTTAATGCTGAAAACTACAAACACAGATGCAAGCATTCAAAGAATATCTAAATAAATGGAGAGACATACGTTCATGATTGGAAGATTCGACATAGTAAAAATGTCAACCCTCCCCAGATTGATATACAGGTTTAACACAATTCCTATTAAAGTTCCAGCAAGATTTTCTGGTAGATATAGACAACATTATTCTAAAATTCAAAAATTATATGAAATGGCAAAGAAACTATAACAGATAAACAATTTGAGGGAACAAAAATAAAGCTGGAGGAATTAGTCTACCTGATTTCAGGACTTATTGTATCGTTACCGTTAATCAAAACTGTAACTTTGCCACAGGAAGGCAGGAAAAAGATAACACATAGATCGATGGAACAGAATGGAGAATCCAGGAATAGGCTCACTCTCACAAATATGCCCAACTGATTCTCGGTAAGATGCAAACGTCATTCAATGGAGGAAATCATAGCCTTAACAAAGGTGCTGAGGTAAGTGGATATTCAAAGGAGGGGGAGGGGAAGACCCTTGACCTAAGTCTCACACATTATATAAAAATTAATTCAAAATGGATCACCAGCTTAAGTGTAAAACATGAAACTATGAAACTTTTAGTAAAGAAAATATAATAATGTTTTAATAGAGTCAATAATAATGTAACATCTTTGTCTGGTGACAGACGGTAACGAGGCTTAGTGTGGTGATCAATTTGTAACGTACGGAAATATTGAACCACCATGTTGTGCGCCAGAAAATAACATAGAGGTGTAGGTCAACTATACTTCGAAAACAAACAAACAAACTCATAGAAAAAGAGATCAGATTGGTGGTTACCAGCGGCAGGGGGTGAGGAGAGGAGGACTTGGGTGAAGGTGGTCCAAAGGTACAGAGTTTCAGTTATTACATAAATAAGTCGTAGGGATGTCATGTACAACATGATTAAGATAATGAACACGGCTGTATGTTATGTATGAAAGTTGTTAAGAGAGTAGATCCAAAGAGTTCTCATCACAAGAAAGATTTTTTCCTGTCTCTTTAATTTTGCATCTATATGAGATGACAGATGTTTGCTAAACCTATTGTGGTGATCCCTTCATAATGTAAGTCAAATCATTATGCTGTATACCTTAAACTTATACAGTGTTGTATTTTAATTTATCTCAATAAAACTGGAAGAAAAAATAAAAATTAAGAAAAAGAAAACATAGGAGAAATTCTTGGGGAGCTAGGGCAAAGAGCTGTTAGATTTGACACCAAAGACATGACTCATAAAAGGATAAATTGGTAAATTGGACTTCATCAAAATTAGAAACTTTTACTTTGTGAAAACCCCTGTTAAAGGGACAAAAAGGGGCTTCCCTGGTGGTGCAGTGGTTAAGAATCCGCCTGCCAATGCAGGGGACACGGGTTCGAGCCCTGGTCCAGGAAGATCCCACATGTCGCGGAGCAACTAAACTTGTGTGCCACAACTACTGAGGCTGTGCCCTAGAGCCCATGAGCCACAACTACTGAAGTCCGCGCGCCTAGAGCCCGTGCTCCACAACAAGAGAAGCCACCACAATGAGAAGCCTGCACACTGCAACCAAGAGTAGCCCCGGCTCTCCACAACTAGAGAAAAGCCCGCACGTAGCAACGAAGATCCAATGCAGCCAAAAATAAATAAATTAAATAAATAAAGGGACAAAAAGACAAGCTTCAGACTAGAAGAAAATATTTGCAAATTCAAATTATAGAATTGAATTCAAATTCTAGAACTACAGTCTAGAGTATATAAAGAACCCTCAAAACTCAACAGCAAAAACCAAACAATCCAATTAGAACCTGGGCAAAAGACAGGAGCAGACATTTCACCAGAGGATATACAGATGGTAAATAAGCACATGAAAAGATCTGCATCAAAAGCGACCAGGGAAATACAAATTAACATCACAATGGCTAAAATAAATAGTGACAACACCAAATACTGTCAAGGATGCAGGGAAAGTGGATCACTCATACACTGGAAAATGTAAGAGTCCAGCCACTTTGGAAAACAGTTTGCCAATTTCTTCAAAACAAAAGTAAGCCTACAACTCTACAGTCACACTCCCAAGAATTTATCCCAGAGAAATGAAAATCACATTCACATAAATATCTGTACACAAGAGTTTCTAACAGCATTATTCATCATAATCCAAAACTAGAAACCACCCAGATGCCTTGCAGTCTATGAATGGTTCAACAAACAGTGACATATATCCATACCATGGAACCCTACTCAGCAATAGAAAGGAGCAAAGTATTGAAACACCCAACAACCTGGATGAATCTCCAGAGAATTAGGCTGAGTGAAAAAAGCCAATCCCAAGTGGGTACATACTGTATGACTCCATTTACAGAACATTCTTGAAATGACAAAGATAGAGATGGAGAACAGATTAGTGGTGGTCAGGAGTTAAAAAGGAGGCACCGGGAGGGAGGGAGGTTGCAGTGGACAGAAAAGGGCCATGAGACGGCTCTCCGTGGTGATGGAAATGCTCTGTATCTTGACGGTATCAGCGTCAATCTCCGGGCTGTGTAACTATTATACCATGATTACCATTGGGGGAAACTGGACAAGGGATACCCGGGATCTTTGTATTATTTTCCTACAACTACACATGAATCTACCATTAACCTCAAAATGAAGTTAAAAGTTTAACTAAAAGTTTAACTCCAAAATACAAGGAAGTCATCATTATGAAAGTCAGCAGGTACTTTTGGAGGGAGAGAGGGCAGCTGGGATTGGGACTGGGTGACTGGCAAAGTTCCATTCCTGTCCTGGATGGTAGTTAGGAGGGCATTGATATAATTCACCAAGCTATACATATGTTTTGTGTGATTTTTTGTTGTTGTTTTTGCATCTGTGTTTTGTTTTACGGTAAGTTTAAAAAAATAATAAAAGATAACAGCTGCTCTGTCTGCCTCGTTACTGATCCAGGAGTTAGCAAATTTGGAAGCAGTCGCTAGCCAATCCACAATCGACACGCAATGGCAACAAGAAATAAGCACTTATCAGCCACTAAGGGTTTGTTTGTTACCACAGCATAAACAGCCCTGACTGATGCATCCATTGTGGGAGAGCACACAAGTAAAAGCTGTCTGGACTCCAGGACTTAGAAACAGGTTGCAGTAAACCTGGCAAGGAACAAGCGATGCACCCTTGGGGAGAGCTGGGAGGGGCTGTTTGATGAGGTTAATAGAGCAAAGCCTCAGATCCTGCATGTGCCCTGAGGCCCACGCCTACTCTAGACTCAACTGTCTCTTCCACGGGCTACAACCATGTCTACTGTACAGAGGAAACTGAGACACAGAGAGGTTCAATAAGGTTTCAAGGTCACACAGCAGGTTGGTGGCACAGCCGGTTAGCTAGCATTTGTTTACATAAAAATCTGAAGGATTAGGTACTAAAAAAGTCCATTGGTGACTGAGGATTTCTTGGGACTTTCTGTATTTTTCTCAAGTTATTATAATGTACATTTTCTAGTTAAAAAATGAAAAATTCAGGACTTCCCTGGCAGCCCAATGGTTAAGGCTCTGCACCTCCACTGTAGGGGGCATGGGTTTGATCCCTTGTTGGGGAACTAAGATCCTGTGTGCTGCTTGGTGCGGCCAAAAAAATAAAATAAAAATAAAAATTCGCTGTTTAAGGAAACACACAAGCATTGGCACCACGCCTCAGTGCCGAGGTAGCACACACAGATCGAGCATTCACTAGCAGCTGGGCACAACCCAGGCCTAAGAAGTCCCAGAGGCATGGATGGCCCACAGTACAGGCTGCCCTTTCCTGGGCCCCAGCGTGAGCATTTGTGAGCTCCACGCCCCTGCCTTCCCTCTCTCTGCACCTTAACCCTGCCAGCAGCACCTGAGAGCAGCACTCCGGTAAGATGGAGCTGATGGGGACCACGCAACAGCTGGTTTGGAAGGGCTCACCCAGCCTTGTCTGCGGAGGGGCAGGGGGGCCCACAGCTGTAGGAGCCCTTCCTTCCTTCCTTGCCCAAGAATGATGGCATTTGGCAACATCCTGCCAGCCGATGCCCAAACTGCTCCACTCACTTGCCCCTCTTGTCAAGGAATCTTTTGCATCAGATGGCAAGAAAGGTAAGGTGGCTTTAAGAAACAAAAACAAAAAAAACCTTACACATCAAGCAAAGGTCAGAGCCACAACCCCACGATGTAGGCAGGCGTCAAGAGCCACTTAAACACTCTACAGTCCTCAGGGCCCCACTTGACATTTGGTGACCTTCGCATCCAAGGCTTGAGCTGTAATTAAGAGCGGGGGCTGGGCTGAGGGCCACGGCTGGCTGACGAGTGTGCAGTGACCAGCTGGAACCCCCGGCAAGATGTCCCAGAAGAGAAGGGCATCGCGGAGGGCCTTAGCCCGATGAATAGGCTTGCCAGTTTTAGCAAATGTAAATAGAGGACGCTCAGTTCTACATTTTCATTTCAAATCAACAACAAAATTTTTTTTAGTATAAGTATGCCCCCTACTATATTTGGGACACAGTTATACTTTAAAAAGCCACTCCTTATTTATCTGAAATTCAAACTTAACCGGGCATGCTGGATCTTATCTGGCAGCCCTACTTCTGAAGCAGTGACATTTAAAAGAAAACACCCCCTCATTTCCCCCTCTGGCCACAGAAGCAGGCCATGGTCGAGAATCGGGCAGAATGTTCCACCCAGCTTGGAGGCTGCAAACCAGCATTTTCACACACCTGCATTAGATTCCCAGCTCATGAAGGGCTCCTCTCGATGAGGACACCTTACCCCAGGGATACCTCTCAACGGATCGCACAGTGAATCCTAAAGCCCCGTCTGGGTGTTGGACATCGTGGCCAACAAGAAGATGGACAGATAAGGTTCCTCTGTTCCCGTGCGGCTGACATTCTAGGGAAGCTGAGAAACTAGGGCATCACAGGTCGTAGAAAACAGTCAACAAAACCAGGTGACTGAGTAGTCGGGAAAGGAAGCTAAGGAGACAACATTTAGGCTGAGAGCCATGTGGCTATTGGAGGGAAAATCATTGCAGGCAGAAGGATTTGTACATGCAAAGGCCCTGTGGCAGAAGAGAGCAGAAAGACAATTGCTATGGCTAGAATAGAGAGGGCAGGGAGGGAGAGAGTGGTCTGCAGGGGGAGCCTGGGGCCAGAGGGGCTTCTGAACCAGAAAAGGGAGTTGGTGCACAAAAAAATCCTTGGAGGTCTTTTAGAGTGACATGATGGGATTCAGAGACATACACACAGGATCACAGGCTGCCTGGACAGGGCTAGGAGGAGACAGGTAAGGCGTTTAGGGTACGAAATTTAAGGAGACCGTCATTCTTAGATTTGTGCAAGTGCTGACTCAGTGCCCACCAGCACCCTTCCCCCAGACCCTGCAAGGACCCCAGGAGGCACATGACCGGGACTGACCGTCCCCTGCTCCACCCTACAGCAAACCTGCCCATTATCTGACCAGCAGCTGGAGTAGAGGGCAGATCAGGAAGAGAAGAGACAAACTTACTTTGCGCTCCATCCATCTGGTACAGGCTGCAGGGTCCATTTCCCACCTGGCTGGGCGCGTCCTGCCCCACCCCCACCAGCGGGGGGTAAATCGGGGCAGACAGGGGCCAGGGCGCCTGCTGGGGCACCGGTCACCGGGAGCTGGGGGGTCAGCATCTCAGCTGTGCCGTGGGGAGGCAAAGCTGCTGGGGCATTCTGAAGCTCCTAGACCCCGGCCTAATGGACCTCCGCCCCCCAGGACCCAGCGGGTGAGACGGAGCTGGACATCCCACCCAGACCACTGCTTCTCTGCCTTCACCTCACACCAAGGAGGGTGCCAAGCTTCCCTGTTGGAGCAGGGAGCCCAAGAACCTGCCTTCCATACCCTCGACCGAGCAGCTCTATGGCCTCGGGGCTCCTTTTGACCTTCATCAGCGGTAAAGAGGAGCACCTGGCTCCCCCCGGGGCCTTGGAGCCGCGGCGCGAGAAGGGCTCCCTCTGCTGGCGGCTGTCAGCATCGCAGCCTCGGGGGCGCTCGGGATCGCCGAGGGGTCGCCGGCTCCCACCTCTCCGGCGCGTGCAGATCTTGGGTTTGGTGGGCAGTGACACCGCAGCCCGGTTCCTGGGCCGACCCGCTTCCAGGCCTGCTCGCTCCACGGCGGGCTGACTCCAGCCCCCGCCAGAGTCTCCACCGCCGTCCCCGCGGGGCTCGGTCTAACCCTCCCTGGGTATTCGAAACAGTTCTCATTCCTCGGGCGGCTGCCACAGGCGGCCGCGGGCTTCCGTTTCCTGATCCCCGCCCCCAGCACCTCTCTGCTCGTTTTTCACCGGACACAGGTGGCCTGCCAGTTCCAACAGGATCTACGAAGCTCCTGGAAGGAGTCCATTTCTGGAGCGGGCCTCACCTCTCCCAGCAGTGACCAGGGGCCAGGCGCAGCCTGATGCTCAAAGAAATCACCAGAGATGCTGCTTAATGCGAACTCGAGACCCCAGGGCCGCCGCCTGACTCGGGGGTCCGGCTGAGGCTGGGGTTGCTTATTTCCAGTCCCTGCCGTGACCATCGTTCTCAGCATCTGTGGCATTAAACCTGGTGGGACATGCAGAACTTGTTGCCAATGCAGGAGGTCCAGACCACCTCCCTCCTCCGGGGATTCTGATTCAGCGGATGTGAGGGTGGAGGCAGAGGCTCTTGTTTAACCATCAGCCAGGTGATCCCGGAGGTGAGTATGTTAATTTACCTTAAGGAGACACAGTGGTAGCTGACTTATACCCATTAGAACACAGGAAGGCGAGTACAGCGATCGTACCTGCGTACAACAAACGAGGAACCAAGCTGAGTTCAGTGACCAGCCCAAGGCCACGTGGCCGGTACAGAACAGAGCTGAGATTTAACCCAGGCCCGGGGACCTCTGAGCCTGTGCTTCTAAACCCATACTTCCTATGGCCACACATTGAGGGTGGAGCAAAAGTCCAACAGCTCATTGCTGTGTTCTCAGGCCTGGGGACTGACCTCTCTAGTGACTTTCCACCTGCAGGTGGCTCGAAGTGCTGGGAGAACAATAGGGCAGCGGTGGAAGGAGCACTGAAGGGCTGGGGTGGGAGACTGGGAAATAGTGAACATTGAGCCCGAAACGCCTGCGTCCAGTTCCTGACCCCCATCTGCCAGCTGTGTGACCCTGGACAAATAGCTTAACGTGTCTGAGCTTCCATTTCTTCGTCTGCGAACTGGCTATCGAGGTACCATGTGGTTGGGCTGCTGTGACAGGAGAGGGATAGTGCGGGGCATGTGTGGCATGTGGCAGTGCTCAGTAAACGGTGCCTGTGGGTGACAGCCCTGCGCTTGGATTCGGAGGCTGGCTCAGGTCCCAGCTGACACTGAACAGATGTGACCTGGGTAAGTTGCCTGCTCTCAGAGCTCCACCTGGTAGAAGAGACAGTAGACCTGCCCAGTCTACCTCAAAGCTTATTAGAAGAATGAGATGGAATTATGTGTGTGAGGGTATCTGATGGAGCTGAAAAGTAGTCCATTAATGGACACTGTTATTTTAATTCCAGGCTACTTGCAATAACTAAGACACCTTCATGAATCTTTCTAAAGCCCAATGTGGAGATCAGGTGAGGACAGCTGTCAGGGTCTGCAACAGGCCTCCTCCTCCAGGAAGCCCTCCCTAATGCCCCAGGTTGCTGAGGGATCCCACCTCTATGCCGTCAAATCACCCAAGGCTGAGCTCTGTACCAGCCCCTTTCATTTCCCGAAACAGCCTCCTTTCTTCTCTACTTTCCTGCCCCTCCCCCACTACCACTCCCTCCATAGCCAGGCCTGTGGGAAATTCATCTCTGCAGGCCCAGACCAGGGGTCAGCCAAGGTGGAAGAGCCTGATGTTTGGATTTCACCTCACTGGGAGGTTCCACAATGTTTGCTTTCTAGGTAAGTTTCCTCCAGAGAGTGGAAAGTCCTGTGTGAGGGTTACTTTGTGTCAACTTGAGCACACCATGGCAAGCCTGGATTAAACACTGTTTCTGGGTGCCTGTGAGGGTGTTTCCGGGTGAGATTAACATTAAGTAGGTCACCCTCCGCAGTGTAAGTGGGTTTACGCAATCCATTGAGGGCCTGAACAGGACAAAAAGCAGAGGAAGGAGGAATTCACCCTTTTGTCCTGACACTGCTTGAACTGAGGTATCTCATCCCCTGCCCTTGGACTGGGATTCACACCATCAGCTTCCCCTGGTTCTCAGGTTTTTGGACTCAGAATAAATTACACCACCAGCTTTCCTGGGTCTCCTGCTTGCAGATGGCAGATCATGGGACTTCTCAGCCTCCCTAATCTTGTGAGCCAATTCCTATAATTAATTAATATATCTATATCTATATATCGCCTGTTTCTCTAGAGAATTCTAATATGACATCACGTTTTTAGATAAAGTGTTTAAGTGAAAAGGCAAAACTTTGTGCTCTTCCTCCTGTCCCTCTGAAATATTTGGATATGGGCAAAGACCACTTGGGGACCTCCTACCGTCTACCCACCCCAAACCCAAGAAAATGCTTCTCTCTCACCTTCCATCATAATTCACCTGTCCTCACCCCATCCTCTCAAGGGCCTTTATCTAACTCTGCTAGGATGTGTGATCAGAAGGACGCTTAGCTCTTCAAAAGAAATCATTTGTACTCACACCCACGAAGAGGGCAAAAATTAAATAGACAATGACAAGTGCTGGGGAGAATGTGGAGAAATTGGAATCCTCCGATACTGCTGGTGGGAATGTAAAATAGTGCAGCCACTTTGGAAAATTTTGGCAGTTCCTCAAAATGTTAAATATAGATTTACCACGTGACCCACCAATTCCCTCCCAGCAATATACTAAAAAAAAAAAAACAACTTATATCCACACAAAAACTTTTATAGGAATGTTCATGGCAGCATTCTTTTTAATATCCAAAAAGTGGAAAAACCCCAAAAATCCATCAACTGAAGAATGGATAAAATGTGACATATGCAATACAACGGGATATTTGGTCGTAAAACGGAATGAAGTCCCGGTACATGCCACAACCTGGATGAACCTTGAAAACATTATGCAAAGTGAGGGAAGCTAGTCACAAAAGACCACATTTTGTATGATTCTGTTTATATGAAATATCCAGAATAGGTCAATCTGCAGGGAGAGAAAGCAGATTTGTGGTTGCCAAGGGCTAAGGGCTTGGGCAGAAATGAGAAGTGACTGCTAATGGGTTTGGAGTTTCTTTTGGGGGTGATTGAAAATGTTCTAAAATTGACTACTGCGGTGATGGTTGCAAAACTCTGTGAATATACTAAAAACCAATGATTTGTACACTTCACAGGAGGCCTTTCTAGTCTCAGCCCAATGGCTTAACTCACGGGCTGGCGGGTGAGGGAGGGGATGTGAAGGAAGGGTAAGTGAGCTTGCTCACCGGGTGGGGTATTTCCACAGGGGCCTTCCTGGGAACCTTAGGTTTCCCTCATCGCTGGAATGGAGCCGCCAAGGACCCCCAGCCCGCAGACACAGAAGTCACCAAAACACAAGACACGAAGCACAGGAACCAAAACGATCACTCCCACGCCTGTTCCTCGCAATCGCGCTTCACACTTTTATTGTTAATTTTCTTTACATGTCCTCTTCTGCAATCAGACCCACGCTCGGAGACCTTCACTGACCAGCAAACACAGCTTTTTTTAAAAAAAAACACCCCCCCCCCCCCCATTTTCATGATTAGAACATTCGTGACAGTTTTCCTGACAGTCTGAGTGCTGGAGGCTGACCAGCATGTTCACACGTGCAGAACATGAGTGTTCCCCAGGCCTCACAACGTTTTCCAGAACTCGCCACTGGCTGAAGGTGACTTTCCAAGCTTGGGGTTCGTGGACCTCCCTCGCTGCTGAAAGGAAGAACACCCTCAAGAACTGAGAGGTTGGGGTACGGTTCACGAGTGTCAACATTGAGGGGGCAAAAATCGTCTTGTTAGGTTAAGGAACAGCCACAGATTTTCATGCTTGTGGAGGGTTAATTTTAGGATGGGCCAAAGGATTCCAGTTTGTGAGAATTTAAAACAAACCACGGTTTGTAGCTGGGTGGGAAATAGAAAAACTGTGACGTAGGGCAACGATCAGCGTTTTTCTGCCCATGTGAGGCTCTCGTGAGACCTTCCTCCTGGACGGTTATCAAATCGCACACTGCAGCCAGTCGACCGATTCATTAAATAACACAAGTTATAAAACTTTAAAAATGGGGCATTTACAGTCAGGGACATAAATACATGCTTTTTAAAAGTGTCTACGTACATATTTACAGAGTTGCAAGATCAACCATAGTAGCCCTGAAAAAAAGTCCCTTTTTTTTTTTTTTTTTGCATGACCACTCGTGAGTACTCTGAGGAGTTCCCTCCTTCCGCTTTGGGTTTGACATATCACCATCCGAACTGGGGCCGAGAAGACAGCGCCAAAGTGGTCTCAGACATCCTTGTCTGAGAGTCTGCCCCAAAGGCACAAAACCCAAGACCCTCACTGAACTGGGTCCAAACTCCTAGCTCAGCTCACCCGTTTCTCCGAGACATGGACTGTTCCATCAGAGATGGAGCCAGCTCCATCGTTCCCTGGCAGGCGATAGATGGCCTCCGGAAATCTCTTTTTCTCCCCCCTAGGCTTTTTAATCCTCCAGCTTACTTTTCATTTCCCAATTTCTGCTTGTTTGTTTCCCTTTTCAGCCAATTTGAGAAGCTCAGACCCTAAGGGTGTTGATGGTCCCACCAAGGGAGGCAAAGAAGCACACACGGGAGAGCTCCCCACACTGCCCTCACAGCATCCTGTCCCCTGCCTCTCCCACGGGAGGAGCCGATCTATAAACGGAGATGAGGACTTTCTCCTGGACGCACAGGGCCTGACTGATGAGAAAGACAAATCTGGAAACGACTCGAGAGCCAGCGGCTCAGATTGCTCAGGCAAAGAAGGAAGTCTTCCAAGTGCAAGGGCCAAGGGGGATGATCACCAAGGCTCCGAAGTGTCTACACACCACGGATTCCCAGAGACACTGGGGGCGAGGGAAGGCAGGGGCGGGGCTGCCTGGAAGGGGAACTTGGCCTCTTCCTGAAGGCCTTCCCCGGACGGGGCTGGAGCTGACCCCTGGGCCAGACCCAAGTCCCCGCCGTGGCAAAAGACAACTGGAGAAGCAAAAAGCAGGATCAAGGAGCTCTTGGAAAATTGCATAGTAGGAGGGGCCCCAACCCAACAGGAAGGCTGAGCTGCAGAACATGGGCCGGGGGCTGCACCCAGGTGTCATCCACGGCGTGCAATCAGCTGCCTTCCTGCCTCCCTGGGGTTCGGGACCCTCACCTGAAGACCACAGGCGCACGCACACGCGTGCGCGCACACACACACACGCACTCTCTCTCTCTCGCAGGCTCATGGATCTGGAATAGGTCGGTACTCCCTGGAGGCCAGAAGGCCAGTCCCTTTGGCTTCACTGATTCCAGGTCACTTCAGGTGCTGAGGAGAAAAAGAAAAGAAAAATAATAATGACGGCTACATATTCAGGGCCTACTCCGGGCTCTTCAACCATGATCCCTCTACTTAATTTTTCTAGTTAAACTATTTTTGGAAGTATACCACACGTATGGAAGAGTACGGCTTGACGAACTGTTAGTGAACACACCCGTGTAACCAACACCCAGACGGAGAAACAATTCGACCAACTGTCAGCCCCACCCAGGCCCCCTTCTAGGATACCCACCAACCCTCACCGCGCCCCCCTGCCAGGATAACCACTCTGCCAACCTCTATCACCATAGATTGATTTTACCCATTTTTTGACTTAAATAAATGGAATCAATCAATACATATCCTTTTGTGTTTGGCTTCTTCTGCAAAACGTGTTTGTGAGATGCACCCATTTTGAACACGTGGTTGTAGTTCTCTCCCTTTCTCTGTTACAGGATTCTGGTGCAGGGTCAGGCCACTTTCATCTGCCTAGTCCCCTGCCCGTGCACAACTGGGTAGTTTCTAGTTTGGGGCCATCATGAGTAATGCCGCTAGAATATTCTTATGTATGTCTAGAAGACGCATGCAGTGCCCACGTGTGCGTGTTTATGCCGAGTGGAAGGAAACTCTAGGCAGTAGGGTGTGCATATATAATATATGAACATGTGGTGCACACGTGTGTGCATTTCTGCTGAGCGTATCCCTAGCAGTGTAACTGTTGGGCCCTGGGGAATGCATAGGTGCAGCTTCAGTAGATACTGCCCGTCAGTTTTCCAAAGTAATTACACCGTCACTTCATTTCATGCTAATACTCAAAATGACCCTTGTGGCAGGTGACACAGATCCCCATTTCAAATGGAAGAGACAGAGGCCCAGAGAGGAGAAGTAACTTTTACAAGGTCAGGCTGATGACCAGCAGTAGAGGTGGGACTTGAACCCAGGTCAAGCCCCCTCCAGAGCCTGTGTGTGCTCTCTGTTCCGAGGGAGCGGCTTAGCTCACGTGCTTCCAACAAGGAAACCCCAGTCACAGTAGCTGGCACACAGCCAGGCACATGAGTGACTGTTTATTGACACTTGCTGCACTGGGTTGAATATGAGCCTGGAATTGCGCTGGGCCAAGTTCAGGGGCTCAGTTCTCTCACCCAGTGGACCTGGGCATCATTACTATTACTATTCCACTACTACTATCTACTATTATTATTACTACAACTACTACTCATATAATAATTCAGTGAGACTAATAATAATAGCAGAGCTGATCTACGGAAGAGTTATTCAATACTACATACCAGGCACTTTCCTACGTGCTTCTCATGTACAGTAAGTCCCCTACATACAAACGAGTTCCGTTCCAAGAGCGAGTTCGTAAGTCCGATTTGCTCCTAAGTCCAACACAGTTAGCCTGGGTACCCAACTAACACAATCGGCTGTATGGTACTGTACTGTAATGGGTTGATAATACGCTTCACACAAATAATACATAAAAAACAAACACACACAAAAAATAAAACACTTTTAATCTCACAGTACAGTACCTTGGAAAGTACAACAGTACGGTATAACAGCTGGCATTACAGGGGCTGGCATCCAGTGAACAGGCAAGAGTTACCCATTGGAGGAGGGAGAAGAGGTGGGAGACGGTAGAGCTGAAGGATGGTCAGCAATAGGGGTACTGCTGTACGCTATACAGTCTGTACAGTAAAGCTCACAAAAGCACAGCCACTTGTAGAGGACGCACGCACGTGACAACGTACGCCAGACACGTGGACTCACTTACGTGACTGGACACGCGAACGCACGTTCCCATCTTTGAAAGTTCGGAACTTGAAGGTCCACATGTAGGGGACTTACTGTACCGGCCTACGCAATCTTGACAATATTCCCGTGAGAGAGGCACAGTCATCCCTCCCTATCCACAGGGGGACTGGTTTCAGGACCCCCATGGATACCAAAATCCACAGATGCTCAAGTCCTTTATATAAAATGGTATAGTATGATATTATTATTATTATTAACCCACTTTACAGACGGACGAATTGAAACACAGAGAAGTGAAGTACCTGTCAGGATTACTGGAGCCGGGATTCAACTCTAGAAAGTGTGCTCTTAACCACTACACTATGCCAGTGCCAACCCCCCAAGACCTCTTGATGGGGCTGGAAAGAGCTGCTTGCAGTGGAGCAGGGCGCCTTTGAGAGAGGGAGCCTCATGCCCGGTGGAGGCCTGCATGTGCCCCGCCCATCGAAGCAGAAGCAGCAGCAGGAGAAGGACATAGAGACGGGCCAGCGTGGAGCGCTCTGCATTCCCCTGGTTTGGTGTGGCTAGTATATGTGAGTCCCCTGTGGGTCATGGGGTGAGATCCAAAAAAGAAGCCATCTTGCAAGTCCCCCACCCGAGAGGCAGCCCTCCAGGAAGGAGACCCCAGCAGCAGACGCTGTGGCTGGACCACTGGGACTGGAGCTGAGGGGAGGTCGGCAGAGGCTGAGCCAGAGGGGCGCTCTCCTATCTCAGAGACCCTCCACACACATCCCTCCTGTGACCCTGTGGGAGGGCCAGCACCGGGAAGTCTGCCCCAAGGCCAGCCAGTCTTAGCCAAAGGAACAGTGACAGCCAAGAGGAGGATCATGGCAGCGGCCAGACCAGTGAGAGGTGCCAGTCCCTACCCTGGACCTCCCCTCCTAGACCCTAGGGCAGAAGTCCAGCTGGCCCCTTAGGATGGGAAAGAGACAGAGGCAAAATAGGATGTGCAATGGGAGTTTCAGGCTGGACTAGGCAACGTGGCACTTTGTTATACCTAAAAGTGAGCAGAGAGCTCTGGGCTTTGCCCGAGACGTCATGAGAGCACAGAAAAGGGAGGCAGTGGAAGGCAGGTACTGGAGAAAAGCCAAGCTCCTCTGTGTTGGTCCCCCGCTTGGGTCAGACTGTCCAGTAAGCTGGCCACAGAGCCTCTACCCCGGCAAGGGCAGCAGGATGAATGGCAGTCCTGGGTGCTTTGAGGATGTCATCCTTTCCTCAGAACCAACCCCAGAGCATGTACAGTGGGCACAGACCACTTAAAATCCATCATCCATCTGGGCATCAAAAAGCTGATCCCAGGGCTGTCACTTGCCCCTCTGTGTCTCAGTTTCCTTCTCTGTAAAGTGAGGGTATCTGCCTACACATCCCTTCTGGTGCTAAAATCCTTTGCCGTGGCACCTCAAAACATCAGTTTGGAACTGTGTTAAACAGTGCTGTGGACTGAATTGTGTTCCCCACCACAATTGTACTCTAACCCCCAAAATGATAGTGTTTGGAGATGGGGCCTTTGGGAAGTGATTGGGCTTAAATGAGGTCATGTGGGTGGGGCCCTCATGATGGGATTAGTGCCCTTATAAGAAAAGACACCAGAGCCTCCTCCCTTTGCCATGTGAGGACACAGCTAGAAGGCAGCATCTGCAAGCCAGAGAGCTCTCACCAGAACCCCACAATGCTGGCACCCCAATCTTGGCCTTCCAGCCTCCAGAACCATAAGAAGTAAATGTCTGTTGCTTAAACCCCCCAGTCTGTGGTATTTTACTATGGCAGCCCAAGCAGACTAAGACAAATAGTATAAGGTGTTTAAAAAAAAAAAAAAAAGTCATTTTTTGAAAGAATACGTAGCACATACTTATCATACATACAAATTTAAAAATTAGGGAAAAAGTTAAATAAGATTTTAAGGAGCAATTTTCAGTCACTCTGAAAGTAAACTGTTGAGTTCTGAACATTCACTGTTGGTGAGTGAACAGAAGCTGTGAGCTGCAGACACAAATGAAATTGGGCCTCTATTCATCTGAGCACCCAGCTTGGGAAGCTGTGCACATTTGAAACTAAGGGAAAAGAATTCATCTAGGGTTGAACACGGGCCCCAGGGGAGGGCCTGAATCTGCAAGGCATGCTTACGGCTGAGACTGCAGTGGCCGACAGAAACACCCCGGTCTGGGCAAGAATCAGTCCAGCTGCACCCGCCTCTCCCTCAGGCTGCAAAGAACACCTGCTCTGAGCTGGAAGCCACACCCTGCCAGCCCATCATCATGAAAGTCCATGCGGCTGCCAAAAGGATGATCCCAGGACACGCACGGGACCCAGAGTGGGGAACTGCACATCCTGGCTCTGCCTGCCACTCTCCAGAAGACTCTAGCCAAGCCTCCTCTCCGGGGCCCAACTCTTCCAGCTGTAAAGTGGGAGGGGGATTGTCTCCTGGGCCGTCCAGTCCTGAGTACTGCAGCATCCATGGCAACGTTGCTCCACTGCACTCCGGACTTGGGCTTACCTCCCCTCTCAGGAGCTGGTGCCCAGGAGGTGGGCTCAGTGCCAGCCACGCAGCACAAACTCTCTAGGGAAAGTGGGTTTTATTTCCACTCCCTTCCTGAGTGAACCCCCAGAGAAATAAGGCCAATCCCAGAAACTCCACCTGCTGTGGGAGAGAGGAGTGAGCGAGCCATCAAGGAGAGGAGAGGTGTGAGGGAGAAAGGCACAGCACAAAAGGCCCCAGAGCTTCGGAATTCAGCCCATCTTGCCTTAAACAGCTGCGGTCTCATTCCAAGTGACCTTGGCCGTGTTAAGCAGGCATCCATCCCCGAATCTGAGTGTGTCCCAGAGCCACGGGGCCACCTGCTAATGCAGATGCTCAGGCCCTGCTCACCAGCATGCTCGTTTAGTGAATTGGAGTGGGATCCTGGGGTCTGTATTTTTAACCGGTGCCCCAGTCATGCTTGAGATGCTGGTCTCGGGGGCACAACGAAAAAAGACATGCCACGTCACCAGCAGGGAAACCCAAGCCTGCTCAAGGTCACTGGCAAAGCCCGGCCCCACCAAGAGGAAAAGTCCAGCATCCATGAATGAATTCAGGTTTCACCATCAGAAAATCTGGAAGGAGACTTCTAGTTCAACACAAATCTAAGTTTTTATACTTTATGAATTAGTATTACTTCCACTTTCAAATACACTGTGGGAATAGGGACTCCATAACTTTTCTGGTCTTAAAGCCGCTGAAGGTCTCAATTAACTGCTGAGTATTATTATCATCATTATTATTACAATAACGATCGCTAATACTTAGGCTTACCTGGTGCTCATCCGTGCCAAGCACTGTTCTAAGTGCTTTCATACATCTGACACTTGTAATTCTCACAGTCCTATGAAGTAGATACTACTGTCATCCCCATTTTATAGATGGGAAAACTGAGACTCAGAGAGACAGAGTAACTTGCTGAGGTCCCCCAGCCCGTAAGAGGCAGAGGTAGGATTTGAACCAGATGGTCCAGGGTCTACACTCTCAGCCACTATATACCCTCCCTGCAGGAAGGCCCCCTGCCCCACCTAGCACACCCCCTTCTCTCCTGCCCAGCCCACCCCCAAATCCAAGCCCTGCCCCTCGGCCCCCAGAGCCACCGGAGGCTGCTCCACCCTCCGCGTACCTGTCAAGGAGCAGGCGAAGCATCTACTCTTTGAAGAGGGATCCCTGGAACTGGGCTGCAGCTGTGGCCTTGACATTCCTACACTGCCTGGTGATGTACGGGGCAGCTGGCGGAGGACATCGAGATGCCAGGCGGAGACTGTAGCTGTGTGGGGAGAGGAATAACACACAGCATCACCAGGAGCCCAGCCCGGTGGGTACCCAGACAGCACCTGGGAGGCCTCGTGCTGGCACCGCCTCTCCAGGCACCTTGAAGACAACGGGACTCGAGCTTTAACAACCGGAGTGAGCGCCACCATGCTCCACCCACCCCCTTCCCTCCACTCAGAGGCGATGGGCCGGCAGAATCCTCCACAAGCGGGGTTCTGAGACACTGCACCGGGCAGGCCCGCCCTCAGGACCCCCACTGGATGGGCAGGCGAGCCAGGAATGGACACTGCTGTGCAGAGGGCAGCTTCACCGTTTCCCCGCCTGCCTCCCCGGGCACTATGCTCCCCGCAAAAGCATCTGGGTGGGGGGGGGGGTGGTTCTGGTACCAAGTTACCATCATCGCCTACAGAAGGAAGAGGAAGTAGGTCCGGGTCCCCTCCAGGCTGGAACTCTGCACCTGGCACCTGTTCCGGCCTCACTGTGCGGAGAACTTTTGTGTCAGGGATCTCAGAGGGGGTATAAACCTAGATCCCTTGACCTGGTTTGGTCCTATTTGCTACTACAGCCCATTAAACTGGATTTCTTTTTCAGGAAAGCATTAATTTCTTTTTAAAGATAGACAATCCAGACCATTATTCCTCCCCTTCCTGCATCCAGCTAAGTCGTACTCACTTTCCAGATCCTAGTTGGAATATCACCTCCTCCAGGAAGACTTCCTTCTCTAACTCCTGGATGAGGTGTCCCTCCTGTGGGCTCCCACGGCCCCCCATGCTTGCCCACCACAGCCCTTGTTATATTGAATCACAATCACAGAATCATGCATCTGCCTCCCTCAGGAGCTGTGAGATCTCAAGGTCAGGGCCCTTGTCTTGTTCGCTGCTGCATCCCCGGCTTAGCATCACAAAAATAAATATTTGTTGAATAAGAACAACACGTGCGGTGCCCAGCACTGTGCTAAATGGTTTATGTGTATCAACTATCTTACTCTTCCTACGAGATGGGTTCTCTGTTAGCCCGAATTTACAGACGGGGAAACAGAGGCACAGAGTGGTCAAGTAACTTGTCCCGGGTCCCAAGTCTGCCTCTCTAGGTAGAAGAATGGAAGTGAGTGGGCGGGAAAGCAGGAAGGGCGACCCCTTCTGGGAACCTCGCCTGCTCCAGGGAGGGAGAAAGAGCTGGGAATGGGGTCCGTCTCAAAGCTGAAACATCAGGGTTTCAATTAGTGGTTCTCAACCAGGGCATGGATTTGGCAATATGTGGAGACATTTGGGGTTGTCACATCTGAGGGGAGGGATGCTGCTACCCGGCATCTGGTGGACAGGGCCAGGGATGCTACTAAACATCTTTAAATGCACACAGGACACCCCCATGATGACTGATCCGCCCAGATGTTAACGGTGCCACAGCTGACAAGGTAGCTCTCACACATACCTACAAGAATAGACGAATGTATAAACAGAACAACAAAGAAGGTGCCAGAGGGAAGATTTCTGTTCTCTCCACAGATGAGATCCCCTCTGAGGTACTGGCTCTCAGTCATGGCTCAGGACTGCCCCCGCTTGAATTCCTCCCCGACACTGTGCGATCAGTCCCGAGCGAGATTCAAGGCGGAAAACTGAGACCCAAGGCTCGGCGGCAAGCTTGTGCCCCGGATGGACCAGAAGGCCCATGAGGTGGCCTGCAGGGGGCACCTCAGGGTGAGCACGACGACGACCCCTCGGCCGGCCCACCCAACGCTGGGAGGGGACAGTCAGCTAGCTTCCAGGCTGCCCGGAAACACGGACGACCTGCACACCTTGTCCGGCTGAGGAATAAGGGACAGTCCTGGCATGTGGCAGGTCCCCCCACACTGTCCCCTCTCTGGGGCAACGTCTCCAGCAGGATGTAGCAGCGTTGGGGACGAACGGGCTGGCACCCTCAATTTCCATTTCATTCGTCTCACCATCATCACACATCTATGAAACATTCAGAAACCTAATCAGTCAAACAAAGACAACACCGTGGACCTCCCAGCCCTCTCCAGCTGCCGGGCATCTCTGCTTCCCTCTGCTCCGTTCCACCCTCCAGCTCCTGTGGCCGCACAGCCATCTCTACTCGGGAGCAGGCTTTCTCCCCAGTCTTAGTCGTCCACCTGGGTAGAGCGCTAATGGTCAGGGGCAAGGCCCCCGAAGGCAGGTGCCTCTCGCCACCCCTCATACACTGCCTGGCCCCATGGAGGACAACACAACAGCCGCTGTGATTCCCAAGCGCTGTGTCTGCTGTTATCTCCGGAGTCTACCAGCAGTCCAGGAGGTAGGAGGAACATGTGATTTTATACCCATTTCACGGATGAGGAAACGGGGGCTCAGACAGATGGAGACCTTCCTGGGGGAGCAGAGCCCAGGTCTTTCAGCTCTATGGGCCACAATTTTGGAGGAGACCCCAAGTCACCACCTGGGTGTTTCCTTTAGGGACTGGGGTGGTGATGCCCAGCAGGACAGTCTCCTTCCTGACTGTGAAACCCTTTCTCTGGTCGGAGGACTTTGAGAGCCCAGCAGCTGTCTGAGGCTGAGAGGTGAGGTGCTAAGAAACCAGATATTCTCCGACACTGAGCACAGTTACGCTTAACCCACGAGCACCTTGTGGTTCGTGGTTCCCACTCACTGGCTGTGTGACCTTGGCAAGCCATGGACCCTCTCTGAGCTACAGTTTCACCATCCACAAAACGGGAAGAGCAATTTCATTTCATAGGGTTATTATGACAATCAAGTCCAACATCAACTCGCATGGGGTTTTGACTGTGGCCGCTGTGGGGCTGGGCAGCAGTCATAAGCCCCGAGGAGGCAGCACAGCCGTCGGAGACCTGAGTGCGAGCTCCCATCCTCATACTCACTGGCTGTGTGACCCCGGGAAGGGCCTCCCTGCCTCCCGGCCTCCCAACCTCAGCTTCCTCATCTGTAAAATGGAGACAATCCCTGCAGCCTGCTGATGCAGAGCGGGGCTACGAAGAGCCCCGGGGGACCAGGATACGGGGGCCCTTTGCCTTCTGAGAAGAATTCGGCACAAGGGGGATATTTCTGGAGGTGTGAGGGCAGGGGTCACCAGCGCAGGGGACCCACCAGGGCCCTGCCGGCTCCGTCCGCCTTCCTCCCTCTCTTCTGCCACCCGGTCTGGTCTCCTGCAAGGCCCCCTCCCCACCCCCCCGGTGGCTCCCCTCCCACCTGTTCCCCCTCCCTAAGGTACAGCGGGGTGTGACATGTCCCTGCCGAAACTCAACCCCAGGCTCCTGGTGGGGACCGAGCTCTTCCACACGCAGCCCGGCCCCGCCGACCTCCCAGCCATGTCCTCCTTCAGCTCCTGTCTCCCCGCCTCCGCAGGGCTTCCTTCGGCACATGCACGTGGAGCCCTCCTCCCCGTGGCCTCACTAGAGGCCCCGGCTACTCACTAGAGTCCGCTGGGGAGGCCTGGGCTGCTGCCGGACCTGTGACGTCAGAACCTCTGGGGTGGCGTCGGGCATCAGCACCTTTAAGCTCCGCAGCGGTTCCAGTGTGGGACCAGGGCTGGGAACCAGTGCCCTGCAGATGCTCCCGGGCCCCGCCCCACTGACCTCTCAGCACACACCCCCGCCCCCTACACGGGCCGTTCCACGTCATCTACGTGATTGCACGGTGCATGTGAGGCCAAGGAACCCAGCTGGGTCTGCTTGTCACAGTGGCCTTAACACCTCATTTTGAAGGCGTGGACAGCAAACCCCCAAAATGTAATGAATGAAGAGGTGATGATCCTAGATTCCAGACATCCCCACTGCACAGGCTTCTCAGTCACGGAAATCTGCGCCCGTTCAGTGCGGGGGCCAGAACATGGGCTGAGTGGTGCCCCTTGAGCATCCTTCCTCACAGCCCGGTAAAATGGATAACACTCATGATCCTGAATCCAAGGCATCGAGAAAGGGCGGGACAGTCACTTCTTCACTGTCAGAAACCCTCCAGAGTCTGAAGGCACGGAAAGGCAGGGCTGTTCCATTCCTGACCCTCGAGGGTGTCATTTATGCTTCCTCCGGTCCATTCCTGCGGACCCTGCCCTGAAGGCTCCCCACCATAGTCACGCCCCACCCCCAAGTCCTTGCTCAAAGGCCTCCTCCTCAGCAAGCCTCCCTCCCAGCTGCCCTATTTGAAATTGCAAACACCCTGCCCTGCAACTCCAGCCTCGAGTCCATTTCTCTCTCTTTCTTGTATTTACTGCACCAACACACTGTGTGTCTACCCGGCTGTTCGTTTTCTGGCTCCACTGGAGGTGTTTTGTCCCTGACATCCCCCGCACCTAGACCCGTGGCTGGCACACAGTAGGGAGCCTTTCATTATTTGCTGGACGGTTGGCGTGTCCACTACCTGCCAGGTACTTTGCCAAGGAAGCTTTGGTGAATGACACTCACAGAGGTCGTTACCGTTCACAGTCTGCGTGTGACTCATTGATGCCTAGAGGGAAAAACTCTCATTTTCAGATGCCGGTGCGAGGCTGAGACTGGGGCCTCTGGGCCTCCAGTTCTCGCTCAGCTCCCAGTGGTTTCTGGTAAGGGAGGCATCCGATACACTGGACTACACACAACAAACAAAACTGAACAGCAGGAGGGAAGGCCAGGGTCAGGGAGAAGATGGGGAAAAAGGGGATGTGGGGGAGGTCCCAGCGTGGGGCCCGAGCAGAGAGAGGGATGCAAGGACCTGGCGAGGATCTAACAGGGTTGGTTTGTCTGCGAGGGGTGTCTGCACAAGCTAATGAGTCACAGGGGAAGGAGGTCAGCACCTCAACTGGAGCTCGCCCTCACTGGGCTCTGGGGAGCTGGGGACAAGGTGACGTCACGGATCAGGGCCCACACCTGGCCTCTCATCTCGGGGTCGTCCCGGGGGCAGGGGATGCTGGGGCCAGGGAGATGAAGTAGTGACAACACAAACTAAGGAGTGCTTAATAAAAATGAGCAAAGGCTGCCGATCACTGAATAGATCATTTAATGACACGAAAAGGCAATTCACAGAGAAATCCAAAGCTGAGGAATATGCAGAGATGCCTGGCCGCCCTACGACTGTCCAAGAAGAGCAGTTAACACAAGAGGCCGCTTTCACAGGGCAGACGGGGGACAGGTGCCGTATGGGTGTTACCCGCAGGTGAGGGAACGTGAGCGGGATGAGGACACCCCCGGTTCCCTGACACTTGGGCAGGCCATGCCCACCTGCCCCCACCTTCTGAGAGCATCTTCTCACTTGCCTGGCATGTCAGGGACGTAAGAGTGGGCAGAGGGGAGGGTCTCATCCTTCTGGGCAGCAAGGTGACATGACCCGATGCGGCCGCTGGGTTGGGCACGGATTGCGGGATAGCAAAGAATGGAAATGGGGAGACCAGTTCGTCAAGCAAGAGATGATGGAGATGGAGGATGCAGAGGAGTGAGAAGTGGAATCAGGACACATTTTGTAACTGGGTGTCAGGGTTGGGGCAGGACTGAGGCAGTCTAGATGGAGTCCAGGGTGGGATAGTTTGTTTGACCGAGAAGGGGACGATGGCAGGAGAAGACTTTGTGCGGAGAACCATTTTGAAAAGATTACATTTGAAACGTTCATTACACACCCAAGGGAGAAGTCAAGAGGGTGGGTTAAATGAAACTGATGAATTTGGGACGGATCAGCATTTAGGGGTCTGGACAGGCTCACCCAGGGGAGGGGAGACGGGGGCGGGTCCAGGGACTGAGGATGGGATGCAGAGGGGCAGGGGGTGATGTGAGAGCGGTGTCCACGGTGACACACATTTCAAGGAATAGGGAGAATTAACAGTGTCCGACGCTGCCGACACGTTCAGGAAGACAGAGAGAACCAACCACGGTATTTAGCTGCCTAGAGGCTGCTAGTAACCTTAGTAACAGCAGCTTCTAGGATATGGTGGAGACAAATGCCTGAGAGAAGTGAGTTCAAGAGAGATGGGGAGAGGAACTGCAGCAGGGGCTCAGAGAACCCCACCGAGGAGTTTTTAGGTCAAGGGGAGGGGCTGCCAGCTCCGGGATACACTCTCCAGGGCGCGCGCTCCGGGGCTCCGGGGTGCCTCCCCACCATGCTCCCTGCCAGGCTGCCTGGGTGCTCTGAGCGGAGACCCTGCCTGCGTCCCCGCCTTCCACCTCTTCCCCTGCATGAGTCAGGAGGGGCCTCGTGGGATGCAACCCCCAGAGCTGGTTAGGCCACACGGCCACCGCGGCGTCTTACATAACTCTCCACAAATTCTGAGACAGCAAATCATTTGAAGTTGGTGTCTGACATTCAGCACTTTTGCAGGAGGCAAGGGAGAGGCAAAGGGCATGGGAGCCGACATCAAGGTGAGACAAGCTGAGATGATACTGACGCTCCCTGGAGGTGGGTGAAGCCCCAGGTGGGAGCTCGCGGGAGCCACCTCCTGCTTCCTGGCACCTGCCACTGCCAGGAACGGTCGGCATCCAAGCAGGCGCCACCCTCTGCTCCAGGAAGGCCCCTTGCACTCAAGTGGGACTCCCAGGCTGGGAGTCGGGGGTGGGAGTAGGGCCACAGCCCTGGGATGCAGAAGCCCCAACTTCAGCCCTTGAACCACCGATAACGTGCTGTGTGGCCTCTGGAAAATGCCACCACCTCTCTGAGCCAAGGTAGTCTTGCTTGCAAAAGGAGGATGTCAAACAAGGAAAAAAAGGTAATAACATCATTTACACAGGTGCCGACTATACACCGGGAGTTACTGCAGGTGCTTCACTCCCGGAAGCAGGACAGTGATGACCTGCATCTCACAGAGGAGGAGACGGAGGCCCAGAGAGGTGAGGAGGCCCGTGGCCACACTCTTGTCAGCCAACAGGGTGCGGCCAAGACCTGAATCCAAGACCGTCTGACACCAAAGCCTGGGCCCCCTCCCAGACACAGTCCCTGTAGTGATGGGGATCAAAAAGCTCTTTTCAATATTCCAAAAAGCCTGATGGGGTGGCCGTCTGCCCACAGAACAGTCACACAAGCCACCCACGAAGCCAGGAAGCGGTTCTGGGTGGAACCACATCAGCTCAGAGGAGCCCTGGCAGGGGGTCTCACTGGCATCACCTCAAGACGTGAAAACGATCCCTGTGCCCGCTCCACTCCTCAGACCTGCTGGTTCTGATTTAGCTGGTTTGGAGACCAGGCACTGGGAATTTTAAAAGCCGACTTTGAGAGCAGCCATCTACTCAAAGTGTGGTCCGCGGACCAGCATTGGCAGTCCCTGGGGGCTTGTTAGCGCTACAGCTACTCAGCCCCCACCTGACCTCCCGAGTCAGGATCTGCATTTTAACAAGATCCCTGGAGAGGCACCTGTGCACTGAAACCGCGGGAGCGCGGGGCTGGGAGGAGCCTCCAGCAGAGTCAGGAGCGGGCAGCGTGCTAGGTGGTGGCCTGGTTCTGAAGTCTGGGGCAGGACCCCGTCCGTGCCTAGCGAAGGTTTATAGGGAAAGCCTTGGCAGTGTGCGGGCTGAGGGGAGGGAAACGGAAGTGGTCCTTGAGGGATGGGGCAGAGGTTCGAAACCACTGGCCTGGGCAGTCGCCGTGGTCCCTCAGCTAACGCATGAAGGGTCGGCATCGCGGGCCCTCGTAGCTTAGGTGGTTTTCCCGTTTAATGTTCCCTTAACCACGTGAGATGGATTATCGTGCCCTCTTATGGCCGAGGGGACAGTTGCACAGGGAGGTGAAGTAACTCCTTTTAGGTCACAGAGAGGCGTGAATAGAAAGGAAAGAGAGGGAGGAAGAAAGGAAGGCAGGATTCACAGGAATCTGACCCCAGAGCTGAAGTCGGCTCCGCAGATAGTCTGCTCCTCTCATCAGCCCTGAGGGAGGCTGCTGGTTGGCCTCCGTGCATCCAAAAAACCAATCACATACCTTCCTCCTGGGGCTTTTACGTCAGGTTCCTAGGTCTTCATGAGTCCCCCAAACCTGTCTGGCTTGAACTCCAAACACCAAGTATGTGACAGCTCGTGACACAAGCCGGTCAACAGGAAGGCTGGCCTGGCCCGCGATGACCTTGGCCAAAGGAAGTTTCCCAGCAGGGAGATCCCAGCCGGGGCTGCTTCCAGCCCTGCCAGGGGCAGGACAAGCGAGGGGCAGGGGACCCCAGAGGCCAAGCAAGCAGCCCTTCACTCTCAGACGAGGCCAACGAACCAGAGCGAGGTGGTCACCTGCTCAAGGTCACACAGCAAGTTGTTCTTGAGAAGGAGTGGGGCGGGGGGGGACATGCCTGGTCGCACTGCTTTTTGGGGGACACTGATGATGGAGAGGAAGGGCAGTGAGGGGCCCCTGTGGACTTGGGCGAAGTCCCAAGTCTGAGAGGCAGGTGCCCTTCTCAGCATGGCCCAGGCGAGGGCACTTCCAGCTCTGTCCCTGCCTCCACCTGCCTGCCTCTCACTGGGGACTCGACCCTGGAGAGCACAGGGTGACTCTATTCACTTCTCACCCACCTGCCCACCTGCCACCAGGCCTGGCACCAGGAGGTGCTCAGAGAAGGTTCCCTGAACAATAAGTGGCAAACCACGAGCTGGGCTCCCAACGCAGTCCAAGCCCAACTGTGCCCGGCTGTGTCTCTCCAAGCCCAAATCACCCAAGGCAGCAGCTTCCCGGAAGGTTACTCTCACCACCAAGGCCCCACTCAAACCGGGGTCCCCAGCAGACCCTCCCCGCTCCACCTGGTGCAGTGGGTCACGTCTGGAGGACGTCACACCTGCAGGAGAAGTCACACAGCCTGTGAGGTACAAACTGGGGGTGAGGAGTCCTGACTGGAGGGAGGAGCGAGCCCCTCGGACAGACCCAGCTCTGCCCCTGGCTGTGTCTCTGCCCCTCACTGCCCTTCTCCCTGGGAACCACTTGGTTCTAGCCCAGATGCTGGCCCTTCTCTTTCTCTCCAACTGAGCCGAAACGGTCTGCTTTCTTCAAAAGGAAACTTCTAAGAACGGGGGGGAAGCCAAAAAGAAAACAGAAACAAATACAAGCGTGACAAGACCGATGGATGCATAGCAAACAGATTCCAACTTGGGACAGAAAGGGACTGATGGGTCTCCCACGAAGTCCAGATGGGAAAGCTCTTTTAAATAACAAAATTCTATAAGGACACTAAGATTTAATTATTACGAACACTTCATCTTTTAAAGTTGTCTTAGGCCAAAGAAGTTAAGCTCCAGGGACAAACCCTTGCACGGTTTGGAGTTGCTGGGACTGAGAGTCTCAGAAGCCCTATGAGGCATCTGCCCTGATCGCAGGATTTCTAAAACTTGATGTCTGGTGCCCCTCCAAGGATGCCAGCGAGAAGAGGTGGCTGCCTTGATGGAAAGCCTTGTGGGAGCTCAGGGGGCTCTTTGTTAGCCCAGGCGTCTAGACCAGTCTGTCCTGGGAGGCCTGGGCATGCCTGGCTGGCAGGGCATCCCAGACGCAGGTCTGGCACAGCTACACGAAAGACACACTTGCTACGCGCCTGAACCAGATGTGAGTCAGCGGGTGACAAGGCTGACCAAAGGGCAGGGGCGCCGTGCGCTGTGGGCCTGGAGGCCTCTTCCTCGAGGGTGCAGGGGGTTGGATACAGAGGCTGCCCCTGCACCTTCTCCCCATCCCTGCCCCGAGAACCCCAAAGCCCTCACCCCGAATCCCAGCTGACCTCAAACAGGTTGTCGGGTGGTCATGGCTGGGACAGTTCACCCTTTTATTTTTTACAGAGCAGGAGACAGAGGCGGCCTGTGGATGCTAAATGACTTGGACCCGGGTGGCCTGATTGCACCCTGGGCTGCTCGGGCCTCGCCAGGATCTCGCAGTCCTTTCGGTTTGGAAACCGCCCAGTTGCAGAGGCCTCTCAAACAGGCTCCCTCCCTGCAGGGGACAGACACCGCCCAGCCAGACACTCCTGGGAAACCCACCGACTCACAGCCAGGCGGTGGCAGACGTGGAATGAAACCCCTCCTAATTCTCCTTCCTTGTTACCAGCGTTTCCCAAGCCAGGTTTGGTGGAAGGTTTGCCCAGATGTTGCACAGGTCGTCCTCATTACCACGCGCATCACAGCAGCTAACGTTTCCGTGCTGACTACATGTGGAGCACGGTGCCCACTGCCTGACGTGGAATAACAAATGGAGTCTCCACAAGACCTCTATGAGATGGGTACTGCTGAAGTTGACACATGAGGAACAAAGGCACAGAGAGGTTCGGCAGCTTGCGCAACAACACACAGCTGGCAAGCAGCAGAGGGACGATGGAAGCCAGAGCCATTTATTTACTCGAGCACGGGCTCATGCAGTGAGACATGTCTCTGCAGGATTTCTGAGAGTTTCATGTGCCCACAGGCAGTGTAAATTCCCAAGAGGACGACACAGGCTGTCATTTACCCCATTTATCTGATAACTGTGTACTGACCGACTGCTCTGTGCCGGGTACCGTGGGGCACAGCGGCGAGCCGAGCAGACGTGATCTCTGAAGGCACGATGACAATTCTGCAAGGGGATGGCATGGGCTACGCTGAGCCTCAGGGGGTGCCCTTTAAGCACCCAGAAGTTTTTGTTTTTTTAATTTAGTCTTTTTGGACAGAAAAGTTCTAAGATCAGCCATGTGAAGCAACGTGTCCTGAATCTGATTTAGCGAGAATGCTAATCAGATTGGGAGCCAGATTTCCAACTCTGCACACATACACGTGGCGTCATGTGCCAACAGGGAGAGGTGTCCTCCGGCCTATTAAGGTGAGTCAGCCTTCCTGTCCACATGCTAAACAAGACCGGGCATTCCCGTGATTATCAGTACTGATCCATCAAGCACCTGTTATATACCTGACCCCGTGCTAGGCACTGGGGATATAGCAGTAAAGCAAACAGATCTGGTCTCTAGAACACTGGGGCGTGTGTTCTAGAAGGGGAAGGTAGTTACCTGCATAATACATAAATAAATACAAAATTACAAAGTGTGATTAGCAGGAAGGAAGAAAAACAGGCTACCAGAGCTCAGAACAAGGGACTTGACCGCAGAAACACCGTGTAAACAGTGTGTGTGTGCGTGTGTGTGTGTGTTCGTGTTCTGTGGAACATATGGAACACATTTTGGGATTGGCTTCACTTTACCATGTTGTCCTTTGCTTTACTTATTTGGGGGTGGGAGGGACGGGAAGGAAAAGCAAGCACAGAACGTGTAACTTACTTTACCCCCAGAAAGAAAAGAGACAGGATTTCTAGAAGGGGTCATTTCTGTCTCTGAAGGCCACTCCTCGGGGATGGAGAAGGCATTGTTACCACCTACCCTCACCCCCAAATCTCTCCCGCCCTCTTTGCTGTGCCTGAGTCTCAAGGCAAGTTATACACAAGGGGATTTGGGGAGTTTGCAAATGGGAACAGGACTGGGGTAAGAGTTCATGGAGTCTCTGCCTCAGGCCTTTATCTGAACCGTGAACAACAGATCTGGTCACGCGGGGTCTCTTACTTGTCACAGGAAGCTGGTCTGAGAGTTTGTGAACAGCTGAGGACCAGCCTTGCGTTTTCATGGGGTCTCCTTGGCTTGCTGCAGATGGTTTTTCAGGGGGAAACAGCCCACCACCTGGAGGAGTGGAAGCAAAGTCGGGGATGACTGTGGTGTGTCTACCTGGATAAGTCAAGGGGGCCATTTCCAGCAGCGCTGCAGACCCCAAAATGGTGAAGAGGAAAAGCTACTTAGAACCGCAAAGCACAGAGTGCCTACTCAAGTCCAGGGGGGGAGCCTTCAGCCCACGAAGCTCTCCTCCATCCGATGTCACAGCTGTGCCATTCACACCTCAGCCCAGGACACTGCCAAGGCTCTTCCAAATCTCTCCAGCCTCTCCCACTAGAGCTCCCCCAGCCTCAATTCTTGGGCTGCTTCTCTTTAGCTGTACTCACTCCCTTGGGGAGGCCAACCTCATGGTTTTCAGTACCATGAGGACTCCCAAATTTACACTCCCCCCTGGGTCCCTTCCTCTGAAACTCAAACCTGCGTATTCAACTACCCTCCCCATGAATGTCTAATGGCAGCTCAAGCTTAACACGCCCCCAAACTGAATTTCCAGCACACACGTACCCCACGAACTGGTTCCATCACCTCATCACTGAATGGCAACCCCATCCATCTGGGTGAGGAGGCAGAAACACGTCATCATCCTTGATTTCTCTCTTTCATCCAATCCTCAGCAAATCTTGTGGCTCTACCCTCAAAACACATCCAGAATTCCACTGCTACTCACCAGCCCCACTGCTACACTCCAGTCCAACTACCATCATTTCTCACCTGGTTTACTGTGTTCACCTCCTAGTCTGTATTTCTATTCTTGGGCCCATTCAGCCTATTCTTAACACATGAGCCAGAGTGATTCTTTTAAAAGGCAAGTCATACCATATTACTCCGTCCCTCAAAACCCTGCAATGAATCGCACTCACTCAGGATAAAAGCCAAGTCTTCCCAAGGGCTGCAAGTGCCAATATAAATTGGCCCCTCGTTACCTCCCTGACCTCATCTCCTACTTCTCTCCCCGGCCTGGCTCCCCTGAGCACACCACGGATGTGTCGACCTCAGGACCTTTACACTTGCCATTCCCTCTAAGTGTTTTCATCCCCTGTGTCCACAGGGTTGCTTCCCCTCTCCCTCCCCCACCACCCCCATTTCTCTCTCTCTCTCTATATATATATAGTCCCTTTACAGTCAGGCTACATTTACATGGTAGCCCCCATTTTCACGTTCGTAGTCTCTACTCCCCCTTCCCTGTTTTACTTCTCTCCACAGCATTCACCATCTGACATTCTATATAGTTACTTGCTTGTTCATTGTCAGTCTCCCCCCACTAGGATGTGAGTTCCATGAGGGTGGGGAATCGTGTCGGTTTTGCTCACTTGCTACATCCTCCCGGAACAGTGCCTGGCACGTGACGGCAGGCGCTGGTCCCACGTTGAGTGTACGGAGGAATAAATGAAGGAAGGAAGGGTCGTCTACAGTCTTTCTTGACTAAATCACACCCAGAATGCATCATCTAGTTATTGTTTTCCACTTACTGTTTCAAGTGGGGCAAGAACTTAAGAAATTTTTAAGAGCGATGTAAATGCAAAATGCTTCTATGTCTTTATGTGAATTTTTCATTGTTTCTCACCCCCACCTAACTGGACAGCAGTTTTTAAGCAAATTACTATGAGCCTTTCTACGTATTCAACTTGTTTTTCGTAAACAACTCTGTTCACATTTCATCAGTTTGGATATTTAATGAATACATACACGTACAATAATAAATACTGGCATATTTGTTATTATGTTTATTATAAACATGGTTACGTTAACATTATTATTCAACGTTATTAAAACAGTGTCATAAACAGGTTTGGGAACAAATACAACTGACTTTTGGCTGCATTTAACTTTACTACAGGGCACCGAAGGGCACAGGTATTCCCTGTGTCACTGGGGGAGTAAGGGGCATCCATGAACATGGCAGGTTGGTTAAACGAAAATCAGCTGAGCCTCGACTGTATTTCATTTTATCCACAGTTGGTATTCTAACAACAGTTCAGAAAGATTTCTGGTACCACCCCACCCTCCCAGGCCCTGTCCTCTGCAAAATGCTCTCACGCCAATTATTCCTTAGGCCATGGTGAACACGCGGACTTGATGGTTGGGTGAATGTGTAAATGGGAGACCTCTGTGTTTCCTTCATCAAATGCTTGCATGCGGCCCTTTGACTCCATCGGCTGGATCCCATCATGCAGCAGCTCTGACTCATGGGCGCGATGGAGAAACCGCCCAGGTGAGTGAGATGCGCCATGAGTCCAGTTTGGGCAACAGCCTTGTTCCGCACAGCCCAGTCAGGTGCGTGTGGCATCGTGAAATCAATCAGCGTTTAGGCTCTAAGAGGGAGGCGTTCCTCATTTTGAGCAAAAATAAAAAAAACACGGAAGGGAAGCCATCCACGGCCATGTATTTGAGAGGCTCTACGAGAGAGGACTCCTTAGTAGATGTCAGGAAGTAAAGCTGGAGACAGAGGGAGGATGACCCCTATTTTCAGAGCCGAAAACTGGGGGAAAGGATTTAAAAATGTGAAGGAGTATCTGGATTGTCCTACCTCACGAAGTTCAGGATGCCCGGTTATAATCGCAGACAGGCTGTGTGTGCACCGGTGTAGACCGGGGCAGGGGGCGGGAGGTGCGGGGATATAATTTCACCAATACCTTTGGTTAACGAGCTGTAGCGCACAATTCCCTTTGACGGGCTTTCACTACACATTCTTAACCTTGAGGACCGTGCCCCCAGGCAGCAACCCTTTAAGACCAATTGTAATTAACTATCCACCAAATAACCCAGTCTTTCCTTTCAACCTGATCCTAATTGATCATTTCCTTATCCAAGTGATGCTCTCTATTCAGCTGCTAACAGTTAATTGCTCCCCAAATACACATTTTAAGCCCTAAAGTCATAAGGTGGGATCAGATGAGAGGTCACTGAAGTGGAGTGGTGGCTTTGGCTCCATTATTCCCGGAGGTTTCTTCCTTTCTTTTTATTCCACAGATACTAAGTACCTACTGTGTGCTAGGTGCTGGGGTAGAGTGAACACACACCAACAGGGCACTGTGCGATAACCAGGCTTGTCCTAGTGAATGACCTAAGGTCATATATTCCCCTCAGAAAGATACACAAAGAGCAACAATGGAAGGCAGGGAACCCTCAAGTCCACCTTGGCTCTGACACTCAGAAGTGACCCTAACTCTTGAGCGACCCTGGCTCATCTGTCACAGCATGGTCATATACAAGCGAAGTGTGCTGAGAACTGAAAAAATGTTATGAGTTATGAAAGAGACTGTTATAAGCTAAGGAAAATAATTTAAAATGAAGACTGGAAGCAAATAAAAATGATGGTATGTGGTGACACCATGTCATTTTTTTTTTCCCCCTTTATAAGAACCATAAGGGAACTCTGAAGTCTGGGTAAGACTCATTGGAGAAGCTAATAAAAATGAAGACTTCAAAGACCCACTCCCAGAGGTGATGGTTTAGCAGGTCTGAAATTCTTAAGAAGGCTCCCAGGTGGTTTTTGGATGCAGGTGGTCCACTAACATCCTGGGGAGATAATCCAAACTAGGGTCCCTTCACACACCTGGGAACACAGACAGGAAATGTACTTCCTCGGCCTGAAATCAACAATACCTACTGGACCAGCAAACCACTCTCCCCTCTAAGCACCTGCCCAACATGACTCAGGACATCACCTTAATACAACACCTGCTGCTGGCTGGCACCAATGGGCTGTATCTGTAATTTTTTAGTTTTAAGGACATGAAAACGTATCGGAGTCTACATGTCAATTATAGTATCTGACACCAATTTATTTAGGTGCATCAAAAGAGGCTCCTGCGTGAAGGCGAAGTTAACACAGACTTCTTCTCACCAGACTCACTCGTAAAATTCATTCAAAGGAGCCTAAACGTGAATGAAGAAGATACGAGGATAAAACACCTATAAGCTGTGCGTTGGCCGTAAGAGAAATTCTAAGAAAGTTCTGGAGGAATACTGTGAATGAAAGGGGAAAATCCAATCCACGAGCAGGTCCAGCAGCCTGGGAGGCAAGTACTGGGATGGAACAAACCTCCAGGCATATCCTTACAGATTTAACCACTTTTGAGCACTTAGCACCAAATAAAACATTCATCCCAAATACAGATTACAGGACAGAGGTATCTGGGAAAGCGAAGCAGACTATTCTATTTCAGAATTAAGGTGCTTCCCCGGGCGACAAACCTTTGCTGAGGAAGTAACTGTGTACATCTTCACCCAAACCTTCCTTTTATTCTCTCCACACGTAGAACATTTGCTTTGGGAGCTTAAAAGCAAGCGAGCGGTCTATACATGTGTGTTACACTGAACTCGCCCCTCTCTGCAGTGCACTTTGCTTACAAGGGAGGTCCCTGGGTGTTCTCAGGCCCTAGCGCTTCTTTACTAATGTATCCCATCAATAGGACCCCTCCCTGGCTTCCTAGCTCACAGACGATTATCAGAAGCCTATCAGAAGGCTGCCAGGAGTACAGGCAGTATGCATAAATAATAGATGAAAAAGGAGATGGTGAGAAGTACATCCTTCTCCAAAAATACTTAAGCCACATCTCAAGCTTCTGGATCCTGTATGCCTGAACTCCGAGGGTATCGCTTCGCCACAACAAAGTATGAACCGGCGGTCGCCTTGAGCCTTCCAGGAAAGGTGAAATTATGTCCCGTGTACTTTTTAAAAGCAAGGGAAGTAGCAGATATGTTAGACCTCAGACAGCAAACGCCTGTGCAACAGAGCCATTGCCCTTCCCGCGTCCAAGGCGGACCCCGGGCACTCGGCCCGCCCTGTATTCCTGAAGGGGACCCCGCCTGGGAATCCAGCTCACAGCACCCCCAGGCAGCTGCTCCCCTTGCACAAATGGAAACCGACTTGCCAACCACGGCTTGGAAAGACTGCTACGAAAACGGAAAAAAAAAAAAAAAAGAACAAAAAAGCTCACACCAGGGAACAAGGTTTAATGCTCTGGATGAGTCAGTACCTGGATCTGCTCCCTTCCTAACAAAGCCGGTACGTGAGCACACCGGCCTGGCTGAAACCGTTCCCTGTGGTCTCCCAAGAACTTACAAATTGGACTCGACCAGGAAGGACCAAGATCTGTGTTCACCTCCAGCATGTTTCGATTCCTTCGGATTAGCTGGCGCTTCCCCGGGCAACTACGTACTAACAGGCCACGTCTCCCCGCTTCTTAAAGGTGGTGAACCAGGCATGAACTCACTCCCAGATCTGTGGGTGAGGGGCAGGAGAGACTCCCAATTCAGAAATGGAGCCAGACCGCTGGACTCATTTCCGGGCTCCCCTTTTCCCAGCTATGACCTCAGGCCAATTCCTTAACCTCCATGCTGCACTTTCCCCGTATGTAAAATGGGAGAACACAAAAGTATTTTATTTCATAGGGCTGCTGCAGTGATTAAATGGGGCAGTATGCGTAAAGCCCTGAAAACTGTGGCTAGTAAGCGCTTTAAAACATCAGTGACCATACTTATACGATTATTTCAATGAACAGGGGTCCCTTGTTTAAGTGGTCACGGTTTCATAGAGCTAAGGAAGTGTCTTCTTCTGAACCTAGCTTTAAAAGTTTATATCTTGACTCTGAAATTCAAAACCAAGGGAAATAAAGTTATATGGAAAGACGGCAGAATGATAATCATCTTTTTCTTGTTGTGATTTGAAAAATGATCTGTTCTATGGCTCATTCTCATCTGATGGGAGAAAGGGAGCACTATGGCCGGCACATGAACAGCACAGGCTGGCTGAAACACAGCAAAGGGCCCTGGGGTCACTGGCAGCAGAACCAGGACTTGGGGATGCTTGAGCTCCTCCTCTCTGGGCGGAGGCAAGAGACGATGAAGGAAGGTTCCGGC
Source organism: Phocoena phocoena (assembly GCF_963924675.1). NCBI lineage: Eukaryota > Metazoa > Chordata > Mammalia > Artiodactyla > Phocoenidae > Phocoena > Phocoena phocoena. Next base: position 10,321,780 of record NC_089219.1, on the reverse strand, counting down.
CACTGTCATCTGTGCGACCACGAAATCTCATACGTAGCAAGTCAGCTCTGAGCAGCAGACGTTAACCGTCAATCAGATTCACGCTGAGGCTCAGGAGAACGCCTCTCAATAGTAACAGCAGCACATCCTAGGGCAGGCGTATCTGCAGTCTTCACGACCGTCCTTCCTGGTCAGATAGATTGTTATTGCCATTTACAGAAAGGAAAGCCGTGGCTCAGAAAGGTTAAGTAACTTGCCCAACATTACATAGCTAATAAGTGGTAGAGCCAGGATTCAAATATTTTATTCAGCAAGTTACTTACTGAGCGGCTACCACATGGCAGGCACTGTGGGAGATGCTGGAAATGCAGCAGTGAACAAAACAAAGTTCCCGCCCAGGGAGAACTTTCATTCTAGGAGGGGGGACATCTAATAAACCTCCCTAACAAGTCGAGAACAGGACGTACGGATGAGTGAAGTCCCTCCAAGAACAGGAGAGCAGAGTGAGGAGATGCAGAGGGACGAACAAGGGCAGTCCTTCCGATCGGACGGTCGGGATAGACAGGTAATCAGCGGCTCCGCGTGTAGGGCCAATCAGTGTCCTTACCTACATCCCAATGCCTGAAATGAAGTCACAGCAAAACCCTGAGGGGTTCCCAGGAGGCCAGGCACCCTCAGGTGCCCCAGGCTCATTCACTTTGCCTGGGCCCAGACGGAGGGCTAAGACCACCCTGGAAGCCTTTGGGAGTGTTTCTAAAGTTCTGAAAAAAGCTCTATTCTCCCCAAAGACAGTAACCACCATGCTCTGAAACTAACATAAACAGAGGTTTGTCATTTTCCATGAAGGAATCTTTTTTTTCCTTCTGGGCCTCTGAACACATGAGCAGTTTCTTTTGCAGCCTCTTCCAGAAGTTCCCCAGCGACCACCACCGTCCATGCTCTGGCTCTTTCCACCGGGGACGGTTACCACACCCTGTCGGTTTCCTCAGCGGGGCCTCCCCGGCGCTATCACTGTGAGACTCGAGCCCCGGTCACTAGACAGTGGTCACTGATCGTCACCACACCGCCACCACAGTCATCATCTCCTGAGTCCTCACTGGGAATACACGTGCCCTCCTCTAGCCCGACCGCTCACATAACCAGAAGCCTGGGGCTCAGCCAGCAGCATGCCCCACCCCTCAGTGACAAACGTTCGGAACCCAGGGAATTAAAACTCAGGTGGCTAGGAGTTCAAGGCCAGTGTTTATTCCCAGTATGCTACCCAACCTCTCTACAAGCAGAACCCCGTTGTGGCTGATGACATCAGCACTGATCACTTGGGGGACACGGTAACTACGTCAAACCCAAGGGCACGGTGAATTAGGTTGTTTCACGTGGCAGCAAAGAGCATGGCTCTGGAGTCAGATGGCCGGGTTTGGGGTCCCCATTTACAGCTGTGGGACATAATGCAGGTGCCGTGGCCTCTCTCAGACTCGGTCAATTTGTCTGTACATGGGGACAACTGCTCTCCCTCAAGTGGTGGGAGAGCTTCCGAGGAGTTAGTGCCCGACGGGTAGGAACAGCCAGGAGCACCCTCAGCTCCTCCGTGGTGGCCAGCTACACCCCAAGGTCCTCTGAACACCCTCGTACACAGGACAGAGTCCATCAGATCTACAGACCAACACCTTCATGATCCAGACTGATCATTAAAGATGTTTTCTGAACGGCTGACCGACTGAATCACTACAGGAGAACGTCCCTGAATTCGCAGGTCCAATAATAGCTTGGAAATAGAAGCCATCTGAAAATGTGCCTCAACTCGAGCTGGGCTGGCAAGGATTGGATGTGATTATGAAAAGCAAGTGAAAAGAGAATGTTACTGCAAGGAAAATTAAATCCATATGAGTTTTAAATAACTTCGTTCCAATAGAGAGTATTAAAATGTGTTTTTGGCAAGTATTAAATACTAAAACAAATGCAATTTTAAATTGAAATTCTACTTTAACTTAAAAAATTAAAACTGCCACAATTGTATCCTAAGGCCTAAATCCCCTTCTATTGTTAACTTACCTGTGAAACAAATTGTAGGTCTTTTAAAAAGTGTTTTCTACTTAAAATTTATATCTAGATTTCATGGTCAGACTCAGCAGTCATCCAAGCAGAACTCCGCATTATGCAGTAGGCTCCTATCTAAACACTGACATGGAAATGTTCTCAGCTTAAGTACGTTCTGATTCAGGACATAAACCGATACTTGAAAATCTGCCTGTAGCTTTCTGTCATGACTGAAGTTAACACCCCACTGAGTAACTCGGGGCGCGCCTACCAAGGAATCTTCAAAACCGTCCGTTGTCTGGCTTCCTGCCGTGGATTATAAGCTGGACACGGGAAGGCACACTTAGGCACAAACTTCTTCCATTAAAGGCTTATGTTCTCTGAACCACCCACCTGAATTTCAGCTCGCTTTCTATAAGAGACAGTGGAAAAGGAATCCAGCTGGTCCAAGTGAGGCAGAAAACAGAAGCTCATACAAATCCTATCACCCCAATGGTTCGGCAAGTTTACTCTCATAAGTGTGTCCAAGCCCCTTTTAATGGCTCATGACTGAATGTAACTTTTGCAACGGCTAATAATTTAACGCGGCATCACGATTGTTTTTCCCATTCTTATTCTTCATCCAGAAAGTAAATAAAACCTACACGCACCCTCCAGGCTCTAATCCTATACTTTACAGGTAACTTCACTTTTGGCAGAAACCTAACCTTCCATTCTGCACGCAATGGACTATGTGCCAAGGTGGCAGGGCAAGCCCCGACAGACTTTGGTTTTGGCCCAACAGGTCAAGGTTCTTAAGTCACATCTGAGGATACTCCTGGCGACCAACACTTCCAGAATCAAAGCATATTATTATCATGCGCTTGATTTCTATTAAACAGCGTTTTGTTGACTAATCAGACTGGTCTACAAAGCCAGTTGAACCGGAAAGGTCTATGATGGAGGCAGAAGCATGTCCCACAGTTAAAAGAGTGAACTAGACGTGAACGTTCGCAGGCAGCGCCATACTAATCAACAGTGCTGCTGCATCAGGAAGAAGCCTTACAGAGAAGGGATGATTCTACTTGTTCACCAATGCCGGGAAAGCCCTCACTAGAGAAGATATCAAGGCCTGTATCCTACATCGAGAGGAAATGAAGCTTTCAAAAAAGAAACTACATAAATGATCAATAGGATGGTACAGCTTGGAGGCAGTTCAAATCCCAGCCTTCCACTCGAGAACTGTGTGACCTCTGAACAAAACTCGTTTCCCCCCGGGTCTGTTTCCCCATCTGTAAATGATACCAGCCTCAGGGGGTTGTCATCAAGTTTGAAAAACGCTTTGCACAGTACCTCGCACACAGAGAGCACCCAAAGGCCATGTCAGGTTCCCCCCAGAGCTTAACAGATCTTTTCAACACCTCTTGGAGAGGAAGCAGCACGAGGGAGGGCAGTGGGAGAACCGAAGGGCCCGGTGTGACCTGGGCCGGGTGGAGCAGGGGTCCAGGTGGGCCCTTGGGCGGTACCAAACAGGACTCCAGGCATCTGACGGAAGGGATCGGCCAATGAGCAGCTCCACATTTTCCCTACATCACACCCACTCGAACCTCAGGTTTTGTTCCTCTCAACTTTTTTTTTTTTGTGTGATATTTTAGTCCGTAAAGAATTTCAGTGGTAATTTGGATGTCACCCTTCTCACGAATCTGGATCTTCTTCTTTCTTTTAATCCTACAGCAGGGCGACTGTAAATGTCGAGGCACTTGAGGCTCAAATGAGAACACTCAAGTACTTCAGCAGTTAAGAGCTACACACATTCGTTATGATTTATCCCACATAAATTCTGAAGTTCTTCAGCGTGCAATGAAATTACCTGGGGGCGGCGTGGGGATACTTTAGGTGTCCAAAAAAATGACAGAAATGGCGAACCGTTTTCCTTAACCATCGGCCTGGTTTTTGGACTACTTTATACGTGGCCTTTATATCCGAGTTACCCTTTTCCTCACCCCCCTGTACTTAAAGGATATAAGCCAATCGATTCAAAGTGAGGCCTGGTATCAAATCAAAATCGACAGAAATCAAATATCGAATGCATTGAGATATAATTTTAGAAGAGTCGCTGTAACGTAAGTATTAAAAGTCAGCAGTTATCTAGATATCTGCCCTCAAATATTAAGGTAGAAGCATCTTCTTGACCACCCAGACTTGGAAGAACTGTGACAAAGTGAGGGAGGTTTTGGATATGAAGTGTTTAAAAAAAAAAAAAAAAGGCACCACGCAAATATAAGCTTCACAAAGGCTGGGATCCTGGTCCACTGATGTAACCTAATTACCTCAGTAGGTGCTCGATAAATTAATGTGATTTTGTAAAACATTTTGCTAGAAAGTACCTGTAACATCCAAATTAAAAGAGCCAGCCTAGAGACACTGACAGATCTTTCAAAGTATTAGCTGCAGGGACACAAGGCTTTAGTTATGAGCTTTCTAAATTTTTCAAAATGTTTAACTCCGTGAAGAGTAAAGCAACCAAACTGGGGTAGCTCATTCCTGTGGAGAGGGAGCTGACCACCTGCTTGGGGACTCCTCAACTGAGTATGTGGGTGCTGCCACATCCAGGCCCTGCTGTAAGAACGGGGGTGACACAACAGACCTCACCCTGCTCTTTCAGACCCGAGGAAATGTCAGCGTCCGCAGCCTGGGAAGAAGGCTTCCGGCTAGAAGGAAAACTCGGGACCACCTTGTCCACTCCCCGCTTTGGGCAGACCAGGAACTAACAACCTTGAGGCAAAATACCTGCCCAAGGCTAAGCCAGCGAGGCAGGGACGGAGGAGGAGCTTGTTAGAGCCCTGGAGGGACAGGTGTCCCTGGTTCCCAGAGCAGCGCCCTTTCCAGCTCACAGCGTCCGGCTCCTCCCCGGGTGCTGTGCGTGCCCAGCGCTCAGTTTCTAGAACATTTACACAGCTAACGCTGAGAGCCGCTCCGTACCTCTGCCTCTTCCTCCCATACACCTGCCCACAACCCTTCTGGGGTTTCCTAAGGTAGGAATCCGTAAGCCACAAGTGTGAACACATCTCGCTGAGGGAGGCTGACCGCGCCTTCAGCTTCACCACCGTGCCGAGCAGGAAGGACACAGGCGGAGAAAAAAAATGAGGACAAGTGGTCCCACGTAGGACTTTATGAATAAACTGCTTGTTTCAGCCATTTTTAATCTTTAAAAACACAAACAAACAAACAAACAGCAATTCCATATCAACCTAATACAAATGTTACAACTTCTTTGTTTCATTCTTCGGGGGAGCCATAAATATAAAAACCTCCAGACTAGAGCAAACTGGTCGCAAGCACAGAGGAAACTGACACCCCATACAGGAAATTATTTCACTCTTACCAAAGTTAAGTTCTCCACGCACTTCTTAGCACCACCGTCCAACTGCACGTCTACTCTCTAGGTGGTATGGAAACGATGTGAATTCACAAATATTCAATCAATGCCAAACAGAAACAAGTGGGAAGAGGTCGGCCGTGGGGCTCGACAACTGCACTTTAGAGATGCAGCCTGTGAGCACCCCTCCCACATGCACCTTCATTTTCCCCCTTAACTGCTCCCAATGATGTACAAAATACAGTCCTTCCACAGCTTTTAGAAAGTTTTTTATTGGTTACAATGATATAAAATGCATCATTTGAATTCCCCCGTCAGTAAGTGCTTGCTAGCAACAGCATAAGAAAACTTTCTGTACATCTGACAAGCTCAAATGATTTATTTCATGCTGGAAGGGGAAAAACAGCAAACACCACTCTTAACTTGTCTGTCTATAATTAACCTCTCTCTCTCTCTCAAGGCTACGTTGGTTAAAATCAACGGACAACCCCTTTTGTATGTCAATTTGTAAATTTTAATGTTTTCATTAGAATAGTCTTTTATATCACTCTCCAACAAGAAACAATAAAATTACTAACAGCAAACTTCAATACAAGAACACTCTCCAGATTAACAACTCAAACAAAATGTAAAATGTAAATCACATATAATACAATTGAAGCGTCCAAAACAATTTAAATAATTTTAAATATTTTATTTTTAAACTGCTACAAATGCTTTATACAATATTTCAACATAAAGTCCCCATAACAGAAATGTAACAAAATGGGAATGATAGTGAAAGGGTTAAAGTGGCACAAATTCACCAAACAAGTATTAAACTACAAATTTTAAGAGGTAGATTACTTTTAAAGTTGAGAACAACAACAACAAAAAAAAAAACAACAACACGAATAAAACTTAGCCATTTTCCACCAACTCCGTCATTAATTAGAGGGAAGGCATATAATAATAATGCATGGAGAAATGACACTTGTATACTCAGAAATAGGCCAATTCACTGGGTTGTTTAAATCTCTATTAGAGACTGATGTGTAAAACCTGGTAAGTAAATTCATTTACACTTAGGTGTAGACATACATCTATACAGGCCTGTGACGTATCCTGGGCACTGATATATTGCTACCGTCTCCGATAATAAAACAGTTATAAATTAGTGCCAGATAATAATCTGAGAGGATAATGTCCATTTGGATATATAAACATGACACTGGAAGAGGCATAAAAAAGAGTCCATATCCAATCTGGTTTCCTCTCCATTATGCTGGCAATCGGCTTGTGATAAAACAACAACAGCAACAACAAAAAGAAACAGGCTAAGAAAGAAGCTAAATGCCTCTGTCTACAATTCATTTAAAGGAAAGGCATCAAGAGCTGGTGTGACCAAAACAATATAAAACGAGTGCATCAGAATCCGTCCTCCCTGAAATCTACAACAAACTACTGATAAAACAGAGAACTTGCTTTGCAAGATTAGGTTCAACTCATTCCTTTCTCTGCTCTGTGCCAAAAGCCAGGGCCACGCTCAGGTCTGAGTTACCAGTCCCGTGACGAGGGGCCAGGTCAGCTAACCTGTCCTATAGCGCCCTCCTCTGTGCATCTTAATCGCCTGTGAGCCCAGCACGTGTGTTGGGTGCCAGCGAAGAAGCAGATGCCTGACTCTAACCAGGGCAACAAGAAGCCCCCTGGCAATCGGCTGTGTGTTAGGGTTTCTGAGTCAGCTTCAACTGGTCTTGCAAGCTTGGTAGATTTCCTATGCTTTGCCGTAGTGCTTATCCTAAGTTCAGCATGCATTATCTTTATTTAGTCAATTCAGGTTTGTTTGGTTTGGGGGGCTTTTCTACAGGAAGTTCCTAGAAAATAAGAAAACTGAAGATAAATGACAACATAACACAACCTTATATGAACTGACCACGGTAAAGAAAAGGTGGGAAGACCATGGGACGAATGTTAAGACAGCAACAGGATGACTCGGAAGGTGTGTGGTAACGTGGGTGTCCCGCGCAAAAGAGACATGCTGAGAGGGACGCAGACAGTCTCCTTGGAGTGATGTGGCGGAGATGGTATGGGAGAAATCAGCACCATTTTGGTTTTTTTAGCCCATTTCACGGCAAATGGAAAAGCTTGGTCTGGAATTTCGTTCTGCTTCTCCATCACTTATTTACGTGTCCTTAACTGGCTGCAATGGGAACACAGTATTAAACAACAAGAACAAGAAAAGCTGCTGCAGAAGCAGCACTGAAGAATGTAAAAATGCCTTGGGATTTACAAAGAGCAAAGATGGGTAAGAAGGGAGTAGAAAATGTACCTCTTTCCTTATCTTTCTGTCTTACAGTCCGTGGAAGTGAGCCCTCAGCCACCAGCTCTAAATGCAGTCCCACCGACAAGCCACAGGTGGGCTCCAACCCGACCCGCGGAAGGTGAGCCCGACACAGCGTTCGCTGGACTAAGTAAGAGTTGTAAACAGGAGAATCTAGTCGGTGGTATGTCTCTGCGGCTTTGTCCTAAGAAAAGGATTTGGAGCACACGCCTTTTTCACACCTGGATTGGCACAATGGCTTGTGCTACAGGAAATGACCAAACGGCAAATTCTGCTGAGCTCTCGGTGTAGAATGGAAAACTGACGTCGTTCTCACGGCTGACTGCAAGTGTATACTTGAAAATCTGTGGAATCCTAAACTGGCATTTGAATGTAAAACGTCTGAGTGCCGAGGACTAGCCCCTAATCACAGTTAGGATCAAACACACAGGGAAAGGGTGCACTGCCAGGCCCGGGGTAAGTCCTCGAACGTGCAATGGAGCAAGGACAGCGAAATCACTGAAAACCAGAGTGAAAGTGGATATTTCCAAACCTGTGCTATGAAATCACCCCTGAATAAAATTTACAAATAGAAATATACTGAAAAGGGAAGAAGACTAGTTAGAGCAACTCCTTGCCAGTGCAGTACAACAAACGTGGAAAAGGACGAAGCCTCCACTAAGAGCCCTGGGCTGACACCGATGGACCATCACATCCCCAGGCCTGCGCCTAGGATCCCGGCTTTATACCAAATTCACCACAAGGTACTAAGAACTCTCTGAAGAATCGCCCACTCTTCTGCCCAGATGATCAAAATATGATGCCCCCTGAACGCTCATTCTGTAATTCCCAAAAATACTTCCCAAGTTTATGGTCACGGAAGCCTGCTGCTACCATCTACAGTCAGAATAATACCCGTGTCTTCTGAACTGTTTGTTCCTTGTTTCCTTTTAGGCCAAATTTCATTCCAGCAACGTTAACTTTCAAACAAAGCAAAATAATTAAAACTAAGTGGAGCAAAGAATAGAGACACAATTTTATTAGGCACTTCAGTCCTTTGCAGTCTTAAGGGTTCTTCAAAAGCCCTGGATGAACTTCAAAAACTCAGAGAGTTTTCCTTTATAGTACGTTAATTTTTTCTTATCAACTTTACCCTTGAACTGTATAAATGGGATCCAGTACAAAATAAGTGATTCTTTCAGATACTATCGGAAACAAAGGAGAATACACATATACATTCTAAAGCATCAACCACCTGGGAAACGTTTTTTAGTACAGTCCACGAAAATGACGGCACGTTCTGGGTGGTTTAACCTTGAGAAGGACAGTCCAAGAATGTCCTGTTGTTGTGGAACTTCCCGAACACAGACTGAGTACAAGGAGGTACACAGTGAAACTGCTACAGGCAGGAAGTCTGGACAGCTGATAAACAGGTGTTTACTTTCACCAGGACTAACTAAGCTCCAAGACGCTGTATACACGTATGTCAGTAAGGTCTACCGTAACTGGTTATTTAGTATTTTTATGAAGTAGCTTTAGGAAAAATCTGATCCTTTATTCCTACAGTCAATCATTCCAATCAACCCTCGGCTATTGATTCTCGTCTCCATCTTCAGCCATGACTTATGGTGCACCAGCACCGAGAACTCTGCCTCATCGAATGCGCAGTGATAAACAGCATCTCTGAGCCCTTGTGACCTTTCCAAACGGCAGTCACCTCCCAGTTAACTCTGATTCTATTTGCTTAAAACACCAAAGAATTCTGAGACACTGGAAGTTATAGCCAAGAGCCTAGAGTCCTGCAGCTCACTCTGAAAGGACAGGATTTTAAAATACTGTGCAGAAATTCTAGCTGACGAAGAACACTTTCACCTGAGATGAACCTGCAGGCATCATTCAGGAAACCACAGGATACCAAGAGTGCACTCCACTCACGTTTGAACTAACTCCGGAAGTCTGAGAAGTCAATGGAGCAAACTTAACTCCTGCCCTATGTTTTCACCGGTCGCCAAGCACGGTTCTTAATATAGGAAGAACACAGGATAAACAGTGGGACCACCTCAGAGCTGAGCTAAGACGGGCTCTGGCATCACGCCGGGGAAACAAAGGCACTGACAAGCGGGGTGACCTGCCCTTCGTCCCCACCCGCACCTCAAAGAACCATGCTCTGGCCCTTCGGCAGGCACTCTCTCCTCCTCCCGCCCGTGGGAATCTGGCTGTTTACCACCGTGTGCCTGAGAACAGGAGCGAGTGGGAGGACACATGGCATTTTTAAAAGGAATAGAGTGCTGTGTTTTGATTTATTTTAACCAAGAGGCAAGTTTTTAAAATTAAAACACAATAAAAGCAAGCATGAATGGTAAAAAGCAGTCTCAGCTGCTAGAACTGCACTTAAGTCACAGAAGTATTACACCAGATTGTAATGTGGTTTTAATGAACTCCATCTTAACATAAGAAGTAAGTTATGATCAGAAAATAATACCAGTGACACTGGGATACCACCCAAGATATAAAGGAAGTTTGAGAGAATTTCACCTTTTCATAGTAGGGTGCTTTGGGGAGCTTTTTTCATGGCTTCAAATCCAATTCATAACTGGCCCTATTAGAGAAACTGTACCACTTTGTGAGTCCTACGCCTGAAATAAGAGCTGTATGTACCCATCTCTACAACAGCCGAAGCACTGACCCTCCTGCACACCGGCCTACACCTTAAGCAACAGCTATTTCCTTTAAATATCGTGCAGGAAAAAGGAAGAGAAGCCATTGGGCAAGGACAGTGTTTTCTTCCAACTGTCCTCCCCCCTCGCTCTGGAGCTCTGAATTCCTCCGGCCCTGGAGCCTCGCTTACCTGAAGTCCTTCAGCTCCTGCTTGCCGCTGCTGTCCTCCCTCCTGTTCTCACTCGGGTCGGCAGCAGCTGTCAGCTGCAGGCTTCGGGTGATTGGCCCCCCACTTCGTTCTCTAGATTTTACACTGAACCTGTCTGTCCGTTTCTTACTGGCCAAGGCCGATTTGCTCTGTAAGACAGCTCTGCTTTTCTGTGCCCTCACGTGCAGGCTCCGAGACGTCTTGCCCGAGAGCTGAGCTGCATGATTCTTGGCTGCAGCCTTGGGCTTCTTGCTCTCGCTGTGAGTCATTTTGGCCATTCGTATCGGGCTTAAGTTCCTTAAGGAGGAGCTTGGTTTTTTGGACTTAACCGAAGCTGCAAATTTAACATTCTGCTTGGACCTGAAGGACGAGGAGGGCGGTGGGACCTGTGCAGGGCCCGAGCTGCGAGCTCTGGTCTTGCCCAAAGGCGCCTGCATGCTCTGCATTTTGATCTCTGCATCCGCTGTCCGTCTGCGGTGGCTGCTGCCGCTGTTTCTGTCACTACTTGCAGGTGATGGGTGTCCTCCCTTCTTGGATGAATGGGAAGCTTTTTTTTTGGAAGGAGAAAGAGGTTTCTTGGGACAGCTGAAAGCGGCGTGCTTGTTCAGGCTCCCGATGTACGTGAACTCTCTGTTGCAGTACGGGCAGATGTGCGAGGACGACTCAGGAGCATTTTTTAGGTCGGCTTTCTGCTTTGCAGACTTGTTTTTCTGAAGGATGGCTTTCTGGACAAGCTGGTTTTTTTTCTTCAACGCGTTTAACTTGAGCTTATTTGAGGACATTTTGCTGAGCTCGACGCTGAAGTTCAGTCTTTTGGGCTGTCCCATTCGTCTGAAGGCATTCTTCCCAGGGTTGTCCAAAACCACCACACCGTTTTGGGGCTGCACAGTCTGTTTCAGCGGGACTGGATTTTTCTTCGGCGTATACCTCTTCTTGTCGCTAGCGGAAGCACACGCCAGGATGTGTTTATGCAGCTCAGGCATGTTGTCCACACCTTTCCCACACTTGGTGCAGCGAATGGCGGTAGTAAACGTCTGTGGGATATTGTGTGTAGTGAAATTTGTGGCCGTCACACCAATGCCTAGGGGGTTGCGGTGATGGTACTGAAATGGGGGTGGTTTAAAGCTTGGGTAATGCTGATTGAGACCCAATCGAACATCTGGATCTTTCGTCTTTATTCCAGAAGCCATTATCTTTATGGTCGTGTAAAGCTCTTCTGAGGAATCGTTCAGCTCCTCTTCTTCTTTAGACGTTTCTAAAGGATCTTCCGGCAAACTCTGCATATGCTCTACGTGGGCCTTGCTGGGATCCGTGAAGTTCTGGGGCCTCAGGGTGCCACTTTCAAACTCATGGTGTGTGCACACCGTATCGGGGTGGAGATCTCGCTGGTGCTGCTGCAGATTGCACAAAAACGCAAATTCTTTTTTACAAACCGAACACACAAAGATATTCCCAACTCCATGAAGCAAAAAGCGATGTTCTGACAAATCGGTTTTAGCCTTAAAGAGCTGCACACAAAATTCACATTTGAAGGGCCATTCCTCAGCGTGAATGGATAAATGTTTGGTTAGATCTTTAATGGAAAGGAAAGGTGATTCACAGACGTTGCAGACAAAATTTTTGTTGAATGTCTCCTGAACGATATCCCGCACGGTGGCAGACTGGGATTCTTCCCTCGCTTTCGGACCTTCACTCTCTAATTCCTCCTGTTTAAAAGATATCATGGGGAGAGAGGCTTCCAGATTATCCCCAGAGGAAACCACCGACGATACTGCTGAGAGAGGAGGTGGCGAAGGAGAAGAGGAGGAGGACGAAGAAGAGAACGAAGGCGAAGCAGATGAGGAGGAAGACGAAGAGAGCGTCGGAGGCCCCGGTGAGGCAGCAGACGTGAGGGGCTCCACGGAAGGAATGGGAGATGGCGAGGGAGACACCGTTGGGGAAAGAATTGGAAGTGGGGACTGTGCGGTGGCGTTCGAGAGTGGAGAGGGACACGGATGAGGGGATGCCCCGGAAGAGGGGGCTGCAAGAGGTACAGTGGGAAGCAGCGGAGGGGGTGGGGTGGCAACAGTTAACACAGGAGGACAGGGCTGGGGGGAAGAGGGATTGGTTGGGGTCAAGAGAGGCGGCAGCTGCCCGGAAGAAAGGGAAGATGCCTGCAGGGCAGGTGACAAAGGAGGAGACTCGCCAGGAGGGGCAGGTAAGCTAGAGTCGGGACCAAGGTCAGGGTCCGGCTGAGGATCTAGGGGTTTACAAGGACTGGGGCTCCTGGTCACATCTGGAGCATTTTCTACAGGTAAGTCGACGCCATTGTATTCATTGAGAAGGACCTTCTGTAGCATGCAGGTGGTTGGCTTCTTTTTCTTTGCAGCGCTGCAGGCTGGCTGCACCGAATGGTTTTCTTTGAATTCCTTGCCTTCAGAGTCACTACTAGGCTTTCTATGCACACTGAGATCTAACACAGATTCCCACTGGACCGGAGCCTTGCCTGTACCCTCAGCCTTCTGTTTTACACCACTGGATAAATCCAGTGGCTGCTGGTTGCATACGTTGCTAAAAGTAGAACTAGCTGCCCACTCTTTAGATACTTTATATTCATCAAAGCCTGGAGGGCTCCCGGTTTCTCTCTCATCTCTCCCAGACAAACTCCATGCTGGTGAGTTGCTATGACTTTCTAATTTGGGCTTTTTGGAACTCAGAACTGCCTCAGTCCACATGGCTTTCCCATCGCCCGGCTTCCCAAAGTCTCGAAGGGCAGGACTGTGCTGTGGAGAGCTGGGGGGAGAGCTGGTCCGCCTCTTAAACCTGCTCGAGGTCACAGGGAGCATCGACGCAGGCGTGGACACACAGACAGGACCTAATTTAGGTATTTCAGTGGCTGAAATCCCTGCAGGAGGAGTCAGTTTATCCTGCGTTTGAAGAAGTTGTTTGAGCTTCGATGACAAATACACATTTTTCTCTTTGTGGAACGGAACGGCCTCTGTGGTTGATATGCTGAGAGGCAGGCTCAAGGAACACGAAGGTGCTACGGCATCGGACTCGGTCTCAGCTTTAATTCTGGGCAACACAGGAGGACTGGCAGTCCTCCGTTTCTTGGACTCACTGTTCGTGCTGCTGGAAGGCTCTTTAGGAAGATCATCTGTTATAGGGACCTGTGTGGTCTTTATATTTTGAGTTATTTCCACTGTAACCGGAGTGAGCAGACAGTTGATACCGTACAAGTCTGCCGAACTGGATTCCATCTCAATAACATCACAGTTACTAGTGCTGCAGCTGGTCTGAATTTTACCATCAATGTAGTAATTTAAATTTTCCGAGATATTGCTAGAAATATCCATGATGTACACGTCGTCTGCCTCCCCTTCCTCCTCTGGCTCTGTGCTGGGTACGTAGACACTCTGGGCGGGCAGGGCCTGCTCTGCCGGGGGCTGCTGCTCTTCGAGGAGACCCCCTTTTCGCCGCACACCTTTAGGAATCAGGTGACGCTCGTGGACCCTGCGCTGATGTCGCCTCATGTTAGTGTGAGTTCCAAAAACCTTTTTACAGTACTGGCACGGATGAAGCTCCTTAACTTCTCCGTTCCCTTCTACTACAGAAGAATTTACTGTGTCTTGGGAAGCCTTCTCTGAATTCAAGGTCAGAGAGTCTTGCCCAAGACTGGGAGGCTGCGCGTCATCCTTCGGAGGAGTGCCGTCCCCGGGCGCCTGGCCATCGGCCGGGGCTTCCGGTGGCCGGAGTGCCAGGCTGGGCTTCCGCTTCAGCCCCGCCTCGTGGCGCCGCTCGTGCCGCCGCCTGTTGATCTGCGTGCCGAACGCCTTCCCGCAGTACTTGCACTTGAAGGCGTGGTTTACCGTGGACATGTGGATGTGCATGTGCCGCTCCAGCCCCTGTTTGGTCGTGAACTTCCTCTCGCAGTGCTGACACGGGAACAGAAACGTTTCAAACACGTCACCATTGGCCTCTTCTTTAGCTTTGGGAATTCTGACGGCAGGTGCTACCTCCGGAGAGTCTTCAAGAGCGCCCATCGGAACAGTCCGTGGCTCTTCTAACAGATCCTCTGGGCTCTCGTCACACCGCATCTCCAGCTCTCCCGCGGCGCTCCCGCCTGGCACGCCAGCTGCCGCCGCCTCCTCCTCGTCCAGCTCCCCCTCCTCCCCCTCCTCCTCCTCTTCCTCCTCCGCGTCGTTCGCATCGCTACGCGCCGCGTCCAGCTCTGCGGCCGGTCCCACCTGGGGGTCCTGGGCAGGGGGCGGGAGGGCGGGCTCCAGAGGCACATCCTGACTCACCACCTCCTGAAGGGCAGCCGTCTGCTCGGCGGCGGACGCGGAAGGCTTCTCGTCTTCGTCTCTGGGGCCTGGAAAGCACAGGGAGGCAGAAGCATGGAAGTCAGGGCACACACCAGCCACTTGTGATCAGTTTCCATTATTCCCGTTATTTCTCTTATCCCCTAAATGTGTAAGGGAGGTCGTAACAACACACAGCTCTGCTTTCTCGGTTATAAAGCTGTACTGCATAAAATTCCATTTCACTCATTCAACAAATGTTTACAGAGCACCTGCTCTGTACCAGGCAGCTCTGTGGGCAGTGAGGATACAATGTGAACAATAAATGCCTGAAGGAGCTTAGGTTCTTTTGTGTTTCATCGCATACATATAAACAACATTTTTGTTTACAGAAACTGTAGTGCTTAAAACTGTGTCAGAGGGCTTCCCTGGTGGCGCAGTGGTTGAGAGTCCGCCTGCCGATGCAGGGGACACGGGTTCATGCCCCAGTCCGGGAAGATCCCACATGCCGCAGAGCGGCTGGGCCCGTGAGCCATGGCCGCTGAGCCTGCGTGTCCGGAGCCTGTGCTCCTCAACGGGAGAGGCCACAACAGTGAGAGGTCCGCGCACCACAAAAAAAAACTGTGTTGGAGTAGTTGATACTGAAATTCAAGATACTATGGTCATGAATTCCAATTTTTCATGATTCCGAGTGGAAACCAGAAAATTGCTAAACATATTACCAGGTTAGATTCTTAGTGGTCTGTCTTGAATGCAATGATTCTCTCTCCCTCCTCCTGACTAAAACTATATATTGAGAGCTAGAACATTTTCCAAAATCATGCGATCATCATTTTTCATGTAAAAGGAACTTCGGAGCTCACTTCTTCCAAGGCTGATTAAATTATGGAGGACTCAGGAGTACCTCAGAGAAGGAAAAAGAAATCTGAAGTCACTTCTGAGTCTCTATGCCCAGGAGGAATCCAGCCCAGCCCAACCTGAGGTTAATGGTGCACAGGTGGACTCGCTAGCAAGGTGACAGGCGAGCAGAGACCTAAAGGAAATGAGTCATGCAAATATCTGCGGGACGGAAGCCCTCTGGACAGAGGAAACAGTAAATGCATAAGCTCTGAGTCAAGAGCATGTTAGATGTAGTCAAGGAATGGCCAGGAAGTCGTAGAGGCCATAGGGCGAGTGGGGGGCGGTCCATACAGGGGAGAAAGGAGAGCAGGAGATGAGATCAGCTCATGCAGAGACTTGTAGGCTGTTGGCCTTTACTCTGAGTAAAACAGGGAGCTATCGGAAAGTTCTAACAGAGAAATATATGATCGACTGAAATACAAGAGAATCACTCCAGGTGCTACGAGGAAGACAGAAAACTGTAGGTGGACAAGGGTGGAGGCAACCCTACTATATGCTCCAGGAGAAGAGACAAGAGTGGCTTGGGGAGGTGGTAGGAAGTGGTCAGGCTCTGGATTATTTTGGAGATGAAGCTGACAAGATGTGCTTGTTGACTGACTACGGTGGGTGGTGGTGGAGGAGGAAGGGTCAAGGAGGATTCCACAGCAACTGCCGTTACCCTGCTCGCTAAACTGTATTAGACGGAGAGAAAAACAAGTCTGGTCTGTGTACGTTTCTGTGTGTTGGGGGGAAACTAGAGTTTACTCTGGATGTGCTGAAGTTTGAGGTACCTTACAAATATCCAAGTAAAGATATTAAGTAGTTATATATGACTCACGGTCCAAAAGAGGCTAAGACTAGAAATGGCACTTGGAGCACGGGTCTGGACGAGGTCACTTGGAGAGCGAATGCAGACAGAAGAGGGGGGATGGCTGTGTCCCCCAGATGACTCCAGTACCCAGGGTTCAGAGGAAAGGCCAGGGAGGTATCTGGAGAGCCAAGAGAGTGGCGGCCCTTAAACAAAGGAGGGAGTGATCAGCTGTGTCCAGAACTGCTAATGGGCTGGGTAAAATGGGAGTGAGAACTGAACATTCCATTTGCTACGGTGGAGCTGTGGTGATGGTGACAACAACAGTTTTGGTGGAGTAGTGGGGGCAGAGGCCTCAAGGAGTTCAGAAGAGAACAGAAGGAAGGAGAGACAGGGAGACTATAAGCAACTCTCTCAAGTTTAGCTGTAAAGGAAAAAGCAGAAAAATGGGGGGAGCGGCTAGAAGGAAACACAGGGACAGCAAGGGCCTCTGAGACAGGGGCTGGTACGGAGCGTTTAACGCTGATGGGGATGGTCCACGATGCCGCTTTCCCTACAGGACCACCTAACTCTCTGTGGAACTACACTCCTTTTACTGCAGATACCTCAAGAGTTAAGAATGGGTCTGTAGAAGAAGCAGAGCTACTCTGACTTCTCCTGGTTCTATTAACTGGCTCTCCCCCTATTCACTGTACAAGTATTTACTACACACCAGTACTAGGTGAATAAAGCCACCAAGATCCTTATCCTTACAGAGCTCCACTTTAACAGGAGCGAGGCAAGCAGGCAACATTACTACAATGAATTAATGGTCAAGCTTATGGAAGTACATGGTTAACAAGGTACAGGACAGAAGCACACGGGAGGAACATCCAGCGGCTTGGTTAACTGATCAGGGGAGGCTTGTCAGAGAAAGTACTAAGCAGGCAGAACGTGAAGGACAAGGATAGAAGAGGAAAATCAAGCGGGAGCAATCAAAACATGCAGCACACTGTAAATTAGTGTGGACTTAGCTGGAGGCAACAGGGAGCCATTAAGATATTTTAAAGCAGAAGAGTGCCATTTGGGAGATTTGGCTGCCGTGTGTAGTAAGGGGTTGGGAAGAGGCAGAAAACCAATACTGATGCAGTGGCATTAGAAGGGAGAGGTTGGCTACCTACACTGAGAGGTGGAAACGGAAAGAAGCAGAAGAGGCAGAAAAAAAAGCGGTCAGATCATGGAGGTACGCTACCAGAGTCCTGTAAACAAACTTGGTGACTGCCTGGATACAGGGGACAAGGAAGGGTTTTAAAAGCCAACCTTTTCACACTCTGCACATGCAAGGTATTAATGCAAGCTCAGTGATTCCGTCCTAGTCCTCCTGCGGTTTCCTAGGAATATCGGTCTTCCTTTTTCCCCATCTACCGCTACCATCCACTAGCAATTAAGGTTTCTGCCTCTAAACGGACACCAGCCTTCCTTCCTCCAGACATGTTTCTTAAATTGCATGAGGTTTCCTCAAACTGGGAAACCAGTCATTTGATGGTAGTAATGTATTTCAAATTAGGAGCTAACTCCCTTTCCAAAGACATTTTCAACAAAGACCCAGCACACTGCTAAAAAAAATCAAAATGAGACAACAGAAATGAAAATAACATCTCTAAGGCTCAAAAATTTCTTTATACAGTTCATTTTTATCCAAAATCCATGGCTTCTTTTAATGGAAGTATTTTTTCTATGACTGGTAAACAATCCCAGATTTAAAACTGCCCAAAGTAATATGAACCAAAATGTGCATGGCTCTATGAACCAAAGCGTGGCCACACTCGAGGTCTGGTGAGTTTTAAACATAAACGATGGTTTGGGAAACACAAGGAAGAGTCTGAACTGTTTGCTCAGTAATAGAGACTACTTTCTGAGGACCAAACAGAACGTGCAGGAGAAGCTGACAACCACAAGGTACGGAACCAATCAAATACTGACCAGCTGCACCACAAGCAGGCAAAATATTAAGTATCTTTTTTTCACAGGACCTGATGTTATATCAGGAAAAAATAACTGTCCTGAATTACTGAATGGGAGAGGGGACTGTTGGATTGTTAATTCTGCCACTAATAGTAGTAAGGTTCTTTAGTATTTTTGTTATTGTTCAAACAAACGTCTTAGGAAACCTGCCATTAGCAGGCAGAACTTTTTTTCATAGGGCTCTGGGAAATAAATTTGTCTATTCTTGCTTCGTAAGATGCCACAGAAAATTACAATCCTTTACGAATGTCATCCCCACAAACAGTGCTAATAAAATGATTATAAAAGGCATTCACAGTATTTTGCTGGGGTTTTTTTTTTTCTGCAAATGTTTTTTGAAAGAGTCTCAGCCTGTATTTTGAAAGCTGCCTGTTTGGGTCACTACGAACTCTTGAGCAAGCCCGGTCTGTTGCATGAATTTGCCACATAACAAATTAAGACACACACCACCCCCCTCACTTCTACTGTCAAGAGTCTCGACATGGTGTCTCGATGGCACCAGGCACAGGGCAATCTGCCTTCCCAAGTGACATTCAATCCCCGTCTCTGGGAATTCTTACATTGTGGAGGGCCTAGAATATGAATTCTCAGAAGGGGCTCTAAAGAAGAAAAATTTGTGGGGAGAAACATGAAGAGATAAAGTAGGAATTTAAATTCTAAGAAAAAAAACAGAAACTTTTCATTCTATATACTTTTCATTCTGATATATAAAATCAAAGGTGCTTGATATGTTTTAGTGAGCTTTTAATTAAAGTAAAAAACGTAAAGAAAAGTATAGCAAGGTGAGATGTCTACAGAGTAAATACACTGATGTGCTCATCCCAACCCAGCGATAGACTAGTATTGGCACCCCAGAGGCCCCTCCTGTCCCTGCCAGTAAATACAATCACACAGTATGTTTCATTTTATTTTAACCAGGGAATAACTTCATTTTTAACAAGGAAGGTCTTCAATGGTTTTTTGAAGGGGAGGTGAGACGTGTAAGGCTCAACTTGCCACATTAAATCCAGGCGACTTTTCTGCTGTTTAACCCTTTATGGTTATTGGATGATTCTCAGAGGGCGTTCCAAGGAGATACAAAGTCAAAGTAACTGGTGGCAATGTATACCCGAATCATACGGGTCCAAAACCCAAGCTTACCTTCCACAGAATCTCTCATATTTGCAGAGGTGGAATCTGGCTCACTTGTCTTCAGCTGTATGTCTTCAGTTTTGTTTGCTTTGTTTTTATTTTCTTGGGATTTTTTCTTCCCTGAAACACAATATTTATTCATATTTGTTTTGTTCGTTCAGTCACTCATTATTATCCTGAATTCTTGGGGACAATTACTAATTCAAACACAGCAAACTGTATATTTCTAGGCAATTATCACCTCAGATTCCTGAAGAAAGATGATGACTATGAATACTTTTGTTATGTCAAAGACAAGAAGCCCATAAATCCTATATTTTTGAGAATCTCGAGTAACAGTTCCCCTCCTAGCTATAATAGCTATCAAACTAATACGTAAAATACTGTAAAAAAGTTAACAACACTGATGTAACAGGAAAATTAGATAAGAGCACTAATTTCAACGCCACACAAATAATAGGAACTGGCAGAAGTCTAGATATTTGTGAGAAGCACATTAGAGAAAAATAACATGTTATAACTTGGGCCCTTTTAGTTAAGACATTATTCAGACTTGTCAAAGTAAAACAACAGAAGCAGAGATGTTGCTGAATGGCAAGGGATGCTCCCAGGCACCACAGCTCCAATATCAAGTGCAGAGTAACTCTGGATAATTCACTGTCAGCCCGCATGGCACTCTGAGGGTCCCAGGTCCAGCACAATTCAGCATTTCATTAACAACTCGCAGAACGAAGTCAGGAAACACTAACTGCATTCCAAGTGACAACACAGTTCAGAAGATAAGATTGAAATGCAACACGTATCTGATGAGCTGGAACAATGAACTAAAGTCACCGAGATATTCAACATGGAAAAACAATTCTCTGTGGAAGTACTAATACTGAAGGCTTGGAAGCTCAGTCTCTCTGGGATTTAGTCAGAATCTGTGACCTTGTTCCACTTTTTCCATTCTACGTTTCTTACTCCTGGTGGCTGTTGGTTTTCCGTTTCAGATTCAGAGTAAGTCCCTTTCCATCTCCCCAAACCTTCCTTCTCTTTCTGCAACGCTCTCCCCAGCCAGGCCCCAAATAGCTCTCAGAGCTGTCCTTTCTCTTTCAGAACAAGCCTCCTGACACCTTTATCTCTGGTCTAGTAAAACGACAAACTAGAAACCACTCAGAGCTTCTGGAAAACGGTAATTCTCCTTAACAGAGAATCACTAGAGAGGAGAATAATTAACTAAAATACAGACAACAGATGAAAATGAGGTCAGAGACACAAAATACCACCACTGCAAAGATGAGGATTAAAAACAGAAACATCAATTACAATACAAAGCAAATATTAACCCTAAAAAACATCCCCAGATTTTGATAAATACTTGAGATGCAAACAAGAAAAATAAAGTATAGAGTACTTAATAATCAGCCATTTAATATTTAATTTGTTAGTCTTAAAAAACAAATTCTAAAATACCATTTTAAATCCCTAACTCTTCAGCCTGTAAAAAAAAAAAAAAAAAGCTGTTTTTTTTGCAATTATATAAAACCTTCACTCAAATTCCTGATAACAACACACCAATCCGTTCACTTCTAAAGGCAGCTGAAGTGGAACCCAGGACACAAGCATATACTTCACTGGAACCACACACTGGTGGAAACAGAAGCTCAGAGTCTGCTTGGAGATGGCCCATTCAAGTCTCCAGGTGGAAGGGTTATAAACCAATCCCCTCTGCAAGGGGCAAGGACATGAATACACCTTTTCATATTGTAAGGAGTAACCTCCTCTTTCAAGTCTTTCTCCCTTTGTCAACTTAATAGCACTTAGCCTAAATCTGATGATGACAAAGGCTCTTGAAAACTACAGCTGTGTTTTAAGGGAATTGGATTCAACCAGTTTTCTTATCCTCATGATGATATATGCCCTTCCTTGTCTGTGATGCCCCGCCCACATCAGACTGCTGGTAGCAAACAATGCAAATATAAATGATTACCTAGCTATTAACATAATTGCTCTAGCAAGTGCAGTTCATGTCTGATGAGGTTCACAGAAAGGGCTCCTAGTGCCCACAGACACCTGATTCAAGTTATATTCAGACAGTTTTTTCCCTGGATCAAAACCCCCAAATTTTTATATCAGTACCACCTCATGTACCCCAAACAGGACAAACGAATGTGACCCTTTTCTTTTTTTTAACTAACCTCTTACTTTGTACTTTGTACAGGTATGAACTTTCGAAATAAGTAAAACTGGAGGTGTAAACCCTACCTCTTACACATAAACCTTACATACTTTTTTTTTTAAGTCACACTGTAAAACATAATAGAAAAACAGAAGTCAATTTGTTGTAATACAATCCCTTGCAAAAGCAATTCAAAAAATTTCCTGAAACCTATCAAGTGCTATATGAACCTGGTAGCAGGTTGTACAAAAAAAATAAACTGGCCTATATGTATAAATAGACTATTACATAAGTAAAATTTCTAGATTTACATAAAGCAAAGCACAACTTGAACAGTACCATTCATTAATATGTACTAAGAATGAAATCATATAACTAAAAGGTAAAAATGCTATTTTTAGTTTTACTCCCTGCATAAAAGAATATTAGAACACCTAGCTGATACCGAACGTCAAATGCCTTATTTTTAGACTCTCCAAATCTAAGCAGTGAGAAGCTGCACCACCCTCAGATCCCCCCACCCCCGTGCCACCCCTGGTATCCTCTTTAAACACCAGGACCAGGAAAGCCTGATCTGCCCTGGGAAGACACGCCACTTGCGAGACATGTGCATTCTACTCGGAGGACAAACAAGAGTACCCACCACAGGCTGCTACAAGCGTCCTGACCACAGCACGCCTGACATCTGGAGAGATCACTCGCTGCTGTGGGGCTGTCTGAAGCATCAGAGGACGCTCAGAAGCATCACTGACCTCCACCCACTAGATGCCAATAGCATGCCCCTCCTTCTACCTGTGACGAGCAAGTGTCTCCAGATGTGGCCTAAGTCTCACCCGAAAGGAGGGAGGGGTTGTCTCTGTACATTAAGAACCACTGGGCTAAACCAATACGGGGCTCCACAGTCTACATATTTATAAACATCTTTTAAGTATCTGAGTAACACTAATACACCAATTCTAAAAACTAAGAAATGGCACAATTAAATTTACCTCCTGAGTGCCTCTGGTGAACACTGACAGACTTAGTTTACGATGAAAATGAGTCTATCATGAATCTAATCATCACTCACTCATGGAATTGAGATTATCTGATACATAAAGTGGTTTTCTCAATCTTTATCAGAATCATCTAATACCTGAGCTACTTCCCATTACGAGTGTAGACTAGAGATGAAGGGGCTACTGAAATCACCTGTCCTACCTGCTATTTTTTCTGAGAGAAACTGAAGACCAGGGTCCCAAGGGGACTGACTGATCAATCTATGACAGAAGTCTGAACCCGGGTATCCTGACTCACACTTAGGTATGCCTAGTGTCACTCACAAAGCCAAATATTGTAATAACACCCGGTGGCACCTGCTATATTTCCTTAAATCAATACATTTTCCCCCCGATACTTGGTTTTTGTTCTATATGCAATCAAATTAAAAGAAAACAAAAACAAAAACAACTCATAACCAAAAACAACCTGTAAGGACTTTTACAAAGGGAGGGAGATGTGTTAGTTCCTGTCTGTGAGGCAGGAGGTGCCTGGAGAACTGGTCCGGCAGAGCCGCTGGGAGCCTGGTAAGTACACGTGTGCACTTACCCTCAGGTTCCTGAAGGGTCCTACACAGAGGCTCTGCCAGCTGCGTGCTCCAGATGGTCTAAACAAGAAAGATACAGGAATGAAACACAAGGCAAGTGGAATGCAGACGATGACAAAGAACATAATGAAGATCAGGACAAAACTTCATGTATATAAGGAAAAGAAACACACACATAAAGATGAAGAAAACTGAATGAAACAGAAGGAAAACAGCAGTTATCCACTGCAGCAAGGTTCTCCCCCCACCACCCTCCCCCAAATAATCATCTTTGGTTCTTAGTTGGGGATCGGATGTGGTATACTTACTCTCAGGCCTATCCCATGCCCATGTTGTAAAACGGATGCCCTTACCACTTAAGTGCCGTTCCGCTAGACGGCCCGAAAGTCCCAATCCATGCCTCTCATTTTACAGACCCCCAAGCACCACAGACATGAAGTCATCTGCCGGAGGTCACACAACTGAAGTATCTCTAGAGGAGTCAGAATTAAAACCCAACCACGACGATACCGAAAGTGCTCTACTACATTTAGTTCTTCAGAACAATAATGCATAATATAAACATTCTTTACAAAGCACTTTATATCCATTATTTCACTCGTTCTCAACGGCAAATGAAAGAAAAGTGATATAAAGACTTTCATTACATTTAAAGAAAAGGAATGATCAAGCTGGAATGGAGACTGTTTTCCAGTTCAATTTTATCTTATGCCAGAAGCAAGCTATCAGTCAACAGCACGGAACCCCAATCTGAGCAAATATGTTAAACAGTATCAATAAAATTGGATTTTCTAGAGAAACAGCTACCATATAGAGAAATCAGACGGCCACAGTGACTACATTTTAAAGACAACATGTGGCATTATGCTGCTGGTGCCTGCAATGCAAGGTGCAAAACCAAAATCGCCTAAAGCATCACATGAATAATTTAAGTTCTGGACTATTTTCTACTCTTCTGATGAGCTAGACAGACACCAGGAAATTCTAAAGAATAATGTTTCAGTTAAAAATGTTCAGGCATCAGAGAGAATGCAAAATTCTAGAAGGCCTGCTCAAGTTACATTAAAAATTCATCACAACAGTGAAGGCTCATGCATTTGGTGATTGAAATGAATTAAATTTAGAACCATATGTAACTCTACGTGCACTGCCTGCCTCCTCACTGGGGAGCTACCCCACTCTGAAGCTTAAAATCAGAATTCAGTATCAGTGCACGGAAGCAGGTCCAGCCCATCTTTGTCTGGGGAGCTTACCGTCTTACTCAGATGCAAAGATGATTCCAAACCAGGCAAGACCCACAATCACACCATGAAAGGTCATCAAGGAAATAGGCTGACCTGAACAGGGACCAACCCTGACCCCCCAGAGGATGGGTGTGCCTGCTGCCTCCAGTTCCTCACTCACTCAGCCCTTCATCCCTGCAACGGAACTTTCATCCTCTCTTCGCTACCGGAACTCCACTTTGTAATCACAAAACCCCTAATTTCTTTATCTGCCCCCAAGTCTCTCTTTGGCATTTGACAGTCTGATCAGTTTGATGGGCTTAACATCTTAAAATCCCTCTCCCGAGGCTTATGACATTACCATCTAGACTGTCCTCCTTCTGTGACCATTCTATGGCAAAAATCTTTCTCTTCTTTCTATCTTGAAATGAGAGGCTCCAAATCTGAAGACTGGACGCATGCTTTCACACAAGGTTGAAGAAAGGCTTCAACAAAGTATTCAGCTAAGCAGAGGATATAGATCTTAGAGATGACAACAGACATGGAATAATGGAATTAATGGGCTGTATTAAAAGGTAAGAGAGAGAAGAACCCTAAGATTTGAAGTAGAAAGAGCCTTGAAGATGGTTTAACCAAACACACTTCTCTGAGCTTTCTCTCATTTACAAGAACTGCCTAAAATCTCACAGCAAGTTTGTAGTAAAACTGGGACTTTTATTCCCATCCAACTCACCATTCTACCCACCATGTTCTAACAGCCTTGTTAGTGACACTTTGTGGGTTCCAATTTCACCCTTGAGAAGAATTAACAGTGCCATATGCATTTCAGGCAAGTCTGAGAAATTCATCATAAACATACAAAGTCATTACGCATCTTTTTCAATATCTGAAAGGCAAGGGAGTGGTTTTCACGACAGCAGGCCCAAAACAAGATGAAAAGCTTAACCGGGGAAAAAGCATAAAGTTCATGTTAGATGACTTCTTTATAGGATTAAAAAAAAAAAACCCACAAACAAACAAGATCTCTAGCAGATCAGGTAGTAAGGACGGGAAACCAACGGACAACAGCAAAACTGTTAGCTGAAAGAATGGCCAAAATGATGCTGTGTGAGCTCCTTGAGGGTGGTCAGAGTTAGACCTCAGCACTGTTTCACATCTGGCAGTGGTTTAACACTCTGCAGTGGGTGTGATGAGTAGAGAGAAAAGAAGCTGGAAACGGATATACAAAACCAGGTTTTCCACGAAGAATAACAGGTCATTTCAATAATCTTCATTTTTGTTGTTTTTTTTTTGGTTTTTGGGCTGTGCCACGCGGCACCTGGGATCTCAGTTCCCCGAGCAGGCATCGAACCTGTGCCCCCTGCAGTGGAAGCGCAGAGTCTGAACCACTGGATCACCAGGGGAGTCCTTTCAAGTATTCTTTAAAAAAAAAAAAGAAAAAGATACTGAGTTTACTACCCTGGAAGTCATCAGAAGGAAACCTGTGGCAGCAGGCCACACGTGAGAAACTGCAACCAGAAAGGCTTCCCTGTGTAAAGGTCGACAATGTCACCACACACGCAAGAACGTGTTTATCAGATGATCAGAAGTGGCCGTTACAACTGGCCAAGGTGAGACCAGTGGGTAAGCAAACCACTTGTGGCCTTAGCCCCATCAGTCCACCGTGTTTCAAAGAGAGAAATTTAAAGCAGTAAGATGCTGCGACAGCTGGTTTTTACGAAAGTGATACGCTACACATTTTCTACAGATTTTTTTCACACAGAAAATAACCTTGAAATGTACCTGGTAGTAAAAAAATTCTGTTATGCTGCTTGGGCAAAATTTCAAATCTTTTTCTGTAGTTAAACTCCTCACCAAGAGCTGTCTGCAATCCTGGAGGCAAATTATAAAAATAAAACCTCTCTGGTTTTAAGTTGCTCATGGTATTAAAACAGGACTCTAGGCTTTGCTTCAACAGAAACAATGGAACAAAGTTCTGGATTTTTCAGCGCTGCAGATCACAGTATAAATTCCTGGAATGCTTGCAGCCCGAGTGAGGGATGGGGGGGGGCGGGGGAGCAGGGCACAGTCTTTGCTGCTGTGGAGGCTCTGGCTCCCTGCCTCTTCCAAATGTCAGGCTGATGGAAGAACAGCGATCACATCTGAAGGGAGCTTTTAATTTCTTTTTTTAAAAAAGGCTTTTAGTGGCTTTGACTGGATAATTCCAAACACTAGAAATGGTTCCCCAAATAAACTTCAGTAAATTCAAATTAAGAAAGCTTCAAATTTCCTTACACTCTTGGGAACCTCAAAAAGTCTTGTGGCATAAACAAAATGTTAGAGACTAATTAAATACCTCTGAAACTTAAACAAGCTGCTAGCTTGTTCTGTTTTACAATCATTTTAATTTCTCAAGTTCTTCTCATGGATTTTCAGTAGCCTTTATTTTACAGGAAAAAAAAATGTATCTAAAGTCTGAAAACCTTACATATAAAAAGTGAATTGGCAACTGCAAAGTAAAGAACTTAATTCAAAGTTCAGGTGTCAGTCCCCTGTGGACAAACAAACCAGGCCTGGGAGCTGTGCGGGGAGGTGGTCTGTTACAAGTGCCTGCGACCCTAAAACACAGGGGACAGCCACACCCTCGAGAATTGGTCAGTCTCAGCAAAAGGAAAGTCTATTTTCTCCTCCCAAAGCCCATGATAAGTTTTACAATGCTATATCCTGATGAATTAATTACAAAACTTAGTTTAAAAATACTTTCAGGAAGTAAAATCTAGATATAAATCTGAGGCAACACAATTGCAACATGTAAAATTCATCCTTTACATTTGTATACAGAAATGCCCACAGGAACAATGGTCAAGCCATAACACCAATTAATAAAATCAGGCTAAAATTTACCCACAGATGTAAACCAAAAGGATCTGCATTAAGATGTTGGCAGGTGGCTCCTGGTGACAAGATTATTGATGAGGGTAGGATACCTGTTTCTCCATCTGTTTGTATTTTCTAATTTTTCTAGATGAACATTTGGTTACATGTGGCAAAAAATAAATGATTTTTTAAAAAGATACACCTACTACAAAAGCAAAATTAATGAGACAAGAGAAAACGTTTCTTTTGGCTGAGATTAACATATGCAATTTTACATCAGTACAGTTTGGAAAAGGCCTCAACTTTCCACTTTGCCTGCACAGCAAAAAGTATTGAAGTGGGGCTTCCCTGGTGGCGCAGTGGTTGAGAGTCCGCCTGCCGATGCAGGGGACACAGGTTCATGCCCCGGTCCGGGAAGATCCCACATGCCACGGAGCAGCTGGGCCCGTGAGCCATGGCCGCTGAGCCTGCGTGTCCGGAGCCTATGCTCCGAAACGGGAGAGGCCCGCGTACCACAAAAAAAAAAAAAAAAAAAAAAAGTCTTGAAGTGTTTCTCTTTTCCATCTCCTACCTGTACCCCGCAGCAGTGTCCAGAATGCACTCTCCCCAGGAACACCAAATCCACAACAGAGATACAGTGACATTTGGGGTTTAAAATACATTTGACCCTTGAACAGCACAGGGGGGTTCAGGACACCGACCCTCTACAAAGTTGAAAATTTCTGTATAATTTGTAGTCAGCCCCCCGTATACGCGGCTCCTCCCTAGCTGGGTTTCTGCATCCTCGGATTCAACCAACCTCAGGTCATTGAGTCCTGCACTATTCATTACTGAAAAACATCCGCATATAAGGGGAACCCTGTAGTTCAAACCCATGTTGTTCAGGGTCAACTGCATTCGTAACAGACATTATTAAACTGCCCTAACTGCTTAAGCATTCACATTACCACTGTGAGCCTTTTGGTATATACCCTTCAATTCTCTTTGCCACGCACCACATTACTTCAAACAAAAAACTGATTTGTCTCCTCCTTTTGAAAAGCCACACACCCCCTATTCTTTTTCTTGTTTCAATGTACTTGGTTACCATACCCATAATTATTTAAGTCAAAAATCTAACTTAAACAATCACCCTGAGTACCTCCCAGGTATAAGCTGAGGGTCAATGTCTTGGCAGTCAACTCTGATAACCATGAGTCTTGTTCACTAGCTTTTATTTTGCTTCTCCTAAAATGTAAAAATTTGGCAATGGCATTTGAATATGACACATTTTGGTAGAGGTTTAAGCAATTCATTTATAAACACAAAAGAATGTATAGCTACTACACTACCAAATCACTGGGGTCTACCATGAAATGAGACGCTTTTATTCCAGTGTAATTTTTAAGACTCTTCATCACTATCGCTAAATGAGCTCATTCCCTTCTGTTCAAGACCTCAACTGTCCTCCAGCCCCTTTCACGCCTGCAGATGCGCCTCTATCAGAGCGTATGAAATGACACATCTCTGCTCCCATCGGAAAAGAGGCTGGAGCTCTCCAGGGCTTAGGCATGTAGCCGGGGTAGCACAAATTCACCCCTCTGACAAACTCAAAGTGGGACTTCCCTGGTGGCGCAGTGGTTGAGAGTCCGCCTGCCGATGTGAGGTTGTCTTTCAGATTCAAGAAGCAGAGAAGGAACTAAAATGTATTGTATTCTCTTCACAAAGCAATTATTTTTAACATCACAAGTTACATATAA
The DNA here is from genome assembly GCF_963924675.1 of Phocoena phocoena. Lineage (NCBI taxonomy): Eukaryota > Metazoa > Chordata > Mammalia > Artiodactyla > Phocoenidae > Phocoena > Phocoena phocoena. The sequence goes on along the minus strand of NC_089219.1, from coordinate 10,292,578 downwards.
ATTCAATTCCAGATTTTTTCTCTTACAGACCTCCACCTAAAAACAAAATCCTACTAGCCTATTTAACAACTCACCTCATCCTCACATGTATTAGCCTTTCTTTATCAGACTACTATTAAAATTTACCCCAAGCTCATTATTCTTGCTAGATAAAAAAATTTTTCCGCTACGTACTTTGTGAAGTTTCTGGAGTAACAGTGAAGTAGAAGTATTTTGATCATTTTCTTGGGTGTTTATTACCTACAAGGCACTTTGTTAAGAGCTGTAAGGGAACACATACATATTACTACAAAGATGTCTGCCCCAAAGATATTTAAAATGGAAGTTATATGTCTAACTTTGTGAAGAGCAATCCCCTTTGCAAAAAAGGCCCTACTAATGTCAACAAGAAGCAAATCCTGAGTGGAAAAAATGTTCCAGAAAATGTGTATTTCATTAAAAATATAAAGAAGGGAATGAAGGAGGGAGGAAGCTGGCAGGAAGGATGGGGATGGCAGAGAGAGGGAGGAAGGGGGGAGAGTGGGAGCAAAACAGCGAGAGAGAGAGAGAGAGAGAGAGAGAGAGAGAGAGAGAGAGAGATAGATAGATAGATATTGGGGGTGGGGTGATGTAAATAACCATCCAGCCAGGTACAGCGAGGAGGCTCAGGGAATTGCTAGTAACCAAGCTACAAGCTACAGCCCACAGCCACGGGGGCTCCAGCTCTGCTAGCAGGCTACAGCACTGAGATCACAGCCTTTTAGAAACACTAAATCTTACTCGGTGCTCTCCAAGGATTATCCCACAGGGTCCCGAGTTGATGCTGCTTCTCTCTTCTGCCAGTGTAGAGGTAAAATAACGCCCTCAGGCAACAAAGAAGTCCAGGAGGAAGAGCTCACAAAAGGATGAGGATTTGAAACACAGCTGCCTCCTAGGCCAGTGTCCACGCTGGGAGAAGGGGTCTCACTCTCAATCCAGTCACTCACTTCACCTGCCCCCAAAGGTTCCTGTGCCACCAAGGTCACACATCTTCCCTGCAAAGAGCTGACCCCAACTAAAGTGAGACTCGGACTGGGCTCTCCCCTCTCTCCCTCCCTGGTGTTGGGGTGGCATTCTGAATAAAATAGGTCCCCAAACAACAATAGCCCACAAAACGGAAATTCACAGAACTGAAATTGCATTGTGCAGCCATGGGCCAAGACATGATTAAGGAGAAGTAATCTTGTTCAGAGCAGAGGGGAACTAACTATGACACATACTGGTGATAACTACCTGATACTGTCCTAGGGAAGGGAACATGAGATAATGTGCACAGTGGCTGACAGACTCAATAAATGGAATCAATTGTACGGAGTATGCACAGTAGATTCTACTAAACAAATTACAGAAATCCCACGCCTACAAGTCTAAATTGTCAGCATATGTTCCTTCTTATGAAGACAATAACATTCTGCTTCCCTAACAAATCCGAATGCATCCATTTCTTTTACTCATTTGTTCTACATAGATTCACAGGATCCCACCCAGATATCATTACAGAAATGTACAAGTCCAATGAGGACAGACGTTTAATTGAGATAAGAGAGAATTATGTCAAACACTCACTAACATCTCTACTAATATATATAAATGCTCTAACAGCGGAAGTTGCGAGTATACGTCAATTTTTAAAGTCTGTAATCCACTGATTTTACGGCTTCTAAAGAACACTCTGTTCTTAATTTTTTTAAGTTAAGCATACTAGTTCACTTTACTGGTTCCTAATCTTTTCGGGAAGGAATCTTAGACCTCTGAAAATCAGATAGCACCTAAGGCTCCTCTCCCCACACAGTCACGAAGAGCCGTAAACACAACATCTGGGGCTCAAGGATACCTGTGTTACTATGAAGTCAAGTTGTGAGTTCATGTAAATATGCATCTTGACAGGAGTACTCCTGTGCGACCCTGAAAAAGAACCCCGACTCCTCAGACTGCTCAATAATACTGCACAGATAATCAGGACATTTAATAAGTACAACACATAATAAATAAAACTGACACTGTCAACTTAAATAGTAACTTCTCCGAAGAGAATGGCTCTTTCACACTTTAGTTTTGCCCTGAATTCATATCCACAAAGATGTAAAATGACAAGATTTCCTAATCTGTCATAAACAGCACTGAAATAGCTCCCACACAGTTACCTTCAAGGATGTCTGATAGTTTACTATCTAAGAAAATGTATCCAAAATTCATCCAAAATCTCACCTGCATAAAATTTCGTTGTAACAGTAGAGTCACGAGTGATTTGGATCACATAAAGGTAAGACAGAGAAACAGGAAGATAGTAAGCCCTTCATTTGGGCAGCAAGCAAATAGTGAAACGTTTACTTCTGCCTATGCAATAAATCAAATTCCAAGAGTTCTCTAATCCACCAACCTGTGTGATCACAGGTGTCCTAGTTGGGGTAACTAGTGAAACAAGACAGCTTTTAAGATAGAAGCAGATCTCCAGCAACTGAGGAATTCTCTAGTGTCCCAATGTGTATCTAGTTACAGATCCAAAGAGGCTCTTTACTCTTACCTAATTTGTAATCTATACTTAATTCATTCCATGTTGCCAAAGCAAAATATATGGATTTTTTAAAGAAGATACTGAAACTGTTCATTTCTTTGTTTTTTTTTTTTAAATCCAGAAGTGCCACGATAGGCCAAAGAACAGGCAGAGTTATTACCACAGAGCTAATTTTGCCGGTGGCCACCAATTACAATGAAGTGGACCAAGGTCGGTGTGCCACACATGCTCCTGTGAGGCTCTCGCTTAATGTTCAAGGCAACCCTACACTGTAGGTGTTACCCTCATCTTACAGACAGGTAAACTGAAGATCAAACCGTGTAGAGTAATCCACCCAAAGTCACATGCTGGTAACTGGTGGAGCTAGGATTTAGATCTGGCCTTGTAACTCCAAGGCTCTGTTCTAGCATGCCACAATAAAATCCACACATTGTACATCTCCCAGCACTCAAAGGTTTAGCTGGGTCAGCAATTTTTCCCTTCTCTCCTCCCCTCAACATACACACATCAGGCTCGTTTAAACAAGGTATCATTTGCAAAGTACTGATCCAGTTGTATTTAATACAGAAGCCAACAGTGAAGCCTGAGCAACATACTTAATGTGCTTTAACACAGAAAGGAGTTGGAGGGGAACGTAACAGTCATTTACTATGAAAACCAAGTTTACCAATTCCATGTACTTTTTGACAATTGCCCATGAGATTTAGAAGACTCCACCTCTCTAAAACTGAAAGGGGTCAGAAATAGTGTTAGTTACGGGTCACTTTTTCTTGAGTCAATACTTTCCACGCTCTGATTCAACCATGAATTTAATTTGCTTTAGCATACAGACAGTAATGTATTTTGCAGCCAATTCCTGAATTTATAATTTTGATGGAATCAAAGCCACAAATAGATGTTAAGCTTAACACTCAAATCTGATCTTGCTATCGAACACTCCTATGACCACACCTAGCAAGGAAGAGATACCTCCTGAAAAATATATTTAGCAACTAATAAAACTTCTAAAAGCAAGCAAATCTGCAATCTTAAACCCCTCGTTCAAAAACCCAACCAAGATTGAGACTACTGGTCATTATTCCTTTTTATCTGTCTGGATGACAGTGAGAGGGGAAACTGTAATTTCAACTCCAGTGTTAATCCTACAAAAATTACAATCCATATGTGTAAACAGACAAAGATCAAAACTGCAACTAACGGCCACTGTGCTGCCGGCAGCATAAACCTGGTCGAAATGAACACGGGTTCCCACTCATGCCGGCACTAACGTCTTCACAGCGAAGGGACCAAGGCAGGAGGTGGAGCGCAGTGACCTCCCATTCCTCACAGGGACCTGAGACTTTCTGCTTTACTTCACAGGAAAACAGGTTCTGAAAACCTCATAGCTTAAAAACAAAAATACACCCAACAGAACTAGAAAGGCATATTCTATACCTCAAACTGGCAAGAGATGGAAAACTGAACCTAAGAAACCAAATGGTAGAAAAATAACAGAAGGCGCATAAAGTTCAGCATTGCCCATTCTAAACTGTCCCTCAACTTCAAACACCACACATAATTCTGTTTGGGGGTTCTAAACACGGGTGAACAAACCAGTTTGCCCTCATTTTTGTGGCACGTGGTGGCTCAGGAAACCTACAAAAGACTGCACCAAGAGGGAGGATTATAAGTAAAAGAGGAAAAGATTGTTTATCACTGCAGCTTTAATAGAAATAAGGGGGAAGATGAATTTTAGTCTAAGTATTATTTACTGCTTTTCTTTTTAACCAAAGCAAAGATAATCCTCGGCAGCTCCACATAACGGGTAACATACAGCTCTTTCATTAAGGGTGAGATTAGGTTCTGGTCATTCAGATACTGATTAAACTAGTAAGAACACATAAAATTTAAAGTTCTTAAAGTATCAAAATAGCAAGGATTTCAGACGTCATAATCTTATCTTAGAAACTGGTATTTTTATATACACACACATACAATATCATTATTTTATCATTAAAATAAATCTCTTACCTCTGAAGCTATTCAAATATTCTTTGTAATATTAAAGTATATTAAATTTACTATATAACAATTAAAATAACTACACCATCAGATAATGAACACTTCTATCAAAAAATATTTTTAAATTTCAGAGTCATGACCACAAAAATGAGAAGAGGAAATAAATAGCTACAATAAGTGCTTCAGAATGCTGAGGATTTTCTAGTCTCTTACCCATAATCCCTCAGGACTTTTTCTCAATATATGTGCCAAGTTTTAACCTTTTAAACAAAGTTACTTGCCCTTAATTTTTAGAGAAAATTTAAACAGAACAGAAAGAAAAATGCTTAAGAAGTCTGAAAGATGAAAGCACAGATTCCGTCCGGCCTACAGTGTGGGTAAGGGTGTTAAGGACTTACTAAACCTTTAAGGAACAACTGAATAAAGAACTCTCAGTAAAAGTTTCAGGTGGAAAAAGCCATATTACATTTTGTTACAAATCCAAGAAGTTTTAAGTTTTACACATGCACGCATATTCTAAAGACTCTATTGTGGGATAAACACAATTAAGAATCACCCCTGCCCCACATGAGGAGAATTCAGGAGTGCACACAAACAGGTTAGGGCAACTCCTTTCTCATTCTTTTTTTTTTTTTTTTTTTTTTTGCAGTATGCAGGCCTCTCACTGTTGTGGCCTCTCCCGTTGCGGAGCACAGGCTCCGGACGCGCAGGCCCAGCGGCCATGGCTCACGGTCTTAGCCGCTCCGCGGCATGTGGGATCTTCCTGGAACGGGGCACGAACCCATGTCCCCTGCATCGGCAGGCGGACTCTCAACCACTGCGCCACCAGGGAAGCCCTCCTTTCTCATTCTTATTTCCTTTCTTGCTTTTCCTCCAGAATGAGCCAAGTTGCTAGAATAGGAACAGCTTTATCAGCAAACAAAACCTCTTAAGAAGCTACTGCTTCAAACAGTTCATGAATTCTTAAAGGAAAAGGTAAAAAATAAAAAGCCACGCCCCCATAAACATTCTGACAAAACAAACAAGATCCCTATGTTTTGTTGGTGTCACATCATGAGAGTGAAGGAAACTAATAAGCATGATTTAACTCAATTCTACCACAAACAAATAAGAATTACACTTAAAATCAGTTTCTAGATTTAATTTTTAGAGTGTATGTTAATTAAAACATGTTCATGATCTATAACATTCAGCTTAAGAAAACTTTTAAAGTTATATTTTACTCAGTGTAAGAGTCAGTCATTCTCAACAAAAGAACGCTAGTGCAGAGGAGGACACTAAACATCAGTGGCTTCTTGAAATCATCAATAAAACAAAATGGAAGAACTCCACAATCCTAGACACAATCCCTCTGCCATCCACACGGCTGAGGGAGTTAGGCCAAGGCAACGTCTCACTCGGTTCCTGTGGTTTCCAAACGGATTTCAAAAATAATACACAACTTAAGAGAAATGAAATATTTATAAGAAGCTCAAACCAACAAATATGTCATTAAAAAAAACCAAAACACTTAATAGACAAGAGCTGGAAAGGGATAAAAATTTAATCTGTTATTTTTTTTAAAAAACTGTTTGAGGTGCTCAAAGGAATACAATAAATCTGTTTAATCCATAAACCCCAAAGCAAAAATAACTCAAGGCATTAGTTTTCACCACAACTTAGCTTTCCAATACCAAAGATTTCACTTAATCACACTGCCTTATTATTTAGGATTAAAGTGGGCAATTCTAAAGTGAGTAGTGAAAGTTCATCTTGGCTAATTAGCAAAGCCTTATAAAACACTGCTACTTATTCAGTGTAAGTGTCCTGCTTAGAAACATTACAAACAAAAACTAGATTTAGGCAAGGCGGAGCTGAACAATTTAGCAGCTGGGCGAACCTGGGCAAACCATGGAACCCCTCAAACATCAGTGACCTCGTCCACACAGGAGGAGAATGACTGCCTACTTTGCAGGGCTATTGGGAGGATTAGCAACGATGTACACGGAGCACCAAGCACAGCGCTAGGCACAAGACAGACGTGCTAAAGAAACGAGTAACTGCTGTCATCGTCACCATCAACAGAAAGCGGTTCATCACTTGACGACATGATGTGCGTGTAAGTGTCAAATCATGAGATGTGTCCCTATCAAAATACACTTCAGCCAAGAACTCTTGTAATGTCTGACACTGGTTTAATCTGAGCAGTAATAAAGAAAAACGGTTGCTTTCAACATTTATCTTCTTCACTTTGAGAAACAACAGTAATGTTTTCAAATAACTCCTGCTTCTCCAAGTCATTCAACTTCCTAAACCACGTCGACCAAGCTATTAACATTAATAAAAGCAACTGTCCTTGGCAGCACGCAGAGTATGAGCAGATAACGTGAATGCCAACAGGAGCACCATGTGAGCCTGTCTGAAGCTGCAACTCCCAGTTCCCCACACAACCTTTAACGGTTAGGAAATGTCTATTAATTTTTAACCAGCTTGAGGGTATCCTCAGGGTATTTATCCAATTCCTCAGTTCTTCAGAGGCAACTTCAAATGTAAAAGTATATACACTCTCCTCTCTGTAATTCTACTGTGAACATGGAAGTTCATGTATTGGGTTGGCCAAAAAGTTCCTTCGGTTTTTGAGTAAAAATAAAAGACATATTTTTCATTTTCACCAAGAACTTTACTGAGCAACGTATTCACCGTTCTGCTCCACTACGCTCTGCCATTTTTCAGGCAACTTCATAATTCCATCTTCCCTAAACTTTTTATCTTTTTGAGCAAAGAACTGTTCCAGGTGCCTTTTATAGTCTTCTAGGGAAAAGAAAATTTTTTCCATTAAGAGAATTTTGTAAAGACCAAAATAAATGGAAATCCGAAGGTGCAATGTCTGGTGAATATGACAGAGAAATCAGAACTTCCCAGCCAAGCATTTTTCTCTGGTCATCAAAGAAACATGCATTGCATTATCCTGATGGGAAATTATGCATTTTCTGTTGACTAATTCTGGATGCTTTTTGCCAAGTGCTGCTTTCAGTTGGTCTAATTGGGAGCAGTACTTGCCGGAATTACCCGTTTGGTTTTCCAGAAGGAGCTCATAATACAGAACTCCCTTCCAATCCCACCATATACAAAAACTTCTTTGGATGAAGACCGGCCTTTGGTGCGGTTGGTGGTGGTGCATTTCACTTGCCCCACAATCTCTTCCGTTCCACATTATGGTACAGTATCCACTTTTCACCGCCAGTCACAATTTGTTTTAAAAATGCAACGTTTTCATTATGTTTTAGTAGGGAATCACATGCAGAAATACAACCAAGAAGGTTTTTTCGCTTAACTTACGTGGAACCCAAACATCAAAGTGATTAACATAACCAAGCTGGTGCCAATGATTTTCAGCGCTTGATTTGTATATCTTCAGTATGTCGGCTATTTCTCACGCAGTATATAACATTGATTCTTCTCAATTAATGTTTCGATTTGATCGCTATCAACTTCAACTGGTCTAGTGACCGTGGAGCATCGTCCAGCGCGAAATCTCCAGCACAGAACTTCGCAAACCACTTTTGACACATCTCATCAGTCACAGCACCTTCTCCATACACTGCACGAAACTTTTGGGTTTTTTTGCATTTAGGCTGCTTTTTTACCTTTCTTGAAATAATAAAGCATAATACGCCGAAAATGTTGCCGTTTTTCTTCCATCTTCAATATTAAAATGGCTACACAAAAATTCACCAATTTTGGGCTTCCCTGGTGGCGCAGTGGTTGAGAGTCCGCCTGCCGATGCAGGGGACACGGGTTCGTGCCCCACTCCGGGAAGATCCCACATGCCGTGGAGCGGCTGGGCCCGTGAGCCATGGCCGCTGAGCCTGCGTGTCCGGCGTCCGGAGCCTGTGCTCCGCAATGGGAGAGGCCACAACAGTGAGAGGCCCGCGTACGGGGGAAAAAAAAAAAAAAATCATCACCAATTTTGATAAGATTCTTTTTAAATGCATGCTGATATGACAGCTGTCACAACGCAATCTAACAAAACCGTTTCAAGCGAAGTTAAAGACAACTAAGCGCTTACTAGAGCCATCTTACGGCAAAAACCCAACGAACTTTTTGGCCAACCCAATACTGTAACAGCTCTGTAAACAGAAATGTAAAACTGCCTAAGAAAAGGAAATACTCGATAAGTTTTAAAAACAATAATGAATTCATAATGTAGGAAAAGAACCCAGGATTTTTATCTAGGCAAAGCACAACAAATTTTTTTACTTTCAAATTACAATTGGATTTTTAAAAATCAACAATTTTGAACTCCCTACATTCAAGGTCCTTTTACCTTTTAGGAAACTTAATAATTAATCCTTTTTTGCTGTATGAGGCAAGTCTCACCTTCCGGTTTCCATATGGACAGGAGAACCAGGATAACAACCTTAGAGCACAGCATATTTCCTAACACACTCCATTATGGTATCAAGAATTTTGCAAATTCATCCACTAAAATACAGTTGAAACTCTGCAAAATGCTTTGAAAAACTGTAGTTAATCCATAAATTTCCCTATGAACAAGGTTATACACAGCAAGAATCAAAGGCACAAAAATATCAACCGGGCTTCCCTGGTGGCGCAGTGGTTGAGAGTCCGCCTGCCGATGCAGGGGACACAGGTTCGTGCCTCGGTCCGGGAGGATCCCACATGCCGCGGAGCAGCTGGGCCCGTGAGCTATGGTCACTGAGCCTGCGCGTCCGGAGCCCGTGCTCCGCAACGGGAGAGGCCACAACAGTGAGAGGCCCTCAAACCGCAAAAAAAAAACAGAAAACAAAAATCAACCAACTTATTTACCTAAATTCAGAGCAATTCAGTAGCAGTAGAATTAGAAATCAAAAAAATTCCTAGCTTCTTACTGTTGCAAAAACATTAAAGCTGCACTAAGCTTTTAAAAACACCACAAAAACAGCAGGATCAACCAGGCAGGCAACCCTCAGAGACAGGTCACCCAATGCTCAGCAAAGGCATCACCTCAGCTAGTGGCAGCGAGAGCTCCACTGGGGACCGACTAGGACACTGCTCACTTGGGCCCAAGGCGACAAGCTCACAAGCCATGTAACATCTAATGCTGGGGCCCTATCTCCACAGGATCGTAGCCACCTGCAACTGCCCCAAGCCCTGCTCCAACACTTGCCAACAAGAACTAGGGATGAGCGCCCTGTAAGTGGGCACAGGACCTGCCCACCAGGCACCCAGAAAGCTCAGGGCCCATCTGCAATCATCCTCAGGCACCATGGCTAGGCCTCTGTCATTCAGCCAGGCCTCCACTCTTCAGCTTTGGCCAAGGAACCTCGAAAAGAGCTGTCGGCTACTGGGGAAGGTCAAGACATCAAACTCCACTGAAGCCCACCTGTTCGCTTTTATTAAATGTATTCTCTAATTTTAACTTTAAATGGAACCAGTGCTATCACTTCTGCTGTTGTCCACCACAGGCAAAAGCAGACAGAAAGCAGAGTATCATGCAGAAGAAAAGGCATGCAAAACCTGGGCTCGAGCTCTGACTCTTGACACTCACTGGCAGACAGAGCTTGGACAAGTTATCCACCCTTGCTACGTGTCCATTTCCTCATCTGGAGCTGGTACAAACCACGCAGAAGTAGAGGCTAAATGGGAATACCCACGAGACTGCTCAGTACCACTCAGCACTACTCAGGGCTCACTGCTCCATCTGGCTGCAGCACCGCACAGCCCACAAGGCTCCACGTCTCCATCAGAGCCTCCTGCTGCATCTCTGTTTCTACGTGTTGTCCAGCAATGTCCTGTGACCTCTCATGTCCCCGTGAGTTTCTTTCCCCAAATCTTTCTTTCTTCCCCTCCTCAATGTTCTTCACAGGCGTCCTCCCCACTGTGCTCTGCTTTTCGACCACAAAGTAGCATCACCTCCTCTCCCAGAGGGCTCCTGCCAACCCCTTCCCTATTCTAGAGCCGGTACACACATCAACTAGAACACCTAGTAAACCTGACCCACACTGAGCTGCAATAAAACAGACGATAAACTCCTCCCCGGATGTGTTCCTCATCTCTCTAATCTCCCCTAGCAATCCTGCCACTAAGTGCAGTGCTGGTGGGAAAGGGGCCAGTATGTCCATTTGCACAACTGAGTTTCATACAAAAAGACCCATGTGGGTTTCTAGGTGGCTCTCCCTATACACCACCCCAGCAATAAGTAACCAACACTGCTAAAAGAACACCCAATCCGGTCCTTCTTCCTGGAGCTCTCAGCCCCGAGAACTTGACAGGGCCCACCCCTGCGTCAGTCAAGTCACAGCCTCTGAAAGGTTATCCCCGGCTACCCGTCCACAGTCACACCATACGTAACCACCTGCAACACACACACACTTTATTAACATCATAAGATCTGTCTTGTTCATCTGTTGGTTGGTTGTCCCCTCATTCTCCAGAATGTAAATTCCATGAAAGCAGGGACCTGGGTTATGTTAGTTCTCTGCTGTAGCTTCCAGCACCTAACATAGTGTCTGACACAGAATATACTTGTTAAATAACAAGGCGGGGGGATGGGGGGTGGATATCTCCAGGTTTTTTATGTGAACAATTTTAATTATGGAAACATGAAATATTTCCTTTTTAAACTGGTTATAATTTAACTGTTCTGTGGTGACTAGAAGTCACTTAGATAAATACTAAAAACTACCTCAGGGACTATTTACAGCTTTCAGAAAAGATTATGTGAACCTGTTAAGGGATCTCACGGCACTGTGCTCTTTATAGCTCGTTACTGTTTTTGTTACAAACTTTGTCTTCTTAACTGTCTGGTTATTAGCTATAAAACTACTTGCTGCTACAAATAACTCTTCTAATTTCCTCCTTCTAATGTGCTATAGACAGGAAAGTCAACAGGTTAGAAGTAGGCCTAAAGTAAGAGAGAAGCAGCCTACAGTGAGGCCCCGCCACGGGAAGGGAGAGGGAGGACCCACTGCTTCCTTAGAGCTAATACAAGCGCTCCATAAATACTGACTGATTAACTGACTCACAAGCTCAGTAGCTCCTCTGCAAGCATCACATAGGTAACTAACCATCAGCCACATTCTGTCAGTGGCACTTACAGGTACCACGGACCCACATGCTGCACAGAGACGTTCCTTATTATTATCTCTCCTGCTCTTGACAGCAACCCAGTGAGGTTGGGTATATAGCACAAGGACCATTCCATGTTATGACACCTACTTTTAAAGCTATGGAAACTGCACCCCCATTAAAAGTGACATGATTTGCCCAGCCATACACCTGGTAAAAGCCCAAGAGTCCCATGTTTTTCATTCCTTCCACTAAGCCCATGTGCATCAAGACACTGCTGCCGCTTTAGAGTAAAAAGAACTCTGGGTAAGGTTCTTATGTAGCCAAAAGAGAGCAGGGCAACAACATTCCATTATAGTCTATATTTTAAAAGAACATTTGCCAACAGTCATTTACTGCTAACAAGCAAATTCAACAGAAATCAAGACGATAAATACTTCTAAATTTGGCCTTTCTATGTTCAGATCACAATCTTCCCGTGGATTAAATACGAATCTTTCAGTGAAATATTGAAAACCCAACACTGAAAACCCTCCCTTCCTCTCTACCTGAAAAGTTTAATCTGTCCCACCCAAGGAACTTCTCACGCTCAACCTCATTACAGGGGCTGCTCAGACATGTAAGAAGTCAGGCTGAATTACAAAGGTGAGAATCCAGAATTCTAGTTCAAAATGCCTAACATATGAACACCTTTGGCCACTGGCAAAACAGCATGCTCCCTGGTCAGAGACAATATGAACTGTGTTCTCACAGCCCTGTGTTCTCTTCCTTCATTGCAGGTTTGCGTGAGTCTTTGTTTGCCAATCAACAAATTATTTATTGAGGGCCTGTTCCAGGCCAACCATCTAGGCCCTGATCAGTAACTTACTGATTTAATGTTTGTCTCCCCCACTAGACTACAGGCGCCAGGAGAAAAGTTACTGCTGGCTTTTTTCCTCACCATTGTCCTGTACGACCTAGCAGAGCGCCTGGCACATGGCAGGGGCTTAACAAACATTAGTTCAATGAATGACTGAGAGACAGACAGAGGCAGAGAGATAGAGACAGAGAGGGAGAGAGAAGAGGAGGGGCCACTTTGTATGCAAAGGAATCAGGGCTTTCCACTGCCCAGAACACGCGGCATGATCCACCAGCGATCTGATGAATTCTGAAAGGCACCACATGCAATGCACAGCTGTAGGCACAGCAGCTGTCATGCAAAGGATCAGAGGCCCAGAACTATGAAGAATTCAGCCCTTTGTTTCTCTCTGCCTGCCTCCTAACCAAAATGAAGTTAGGTCCACTGTCAATCTACCTGTCAGCTGCATGTCTTCAACATCTGGCTTTCAGAAATACTAAGTTAATATTGCTACTGAATGAAATTTATGTTGATTTATTCTCTGACATCACTGCCTGAAAAGATATTTAAATGTTGGAGGTCACACATAAGACCTAAATAGAACCAAGTTAACATAAAAAGTTCTCCATTTCAGGACTTTGTAAGCTATAAATTAGCTTACACAGAGTACTTAATTTAAAAACAAAAAAGGTTTGACTATTTAAACTTTAGATCATAAAGAGCAAACACAGCTCCTTACCAGTAAGCTATTCAAAACAGATTGTTAAGTTCCGAGAGGGAGCCTCACATAAGTATTTTAACTAAAACTTAAGATTCAGTCAGTTATACACAGCTCGGAGTAATTATAAATAACAGGATAATAAGAAGTATGAACTACTTAACTCAATGCAAAAACCCAGCAATATGGGCAGGTATAAATATGAAGATGTGTAAGTTCATGTACCACTAATAAACCTTATTTTCAGTTTTTTCCCCCACATTCAAATAAAAAGAAAAATTAAGGAATAAATAAAAATCTATGAAATGTTCTAAACATGCACAGCAAAGTACGCTGAACAGAGAAAAGCATTAGGATGAAGTTGCTATTAACCTATTAACCTATGACTATATTTAAATACATGAGTTAGTCATGCTTAGTAACAGAGTAAAGATCCGCTGCCCTCCCAACTCCAGCCCCTGCAAATCACAGCTTACCAAGAAAGGCTGGTGACGTTAGTTATACACAAAGTAAACACTAAATAAAGGAACAATCTGAATTATGTGAAGAGTTTGCAAACAATTATGCGCTAAGCCTAACAGCAACAAAAACCTCAAAACAGTAAACAACAACAAGAGCAAACAAACAAAAAACACCTGGCAATTTTCTAGACCCTGATCATCAGATTCATGATCAAAGCATTTAATGACCCAAAACTGACGAAATGAGTTAGATAAACAGCGAACATGTATTCAGTAAAAGGCCTAACAAACTCCCTTGGATGGGTTATTGATTATACCGTAAAATACAAAGAATATGTAATGGAAAAATCAGAATAGACTTTTTTAACTTCTTGCCTACATTTTTAAATGTTACTTTTACATTTTTCCAAAGTCAAGTTTACATTATGATTTTATTTACAGTATGACTGCCACAATTCACTTTGCAGTGTTCTAAGTAAAGGTTGGACTCAAGTTCAGATGGCTACAAACATTTATTTAAGACTTAGGGCGGGCAAAAAAAAAGGAGATTTATATTAGTAAGAAACTACCATACCCCTCGCCTTGGCATATATTCAAACAGGGCTCTACGAAAGATTCTCTGATTAATATTAAAATTCTTCATTAAAAGAAAAAAAACAAAACAAACAACGTGGAGAACGCCAGCTGGAAATATGATCTATCCAACCAAACTATCTTCCTCCCAGAAATTATCCCCTGCCTTCTGTAAGTGCGACTACACTTCACCTTTTGTTTGAAAACATTATTAAACAAAATAAAACTGTTGGAGTTGAGTCAAAAGTAACAGCACACCGTTCAACTTCCATTTTGTTAATGGCCTAATTTCACAAAGGTCTGCGCTGAAACCTTCGCCAGCCGCGAGTGTTGCAATCGTGTGCAGCGCAGTCTTGAGTGGCGTGGAGTGGCCCAGGGCCCGGCCCGGGGAGGAGTGGGGCGGCCGGATGGCAGGGCCCGGCCCGGGCGTAGCGGCAGTGTACGGCGCGGCCGGCTCTCCCGGCCCCGGGAGGCCAGTGCATCGGCCGCGGCGCGTCCGGCCCTCCCGCACAGTCCGGGCGGATGGACACGAGGCCGCCGAATCTGCGGACCTGGAAATGTCACTCTCGGAACACATTTTATGACGCGTTGCTGGCGAACAGCACAAAAAGCTAGGAATATACCGGGCGTGCAGTGTACGGCTCTGGAGAGACCGACCGCCGCTCCCACCCGCGAGTCCAGAGACCTGCGCTGTGGACAAGGGAAGTGACAACTGTCCTCGGGCCCCTCGCGGTGCGCGTCCGCTCACTTTTCCGTGCCCGGCTCCTCCACCCCAAGTTAGAAAAGAGCTCGAGCGCGGCGTCCGGCGCCGTGATTCAGCAGCGCCGGGGGGGGGGAGGGGGGGAACTGCACCCGGGGCGGGTGGGGGGGGGGCGCGGGGGAGGCTTGGCACCGCGTCCGGAAAAGGTCACTGTGAGCTGCGGGTGCTGCCCGAGCCCGGATTCGGCCCAGGCCGGGCAGCCGCGGGGAGCAGGGGCGGCAGCGGGCTCCTACCTTTCCTGCTTTTCGGGGAGCTCCGCTTGCTCCGGGCGCTGGCTCGCTCTTCCTCAATCGCAGCTGCTATCTCGGGGTTGTCTTCCCCATTGTACCAGACCAGGAGCTCCTCGCCCGGCGCGATTGGCTGCGGGGAGAGAAGAGACAGGCGCCGGGCCAATCAGAGCGACGGTTGTTGGCGGGGCGGGGCGGGGCAGGCGGGCGGCGCTCCCAGCCGGGCCGCCCGAGGCCAGCCCGGCAGGAAGAGCTCCTCCGCCTCGGCGGCCGCGGGCCGGACGACGCGGGAAGGGACCCTCTGCTGGAGGGAGGACCTCACTTCCCGGCCGCCTCCTCCCCGGAGTCCGTCCGGTGGATGTCGGGATCTGATAGGATCGCTTTAAACTTAAAACTGCCATATGTTCCGGAATCTTACTGTTGGAAGCCTCACAACTATCCACGCAGAAGGAAAAATATGCCACGGAACCACAATGTCCACGAAACCTAAGCTGATGAGAAAATTAAAGCATAATTTAAAACACCCTGGCAGTATGGAAGACGTGATGAAAGCTAATTATCAGCGCAGGTTTCAGAGTCCAAGAGCAAGTTAAGCGTGATAAGACCTACATGCCAGTGCACATTTATAATGCACCGCTAATTATATCACGGAAATGCTAAAAGAAGAGGCGGTGCTGAGGACGCGAGCCGTCCTGGCAGTGTATTGTCTCTGCGCTGCTGCCAACCTGCTCCGGTCCTTGGAGAATTCACTGCCTTGCCCTCTGTACTACATACACCTCGAGTCTACAAGACAACTTTTAAATTTAGAAAGAAATGCCTAAAAATACCTCACGTGTCAAGCTCCTAAAACATGAATTCTTAACAGTCATGTACCCCACCACCATGCTGATTATACCTAGAGAAAAAGATCGTGAAGAAAAAATGTACTGAGTGGAAAGATTACACTCCTAAGTAACATCGAAGGAAATGGCTTATTGCTTTCTCTCACAATGACTCATCTGTTCAAAAAGTTCCAAGAGTATGAACACAAGTAAAATTCCACCTAAAACCCAGTGAATAAAATAAAAATCCATGAGTCCATACTGGTATGAATGAATGAAGAAATGAATGAATGAACGGACAAGTAAATAAATAAGGAGAGCTCTTCCTATAGTAGATCCCAACTAATCAATGAAAAAGAAATAATGGAATTAGAATATCACAACTGGACAATCATCACAGATTAATAATTGATTCAGGCAAGAATCACCAATGGATGCTAAAACTAGTAGATTAAAGTTTGAGGAATAACAAAATATTTGCATGGTCTCGAAATATCTCCCCATAAAACATTTATTAATGACAAAGAGAAAAACAGTACCTTTATAAGACAAGTCAGCATCATATGCCTCCTGGTATGATGCACAGAAAAGAACACAGCATCACTTCTGGAGATGAAGTGAAGCATCACTTCTGCTGAAAATGCATAAATGTAATTCAATCATGATAAAACTTAAGAGAAGGCCAAACTGTGGGACATTCTACAAAAATTACTGATCAGTTCTCTCAAAACCGAAATGTTATAAAAGACAAAGACTGAGGCGCTATACAAACTAAGGAGACTGATGAGACATCACAACTGAATTCAATGGAGTTTTCTTTGCCTAAAAGGACATGATTGGAACTGACAAAATTTGAATGAAGTGTATAGATAAAACACTGTGCCAGTGTGAGCTTCTTGATTTTGATCACTGCACTATAGTTATGGAAGAGGATACCCTTGTTTTAGGGGCAGGAGGAATTCCATCTAAGATGTCCATTTAGAAACAACATAGTTCTTCACTTCAACATACCTTCTAGTCTAGATAAAGTCTTTGAAAGTAAATATTATTTTGTTTCATTCTCTGCAGAACTCAATGTTTATATAGTCCAAATTTTAAAATATTCTAAATTCTTTAAGATAAAAGAACAAGCCACTGTTTCCTTTGTTCCTCCAAGGATGGCTAAAACCTGCCATTTTTTAAATCTTTAAACCAATGTATTATTTCCCTTCTTGAATCAGTTACACCTAAAATAAAAAAACTTAATCTAATGTATAAAATCTTAATGAGTTAAAATAGCCATTACAGATGCCTTTTGGCACTCTTATGAGCTAACCTGTTTCTGCTGAAGGAATGAGCTCCTTTATTTAAGTGAACTGTTTCTAGCTCCGAATGTATACATAGTGTGCTTCTTCTCTATGCTTTTGTTACAAGTCACATTATTTATGAAATGGTGTTATCATATAATACTTGAAATGATTAGGGTCTGCAGAGATACGTAAAGTCTTAAATAAAACAAAAGTAAAAAGGAACATGAAAAGGAGCGAGGGAAAATATATTCCCCATTTCTTCCTAAACCAAACAGCATCACCAAAACACTGGCTAGAAGAACCTACCGGACATCTTCGAGATTGATCCCCGACTCAGCCTAAGCGTCTACGTTCACGCCACTCCAACCTTGTGCAGAGCACTAACCGTACCAGCAACTGGGTGAAGTTCAATATCAGCACAGACTCTCTACTTAGGAGGGTCCGATTTTGTTCTTGCAAAAACCACAAAACACCCCAGTATCTGTTTTTACCTCAAATCTAATATACAATTTCTAAATGGCTGTTAATGAACTGAATAGCTAGATTAAGAGCAACCTGATTTGTTAGCTACTGAACAACCTTCAAAACTGTTAGCAACTGAGATGATCATGACATTATTGAGCTATGTACTTCCCAACCTTCTATTAAAACAGCTACACAAATAACACGGCTTTATGAAGAAGAGGAAAATAATACATCTTTTCAAATGAACGACTGCTTGCTTCTTCTGTCCTGTAGTTTCTTCTTCTGCACTACTTAGCGCATTTAAGATTTTGGAAGTCAAATTTCAGAAGGAAAGAAAATTTATGTCCTTAAACACAGGAAATACAAACCCACATTTAAAAAAATAAAGTCAAAAGTCCAAACAACCTTTTTTTAAATATATTTTGATATTTAACAAAAAACAACAACAGGAAGACTTTAAACTCTTCCTTGGGTTCTGACAGGCTTATAGAATGAAGAAGCACACTCTCTTCTCTAAGTATCAGTAAATATAAACCTGAAATATTACCAGACCAATTAGGTACAGGGAAGGGTTGCCATAAATATTCCTGACACTAGGTCAAATTAAGAGGAACACTCCAGAATTATACGAGAACACACAAAGCACTCCATGCTTACCCACCTACCATCTATCCCCCAGCATGATCTTTTAAAAGTCACGGGTCAGACAGCTTCAATTCTCAAATGGGTGAACTGAAGACTAAAACTCATACGTTTCCCTACAGGCCAGGAGGCCCCCGATCTGGCCCCTGCCCACCTTACCAGCCCCATTCACCACCTCTCCTTGCTCTAGCCAAACCAGCCTTTGTTCTATTCCTTTAAAAAAAATAACAAGAAAGAAAAAAACAAACAAAAAAACCCCCAAAATCTAGCTTATTCCCACTTCAAGACCTTTGCTTCCTGAACTGCTCTTCCAGCAGAGATCTTCGAGTGGCTGGCTCCTTCCCATGCCAGTGGGGGAAGGGAAGAGGTGTCCCCATGTCTTGTCTTCCCTGACCTACCAGAGCTACAGCAGCCCTCCCCCTACCTAGACAATCTATCACATTTTATTGTCTTCAGTGCACTTATCACTATCTGAAATTATTTTGTTTACTTGTTCACTTGTTTATTATCTGCCACCTCCCCCATAAAATGGAAGCTCCATGAGACCAGAGACCTTGTCTGTTCTGTTCACTACTATAGGAGAATACCTGGTACATAGTAGACACTCAGTATTTGCTGAACTAATAAATAGATGAATGAATGGAGAGCAAGCTAACAATTAACCTTCAGGAATTTAAAACAGTTTTTAATCATATTACAAACAAAACCAGGTGATTACCTAGATTACAGGTGAGAAGGTGATACAGAACATCACATGTAATTTATTTACAAAACCTAACCCACAGAAAGCTTAATCTAGAAGAATATAATCACAAGTAAGGAATCTGAAAGGTCTTATGCATACTTGAGCAAACATCAAAGGTCAGGACTGGGGGAGGTCTGCAAAGATCAGAGCTATGTTACTTCCAACAAAGAAAGGTAAAAATAATAGTAGTAGTATAGCTAGTTAACACTTTGAGTACTTAGGTTAGACTAGGAACTCTTCACAGAATCTTACACATATTGGTTTGTTTAATTTTCATAACTGTATTATTAATTTTTACTATTACCTCCATTTTTACAGATGAGAAAACTAAGACAGAGGGTGTAAGTAACTTCTCATGGTCACACATCCCGAAGCCAAAATTTGCTCACAAGGCAGTCTGCTCCAGAGTCCCCAATCCTAACCATGACACTACACTGCCTTGCCAAAAATAACAGCTATCATTTATGTAGCACTTATTAGGTGCTAGAAATCTACCCACAATCACCCATGATAACCATATGAGGTCGACACTATAATTATCTGTATCTTACAAATAAGGAAACTGAGGCACAGGAAAGTGACTTGCCTAAATTTACACAGCTAGTAAAATCACAATGACTTGCCCTGGGTCACACAGCAAGCCAGGATTTAATCCAGGAGTCTGGCTCCAGAGTTCACTCCCAAACACTATTCTCTCTTGCTTCTCAATGGTTCTCGGCTTTGCTATCAGAGATGAACACATCGTAACTTGAGGTCTGATGAAAGAACTGCCAAGTGCCCCAGTATCTCCCTGGGCTTCCTCTGCCCTGGAACCTCATTCCTACTCCCTCAGTTGTCTCATATGCATCCCATCGCAGGTACTTCATCTCCACCAGAATTCTGCCTCACTGATTCAACCAGATGTAACTCTCACTTTAAATTAATTTGAGAACAGAATGAATTATTGAATCAAATTTTGAATCCAATTTCAAACTCCAGTGTAACAAAGTTGTACAGTAATGCCTACCAGAAAATCATGCTGTTACAATCCAGCAGGAAGAAGGTTGTAGAAGTTTTAAATGAGGAAGTACCACAAAAAAAAAATATTTCCTACAGGAATTGAAAGCAAGGACGTGGGTTTATATGAGGTAAAGGGCAATCCAACTGCCTAAAGATGACAGGGAAAAATACAAAGGAAAGTTAAACAGCTGTAAGCTAACTTCCAAAAGTCCTAGAGCTACACACAGGCAAAACTCAGCATGCTACAAAGCTGACCATCATCTTAAATGTTTGTTCATCAAGAGTTTTCACCTACATGGAGATAATTTTTTTCATGGACTGTCCCCCAGTCTATGACATTTTTAATGGAAGTAAGTGAATAAGGAAAAATCTGCCTTACAGCAACTTTGGCAAACATACCTATTCCAAAAAGCAAAAAGCAACAATCATCTAGCTTCAGAGCCTCAAGACTCTGCCTGAGAGAACATTTCCCTGCAGGATGAGTACAGATTTGCCTTCCAGGAGAACATGAAAACGAGAGAGACAGATGTGGGCTTGCTTGTTGCAGGTATAACGACGCTTCCTAATTCTAACTTCCCTGAATGTACTCAGTGACCTCTGACCTCACCACAAACTCTAAAACATGATTTTCCTCTTCTTTACATTACTTGTTGATTTTCCTCAACAATTAATGTCTCAAATAAAAATCTGGCAGAAGTAAGAAACATGTTCTGTGTAATTTCCATTCTGAATAAAATTTAGGGAAAAGAAAAGCTAATCCAAAGCTACACTATACTGAAGACTAAGAATGTGTTTTCAGTTAACACAGAACCGCCAGAGCTATTGACAGTTTCTTACAGTTAGATAAACTGGCCGGTCCGACAGTTCCCAATGCATCTGTATCTTAAGAGGAGGGAAGCAGCTGCCACATGCTTAACTCATCAGTACCTATAAAGACGCCGTACGTACTTACTCAACACGATCTTCCTGCTTTAGTGCCCTTCCTCACACGACGCAGTGGCAACTGTATATTTAAAACACAGACCTTTCACTGTGTTGATGAACCACTTTCAAACAGAACCCCTTCAAGGTCTTCAAATTCGCTCCCGACGGTCACGACTGAGGACAGCGTTTGCAGAAACGCATGCAGAGTAACTACCGGCAGGCTAATTCTAACACTCTTACCTTTAAAGTTTTATAGTAAATGGCCCTGTTGATTTCCAGTGGAAATAAATTTTGCTCTTCTCCTGAGCAAGCCCAATTCACATAGCGCAGCCAGTTCCCCTTCTCTGGATCGGTGGCATCAATGCACATCCACCCCAAATTTGGGTAATAGACCTTGGGAGGGGGAAAAACACATTTTGTTAAAAAAAAAAATATCGTTTAAAGGTTTCCATTTTCAACTTCTAAGACAGTTCTTGCTCATTATACGCAAATACTCTATAAAAGCATTTCACGGAAACAAAATAAATAAGCAACAGAAAAAAGGAAAATAAAGATGAAAACTGAGATCCAAAATTGTATAATCCTCATTAGTTATTTTTCTATTTGGGTGTAATTTTTTTCTCCTAAACTTCAAGTGCTATAAGGAAATGTGCTTGATGATCTCCAAATGATTCGCAAATACATACACAAAGACAAGTGACAGCTCTACTCCCTCCAGGGTAACAGAGGAAGAGTGAGCCCGCAGCGGTGCTCCACAGCACCCGGATGCCCTGAGCTTTCTGGGCCGTTCTGCAAGTCAGAGTGTGGAGGCCCAGTCCTGCTGGGGTTCACGGCTCAGCAGGTGCCTTTACTGCCTTTACTGCAGGGCTGACAGAAACTTCAGTAAGTGAACACGCGGTGTGAACCTCCACGTGGGTGACAGGGTATGATGCTTTTGCAAACTCTGCTGACCTTAAAACCTTCTCTATCCAGAGCAGGGAATATCGGTGTCCTTCCGAAACAAGACCAAACACCCGACCCCTCTTTGAGGAGTCAGATCAACTCTACTCTTGCAAGAAGCTTCCCCTGATCATCCTCTCTCAGTGAATTCCTCCTGCCAGATGCTTCCAGCATTCATTCCTTCATCTTAAAGACAATCTACTGAGCAGCTATTGTTAACTTTCTTCGTATATACATACATACATTTATCTAGGTTTTACTTCCCCAAAATGAGACTGTAAAACACTTGATTAGGCACTGAAATAGAACTGCAGAATCAATTGGTGACAGTCCTGTCAAAAACAAAGCAAAAGGAATGAGTCTTTTACTTTCGCTTTTGGAAGAAAGGAGAGAATCTTGATGCTTCTGTTTCTTCCCTACACATCCACAGCCAAGACTCCCACCACTCATTTCTTCTCTTCTCTCCTACCCACATTAAACACTGTTATTTGTTGCAGCTTTCCTGCAGGAACAAAGCCCCCACTCTCGGCTCCTCTGGGCATGCCTGTGTCTCCCAGCCTGTGACTGCCAGCGCAGTGCCCACCTTCCTAGCCACGAACACCACTTTCTTCCTGCTGCGAGTTAGATATCTGACATACCGCTACATGCTTTCTGTATTATCTCATTTAACCTTATGCATCAGGTTCATTATTATCCCTTTTTGTAACGTGAAAATTAAGGATCAAAGATTAAATACCTTTCCCAAAGTCACTCACTTAATCAGTAGTAAAGATGGGCTTAATCCCAGCTCTGCTTGACCTCTACGTAACAGTGCCTTCCTTGACCACCCTCGCTAAAGCTGCGAATCCTTCGCTTCCCATCAGCACCTCCAGTCATCTCCCCGATTTATCTTTCTTCATGGTACTTGTGCTCTTTTAAAGTGTGGGATCATCTACTTACTTACTTATTTAGTGACTAGCTCCCCACACCAGAGTATTAGCTCCATGAGAAGACATTTCAGTCTTTTCATTCACTGCAGTACCTCCAACACCCTGACCAGTGCCTGGCAGAGAGTAGGCTCTCAATAAATAACTATGAAATTAATGAATTGATATACGAACGTATAACTGTCATCATTTAATGAGCACCTACTATGTGACAGGTGCCATGCTAGAAAGTGCTTTGTGGTTACTCTATTTAGTCACCACAAAGTGTCAATATTTTCACTAGCCCGTAAGTACCCACAGTGAGTTTATTCAAAAACTGGTTGTTTACTAAAACACCTATCTGCACCATTCTAATAAGAGGTTATCCATGTCACACTTCACTCCTTTTCAAACTCACTGTCACACTCACCCTCAGCCTGTACACATGCGAGCATGCCTGACACGCTCCTCTCCCTTTAAAACAGAGAGAAAGCGTAGCCCCACATGGTATGTGAGGACGAGACAGAATCACAATACAAAATTTAAACTTTACACACCAAAATAATTTAAGCTACTTTACATTAAAATGTTTAAGAGATATTTCTGCCCTGTTTGCCAGCATGATAAAATAAGGAAAATGGAGTAGTCAGTTGGTCTTTTAACAGTCAGTCCATATTAGTTGCTTTTTATTAACTTAGGAATAAAAAGTCTTGCTTGGATTTATCACCATAGACAGCAGAGTCCCACTCACTTCCCACACATATATTGACACAGCTACAGACAAACGCAGAGATGGTGCTGGAAAATCCCACACAGTTAAAGGCAGCTGGAGAGAGGCATCAAGGGTCTATAGGCCAACTGGAGAAGAATAATAAGGCTGTGCCGACATTTCCTGGCTCCCAGGTCAATAAAGACCTTTGCAAAGAGCAAGGTGTTCCACTTGAGTGAAGTATTTATGTACAGCTCGCTTTGTTACAAAAGAGACTAAGGCATCCACTAAGTCATGCTTAAACTAAAATACTTAGTTTTATATAAAAAGATGAACAATTCAATTTTTTTACAACGTGCAAACAAGTAACTCACAAAGGAATACACATGGCCAAAACCTCGCAGAAAAAAAATTAAATTTACCTAATAATCAAAAATAACTCCAAATTAAGTAATGTTTCTACCTGTCAAACTGGTAAAAATTGTTTTTTAAAGGGGAAAAAAAAACCCCAACAAAACAGCATTAGAAAGCAGACATTCCCCCAAAATACTAATCAGAGAATAAACTGGTTTAATTTTTTCTGGATGGAATTAAGAAATATTGACCAAAGAACTTTAAAATGTACACACACTTTAACCAGCATATACACTTGTAGGAATTTGTTCTCATGAGATGACTGGGCAATCATACCATGATGTATGTACGAAGATGTTCACAGCAGCGCGGTTTACTACAGACTGTTTCTAATGCATTGCTAAATGGAGACCACCACAGATTAGCTCAGTATGACAATCCAGGCATACAGTGGACTACTAAGCAGACCTTAACAAATACTGTTGTGTGAACGACTGACTCACGTGGAAACCTGTATTTTCTGTTATCTTTGTATTCCTTAAGAATTTTTTCAGTAAATACACATTACCTCTACAATTAGGAGAAAACAAAGATAACCAGAAGTTGTGGAAATATACTTATCAGTATGAAAGTCATAATACACTGATGACTGAATGAAGCCATTTATATGAAGTATGGCTTAGATGATACCATTTTTGTTTTAAACATATTAATATATGAAGAGAAAAATAATCTGAAACTTAAATACGTGACTATGTTAATAATGGTTTTCTCGGAGAAGTGGGATTTATTCATAATTTTTATTTTCTTCTGCTCACCTGAATTTTCTACCTTTCCTCCACTGATTTAGTATAATCTCTAAGTAAAAAAGGAGAAAAGGGTGGGGAGAATGAATGAAAACCCAGGTCTGAAGGAAGGCAGCCAAGATCTGCTGAATGCTAGGCTCACACCCCCCCATCCTCTTCCCATCATCATCATCACACATACAAAGTTTTTAAAAAATATGTAGCTTTGGGCTCCCCCGGTGGCACAGTGGTTGAGAGTCTGCCTGCCGATGCAGGGGATACGGGTTCGAGCCCTGGTCTGGGAAGATCCCACATGCCGCCGAGCAACTGGGCCCGTGAGCCACAACTACTGAGCCAGCGCGTCTGGAGCCTGTGCTCCCCAACAAGAGAGGCCGCGACAGTGAGAGGCCTGCGCACCGCGATGAAGAGTGGCCCCCGCTTGCCACAACTAGAGAAAGCCCTCGTACAGAAACGAAGACCCAACACAGCCAAAAATAAATATATAAATAAATAACTTTATTAAAAATATATGTAGCTTTCTCACTTTTATTGAGAGTCAAAGCTTGTAATTAGGAACTGGGATGAAAATGTGTTTTCATACAATTCCTACCTCAGTTGGTCAAACTTTGGTTCCCAATCAGAATTAACTTCAGTGACTGACACAAAGAACCTGTCTTTTAAAATGTGACAGAATTTTGCTTAATGTAAGTACAAATTACTAGACTGCATGTGTACCATAACACCACGAGGCTCGGGCAGTGGAAAGACAGGGGGATTCGAACCCCTTCCTTTCGGGCAGAGACAATGCAAAGGCAGGTAAAACTCCCAGCCCAGCTCAAACTCAACAATGATACATAACAAGTCTATTTCCACATCTTGATAATGACTAAGAGATACTCAGCTGACTTGATCCCAAGGAGAAATACTTCCATATAATCAATCATTTTTCCTCTATAAACAGTCCCTTTTAACAAAGCAAGGGTACCTGATTATGTACTATTATAAAAAAATCTTTACAAGTTAACTTTCAAATGGAAATTCCCTATTTGGAGAGAAAGAATTGAAGGAAGGGAAGCACCTCTATGCCAAGCACTGGGCTAGATGCTCTACGTGTCATTTTATTTAACCTTTACAAGAACCCTATGAAATATTATTAAGTCCCTTTTATACGTGAGGACACTAGGGAAAGATGATAACTTTACTAGAACTCTGAAGTCACTGAGAGTCACAGCCAGGATTCAAACCTGGTTCCCGCATTTACTGCTCCATTTCTACTTTTCTCTCTTTCCAACCCCCTCCTCCCATCCTTAACCTCCCCTGGGTCATCCAGGCCTAACCTCCTTTCCGCCCCTACCACTAAACAAAGACTAGGTATTAACTCACTGTCAAACAGAATGTAATTTTCACACCACCCAATTTCAATTCAATTTAATCCAATCATTTCAAAAGCCCTAAAAATAATCTAAATTCACATTTTAGCACACACTCCAATTTAAAAGCACATTCAAAATTATACCCTCATGACAGACAGACAAACGTCTGTAAAGAACCAAACTGTTAAACATAGGTATTATTACCTCATGGGTTGGGGGTGAGGGTTTTAACTGATCATTTACTTTTATAATATACATGTAATAATTCAAATTTGCAAATTAAAAAAAAATCCTCATTCAATTAACATGAATGTATCATCATTCCAACCCTCAACTGTTTGCCTGAGGTCCTTACCCACTCTCAACTGGCAGTAACCAACCTTCTTTGACAGAAATCACTCCCAGGAATTAAGGCAGAGCAGTGAAGACACCCCCTCACTCTGAGGTAAGTGTTTTACTCATTCAAACCAGTCCCGCCACAGTTAGAGTCTACAGAAATAAAGCCTTCCGCTGGCTGTTCTCTGGACTTGCCCCTCCACCTGTATGTAGCCTAGAGCTCTAACACACCGTTGATGGACACAGAACCTCTCCTGGAGGTCCAAGCTCCATTCCAGTGGCTCTGGTTTGTCATATTGTCTGAGGTCCCTTTTCATCTCTTTTCTCTGGGGATCTAGCTTGTTGAATTTCCAACATTATGATCATTTTCCACTTTCCCTGCCTGTCCCTGGAAGACAGACAACATCTAATTATATTTCCATGTGTTTAGACTGACAAAAGGAGTAAAGGGGAGACAGGAGGTTCACATCTCCACTAGCCCAACTTGCATGGCATTTACCTCCCAATGTATTTCCATAAGTAAATAATAACTCAGTGTGCATTCAGAAGTCGATTCCAGGACTTCCCCACACACAGTACTCTAATTTCTTGGTTCAAATTACAGCCCATACTCTAACATTAGAAGAGAATGAAATTCTAAGCAAAAAATAAAGATCAGTAATCTTTAAATATGCAACCTTTTTTTTTTAAAAAAAAGTGTCTTTACCCTCTACATGATCATTCAAGAGTTTCTCTTTGATGTTCAGGTTCAACTAATATTTACTTAGCCAGAGTCATCCATGTCAAGTATTTTCATATATATGATCTCATTTGTAGCCAAACAAATCTATGAGGAGCTTGTTATCATCATTTAAAAGTAAGGATAAAGGAAAAAAAAAAAAGGATAACCTTTTGGAATAAGAGCATTTCAAGGAAAACATTTAATAAAAATTATGTTTTTATAAGTTATAAAGAATTGTATTAACACTGCTACCTAGGAAACACTACACCTTCTTGGTCTGTTCACATTCCATTTGTTTTTGAGCTCCAGAATTAGACACCCAGAGGGCTTGTTAAGGACCATAAGACACCACCCTACAGAAGTAACTTTCCAAGAGCTATAGACAAAAATGGATCTTTGGTATCAACCACTTCACTCTTCAGATTGCTTTAGAAAACCAGGGCTTCTTTTAAGAGCTATTCAAAGGCATCAGTGTATCTGAAATATTCTGAAGATTCTAGAATAAGGGAAATAAAAAATCTAATAGGTAGTAGCACATTTTACTACAATAAGCCAACCTATAGGTGATTCTAAAATACAAATTTGAAAACTAAACAGCTGGGCCTCTCAAACCTGCAAAGCCCAGTCCCAGAGCCATCATTACCAAAACCCCACACTGCCTGACCCTTGAACCTCATTTGAAACTACTTTGAGTAAGTTTCATACCTACGACCACACAAATATTTCTGGAAACCCGCACAACAACAGATGCTCAATAAATGTTGACAGGTTCAAAGTAGGCCCCCAATCAACCTCCATAGGATGAATGAAATAACTCATTGTTAAATTAGAAATTCTAACTCTGGATGACGATGTTTAAAAATTCCATATAACCCTAGAAATCACATAAAAAATGTTGTGTATATATGTGCATTTGTATATTTTCCGGGGAGATTTTCAAAAGGGTCCACAACACAAAAAAGAGTAATAATCTCTAGGCTCTGTTGGTGGGAAGAGCACTGAATAGGCAACCGAGAAATCTGGGCTCTAGACCTAACTCCAGAACCGACAGTTTCAGACATTAAGCAGGTCACCTGCACTCATCTCAGATTTCTCATCTGTGGAAAGATTTAGGGTGTTTCTAGTATTCTTTTATTCCACAAACAAAAATCCCCATGGGCTATTGTCAGTAGTCTATACAATACCACAAATGTTATATGCCAAGCTCAGTGCTCCAGAATTGAGGAAAGTGCCCAGCACGTGGTAAGAGCTTATTCACAAAGAGGGGTTAAATAAGTAAATAAACTCTCAAAGACAACTTTTTTCTTGCACCATACCAAGCTGCCAATCTAAGTACAAGTTAACTCATTCAAAAAGCTCGCTTGATTCTCTGCACTTCAACGTCCTCAGCCTCCTGAAGTTCCTGAAAGAATATGATTGGTATAGCAGTTTCTATGACAATGAAATCTGTGGCTAGCCCACTTCTAAGTACCAAGTTCCAAATCTTTGCACTCCTATTAACCACACAGCTTCACAGTAAACCTAAGACCCCAGATTTGACCACACTCACTCCCACTGCTTCTCTTTTTCACACACAGAGACCAGGGCTCAGCAAACTTTCTGTAAAGGGCCAGAAAATATTTTCAGTTTTACAAGCCATATGGTCTCTGTCACAACTGCTCAACTTGGCCACTGTAGGGCAAAAGCAGCCACAGGTAACATGTAAACAACAAAACTTTACTAATGAACTGAAGTTTAAGTTTCATAAAATTTTCATATGTCACAAAACATTTGATCTTTGTTTAAAATTACTTAAAAACGTAAAATCCATTCTTAGCTCTCGGACTGTAAAAAAACAGGTGGCAGGTTGGATTTCCCTAGTGATCTAGGTCTTTTGCTAGCATACTAGGCATGGTTTAGAGGCTGGAAAGGAGCAGTAAGAGCTGAGTGGTACTTTCTGAAAAAAGGTTCTGTAGAATCAGCTGGTTGACTTCTCTAGTCTCATATCTTCTTGCCTCCATTTTTAAATTAGAAATAATTTGAAATTAGAAGAGTTGAGATAGCAAAGATTATGAAATGTACTTGTTAATATCTGATCGTAACAGTGTGAATGATAAAAAGGTTGTTTTCACTTCTGAAAAAATTAAAGTCTTCTCATTATAGAGAAATAATTTCTCTATCAATTTTAGCTGAAATGCAATTCTACTTCTTCCCTCCATCCACCCGACTCAAAATTTGTTGCCTAAATGAGTAACATGCAAATGGAAGCAGTGAACTACCAGTTTTCATCTATAAGAATGGGGGGAAGAAACTATTAAAAACATTAACAGTACTGGTTTTAAAGGGCTAGGAAGGGACTTCCCCAGGAGTCCAGTGGTTAGGACTCCACGCTTCCACTGAAGGGGGCACAGGTTCAATCCCTGGTCGGGGAACTAAAATCCCACATGCCGTCTGGCACGGCCAAAAAACAAAAAAAGAATAGGAAGGAATATTTACTCTTGGCAGCTATGTAAATTAGTACAATCCGTTTGGAGGCCTGTTAGGAAAATTTACCAAAAATTAAAATGTACGTAACTTTTGACTTAACAATTACACTTCTAGGAATTTATCCTTAAGAAGATAACCAGACAAGTGAACAAAAATGTATATACAGTGAGTTTCATACTTTGAAGAATTGTTTGGTTTTTTTTTAATTTTATTGAAGTATAGTTGATTTACAATGCTGTGTTTTCTGCTGTACAGCAAAGTGATTCCGTTATACATATCTATGTATTCTTTTTCATATTCTTTTCTCTTGTGGTTTATCACAGGATATTGAATATAGTTCCCTGTGCTTTACAGTAGGACCTTGTTGTTTATCCCTCCTATACTAGCATCTGCTAATCCCAAACTCCCAATCCTTCCCTCCCGAAGAATTGTTAATATCATGAAAAGATTAAAGCTACTTAAATGTCCACTGGTTAAACAGTGGAAGGATACAATGGAATTCTAGGTACTATCTAAGAAATAATGATGTAGATAAGCATTTGACATGGACACATCCATAACATATTAAGAGCAAAAAGCACGTTACAAAATTGCATACATATACTGTTTGATCTCAACTGTATGAAATGTCTATATATGGTGTTTGTATATGTACCAGTGTGTGTGAGAGGAAAAAAAAACAGGACAGAGAAGCAGAACTAAAAGAATGCACACCGTGATGTTCACTGGTGATTTTTCCTTTCTTGTTTATAGTTTTCTGTATTGTTTATATTATTTTACAGTTGAGCATGTATTACCTTTATAATTTAAAAAGGACTTATTAGAAGGTACAACACCAAAAGTGGACCATAATATAAACCATGGACTCTGGGTGATAATGGTGTGTCAATTGTAACAAATGTCCCACTCTGGTAGAAATGTGGATAGTGAGGAAGTTGTGTGTGTAGGGCTCATGGGGGAGATTTCAAAATTCTTTGTACTTTCTGCTCAATTTTCCTATGAACCTTAAACTCTCTAAAAAATAAAGACTACTTTTTTTAAAAAAGGACTTATTAAAACATGCAAACAATTCAAAAGTTCTGTTCATCAGAAGCAATTTTAGCCCCATGGAAGTGAATGTGAAAGGCTTTTTTACCAGAAGTGGCTTTAGAATACTGCACGTTGCTCACTGTGTGTGTGCGCGTTTTTGTTTTTTTGGTTTTTTTCGGGGTGAGGGGGGTAGTTGAGAGAAGTATTACATGAAGTCCAGCCTTTAGCCTGCCAGCAATTCCCCACCAGGAACTGACCAAAGAGTGCTCTCCTCTTTCCAGAACCTGACTGTTTTGTGCATTCACCCTGAGGATACTCTACTGTTTCTCTCGTTATTTCTGATTTAATAGAATGCTTTCAGTGAAAACTTAGAGGACTTGAGACCGCGTTAGATAATAAAGGGCTCAAGAAAAGCAATTTAACACTTTCTCTCAGATTAGCTTTAAAATGGAGTTTTAGCTGAGACAAAAGACCAGGCTGCTAAAAGATAAACTGGCCTTAAGGGGCTTTTAATGGGAAGAACAAATGCCAAGATGAGATTTTAATGATAAGCCGTTTCTGTTACATTAATTGGGGGCGTTCTGTTGCAACTCTGAAGATAAGACCAAGGTTGGAATAAGTTAATGGGGAAACACTAAATTTTACCTGGATTTTTATTTTCTTCTTTATAAGAAATATGTACATTATAATTTACACTTCCTATACTTTGCCAAATACATACCTCCACATGTGTATGTCACATATATCTACTTTTATTTTAACACAGCAAAAGGCTTAAAGGTTTCTGCACGGACTATATACCTCAGAGTTGAAACTATCTGAATGACAGCCAGATTTTTTTTTTTTAATTGCAGGGAGGAAAAGCCAGCCTTGACAAGAACTAAATGTTTAAACCTGACTAACAAGAATTGGCAATGTCATAAGGATTCCCAAACTGTGGCAGTACATAAGTAGAAGCATCTTAAATTAACAGTGGGATGCTCACAAGTTTATAGGAAAAATCGAATCTCTAATACATCATGGCTCCAAATTATAATTTTCACCAAGCTACTATGAATTCATATTCTGTATGAATTTCTATACAAATGAAGCTTAATTTACAAAAGGCACTGTTAATAATTTATACAATATGCCCAACAATATCAAATTGTTATGTCGAGTAAAACAGGTACCATAAACTTAGGTTTACTATTAATGACATTTGTTCAACCTTAGATACACACAGAACTAGAGTAAGCATTTCCTGGTTCCCTGACATATCCTAACTAGGATTAACGCTAACCTGGTAGAGCGTATTCGTTGGTTTCACTTGGGAAACTTCTAAAATTAAAAATGCTGTTTATTTTGGAACATAATTTTGTGGTCAAGACGATTTTAAGCGTTCAGGCATTATCTTCGAGTAATTTTTTTTTTTTTTGGCTGGGCAGTTTTTCTACAAATACAGCACTCTTTTCACTCAAAAGTTGTGAAATAACACAAAGTAATCACTCCCTTGGTAAATGGTCATTTCCTAAGTCCCCCTAGATTAACTGTCACTAGATTTATTATAAGGGATTCAAAGACACTCTCAAAATTACTTAGAGAAACCGTCAGAATTTTCAAGGCAAGAAACACTGTTCATAGCACTGAGAAAAATAGCAACACACCTCCAACGGACAAATGCCACCGAACTTCTTGGTGGAAAGTGTCCAGACATTTCCTAGGCGTACTTTATTTTTAGACTTTTATATGTTTACATATGAAACAGATGTGATTCAATCTAAGACAATCTGAAAGAAATGCTTTTCCCTACCATCAAAAAATTTCACTTGCTTTAAAAAGGAGTCACACCATTGAGTTCTACAAGAACGTGAGGAGCTTCCCGTGGGCACCTGATCTGAATTAAATTCAACAGAAATGCTGAATTCACATGCAACTCTCCAGGAAACAATAACAAGATATTTTATCTTCACAGCTTTCTTAATGAGATTATTTTTTATTCTCCCCACTTTTAAATTGAGGGTTTTAGGGCCCAGAGGTTAAGTGCCCTACCCAAAGTTACAAAGGCGGGATGTGAACCCAGGCAAGCCAATGAAACATTTTTAACTGCCTCACTGCCAGGCAGGAGACGTGGGTTCTGGTTCTGCACTGACAACACTCTCAACACGTGGGCCCCACAAGGAGGAGTTGCTCCCTCTGCTCTGGATGGCTTCCCTGAGTACGGAGTGTGCGAACACTCCCCCTCTTCTAGGACTGTTGTGAGAACGTGAAATGAACAGAATGAAAGCCTTTCTCAAAGTCCAAAGCACTATATAAATATACCGTGTGCTAAATATGCCCAACTCTGAATGTTCCAGCAACACAGAGATTAGTTTCTATAAAATACGCAGAAGACCCTAACAACGCTGTATTTGCGGCCACCTTGGAGTGTCTTTTATGGTATCTGTCTGCAAGCCTGCAAAGTGGCAGACCAAAGTCCTGGCTGCAAAGTCCTGAACAAGGCAAATAAAGAGTCGATCTGACATTTATTGTTGATGACAGCCAAGCACTTTCAAAATACAAACGTAAAATCAGTCTGTATCTAAGGAAACACATTTTCTCTCTAACAAAAATATTCTTGATTTTAAAGAACATATTAAGATGATCATTTTAATTTCCGAATGTCAAATCCTAAGAGAATAGAATGATATCTTAAAAAATGTACAGAACTCTGATAAACAAAGGACCAGAATTATTTCTTACCTCCCACATGTATACATTATTCTTAACCTGAGATCTTTTTTTCTTATCACCAACAAATGGCCCAAACTTTTTGCCTTTTAAAATTGGCTTAGTGGCCCAGACACCTAGAAAATAAAACCAATATTTTCATAAT
Organism: Phocoena phocoena; assembly: GCF_963924675.1. NCBI lineage: Eukaryota > Metazoa > Chordata > Mammalia > Artiodactyla > Phocoenidae > Phocoena > Phocoena phocoena. Next base: position 10,259,061 of record NC_089219.1, on the reverse strand, counting down.
GTATTGTGGTTATTTTAAAGACTAAAGCATTAAAAGCAATTCGGTTTCACAAAATACTTAAAAGGCTAGACAGCCTAAAAGCAAGACAATGTTAAATTAATCAAGATCACGCAAGATCAAATTAAATCAAGTATTCAATGGGGATATTTATTTTTCTTCTTTATGTTCTTCCGTATCTTCCTAATAGCCTGCAAAGAACCTATACTGTTTTATAAGTAGGAGAGATTATTTTATATTTGCTTGTTTTTAATTTTTACATGTAAAACTACCCAGACAGCATAATCACAAACACTTGGAGAAGAGCAAAATCACAACAATTAAAAGAGAAAAAAATATTGGAATGTAGCAAAACTATAAATAAATGTTAAGTTCTTCTTTCTGCTTTTCTACAGATTTCAAGTTGTCCCCAATGAACATAAGTTGCTTTTATAAAGGGTTAGAAACATAGTTTCGAATAAATATTTTTGAAGTTTGTTTGCTCAAAGTGGAAAACGCTCTCCTCTCTCTGTTTCCTGAAAACTTGAACAACTCACTTTTCAGAGTTTCAAGCAACTCAGATTTATGCTGCTTTGTGGTATTCTCAGGGGTACTTCTATTTTCTCCACACTGACCATAAGGCAAACAAACAAGATGCAGAAGCAGTGGGGAAAATGGCAGGAGATGCCCTGGAGTCAAGGGAACCAGCGCCAGGGTGACTCTTACTGTGAACAGGTTCCGTCACCTTCTGGCCTCAGGTACCTCACCTACAGACGGAGGCTGTGGTCTCAGCCAGTCCTGCCCAGCTACGATGAACTAATTCCACTGCCTATAAGTCTGCTATGAATCCCATTTGTTATCCCAGCTAATAAGTAATTAGTGGAGATATAAAATCAACTACTTTCATGAATAATACAATATAAATGCTCAAATTACTCACTGAATACTTTTCAATGAGAATTAGGAAAAGCATTTATTAAAAATTTATTCACACACATATACACATAAACTGGAATATCAGAAGTACGTTTTTAAAAACAGAAAACAGGACAGGAACATGATATATTCCAAGACTGTACTGTGACTAATTTTTATAACTTATTTCCTTAGCCTTCTGTCTAAAGATTAGGACACAAAAACAAGACTAAATACAAAAAAGCTTGGCTGTATTCAACAAGAAATTCCAGCCAGAAGCACTGGAATACACTCATGTCATCCTTCACTAAAACATCTACTGAGCGTCAGGTACTGGAGACATAAGCTAAATAAGAAATGAAGGCACTCACAGTCAGTGAAAGGGACAGATGTGAAAACAAATACAAAATAAGGAAATAAATATAATAGCATAGTCACACTCAAATCACAGTGAAATCAGAGGAGGGAGCAATACATCCTATGGGAAGAAGAGCCCCGGGGAGACACGGAGGAAGGGGGCTGCTCGGGCTGAGTCACCAAGGATGGTGGATGGGTGAAGGTGTGCTTCTGGTTTAATTTTATAATCTATGTCCACCCTGGATTCTTAACTGGAAAACATAATCTTCTGAGTCAGAGTACAGATGTGTTGCTTTTAGAGTGAGCTCCCTACCTGAGAAGCCCCAGAGGAAGCCTCGCCACAGCCTGCCCTCCCTTCCCTCTCCTTCTCTGACCCCAGTGCTCACCAACCCGAGTCTTGTCAACAGCAGATGGGAAAAGCCTCACTTCCTCTGGAAGGCCTCGAAGCACATGTTCAGGTACCTCGGCCAGGGTCTCGGCGGCTGCCACAGGCTCAGCGTTCTGCAAGTGAAGAAGCAGAAGGATAATAGCAAAAGGAAGAAAACCCAGCTCCTTTTTGATTTTTTTCTGGCCCAATAAGCAAATAAGCAAAAATGTAACTGAAACCCGAAGCTGGCAAGCCAGACCAAGATGATGATGTCAAGCGTTTGAGAAGTGGCTTTGATGGTTGTCTGTGAGTCTCCAAAGGAAACCACTGTAACCTTCAAGCATGTCTGTGTTAATCTATTTTGTCCCAGCCACCTGTGGCCATTTTAAAAACATGTACATCTCCGGCACCATAATGTTTTAAACTCCCACAGAATCTGGCAGCAAAATACAGCTCAAGCTTACTTTTAAGTCATAGGCTACCATCAGCATTGAAGGACATTTAAAAAATAAAAACCAGCACTCCCTACTTAAATGAACACTGCTGGCACATGCTGTAAAGGCCATGCCAGCCAATCGGACCCCCATCCCATCCATGCTTTCATCCCTCCAGCAACAACCCCTTGACGGGCTTGAGGATTCCCAGCAAGAACACTACAATTTATTCTGGGCCCTCCATGGAAGTGAGACCTTTCCAGGAAACGGTATACTATACGACTGAATACCAAGTAACTAAACAGCAAAGTCCCCACAATATCACAAAGTCTCTAAGAAAGAGAGAATTTAGAAATTACTAAGTATACGCCAAAATTCTTAAGAAATAAGATTACTATTAGATATATGTATGTAAGGTAACGGAAAGGGGAGATTTGAGCCAACTCATAGAACACGACTGTTAGTCTAAAAATAACTTTCAAATTAAAGGAAAATCAAGTGGCCATTAACTGGCACCACATATACCCTGAAGAACTGATGTGCAGATCGTGACCCCGCCAAGAAGGATGGGTTTTGTCGTCTGAATGTTTTTTGTTTCACTGCAGAGGGAAACATTTCTCAAGGACTTTCAAAGAAACCAACATAGGGAAAAAGCAAACTCCAAGCTAAAAAGATTAATTTTCCCAGAACAATGAAGATCTTGTAGTTTTTAAGAATGTTTTGTGCCAAGAAAAGAATATCATCCAAATTTCTGTACTCCTAGCATTTCAGTTTTTAAAAAAACATATCAATAGGCTGCTTCGAGAGAAATAAATCCCGCCGCAACAAGCATGTCATTACGAAGGTCTACTGTGCTATTCTGAGTTGAAATGTGCAAAAGTGGGCATCGAGGCACCAGGGTTCACTCCCTGGACAGGGCAAAGGTGACGGTGCATACACTCCAGAAGCACAAATACTTCCATCCTGCTTCATTTATGCCTTGGTCCTGACGGTATCACCAAGCACAAGTTCAATGCCTTCCCAGACATGGGAGTATCAAAACTGGCCCAGAAAACGGTCTTACGGTATTTTTCATTAGCTAAAGTGTGAATAAATTTAGCACACAAATTCCTCACTTCCAAATACAGTGCCCTCATTCTAAAAATTCTCACGTATAAGCTGGAATTTCGGAAACGTGAATAAATTTTTCCAAAGAGGGAGAAGGTGTTAAATCGGTAGTCGCTATCCTAGGCTGCATAATAATTAGCTTTAACTTGGATAAATTAACAGTATTAACAAGTACTAGCCGCAGTGATGAGTCCTATTAGCACATGGCCGGTTAGCACAGTCAGTGGGAATTTTCTTCCCCTTTCTCAGATGGGACCCAGGCGAAGATTTTAAAGGATGTGACACCACTTAGCCTCCCCAGAAGCCCTGGAGAGACAGTACGTCAGCCCACTCAAACTGATACTTCCAGGCAGCATTACAGCAATATTAACGACCTAATGTGTACCGGGAACTTCCTCAGGCCTCAGTGCGAGGCACTGTGCCCACCCTCTTGTGTGCAAGCTTACCCCAAACAGCCCAAGAGGCAGGCACTGTCAACGTCCCCTCCCAGCTCCCGTCTCCCTCACCACACACACAGAGGAGGAAACTGAGGCTTAGGGAAGTGGTCCAGGCTGCTCAAGGACAGGGTTTGAGACTCCGTCCGTCTCTCCCCAGAGCCCGAGCCCGTAACTACAGTGGTATTTGCGTACGTTAAAATTCTGCTGGATCGGGTATGAGGCCCTAATAAAAAACGTGGTAACTATGGTTGACAGCATGTATTACAGAACTGAAACTTGCTAAGACAGTAGAACTTAAATGTTCTCACCAAAAAAAAGAAAAGAAAAAGATAAATATGCAAGGTGATGGGTATGTGAATTAACTAGATGGTAGGAATTCTTTCACAACGTGTAGGTATATCAAACCACCACGATGTACACACACTTTAGACATCTTACAATTTTATTTGTCACTTATACCTCAATAAAGCAAAGATTTCAAAAAAGAAAGGATTCTGCTGGAATATAATCTGAGAACCTCTGCCCTAAAACCTCCAGACCCCCAGAAATGTCAACAGGAGATGGCACCTAAGGCAGGACTGGTCATTCCCACAGGAAATTTGTAACTTGAGGATAAGCTGAAGATCATGGATATTAAAATTTCTGAGACACCTGTGAATATAAAGGACCTCAGCAGAGGTGCCACAGGAAAAAGAAATAATAAGGGAAGTTCCCATACACGTATTTACTTGCTTTTAGCAAAACCATTATTTTTAATTTGGGCTCCTTTAGTTAGCAGAGGAAAGCTTTTTTTCCTGTTTATTTCCGTACCCTTGACACTCCAAAGGGACTCAACTGAAACCGGAGGACCTCAGTCCAGACACTGGCCAGCTCCAGGGCCTTCCTCTCACCTCTCCGGCTGTTGCAATCTCCACTGCAGTGGCTGTGGCTGCAAACTGCATGGAACATCTTCAGGGAATCGGAAGTAGAAGACGGTAGGACAGCTTGCCTAAACAGAACCACCCTCTCCCCCCCTTCCCTATTTTTCCTTCATAGCTCTTACCACAATTTTAAATAATTACTTGTATAATTATGTGTTTAATGCACCTCCATCAGACTGCAGGGAAGACAGATTGTGTCCACCTTACTCCACGCTGCATTCCCAGTGCTCAGCGACAGACCTGAAATGTTTGTTGTCACTTAAGTACTTGAATGAATAAATGATTCTCGCAAGTTAACTTAAACCTTTTTTAGAAAAAAGAAAGCTAGGAAAAAATTAAATAGAGTCGTCTATCTGAAAGCATGTTCTCTATGAGTGCCTGAATTTCTTGAATTTGAGGTAGGTATTTCTGGGTCAATGTAAGGATCCTCTTTTAGAAAATGTGATATGCTCTCAATTCCAAGCAACCAGTTTACAAGTAAACCTTTGGAACAAAAGAATATTTAAAAGAAAATTTCTCTTCCCAACACACTCATAAACTGGGATCTCTTTCATATACATACACACACACACATAATCACTTTTACATATATATATATATATATATATATATATATACATCTAATACCATACATATATATATAGTATTAGATAGATAGACAGACAGTATTATATGTAATACCATACTCTAAACAGAGCCATCTTGGTGCTTACACTAAAGAATCACAATCCTGGGAATACTTCTTAGGTTGATTTTGTCTAAAAGAAACTGTAACGTCTAGTTAAAAGATTTCTCAGTCCCTTCTGTGGGCCAGGCAACGTTTTAAGCATCACATAATCACATATGCCTTAACAATGTTATTACTCTAGTGAAGAAGACAGACAGTGCTTGGTACTTATTGATGAAGAGAAATCAAGCACAAGAAGGGGACACAGTGATGGGAGAAGGGGCAGGGTGCTATTTTAGACAGAGGGCTTAAGGAAGACCTCTCTAGAAGTAGGAAGGGAATCTTGTGACAATATGCAGGATAAACAGGTCAGGAAAGGACCTTGCTGAGCTAGGAATAAGTGTGGTGTGTTCAGAGAACAGACAGGCAACGAGACCAATATGTCCACAGCAGAGCGGGGAAGAGAAGAGCAGCCAGCGCTGTGGCGGGGGGGGAGTGATGCCACTGGAGAACCGTGAACCACACAGAATGAGAGGGGTAGAAGGTAAGCAGCCGGAGGCCAGGCTGCACACTCCAGGAAGGAACCCTGGCTGCTCCTCTTTCCAGAGGGGCCAACGACCTCCCAGCACCCCACCCCTGCTGTCCCAGAATAAAGGCACATTCCCATTTCAAGGGTTTCTGACACTGACCACTGAGATAAGCACGGGGGAAGCTACGAGGACTTCTCTACTTTCCTGTTATGTAATAGAAAACGTAAGAACTCTTTAATTCCCTACTTAATGAAACAAGTATCAGTGAACTGATCTGGATTGGTATGTATTAAATTTAACGTATTAAATTTAACATAGTAAGTTTAAGTTAGTAAGTTAGTTATTAACTGTTAATTGACCTCCTTAATTCCATGTCTCCAACTTCCTACCTCAAAGTTAAAGAAAGTCAATATCCCCTCTCTCCCCCAACTAATGGCCACAAGTTGTCCATTATTCAATCACTAACAAACACTTCCCAAGTGCCTGCTCCGGGCTGGCATGTGCTGGTGGTGAAGATACTACGGTTAATACAGCTGACCCAGGCCCCCTTCTCAAGAGGCTCACCGGCAGAGGAACTCTTATTCTGCTTCCTAATACAAGAAACCTTACAGGTATTTGGAATCTCCAGTTTTGACCTTGCTGTGGAGCCTCTTAAAGGTCCTTCTACGCTTTCCTGCAATACTCTTCCTCTGGCCGAGGATGACCTTCCCATGCTGGATAATGGGGAGCTCAGGGAACATGACTCTCACACCTTCCTCTGGGCCAAGCTCTGTGCTAACAAGCACTTTCTGCACATCACCTCACCGAATCCTCACCATAATCAGAGCTAACGCTGATGGAGTATTCAGGATACTAATCAGACACTATTCCAAGCTCTTTCTACAGCACCTCATTTAATCTTTACACTATCATGCTGGTTGTGGGTTCTTTTATAACCCCGTTTTACAGATGAAGCTGAAACCTGCCTATACTCACAGCTAGTAAGTGGCAGAGGTAGGATTCAAACCCAGACAGTCATGCTTCAGGAGCAGGAATCCCAAATACCAAGTCTTGGAGTAGCCCTGTCAAGTAACTTTCCCAAATCACATAAAATTGTGGAGCCCAGGTAAATTCCAGACAGGAATTTAACAGACAGGAGTCCACATTTTAACTACTAAACCAGTGGGGTCGCACACTGTAATCCGGTGGTGCCTGGGAAGTCCCTTTCGAGGGTCCACAAGGTCAGAGCCATTTTTATAATAATAATAAGACGTTATCTGCCTTTTTCACTCTCAGATGTGTACAGGGGAGTTTTCTGGAGGCTCTGACATGTGCTGATGTCATCATGCCACTGGCTAATGGAATGTGTGATTGTTTAATCTTGTGCTTTAACTTTTCTGAGTCATGAAGAAGGGCTGCAGTCTGACTAACATCACTGTACCAGGTGGATTCCGTGGTCCTGATATCGGACTAGACGTTACCATCCGGGAAGGTGAGTGCAGAGGACCGTACAGGACTCTACTACTTTTGCAATTTCCTGTGTATCTATAATTATTCCACCCCCAAAGTTTTAAAATTTGTTTCAATTTCATGGTAAATATCCAAATACATAATCCACGTAAACAAAAAGCTTGAGAATGGCTGGACTGAGGAAGACCACCCCTGACCTTCCGGTACCTCCCATCTCAGGACTGAGAGGCAGAGAACAGGAGAGTGTGGTGATGCGAGGAGCGAGGGAAGAGGCTGGACCCACATATTTGTGCCCCCCCCGCCTCTCCCCATGCCAAGCTTCCTGAGCGCAACTGGAGGGGGTGCTCCCCTATAGGCACAAGGGTTTGTTCGGGTTTTTTAAGGTTTCATTGCTAATCACCAAAGGAGAACAAGTAAAACAGACTAGAACAAACTGAGTTAAGTGGCTTCAAAATATTAAAGGCAACAACTTATCGTCGATGCCCGGCAGGGGTCCTGCAAGGATGGACAAGGAGAACAGAGTTCCTACCCTTTGCTTTAAGCCCCAGATGGTGGGACTGCAACCCCATCAAGGCCTGAGGACTCCTAAGGGAGCCAGTGTGTGTCGGTGCTCTGGGCCCCTGCCCGACCCAGAGGAAGCCTGTCTCCACTGTCCTACCGGGCAAGGGTCCCCATCAGGCCAGCTTGCCACGCTCTCGCCTCTCACTGCACGCTGCACCCTGACGCACTGATGACTTGGCCTGTTTGATGGCCTCTCCACAAGAGGCAAAGCCGAGGTCCCAGACACACAGGGCAGGTCTGTTTCACTCGCCCTGCCCCCGGAGCCCAGCACAGGATGCGTAGCTCAGAGCAGTGGTTGCAGTGAACAGTCAAATAAACAAGTGTCTGGCAATCAATGTCAAGAGGTCCAGGCACACAGACGGCTGTAAGTGGATACGGCTCGACTGGTAACGGAGTCCAGGGGAGTGGATGAGATTGGAGAGCAAGAGAAGAGTGAGGACGAGCCCTCAGGACACCACTATCTCAGAGTGAAAGCAGCAGAAGAGGCCTAGAAGAAGACAGCCCAGAGGCAGTGAGGTACCAGAAAGGCCAGGAAAAGGTTCAAGGAAGGGAGAGAGGTCAACAGTCAAACGCTGCTGGTGAGGCTTCAAAATCTGCTGTATCTGATCCCTGCCCTCCAGGGCCCACCGCCGCCATCCTTTAAAGCTGAAATAGCCCAGCAATCCCCACCCATCCAACAAATGCCCAGTCTCTGTCCCACGGGCCACCACAGCGCTACCCTAGGAACCTAGGAAAGCAACAGGGAGGACAGGGGGTCCTGCCCACCTGCGGCCCACAGCCTAACGTGGGAGACCGGCGGTGTGTTCCCTTGGGGACCACTGAAAGAAAGGGTGTGATAGAGCTAAGGAGGGGACTCTGCTTTAGTTAGGGTAGCTGGGGGTGGGGCAAGAGCATCCCAGAGAATGACACAGAGAGAGACTTGGACTTGAAAGATGAGAATGAGCCGTGTGTGAAGGCCTGGGCGCTCCAGAGAAACATCCTGAGGAGACCAAAGGGCCTGGCAAGTTCAGGAACAAAAAGAGGCCACTGTGGCCAGGTCAGAGTGAGCCAGGGAGAAAGCAGAGGCGGCTGCCACCAGATCCTGCAGAACCTTCACGACCAAGGTACAGAGACCAGACGGCCTTGGGAGAGCAGCGGGGCGCTGCAGGGTTTGGGGCAGGGGAGTGACAAGACGTGACGAGGTCTTCTGGCTTCTAGTCTATTCCATATTCAACTTCTCCAAACGCTCTGCCTTCTCTATTAGTCAACCTATAAAGTATCTGGTTCAAAACTCTTCTAAAAACATTCTAAATAAAGTCCTGTAGTTCCTCTACTGGTTTTAGAAACTTTCACAGTTCAAGGGAAGCAAAGAAAATGAGGTACCTGAGAGCTTTCTCACCCTGACATACCCGTGCCCCTTGTCCAGAAGGTTCTGATGCAGGGTGGGAATGGAGTGGGGGCTGAGCAGGAAAAGGAGCTTTCTGTTGCCTCCCAGTGAGTCTGTTACTGGCAAGACTGAGTTGCAACTTCTCAAACCACCTTCATCCAGAGCAGCAAACTGTGGACCTACAGCCTTTCAAGTCAGATAGTTTGTTTGCTATACCCACAGATTTAAAAAAAAAAAAAAAAAAAAAAAAAAAAAATTCTATTGGAAGAAAACTCCCCATTTTACCCTTCAAAGTTCCTTCCTGGCCCCTACAGGCACAACCCTCTGGCTCTTCCTGCCCTCACCAGCCTAGGCCCTCTTACTCCTCTGGGGCTCTCGCAACCTACAATGACCCAGATCTCTGGTGCTTCTGACCCTGGATTCCTCTGACCAGTCAATATCCTCTACATCCCTCCAGGTCAAGTTCACATCCCAGTTCCTCCACGAAGACATTCCAAATAATGCAGGATTGTGCACTTTTCTGGCTTCCTGTACAGTCAGCTTTATGCTCTATACATATAGTACTTCAAGGCACGTGGAGAACGATTCCATGAGGAGAGACAGACTGCTGGTGAGATGATGAACTCGGAGGTTTAGTAAACAAGGAATGTCTCGGTCTGTACTCAAGCAGTAACAGTGATTAGAAGGTATTTTACCGGGCAGAATCGAGACTTGGTTACTGGCTGAAGATGATAATAACAATACTTACAGTGTTCCCTATATGCCGGGCACTAGTCTTAGTGCTTTACATTTATTACTCATTTACTCTTGCCCACAATCGCATGGAATGGGCACTGCTATTATCCCTATTTAACAGGTGAGAAACAAATACCAAGAAAGCAAGTGACTTGCCCAAGTTTACACAGCTGGAGGGGAATGTGAGTCACAAGACACCAAAGGTGAGGAAGAGCTAAACAACCCTCGAACCTTCTCTACCAAAGCATTAATATCAAAACAACAAAAAATGTAAGACTTCTGCCACAGTTCCTTCCACAGTAATGTAAGGAAATGCTATTCAAGTTGCTAATTTCTTTTTTCAAATTTCAGAAATAATCTAGTATTTTCATTCGGAAAGACAATGTCCTGGATTTTATAAAAACTGCTAATTTACCTAGTAAAATACATGATTCAGAATGAGATTTAAGGGCCATCATTATTCAATGCATTAGTTTCCTAAACTGTACACTCACTAGTTGAGGTTTAAGTAATAACAACAGATTGGAATCACCTTAATTGGAAGGCTTTTTTTAAAATGTCTTCAGTGTCAAATTTGTATTTATAGTTACCTACAAAAAATATAATTCTATATTAATAATATGCTACAACAGCAAAAGTGCTTTTGATTTTTTACACCGTATATATTTTTAGGATTAGAAAAAAAGCAGGGGAGATACCTAAAACGGAAGATAGTAGCCATCCCAGTTTCACCAAATCTTTAGAAATATGATTATGAACAGGTTTATCTAGATGGTCAGATGGTCTCCCATAAAATATTTCCTGTAAAAGGAATAAACCACTAATATGCACAACAAATGGATGACTCTCAAAAACATACGCTGACCAAAAGGAGATAAACACAAAGGAGCACATACTATATGATTCCATTTACCTGAAATTCTAGAATGGGAAAAACCAAACCATAGGGACAGAGAGCAGATCAGTGGTTGCCTGGGGTAGGGGCTCGGGGGAGGACTAACTGCAGAACAGCAAGAAGGAACTTTTGAGGGTGATGGAAATGTCCTATATCTTGACAGTGATGGCAGTTACATGAGTGTAGACATTTGTCAAAACTCAACACTTCGAATGACTGTATTTCATTACACATAAATTATACCTCAAAGTTGATTTTTAAAGTAAAATAAGTAAATGAATCCTATACCCTCCTCTTTAAATCGTGCTAAAATGAGACTTTAATGCTCTGAGAAAATAAAGAACAAAAATACCAATGCCATAGAAAAAAATTTTTTTCAAGATTTTTCTTTAACCCAAGTCAAGCATTCCTTTGCTCAAAGGCCTCCAAAGGTGTCCCATCTCCCTGAGCAAAGTCCACTCTGGTCCTCACAATGACCACAGGTCTGACCCAACACCTCTCTGACCCCATCCGCTCTGCTCCAGGCACGTGTGTTCCGGAACCAGCCTGCTCCACTTCCTCCCTACATCCCTCTCTTCACACTCTCAAATAAACAGTCACTGTGTTTAATATGTATCAGAACACTGGCACTGGCTGCTATTACATAAGGCTGCATGTACCATCTTACACAGGCAACACATACTAATGTCCTTATTTTCATTTTTTTTTAAAGATGCTAAATAGAGTTCCTCTTTTTTTTTTATTATTTTATTTCATTTATTTTTGGCTGCGTTGGGTCTTTGTTGCTGCACGCGGGCTTCCTCTAGCTGTGGCGAGCAGGGGCTACTCTTCATTGCGGTGCGCGGACTTCTCATTACAGTGGCTTCTCTTGTTGCGGAGCACAGGCTCTAGGCGCGCGGGCTTCAGTAGTTATGGCACGTGGGCTCAGTAGTTGTGGCACACGGGCTTAGATGCTCCACGGCATGTGGGATCTTCCTGGACCAGGGCTTGAACCCGTGTCCCCTGCATTGGCAGGCGGATTCTTAACGACTGCGCCACCAGGGAAGCCCCTAATATCTTTATTTTTTAAAATATGAGAATAAGCAAGCTTTACTGGTATTTCATTTAAATTTATATCAGTAACTCCTTTTATACACTTCATCCAAAGACTGATCATAAATTACTACATCAGTTTTAACCTATTTAATTAAAGCACCTCGTTTCTTAAATATCGATTTGATCAAAACCAACACTGGAGAGCAACAGCAGTGGGTGACAGGAGAGATCAGACTCAACATCCCTTAATATTAAGAACACAACATTGTATATTCACACTAAGATACATATTCCTGCTACAACAGACTAATACTAATCACCATAGCAATTGTTGTCACCAGCAAAAGACATCCAAGAATCAGAGAGTATTAAAACACTCAAATTCTATGAACAACTCTTCTTTGTTTAGACTGGCAAACAATACTCTTAGTTACTATTCTGGGGGCAAACAATGGAGGAAAAAAATCAAACAAGCTTCAGTTTCCTAAAATAGCATTAAATTGTATTTGGTTAAGGAACCAGTATGACTGCAATTAACAACAAGCAGATGGGGACACAGAACAAGAAAATCTTATACAGCATCTCTGCAAAAGAACAGCAGTCAAATAGTTCTGAAAACACTTTCAAAAGTACCCTCTTTCAAAAAGCTGGCAGCTCTATTAAGCTTCCAACTAAAGAAACTGTCCTCGAATATGGTGTTAATAGTGAACAAACATAGTACTACATTCTTGCCCCTAACAATCCAGTCTCTGCAGCCCAGGAAGAACGATATTCTAAAAAGTGGAAATCAGATGATGCCTCTGTCCAGTGGCTTCCCATTGCATTTAGAAGAATAAAAGATAAACTTCTTGGGCTTCCCTGGTGGCTCAGTGGTTGAGAGCCCGCCTGCCGATGCAGGGGACACGGGTTCGTGCCCCGGTCCGGGAGGATCCCACATGCCGCGGAGCGGCTGGGCCCGTGAGCCATGGCCGCTGGGCCTGCAAGTCCGGAGCCTGTGCTCCGCAACGGGAGAGGACACAACAGTGAGAGGCCCGCGTACCCCAAAAAAAAAAAAAAAAAAAAAAAAAGAAAAGATAAACTTCTTCTCATGGCCCTAAAGGCCCTATAAATCTGGCCCTCATCCCTCATACCAACTTCATCCTGTCCAGAGTCCCTGATGCTCGTCACGCTCCAGCCCCTGGCCTGCACTCCGTTCCCTGAACCAGCAAGCTCATTCTCACCTCAGAGCCTTTGCACTCACTGTTTGTTCACTCTGCCTAGAATTTCTTTCCCCAGATCTTCATATATCTGGTTCTTAATTATGTCTTGAGTCTCTGTTCTGTTATTAATCACTTCTTCAGAACAGCCTTCCCTGACCATGTAATCCAGAGAACCTCTCCACCCATCATTCTTTATCACATTACCTTATTTCACTGTCTTCACAGCACTTTTCACTATCTGAAATTATCTTGCTTGTCATCCTGCTTCTTTACTGTCTCCCTCTAAAACTATGTGTTACAAAGCTGAGCCCTTGCCTACCTAGTTCTCTGCAGGCAGAATCCACAACACACTGGGATGCAGTCTATGCAGGATGAATGAGGGGATGAGAGAACATTCAGAACAGCTAAAGTAATGGAATATGGATCTTTCCATTATTCTGATGGCTTATCACAATTCTCAGGGTTGGATCTGCAGCATCAGCGGTTAAAAGCTGCTTCTGTTATTTTAATAAGTAAAACTTTAAAACAAGTTTGGAACACCAAATTGCTTTGCTACTGATTACTGGCGATACCACAGACCAGTGGTCCCCAACCTTTTTGGCACCAGGGACCAGTTTCGTGGAAGACAATTTTTTCCACGGGGGCGGTGGGGAGAGTGGTTCAGGCGGGAATGTGAGCGATGGGGAGCAATGGGGAGCGGTGGGGAGCTATGGGGAGCGGTGGGGAGCTATGGGGAGTGACGGGGAATGGTGGGGAGTGGGGCGGAGCGGTGGGGAGCGGTGCGGAGCAGTGGGGAGTGGTGGGGAGTGACGGGGAGCAGTGCGGAGTGGTGGGGAGTGGTGGGGAGCAATGTGGAGTGGTGGGGAGTGGTGGGGAGCGGTGGGGAGTGACGGGGAGTGGTGGGGAGTGGTGGGGAGCGGTGGGGAGTGATGGGGAGCAGTGAGGAGTGATGCGGAGTGGTGGGGAGCGGTGGGGAGTGATGGGGAGAGGTGGGGAGCGATGCAGAGCGGTGGGGAGTGATGGGGAGAGGTGGGGAGCGGTAGGGAGCGGTGGGGAGCAGTGGGGAGTGATGGGGAGCCGCAGATGAAGCTTCGCTCACTCGCCCACCACTCACCTCCTGCCATGCGGCCCAATTCCGGTCTGCCGCCCAGGGGCTGGGGACCCTTGCCATAGATGACGGATCAGTATACAGACATGCTGCAATCATAAAACTACTGTACTGATAGAAAGTTTCATATATTAGTAACAATTTGAGTTATATAAAGATTCTTTAAAAGTTAGTAATCAAGACAGCAGTATTAAACCATGAGAGCTTAAACTTACACAATGTTATATGTCAATTATATCTCAATAAAGCAGGAAAAAAAAAATCACTGGGGCTGTACCTAAGTATTATAGTTCTCTTCTCCTCCCAAGCACCTGATGGGTTTGCACTGCTTTCCCCACTTGAGTTGTAAGTTCAATGCAACCATGGGAGTAACTCTAGCCAATTAAGCAGAAGTAGAAGCAACAAGTACTGAGACAAAGCCTCCATCATCCTTGGTTCTTAAGCAACTAAAATAGCAGATCCACACTGGATGTGCAGCAAGAACAAGAAATAAGCGGTCGCTGTGTAAGACCCTGAGATTTTGGAGCTGCCCGTCTGTAAATGCAGCACAACACAGCTTATCTACCCTGACCGGTACAGCAGTATAGCATGGTGACCAAGAACCCCTGGGCTTTGGAATCTGACTGGCCTGAATCAGAATCAGATTCAGATTGAGTCTGAGTGAATCAGAGCTCTATCACTTACTGTTTGAGTGATCACAGGCCTCTGGCCTTAATATCTTCATCCATAAAATAGTTATGATACCTACTCTTCATAGAGTGGTTTGCAAAAGACTGAATTGAAAGAATGTATCTGTAATACGCATCGCAGTGCCTGGCACGTCGGTTAAGCACTCACTAGGCAGCAAGTGGCATTAAACCCTAGAACACCTACTTTAAGGGACTGTGAGCCTATGTGCATTATGGAACTTTGTTCACCTTGGATGCTCTATACAGTAAAGCATTCTAAACTCTCTGTTCATGAGACAGCCATTTATAAAGTTCTGGATTCTCCTAGATAAATCTAGGAAAAGATAAGAAGAATGGTGGAACAACTGCAAGTTAATGGGAACGGGTGTGGAATGACAATAAAGCAAGTAAAGGATATCTGTGATTTGAAAGTGGAAAGAAAAGAAAATGGAGAGTGAGGGGAGGAGATACAGTGGCTGCAAAGTCTGGGTTCTAAGAGAAGAGATAGTAAGAAGGGGGTAAGTGCTGAGAACAGACAGAAAGAGAATGAAGGACAAAAAGCATGTGGGTCTGGAGCTCTGCGGAGCCCAGCGCTGAGAGTGGAGGGAGAGCCCTGCTAGCCATACCAGGAACGACTTGAAACATATTGATAAGACAGCAGTTCAAACTGCTGCTTCAACAGTCAGTGTTTAAAATGCCAGGAGGCTTTGGACTCTGCTGTTTCTTCTAAAGGACTCACTTGTAAACAATATGGTATGCTCACTCCTGGGATCCTCTGGTCCCTAAAACTCAACTGTCAGGCATGTATGAATGAAAGATTCTGTGCTATTGTCTTAGAAACTACACCAATCATAAGAGACAGATCTGACAGCTACAATTCACCAAAGCAATGCTGATCAGTCCCTAGAAAGAAAAATCTAACCCTAAACTCACCATCAAGATTTTAATTAAAAATCAATCTGGTTCAAGTTAAAACTTTTTTAATATCTGAATTTTTGTGTAGTTGTTTTGAAGCTTTTCAAGCACTTACTGCTCAATTTCACTGGCTGAAAATAAGAATAAATACAAGAGGGGAAAACATGAAGTGTCCTGAAACAATTCTTAATTTTTAAAAATCACTGGGACAATTACTGAAAAACACTCATAGATTGTATGTCATGCTATAGTAATCAGGTCTCAATATCATGGGACTAATACTCCTCAAATACTAAAAATATAACTAATGATGCTGAAAATTTTACTCATAAAAAGCGGACAATTTTTATAATCCAAATAAAAGTTTCACTGCTACTAGACCATTTAAATGACACCCAAATCAGAAAATGTGCTAGCCACTAGAAACATAAGAGGACACTTCCCCACTGATATTTGGCATTTAGTATCAAAGGCAGTCCTCTGTAGATCTGATATTAAAACTCGTCAAGAGCAAAACCAAATTGTAAGAGAGCCAAAAAAAGAAACGGTTATTACCACGACTCTTTTGAATGGCATGCGGACTTTCTTCAAACACAAGTCCTTTTGATACAAATGGAATATTAAAGCGAAAGTGTGAGGCGTCAAACAGGTCTAAATACATTCGAAATGAAATGTTATTAGCTTAGCACAGTTAGCCACCTGAAGTAAGTGGCTGTTGAAGAGTGATGTAACCTAAGTGATGTCAGTATTTAGATTCCACTTTGGAAGCATTCACCATCATTCCATTCCAGAATCGAGACTCTTCTAGCAACAGCTCCGAGGCAGGAGGAAAGCAAGTTCCATGGGGAGACCAGGTCAGCATTAAGACTCAATCTTAAAAAAGGAAAATAAATGAACTCTACGACATATATCCGCACATAACTTTGAAGGACAGTGACTATGAAAAATCCATTCTGTTCTCTTTTCCCTCCCCCATCTCACCATTTCAAAAATAATTTGCCTTCAAAAGCATGTCAGTAAATCTGCAAGCTTTAAAATAATAGCAACCATGTGCCCCATGTGTTTGCCAGATTCATTTTTTATGATGTATAGTCCTCTGCATTAAAATCAACGAATTTTTGATAAAGAAAGTAATGAAAAGAAATCAAAAGAAGCCATTCCAAAAACTTCACACCTCTCAACCCCAACACAGAACTGAATTTATTAAACTTGGTCACTTAATGAAATGGGAGTCGTGAGCTCCAGTTAGACGCACCTGTAAATGGTAAAAAAAGGTGTCCGAAGTTTCAGTTGATTGAGAGTACAAAATGTTTTCAAGCCTGATAGTTTTAAGCTAAACACCAAAAATTACAGACTACACACTTTTAAGTTCTGTCCTTCATATTTTTAAAAAAAGAGTTTTATAAAGATTTCAAAAGAGAATGTTTCTGATATCCATACATTTCTATAACTGCAAGTGAAATGATATTAAGACCAGAAAATAAGAATCCTACTTTAGAACATATAAAATCTGTATAACTGGTTCTACTTATCAGAACACCCTTGAGGCTACAGAAATACAGAATTGTTTAATCTCCAGGTAACCCCACATCCTCCTGTAAGGAGAAATACATTTCAATATCTGCCCTCTTCTTTTTATTCTAAACGGGTTTTTGTTTTGCTTTGTTTTGGGGGGTTTTTTTGCGGTACACGGGCCTCTCACTGTTGTGGCCTCTCCCGTTGCGGAGCACAGGCTCCGGACGCGCAGGCTCAGCGGCCATGGCTCACGGGCCCAGCCGCTCTGCAGCATGTGGGATCTTCCCGGACCGGGGCACGAACCCGGGTCCCCTGCATCGGCAGGCGGACTCTCAACCACTGTGCCACCAGGGAAGCCCTCTAAACGGGTTTTTCAAGGACAGAAAGCTTAACGTTTCCCATTCAGTTTTGGTCTCTAAAAATAACTTCCAATTTTCCCTGTGCAACCAATGGGTTATTACAAAATAAAAAGTACTAAAAATGAAAGCGTAATAAGCTTCAAAACAAAAGAGTAACACTAGAGTGTGGCAGGGAAGGTAAAAAAAGAAAGTCTGAACTAAGGTCCCTAAGAATGAGTCCTCTACTCAGGGTTCCACAGAAAAGCCAACTCATGCCAAAACAATGCACACTCCACGAACAAACACACACTATGAAAATGATGAACTAATGAATGGTATTAAGAAACAGAAAGTAAAATCTGGAAGGAATGAAGGTGTGTGTTACTATCTTTTAAAAATCAAGAACTGGTCTAACATCTACGTAATGTATTTGTATAAATTCTTATTTTTAAACTCACCTGATTCATTTTCAATTCCTGTTGTGTTCTGAAAAGATACACACAACAAAGAAACTTCTTTGATTACATGAGCCCTAAAAAGAAAAACAGACAATTGTGATATGTACCTGCCTACAAAGTTACAGTGATTTAAAACTACATACAGAACTGTAGAGTTTGCTCAAAGGGCTATTCATAAAGCAACTCCATGCCAGATCAACTTCAATATATGCTGAGAACTTACTTTGCAGATTTATTATCTACAATAAAATAGATGTCTTACTATTCTGTACTGAGGCTTCATTGTACTCTACAATTGAAAGCAGACTCATTAGAATGACATCAAATTTTTGCTTTGGAACTGAATCATCCCTAAGAAGAAATAAATTAGCTTTGCTAACAGAAACACAAAGCAGTGCTGAGTAACTTATTATGCAATGTAAATGTTCTTCTTTTACTTATATCAATACTGTGTTGAATACAAACACAATTAGAAAAACACAATAACGTATAGTTATTTTGTTTTTCAAGTTCCTGAAGTAGAAAGGTGGATTTACTAACATTTCCATGGAGAGTTCTCTTTGAGGAAAAGAATGAAAACTTTGAAGTAAAATGCAAGTGTTTTAATAAAAGCTGTTTGGCAAGACCTACACTTATTCCTTTAAAATTTTTCTTCGATTTATTCAGAGTATAGTAACAAGACGACAAAATCATTTCTTGGAAATGCAAATGACATACCTGTCTCTAGATAACAACCTATGAAGATGGTCCTTTCTGCAACGTTCTCTCTTAGGAGTCATTTGATGTCATTCATAATATATGAAAGTCATGAGGGTAGCAGTTGCACCGCAATACCCTTGTTTTCGGCATGTATACATACACATCATTAAGCATAATTCTATTTCTTCACGAATTTACCTATATTTATGTTTTCTTCCTAGACCCACAAGACTCTGCTCACATTGTAACTTCATGTTCTAACTGCTAATAAACCAAAGAAAGTATAATTCAGGGACATTATTCGCCCGAGAATATACCTGCCACTGGGCAGATAGCCTGCCCACTACCCTAAAGAACAGTGCTTTGACATTTCACCCCATTTCATTAATATGGATCGTTTTGGGTTTTTTTTTTCTTGAGCTCTTTAACCACACTCACCTGGATCACCTTTAACAAAGGAACTATATTTAAGCTAGGGCCTGGTCGCCTGAACTAGTTTTTATTCATAACTGGCACAGGGAATGTATTTGATAACTTGGAATTTGTTAGAGAGCTCAGTGCTATACAAATAAAAACTTTTATGAAGTAAATACTCAGTGAATACAATTTCAGAAAACTGGTGGTTAACCCATGAAGTCCATTCCTTTAAATTTTAACATTAAGCATCTTTCTCACGTATTTTTAACATGTCCTTCCTTAGTATATACATCCTTTATTGAATATAATCCATCCTTTTCTATGAGACTTGAAATCATTATAAAGTTTAAAATGTGTATTTGTCAAACAGTGATGAGATTAGTGGCCCCTGAGGCGTGTACGCCCGACCCCCTCTACCAAACGCCTACTGACAGCCGTACAGTTCCACCAGGAGGACCTTGTGTGACACCTTAGGGCTCCAGAAGTGAATGAAATGGCAGGGGTTTCATCTGCCCTCTCACTAAACTTTCAGAGGTGGATTTACCCACGATGGCCACGAAGAGTTTGCTTTGAGAAACAAACTGCAGTAAAATGCAAATGTTTTAATGAAAAAGATCTTTGGAAAGATGCTCTATCATTTCCCTTGGTTTGTCTTTTCCTTCTCACAAGAATCAGCGGCATCATTTATGAAGCTTCTTCTAAGACCAGCAGGCACTGTGCTACCGTCAAATAAATCAGCTCTGTTAATTTTCACACGGTTAGTCTCTCAACTAACGACACAAACTCAAGGAAGTTAAGATAACTCCGCCACAGCATCAAAATTTTGGCTTCTGCTATGGTTTCTTAACCATATTTCACCAGCTTTCTACTCTTGCCTCACCTTGCACCTACTATGTGCCAAGCTCTGCTTTTGAACAGTGAGCACACGGATCTCTGCCCTCTCAGGAAGGAGACCACAGTAAACAAATAAGCAAGTAAAATGTGTAGTAAGTCAGACAATGAAAGTGCTTTAGAGAAAAACAGAGAGGCACATGGAGAGGAAGGACAGGGAGACAGGGATTTTAAACTGTCTCTATCTCACTGCCTGTGAATCCATCAGTATGGTCAGAGAAGGCCTCACTGAGAAGGGACATCTGCTAAAAGCTGGAAGGAGAAGAGCTGAGAGTCAGGAAGGGATGGGGGAGGAGCATCGTAAGGGAGTAAGACTGTACACAGTAGATGAGAGGCCTAGTGCAGGAGGTGATGGTACAGAGTGGAGAGGGGTACAGGGGAGGCAGATTTAAGCACAGGCTTCGCAAGGTAAGCGCTGTTCACCAGAATGGCTATAGCTTTTCCAACCAGAGATGGAAAGCCACTGGGAGGCTTAGGGTGGCAGAAGTGACCTAGTGTGACTTAGATTTAAAAAGAGACCGTAAGGAGGTAGGGTGACCTCTTAGGAGGCTAATGCCCCAATATAGGCAAGAGATGATAGTGCCCTGGCCCAGGCAGCAGAGGAGATATGAGAAGTCATTGGATCCTGGATCTATTTTTAAAAGAGTCCCCAGGATTTGCTGCCAGATTCGATACTATGTATGAAAAAAAGAGAGGAAGTGAAGGATGACACCAGGGTTTTTATCCTAAGGACATGGAAGAATGGAGCTGCCATTTTCTGAGATGCTGCCTCCTTCTTTCCATCTGCTTGTCATCTGTTTTCCCTCTTTATTTAAAACATCTTCCCTTCCTTTTCCTCCCGTTTTGTAGTTGCTGGCTCACAGGCACAAACCAAACCACTTAGATACTGTGACATCTAAAAATGAATAACTAAAATATTAAAGTACTGGAAACATCTTAGTCTTCCATTTATCTCAATGAATCTTTTTCTTAGTAAAAAAGTTACAATACAATTCAGATATTAATAATCTTCTCTCTGACTTTCTACACTGTCTGTTCCCTCTCGGTCCAAATAGGAATGCACCTATCATTTCTTTCCAGAGACTAGAGGATCTCAACACCTTTGTTTAAGGGTTCACAATTACCCTGTATGCTTAGATCCTCCTATCACTTCTAATCCTAATTGCTAAAAACCACACCCTCATTTTTTTTTCTTTCTCCCTCTTGACTCACAACACCGTCATATTATATATCTAAAATATTTTACAATAATCAAAAACATTGCAAATCTGACACTGACTTCTCAAATGATATTTTAAATTAGATTTATTAAACTATACTAAAAACAAGGGACGTTACAAGAAAAGAACTGAGATTTTAGCAGTCTCTCTCAACAGAGGACCACTGCATTTTGAGCTGGAGAACTCTTGTGCAGGACTGTCCCTTCCATTAAGGCCACGCAGCACTGCCCTGTGTAATCAATGCCGGCAGTCCCTCCGAGCATTTTGACAACCCAAAATACCTACACACATCCCCAGATACCCCCGCAGTGGAGAACCTCTGAACTGTAGTAATCATGTCCTAGCTACAATATGATAATATATTTTAGAGCAACTGCAGATTCTAAACATTGTCATTGGAATAACTTCCTTAAGATTCCTCCAGGATTGCAAAACCCCTGTGGAAGTGCCTGGCAATTCTACGTACCTTTCACATTCAGTGTTGACTTCAATAGCATTGATTTATATACCCCCTTATCTAACTCAGATATCTCAAGGTCTAAGTTTTATCAAATGTGAGAACTTGAAGTATCAATCCTATCAGTGTAGAAGCAAAGAGAAATCTTTCCACACCTATCACCGAAACTTAATAATTCTATCAAACCTTAAAAAATGCTTAATAATTAAGTGTCTTCAGTTTTCCAATGGTAAATAATGAAAATCTTAAAATCCCTAGGACTTCTCTGACCCTGGATTCTGTCTTAGTTTCTTTTTTGGATTTCTATGCCTGACCAAATCTTCTTTAGTATGTCTACATTTCCCTTCTATTCTACCTGTTGACGCTTTTCGGATAAAGTATATCAGACAGATATACAGATTTAGAGCATGTGAATTTCTATCACCAACTATACTTTACTAACAGCATACACTCCTACAAAACTAAGAGCTTAATCTTGATTTTACAGATCCAAGGTTTTAATAATATACATGTACTTAACTTTTCAAGATACTGCTTTCAAATTCTAGGGCAAATCTTCATTACAAATATTTAGCTTAATAATACCATAAAGATGATTTGATTATACATGATCAGTATGAATACAGCAACAATAAAATAATTAGGGTCTTTATTCAAATGCAAGTCCCTTAGAAAGTCAAGACAACCTCAGCAACTGTTAAGCTGCTGTCATCTGACATGGAGGCCAGAGACCAGAAAATCTAGAAATATGCAGGAAACCCCATAGAAATATGCAGTCCCAGGGTCAGACCGGCTCTGCAGCCCCAGCCATACCTCTATCACGCATCCTCTGAGATAAGGCAGATTAAAAAAAAAAAGATAGACACAAACTAACATTAATGCAATACGTCTAACACGTCAATCTGTCGTACCTGTCCTTTGTAGACTTGTGAAACCTACAAAACTATATGAAAAGCCTTTAAAGAAAAAGCAATAGCAGATTCTTTAAGATTAGTTTAAGTCTGGGAGGAAAGGGAAAGAATGAGGAAAATAATTATTTGATTCGCATATTCACCTATAAGTTACTGATAATTACTTTACAATTATTCTTTTGAATCAGTTTATATCTTTTGGGCTATTTGGAAAATACTCAAATTTGCAACATTCACTTAGGGGTCACTACTATTATAATTATTCTCTTAGATTACAAAAAAAATCCCACATTGTAACATCAAGACTCAGAAGAAACTAACTTTTAAGATTCAGGAAGCAACACACAGCTTATGGACAAAGAGTAAAACAAAAATAAGAGAACTCTAGCATGACTGTATCAAAATGTTTAAAATCATAAATACACTGGAAAATGGACTGGATGCCAAAAAAAAAGTTTTAAAAATACCACTTTGTAAAAGGAGTCTTGGAAAGTTTATGACCTACATTAAAAAAATTATTCTAAAACTCATCACTACATACAGCAGATCTCTCATGGTAAATGAATATCATTGTAGTAAACACAGAGACGATTAAGCTTTTTGCGGAGTAGGTTCACAGTGCTTAACACTCAGCTTTCTCAACCAAAAGATTCTTGCAATCCAGAAACTTCTAGAAAAATAATCAAAATATCTAAATTATGCCAACTTCTCAAATGCAGTTTTTATTAACAAACACAGCTGATGTACTCACTATAAAAAGCTACCATTCATAATTCCTACCAGAAGAATGGAATCACCAAGTTACAATCTATAAACTCTAGCTATCAATATGAAAACTTTTAGCATCTATTCGTTGGATTAAGCAAAAGCACATAATTCGTAAGTATTGAATCTGCCTAGCGATTTGCTAAATGAAAAATCATTCGTTTTCCTTTTCTGAAATAATACACAAATTTCACAAGAATAATCATCCAGAACATCCAGTTTCACACTGAAGAATATATATCCCCAACCTTCCTTTTAAAAAGCAGACGATAGATATCACCAAATTAAATACACTAAAGTGGAAAACATGGAAACTGGTATGTTTATCATTCTCAGCAAAAGGAGTCTGTGTGTTGGGGTGTGTGTGTGTGTGTGTGCGCGCGTGTAAAGAGACTGAGAATACAGCAAGGATTTGGTAATTCTTTGGTAAATCAGAGAATATGAACTCTTACTGCTTTAAACTGCTCATGTTTCTTACCCTCTAGAATGATTTCCACCCAAGGCAAAAGGCAATGGTATAACAAACCATATCACACAGAGGAATTTCCCCACCTAAAGTGCATACTAAGAGATACAAAGAGAACAGAACGCTCACAAATAAGCCAGTGATTTCTCCCATTTCAATAAACTGGTTTCCTCAATGAGGCCCAGAATACCACAGGCAAATATCCCAGAGCCTGATTCCCCAAATTCATAGAGCAGTGTCCTGACACCAACCTAAATAAGGAAGCAGAGATTAGAGAATTTACTCCAGGTGAGATAATTCGATATTGACAACAGTTTCCACAGAACTGAGGGGAAAACCAGAAGGTCCGCTGCTTTGAATGACTTCAGAGCCACAGAGCTCCGGTGAGACAACGAGGTTGATTAGAGTTTTTGTTTTTTGAAACATCTAAGTTAAACAACACCACAGTAGAATGTTAAGTAAGAGACCAGCAGATAAACTAGGAGAGTACCATAAATCCAAATTTAGATTATGGCACTTTAGGGTTCTTTTCTTCCCTTAGAATATCTCTCCTTCACTTGAAAAAAAAAAAAATTAAAAGGAAATTTTTCAAAAAACACTGCTCCAAGCACCCACTAATAAAGAGCTGGCTTAGCAATAAACGTATAGCAATTGCTGATTATTTATCATTTACCTGCTGCTGTTATAGACGGCTACTATTATACGCTCTCCCTATTCTTTTGACTAAATGTGTACATCTATGTCATTATATTATGCTGAACGTTTAATTTATTACATTAAAAATTTCAGGGTTTGTTTAGGGTTTCTACAATAATTCTACAAATGCTTTCCATTTCTCCATCTTTCTAGCGAGTCCCCGCTATCTGATGAGAACTGTGCACAGATTCGAGATCATTATTAGAACTCCCATCTCTCCCCAGAAAAGGACAGCTGAACCAGCTGCTGACTGTATATTCTACAAAACAGCATTAAACTCAAAGAAGTTCCTATGAAATGATACTTCTCTAACATTTCCCCTATGTTAGATGTGTAAAAACTTCAAATTATTATAAAAGGAAAATTAAGTCGATTCTTTCCTAACACTCAAATGCCAAGCTTCCAAATCAACCACAAATTTTCTAAAAGCAAAAGATGCCCCGTGACAGTTCACTTCACAATTCCCAAAATAAAATGAGTTCTCAGCTGAGCCCTTTGAGTTATTGTTCTTCCACTGGAGCTGCCAATACAGATGTTACTTATGTGATTAAACATGTAAAATTGAGAGATTTTCAAGAACGCCCAAAATACTTCTGAATTTCCTTTAAAAGGGAAGAAGGCTTCAGTAACGTGAGGCTCTTGTCCCGGCTCTCAAGTATGCACTTTCTCACTTTCTGAGCATTAATACAGTCACCTTACACGTGGCTGCTCAGAGCTTTTTTGGTTTTTCCTACACAATAAAATACATAGGAAAACTCAGCCTCCACAAACTACACATAGATGACAAGGAGGCTTCTGAAATTCATAAGCGAATAACAAGGCAAAATCACAAAGTCACACCACATAAAGTGACAACTGAAACTAGATTTCACTAAGATGCCGGGCTCACAATCACCACAAGACCCTAGAGGTCTTCTCCCAAGAGTTTATTATTATTCTGGTAGGGAGTGACTCTTCTACTTTAAATAAAACTGAGGTTTGGAGCCTATCCTCTAAATATGTAACTATTTCTGTTCTCAAGAGCATTTTAAAATAACAGCAACACCTACTGTTTGCAGAGTAATGTCTGTGTACTGCTCTACAGTTTAAGAAGCTCTGTACACACATGAATTTTTATTGTTTAAAGGGAAGTATGTTTCCTCAAAGTAAATTATTTGTGGTTCTCGTTTCAAGGTAAAGAGGAATGCCCGCCCCCCATGTATGATACAGAGGATGAAAGACAACCCCTTGGTGCCATCCGCTATAGTAAGCCAGCCAGTGCCACTCAAGTGAGGGTCTGTGCAGAGCAGTGATAGGTTAGATGGCATAGTTCTAGGGGCGTTTAAGTTCCAGGTTAAAAGTAAACTTGGCCTGTGTGTAACGTCCGTTCCCCAGGTAGTGAGGGAGGAGTTATTATCCACCCAGCCTCCCTCCTGACCCACTCCACAGGCCCTGAGGGTCTTCAGAGAAAGACGGAAGAGGGATTACTTAAAAGCAGAGCCGGTGAATGTATGCAGGCAAGGAGGCCAGGGAAAGAGCCTGCTTTCAGGGCTGCCCATCAGCAAGGCAGCTTCGGCCACCTGGGGTGGGCAACTTGCCCCAGAGGAGTTTCCAACCGAGAACTGCCACAAACAAAGCAATGCCTAACAGTTTAGGAAGGTTAAATTGACAGGAAAGAATGAGGAGGCAGGAGAGGAAAGGGCAGCCAGAAAGACTGGGGCCAGGCAAGCCGGTTAAGAATCTGGATGATAAGCGATAAAGGTTTGAAACACAGATGACAGCTGAAAAGAAACAAAAAATATGACTAGCACTGCAGAGGAAGAATGAACAGAATGTGTTTTCTAACTGAACAGGAGGTAAAAAGAGATGGTGAAGATGAGTTCAAAATCTGGTATGTGACTGACAAGAAGAATGTGTACATTTTAAAGACAGGGCAGCCAGGAGTAGGGATGGCATTTAAGTGGAAGGTGGCGAGTTCCATGTTAGAGGCTCTGAGGAGAGGCCAGACATTCAGGGGAAGCTGCATCCATCAAACGGGAAAAAAAGGTCCCACCACAGACTGCCTTCAAGGTGGGGGGACAGAGATTTAAAAGTCTTCAGCCACAAGGGGTTGCCTAGGGACAGAGGAAATTGCCAAGAGAAAAATTATCCAGAGAGAAGAGTAGAAGATGAAGGACTGGCCTTTGTGCAAAAGGCGTGGAAAAAACTAGGAGAAAAAGTCGCCCCCTCCACCATGTTCAGTAGGGGGAGGATGGGACAGGCCAAAAACCTTTAGGACTGAGAGATAACTTGGAAGTGTTTCTCTTGAAAATAACTGCCACGTTATCCCTCAATACCTATTATATTAAACAGGTATCTAAGAAAAACGCTATTAATGTTTCTGAAAAACCTAAAGTATCTCAAATTGCTCACATATTCACCTATTCTTCTTAAAACATCCCAGGAAAAGACAGAAGTAATCACTGTCCACACTTTTCAAACAGGAAGAAGAGAGAGAAGATAACTGTCCTACCCCTACCACGGCCAGAAATAACGAAGTCCCTGCGCTTGATCTGTGAGATAGTTTATTCTGTATATCGAGGTAGCGCTCAAATAAATTACCAGGGAATTGCACTGATACAATATTTATCACCCAGAACAAGTGACCTGACCTGCTCAATAACCTCTAACAGAGGTAACAGAGCTTCACAATGAAGAGTCTAAATTTATCCC
This sequence comes from Phocoena phocoena, assembly GCF_963924675.1. Classification (NCBI taxonomy): domain Eukaryota; kingdom Metazoa; phylum Chordata; class Mammalia; order Artiodactyla; family Phocoenidae; genus Phocoena; species Phocoena phocoena. The sequence continues at coordinate 10,231,896 of NC_089219.1, read as the reverse complement.
AAGAGTCCTTCTTTTTAAAATTCCTACTTTTAGATGTACTTCAAAATGAGGCCTCTCAGAATTACAGCAAAGTCCCTAAAATAAGACTCACGGAATGGGAAACATTTAGAATCTCATTTTTATACTGATACTCCAATTTATGCCTAATTTACACTGCCTTAATAAGGTCTTATGAAATGTGCAGAATTCATACTGATATATAAGGGTTTGGTGAATCTCACAATTCTCTTCAAATATTGATGGCATCATTTAAATTACTTGAAAATGCCACAGAATTTTCCCACCAGAGTTTAATGAAGTCTTAGTGGAACTACTTATATGCACATGTAAAGTTTCGCCAATTTCCAGACAGGCTGCCCACCGTAATCAAACTAACAGTTGCGCTTAGCTTTCCATATTTCAGGCAAACTGCGCCAAGAAGTAATTTAGCTCTTCCAAAGCAAAGCCTATCATATGATTTATTGCAAGAGCTACAAAATACGCTTTTCACCAAAATGGCTGGCAAATATATAAGTATTCAGTGAAACCTCCTTTATTGTATGCTCCAAAGGACTAATAAATGAAAACAGAGTAGATAACGTGAACCAAGACCCTAAGAATAAACATTATATAGTACTGAGAAAAATATTATAAGTATAATTCACTCCAAATGAACCAGATTTATTACATACAATAACTCTAATACATGCTTCAGGGAAGTCAGGGTGGGGAATGAAAGGCATTCTCTTTAAGAAAGAATATTTAAATGACACATGCATTCATCCCAGTGCATGAATGTGATTCTGTACATTCAGATACTCTGTAATTCAGAAAACCAGCCCATTACCAAATGTGGTCCAAGAGCACGTCTCTTCTTTTCTGCTTTATTTATCTGTTAAGTGCTAAATTACTCATTATTATTATTATTACTATTACTACTGATTAAAGATTACTTATTCCTCGATAAAATTTCAATCTATACTGTTCTTTTAAATAATTCAAATAAAGATTTGACAACTTACACTTTTTTTCCCCAGGGGAAGTTGCATGTTTGCCATAAAAATCAATAACCTATCTCTAAATTATAAAGTAATAGTTAGTAAGCACTTCAAAAGTAAACTTTATTTCTTCAGGACAAATTTATCACTTTCAGTGCATAACCCTGAACCGGTGGTTTAAAAAAAAAAAGATTTTAGAAAAACTAGACTTTTATCATCAGTTTTTAAGGGGTTGCTTCACTAAGTCTCATTTTCTAGGAAAGACCATTGTTTCCGTGTTATTCAGTATAACAGACCACAAGCTTAAATTATTCACCAGGTATCAACTCTATGCAAATTTATTTAAAATTCCTAATAATTTAACCTACAAACTGGGAACGCTGATCCTATGTCATGAAAACTCCTCCGTAGTTTCCAGGTTACCTCACATCGCTTTACCTCTTGCCACGAAAGGGACGCCAAAGCAAAATTTCTGAAAGTGACCATTCAACAAAGTCATAAAATCAAACTCAGGAAAGAACTTCCACAGTAGGTCCATTCCCTGGCTTCAGTGGGGACCTGAGGTTAACCATGCGTTGAACAGTATATTCTTCCAGTTCTGTGACTACAGAGATTCCATAAACCGCTTCAGTGATTCAACCACCCAGTCTGATGGACTTTCCTTTAATGCAGTGGCTGCGAAATGGGGAGATTTTGCCCCCTCCCCAAGGGACGGACATCTGGTAATGCCTGGAGACTCTGTGGACTGTCACACCTGGTGGAGGTGCCACTGGCATCTGGGGGGTAGAGGTTAGGGATGCTGCCAAACATCCTACAAGGTACAGGTCAGCCCACACAAATTACCCAACCCCAAAGTCAACCATGTTGAGGCCAAGAAACCCTGCTTTAGTGGAGCCTAAGTACTGCCTTCAGATGATTTTATCGGCTCTAACTATGAACAACTAACTTCAAAAGTAAAGAGCCAGAACAGGACCCCAGACCTCTCACCAAGTGCCGGGAGGAGTGAGAGCATAACTGAGGAGCTCCAGGCAAACGGCACAGCCCCAGACACACGTCAGCAGTATCAGTAGTAGTCTCTGTCAGGTAACATCCCCATCATTTGGAAACTCCCTGGATCTACACGTTGCCACGCAAGCTTGACAATTTTCCCCCACTGTCCACCTACTCCCTTTTCAGTCCCCACTGTGGAGTTTTCTAATGCAGCCCACAGGCTTTTTTTCTTCTGCGTGGGGATTAAAAATAGCATGAAAATCAAGTCAGAAGACATGAAAATAGTAAATAACCTAAGGTGCTTTCCATCCCGGAAAGTCTATGATGTAACAGGACTTAAAAGGTTTGTAAATCAGATCTGGAACTTGAAAAGAGATGGGCAGCATAAAGCAACAGCCCCATGAATAAATAAACATCTAACGTAAAATAATCATCAAAAGAATATTCGTGCAGACATATGTATGTAATTGCACAGACCCGACTGAAGGAGGACAATAAAAGGGAGCTGAGGGCTTCCCTGGTGGCGCAGTGGTTGAGAGTCCACCTGCCGATGCAGGGGACACAGGTTCGTGCCCCAGTCCAGGAAGATCCCACATGCCGCGGAACGGCTGGGCCCGTGAGCCATGGCCGCTGAGCCTGCGCGTCCAGAGCCTGTGCTCCGCAACGGGAGAGGCCACAACAGTGAGAGGCCCGCGTACCGCAGAAAAAAAAAACGGGAGCTGAAATGGAGTGCTATTTCTTAAAACTGCATTGGCAGGAAGAATGAGTGTTTAGAGGCTAAAAAACAGAATTTACATTCTCACGTATCTTAAAAGATGACAGAACTTTAAAATTCACAATAGAAAAACCTTTTAAACAAATCTTAACGAAAAGAAAATCTCAGGCTATAGAAACCTTACTGATCAATACAGAATTGATAAATAAATTATGGCCAGTGCATATATGACATGGCCATTAAAAATCATATTGAATAAGATTTAGTGGCTTGGATATATGCTCACAATATCGTAAGGGAAGACAAACTGTATATATGGTATCAATACTGTAGAAAATGTAAATATATAGAAGTGAATAAATATATACAAGGAAAGAAATACTCATGCACACCAAGAGAGACAGGGAGGAGAATGAGGTCTGCCAAAATGTTCACAGTGGTTATCTGAGGAGTGGGAAGGGAATGGCTGATTTCTATTCCTTCTTTGTACTTTTCTCCATTCTCAAATTGTCCTACAGTGAGAATCTTTTGTTACGTTTTGTACTTACAAAACGAATATCAATACATTATTACAAATTTATACCGAATTGTTTCAGGAACTGGCCACAAAATGAGAAAAAACAAATGTGGATATGCCAACTTTTCAATGAAAGAAACCACCTTCAGAATCAACAAAAGCGAACCTCTATTGAGCGTTATGATTACATGCCTGGCACTTTTCTAACCACTACAAATGTATTAACTTATTTAAACCAAACCAAAAAAGATGTGTAAAAAGAGCCCTGGAACACCAGAACCTGTGAACAAATGTTAGTCCTGCTATGAATTTCCATCTCAGTTTCCATCGCTTGAAATGAGTTGTTGGATGATCTTTAAAGGTCCTCTCAAGGCTACACTGAGATTCTACATGTAAAAGAATGTGGGCAAATGAGTGTAAGTTAGCTTCTGGAGAATGAAGGGGCAGCTGCATGCCATCTCAAAAGCAAGACCCTACTAAAAAGGAACATACAATATGTCTCTCAGTTCCTCCTCCTTAATATTTGTACAGCACATTTCATAACATGTTAAAAAAAAATCAACCAACGTTTAAAGGCCTACATTTCCCCAATACTTGCACACAACTGATCAAATGGAGATGAAGTCTGGCATCTTAAGAGAATCACTGAAAGGTTCCATTTGTTAAACACTGTGGTTGCTTTTCTGTAGTAAACAAAAACTTTAAGTAACACTTTAATCGCCTTCTGGGTAGTACCATTTTAGTGTCTGATTAGAGGGATTTAAAGACTTAACTGGGATTCACCAAAGGGCGTTCCACCTCTGAAATAGAACCAAAACCCCAATGCATCGCTGAACGGAAGATGAGGGGCCAGCATGCGTGTCCTCTCTGGGGAAATTACAGCTGCGTAGTTGAGGGAATGTGGGCTTCCCGGGTCGATGTGGGGTTATTCCCGGTTCAGTGGTTCACGTGTGGGTCGGGAGCAACCACGAAGGTGTGGGAAAGACGCTGACCTGTTTGGTCTACTTCGTGTCTCACTTGCCACCATGAAAAAACAGGTTCGTGGGTATCTTTGGTAACAAAACGAGTAAGAGAGAACTGCATGTCTGTTAAAAACAAAAACACCGGTGGGTCTATGATGGGATTACCGAGGGAGAACACTCCCAGGCTTAAACCACACTTTGTGGATTGAGGAAACACAAAGACGCGAGACACAAAACAAATTCAGAACGCAAGTGTGAGAGACACGTTCGGCTGCAACACAAAAAAGAGAAGCAAGACGACTTGAAATTGGAACGGCCCTGGGACGCGCGGGCGCCCGGGGTCCCGCTGGGGTCGCAGCCGCCCGCCCGGCGCCGCCGCCCCGCAGCCCACACGCGTCCTCCCCGCGGGGCGCGCGGCAAACCAACAGCGACAAAGCGGACCCTACTACTTCCCGGCGCCGGGCCCCAAGGCCGGGCCGAGGTGCTCGTCGCGGGACGGACTGACCCCGGACCGCCACCGGGCTGCCGGCGGGCCGCGCCTCGTTCCGGGGCTCCCGCGGGCGCGGGACACAGGAACCTCGCAACCTCGGAAGGGGCGCGCCCGCCGGCCCGCCCGGCCCTGCACGCCCGGGTCCCCGGCGTGTCGCCCCTGCCGCCTCGCTCCTCGCGGGCAGGAACGAGAGTCCCGGCGCCGAGCCCGCCGCCGTCCCGGAAGCCACCCGCCCCGGCCGCCTCTTACCTGCGCCCGCCGCGCCCCACGCCTCAGAGCGCCGAGAGCCGCCGCCCGAGCCGCCACCGCCCCTCCGCCGGCCCAGGAGCCCGCGGCCGCGCCTCCGCCATCTTGGCTCCGGTCGGAAGTGACGTCGGTTGGCGCCGGCCGCACGGCCTCCGGGACCCGCGGTGCCCGCGCGGTAGCCTAGGGCCGCGACCCCCGGCTGAGCAGACCCCGACGCGCCGCTGCCGGAGGTCCCAGACCCGGGCTGCACACACCCCGAGGGCCCGGATCCGGGCCGCCCTGGTTCAGAGGCGTGTTCTCCCCGGGGCCCCGACCTCTGTTCTCGCGGGCTCGACGACCTGGGCCGCACGCGCCGCGACGCGCTCCATCCTCACGGGGACCCCGCGGACCCCAGCGGTCAGCGCCGGGGCTCGCCGCCACCAGTCTTTCCGCGCCAAAGGCTTGGGATTCTGCGCGATCGAAAGTTACTGCAAGAACCCACAGCCTTTAATAAAAGGCGGAGGGTGAAGGAAAATGGGTTCATCGCTATGTCCCTGTCAAATGAGTAAACACAGACCCCATTTTTCCCTGTTCCCTAAAGGACCAGGCTAGCCTCCCCCAAAAAAGACCCAGCTCCAAGAGGGTGGATGCAGCTGGGTTTATTTGCGCATTCATTACAAACAAGTGTTTCTTGCCTGCCCGCCATGTGTCTAGCACTGTGCTACGTGCTGGGGCTACAGCACAGAACATGACATTGGCCTTGTCCTTGTGGAACTTGGGATTTACAAACGAGGAAGCCAACAGACAGCCTGGGTGACAACGAATGACTGCTCTCAGGGAGATGAACGGGGTTGAGTTGGAGATGTCTGTTTCGACATCCAAGGAGCGATGTGTATCAGACATCTAGCAGGCAGTCGGCAAGGAGTCTGAAGTGGGGGGGAGAAGTGCAGGCTGGAGATGAGATAGAAAGTTGGGGGTCTATCGCGTATGGATGGTATTTAAAGCCATGAGCACTTCAAGATAAAGCCTTGAGAATGAAAGCAGGAAGAATCTAAATGAAATGGGTGACATTAGACTCCGTGGAAAAGCCCCACCCTAAGGAGACATACTAAAGCGCAGTTACTCTTTGGAAACTTTTGAAGGAGCACACAAATCCGTTTATGTAACTAGGGTTTAATTTTAAGAAAACATGATGAGTCAACACGTATTATCATCTTATTGTGGAGGGATGATGCTAACGACCTAGTCAGGTATACTGAACAAATGAAGATAATCTCATCAGATAAATTTTTATCAAGGTCTTAAAAAGTGACAGGGTCAGCGCAGAGCCTAAGAAAAAAATAAAATCAGACCTCAAGCGTTTACTTATTTCTTCCACTGATATTCAAGGGAAAGAGACCCTAGATTTAAGAGATACTTGCATGCATGTCACTAGAAGTGTGTACTCTGCTGTGGATCAGAGCAGACATCAGACTCTTCCATCCCTTACCTAAATCAGTGCCTCCCAACGTGATCCCTGCATCGAAATTACTTGGAGTATCTGAAAAAAAAAAAAAAAAGAGAATGTGAGGGAGACTCGACCGTTCCATCCACAGTCAAAACACCAATGTACAAATCAAAAACCTTTTTTAAAAAGCTATATGCCATGTGGCATTCAATAGAATGCAAAGGAAAATAAAGGAACATTAAGCTAGAAGTGACACAGTGAACCAGAACACGTACAAGATAGCATCATGCCAAGAGATGGTTGACAGAGTAGTCAGTGGTTGTCCTCCCTGTCATTAATCTAAAATGACTGGGTGTTTTAGTTTTCTGTAGATCTTGCAGCAAATTACCGCAAACTGGGTGGCTTAAAACACCAGAAATATTGGGTTGGCCAAAAGAATCGTTCGGGTTTTTCCATAGCATCTTACGTAAAAACCCAAATGAATTTTTTGGCCAACTCAATATATTCTCTCACAGTTCTAGAGGTCAAAAGTCAGAAATCAGTGTCACTGGGCCAAAAATCAAGGCATCAGCAGGACCACACTCCCTCTGGAGGCTCTAGGGGAGAATCTTTACTTGCCTCGTCCAGCTGCTAGTTGGTGCCAGTGTCCCTAGGCTTGTGGCTGCATCAGTCTTCAAGGCCAGCATCTTTAACTCTCTGCTCCATCTTCACATCACCTTCTCCTCTGTGTGTGGTTGGATTTCCCTCTACCCTCCTCTTCTAGAGAAACATGTAATTGCATTTGGGACCCACCCAGGTAATCCAAGATCATCCCCTCATCTCAAGATCCTTCACTTAATCACATCTGCAAAAACCTCTTTCCATAGGGGATTAGGACATGAACATATCTTTAGGGACCATTATTTAGCCTGCTACACTGAGTATATCTTCAGCACTCCTAAATTCCCCCCTTCATCAGCCATCGTTTATTTTTCATCTGCATATGTTTCTTGAACATTTTATATTTTTCAACTTGTGCCACTGCTCAGGATAAATAATTATATATATTTTGTCGACTTAATCCAAAAAAGATACGGACTATTGATAATACAATGTGATTTCATGAGTGTTTATTATCTGATATGCTAAATATTACTCTTTTGTCTCTTTGAAAAGGTGAAAGATATTGCTAAAGGATGAGGGAAGGATTTTGAGACATTTCATCACATCTCATGGGCCATTTCTGTATTAGGGGTATGGAAATATAAAATGCACTCTTTGTCTGGAGCTACAATGGGAATGAAACTCCACTTTACACAGATACATCTAGCACAGATCCCGGCCAGTTTTGTACCTTGGCATGACGTACCATTACAGAGGACAGTCATCACCATTCGTCATCCCGGTACCCAGAAGAGTGTCTGGCATGTAACAAACGCTACATAGATATTTTTAGTGGGAAAAAAGTCTTCTCCCTCCCTCTTCTGATGTGGCTGGATTTGAGCAAGTATGTGTTGACCAAAGACTATGTGATAAGCGCTATCCTCATTGACAGATGAGGAAATGGAGGCCAGGAAAGCTTAGTTAGTAACAGAACCAGGTTTTGAACCTAGACAGTTTAGCTCCCTGGTTAGCTGGGGGCTTAACAAGTAAACTCTACTCCCCACGCCACAACCTCCAACAAGAAAAAGCTTGAGAACTGCTACAGGCAACTCTGCTACTACATGCTCTCAACTAGTTACTCCTCAACCAAGATAACTGGGGTAGGAATTGGGAAGGATTGTTTTTTAATATCTGCATAAAGAGACCATTCTAAATACACTCCCTGGACTATCAAGCAAGAACATCAGGGGGAAAGGGATTAAGTGTCTAAGAGCAACTGCATCAGATGAACTCATATCTTGTTCAAATAATACATCACTTACTTTTAAAAAATACTGAGCCCCCTTTCCTCCTGAATGCAAGTTGTTTTGAACGAGATCCAGAGTCTCTTCTTCCAGTGTCTCCACCTCACCCTCGCCACTCACCATCCCTCTGCCAAGTCCTTTACCCAAGCAAGGAATGACATCTGAGCAAGCACACCAGCAACCGGAAGATTCGAAATTTGGATTCTGGGTTCAGATTAAAGATGAATGAATGAAGTTCAAAGATAGAAACTCTGGGGACTAAAGATACAGCTTATTGCATGATGGACTCTATTGGCTGCACAGTTTCAGTGCAAAAACTGCAGCCTCCAAATGTGTAGACGAATCTTAGCAGTGGTGAGCTTTAAAGGTAAGAAGGGGAAAGGAGGGAACCTTTATTGAGTGCCAGTCTGCGCGGGTGCTTTCTACTACATTCTCACTTAAGGCTCATGACAATGACAACAGTGGCTGCTGTTTTATAGGTGAAGACGCTGAAGCGCAGACTGCGGGGGACACAGCTGGTGGAGAGGCAGGGTTCAAGGACTCGTCCAGGGTCAAAGTCCACCATCTGTCTATTGGCCATGCTGCTTCCCAGGCATCAAGGTGCTCTTAGCACTACACTCTCTAGGCACTAGGGAGAACACAGAAGGACAAAAACGCCACCCTGCATCCCAAGAACTTAGGGTCTAGTGGAGCAGCCTGGACTTGCTCACAAAAGCACAGCAGGGCTCAGTGTAAGACTAGAATGGCGTCCTTATGCTCCCCATGTGTTCCGTGAGGGTTTGTGCCCCACACCTTTTTTTTTTTTTTCAATATTACTTCAAGGCAACCTACTGAATGGGAGAAAATACATCTGATAAGGAGTAAATATATAAAGAACTCATATAACTCAATAGCAAAAAAAAAAAAACCTTATTAAAAAATGGGCAGGGCTTCCCTGGTGGCGTAGTGGTTATGAGTCCGCCTGCCGATGCAGGGGACGCGGGTTCGTGCCCCGCTCCGGGAAGATCCCACATGCCGCGGAGCGGCTGCGCCCGTGAGCCATGGCCGCTGAGCCTGCGCGTCCGGAGCCTGTGCTCCGCAACGGGAGAGGCCACAACAGTGAGAGGCCTGCATACCGCAAAAGAAAAAAAAAAAAAATGGGCAGAGGATCTGAATAGACATTTTTCTAAAGACATACAGATGGCCAACAGGCACACGAAAAGATGCTCAACATCATTAATCATAAGGTAAGTGCAAATCAAAACCACAATGAGACATCACCTCATACCTGTTAGAATGGCTACTATCAAAAAGACAAGAAATAGGGTCTTCCCTGGTGGCGCAGTGGTTGAGAGTCCGCCTGCCGATGCAGGGGACACGGGTTCGTGCCCCGGTCTGGGAAGATCCCACATGCCGCGGAGCGGCTGCGCCCGTGAGCCATGGCCGCTGAGCCTGCGCATCTGGAGCCTGTGCTCCGCAACGGGAGAGGCCACAACAGTGACAGGCCCGCGTTCCGCAAAAAAAAAGAAAAAAAGACAAGAAATAACAAATATTGGCAAAGATGTGGAGGAAAGGGAACTCTTGTGCACTGTTGGTGGGAATGTAAATTGGTGCAGCCACTACGGAGAACCACATGGAGATTTCTAAGAAAAATTAAAAATAGAACTACCATATGATCCAGCAATTCCACTTCTGGATATTTATCTGAGAAAATGAAAACACTAACTCAAAAAGATATATTCACCCCCATGTTCATTGCAGCATTATTTACAATAGCCAAGATAAGAAAGCAACCCAAGTGCCCATCAGTAGATGAATGGATACAGAAGATGCACTGTGTATATATATATGTACATACATATACATATACATTGTGTGTGTGTGTATATATATATATTTTATATATACACACAATGGAATACTCCTCAGCCATAAAAAAGAATGAAATCTTGCCATTTATGACAGCACGGATGGGCCTTGAGGGCATTCAGTTCAGTGAAGTAAGTCAGAGAGAGAAAGACAAATACCGTATGATCTCATTTATATGTGGAATCTAAAAAAAGAAAACAACAACAACAAATAAAACATGCTCATAGATACAGAGAACAGAGGTGAGGGGTGGGTAAAATGGCTGAAGGGAGTCAAAGGTACAAACTCCCAGTTATAAAATAAGTCATGGGGATGGAATGTCCGGCACGGCAACTATAGTTATAATCCCGTAGTGCATATTTGAAAGGTGCTAAGAGAGTAGATCTTAAAAGTTCTCATCACAAGAAAAACTTTCTGTAACTATGTATGGTGACGGATGTTAACTAGCCTTACTGTAGTGGTCATTTCGTAATACATGCTCATATCAAATCATCTTTTTAGAAGGGAGGGATGTTGGGGAGGGGTGGGCAAAAGTGAATGAGTAGTATTTTGTACAGTAGTGGTTTGTCTAGTATCCTTTGCTGGATTGGAACAGCAACAAATAAAGAATCATGTAGAAAGAAGGAAAAGAAGAGAAAGAACCAACTCCAAGATGCTAACATTTCTAACCAATTCGAATTCATGACCCCTAAAATAACTGTAATCCATACTCTAAAAATAATTCAGAGCACTGTATCAAGATTTTTCATCACACCTCTTATACCACATATTTAGAACTAAACACATTAATAAATCTGCTAAAAAGTTTGGAATTTCCCACACAGATGTCCCTAAGTAGCAGCATTCACTCCTATTTCAGAACCACGAGTGTAACAAGCTCAGAGGCCAGTGTAGTTTTGTTCTAGAGAATACAAAGGGAAGTTTATTAAAGGCTTCATCTTCCTTGAAGGCAGAATTAATTCACTGATACACCACCATGAGAGCATGAATAAAACATGTAGTTGGCAACAAAGACATAAAGTGAAAATATTTTTCAGCAGGAAATAGTAAGCAGCATGAAGAGGAATAGAAGATAAATCAGGTAGAGAAATATGCAGACAGCACTGAGGTGGTAAAGCCTCAGCCTGCATTTGTTTCCCAAGATTGGAAGCTCCTGTGTGTCTCTTCCCAGGACATCTATGGACAGGACCGCCCGTCGTACCTACTCAGACAGAGCTCATTCATCATCGACATGAGTCCCCGCTTCTCACCACCGACACCTGTGTTCTGGAAACGCTTTGCTCCCTGTTTTTCTTCACCTTGATTTTCATCTAGAATTCACTCATCACCCCTTCTCTCCTCAGCATTTTGGTGAAATCTTCCCTTAGGACTTATATTAAATTCCTAGGGCTGCGTCAACAAAGTACCACAAACTGGATGGTTTAAGACAACAGAAATTTATTCTCTCATAATTCTGGAGGCTAGAAATCTGAAATCAAAGTGTTAGCAGAGTTGGTTCCTCCAGGAGTCTCTAAGGGAGAATCTGTCCCATGCCTCTCTCCTAGATTCTGGTGGTTGCCTTGGCATTCCTTGGCTTGAGGACACATCCTTCCCAATCTTTCATCTTCACATGGTCATTTTCCCTCTGTCTTTCTGTGTCTTCGTGTGGCCTTCTAGTGAGAATTCTATTCATTGGATTTAAGACCCACCCTAGTCCAATATGACCTCTTCTTAACTAATTACATCTGCAAAGACAATAGTTCCAAATAAGGTCATGTTCTGCGGTTCTGGCTGGACATGAATTTTGGAGGGACACTGTTCAACCCAGTACAGGAGTCGAGCCCACAACGATGGCTTCATCTTTATATGAATCCCTGCGTAATAGCCATCAGCAATTAATCAAATACTCTCTCCCATTGTGGTGGGACTGCATATATATTTTTTAAGTCCCAAACATATTCTACACCCCTTAGAGTGAAAACAGGGTTGTACATGCCTGCATTATCCTAACAGTGGTAGACAACTGCAGATTCATAAACACCTGTGCACTGTTTTGTAATTTAAATGTGACCTGTGTAATAGAAACATATTAGCCATATTAGCAAGAACTTATCAGCAAGAACATATTAGCAAGAACTCTGGACCTGCGCTATGAATTCGCTTCTCTTCCAGTTTAATTGGACTGTTTGCCTCCTCCACACCTCCCAAACATTTAAACTTCGTTGTCATCACCAGATTCTTTGGCTAACAATAGAAATAATGATACCTTTCCAAAGCTTCCCAAACAGGTTCAGAAGGCATGGCATTCCTTTGTCGCAGAGATCACCATTTAATATAAGGCAGCCTTACACATGTCACAGCCGAGACAGCACCTGCCAATACCTGCCAGGGCTGAGACACCTGAGCCTCTACTCAAAACCTACCCATTGTCCAAGTTATGATTAACTTTAACTAATTGTGAAGCAGTGGTTTTGCCCCAAATGGATGCTTCACAATGTCTGGAGACAAATTGGGTTGTCATAGGCGGACAGGAGATGCTAGTGGCCTCTAGTGGTAGAGGCCAGATAGGCTGCTAAACATTCTACCATACACAGGACAGCCCCTTCCATGACAAAGAACCGTTTTGGCCCAAAATGTTGAGAAACCCTACTGTAGATTATTCTGCATTTTCCAGTCTCACCATTAGACATGTGTCTGCTCAACTGGAATATGGAGCAGGAACTCATTAAGGAAACGGAGTATTTCTCAACTTGTTCTTCCTTACCTCCCCCATCCCAGAAGCCTTTTTAGACATTCTTTTCCTAATGACCCTCCCTTACCATGAAATTTTAATGTCATAGATACACTGCATATCTGTGTACTCTATGTATAACTGTTGTTTTTACACCCTGGTGAAATAGTATGGCTGTAGTTACTTAAGAGCAAACAAATATTTTAGCAGGGAATAAATTAATCTTTTATGTAAGATTATAAACAGCTTTTTAAAAAAATTGTGGTAAAACATACATAACAAAATTTACCCTCTAAACCATTTTTAAGTGTATAGTTCAGTGGTGTTAAATACATTCACATTGTTGTACAACCATCACCCCCATCCATCTCCAGAATTCTTTTCATCTCATGAAACTAAAACTCTGATTAAAATATAACTCCCCACTCCTCCCCCAAACCCAGCCCCTGGCAACCCCCATTCTACTTTCTGTTTCTATGAATTTGGCTACTCTAGGGACCTCATATAAGTGGGATCACACAGTATTTGTCTTTTTGTGACTGGCTTCTTTCACTTAGCATAATGTCCTCAAGGTTCACCCACATTGTAGCAAGTGAGAGAATTTCCTTCCTTTTTAAGGCCAAATAATATTCCAGTGTATGTTTAGGCCACATTTTGTTTATCCATTCATCTGTCAATAAATGCTTGTGTTGCTTCTACCTTTTAGTGGAATGTTGCTATGAACATAGGTGTACAAATATCTCTCTAAGATCCTGCTTTTGATTCTTTTAGGTGTATACCCAGAAGTGTGATTGCTGAATCATTTGGTAATTCTATTTTTAATTTTTTGAGAAACTGCCATACTGTTTTCCATAGTGGCTGTACCATTTTACATTCCCGTCAATAGTGCAGAAGGGTTCCAGTTTCTCCACACCCTCCTCAATACATTATTTTCTGTCTCTTTGTTAGTAGCCATCCTAATGGGTGGGAGGTGGTATCTCATTGCGGTTTTGATTTGGATTTCCTTAATGACTGTTGATGTTGAGCATCCTTTCATGTGCTTATTGGCCATTTATATATCTATTCAAGTTTGTTGCTCATTTTTCAATCATGGTTGTTTTTTGTTGTTGAATTGTAAGAGTTTTTTAATACATTCTAGATATAAACCCCTTATCAGATATATGATTTGCAAATATTTTTTCCTATTCTCGGGTTGCCTTTTGAGAATGTGGATTGTGTCCTTTGATGCACAAAAGTTTTTAATTTTGATGTACTGCAATTTATCTATTTTTGCTTTTGTCGCCTGTGCTTTTGGTGTCATATCCAAGAAATCTTTGCCAAATTCAGTGTCGTGGAGCTTTCCCCCTAAGTTTTCTTCTATAGTTTTAGCTCTTATGTTTAGGTCTTTGTTCCACTTTCAGTTAATTTTTATATATGATGTAAGTTAAAGATTCAATTTCATTCTTTTGCATGTGTTTATCCAGTTTTCCCAGTAAAGAATATTCTTTTGTTTGTTGAAAAGATTATCTTTTTGCTATTGAATGATCTTGGCACCCTTGCTGAAAATCATTTGACTTTATATGCAAGGGTTTATTTCTGGGCTTATAAATGGTTTTTAAATATAAATTTAGCTCAGATATTTCTTCTAAAAATATTTGTTGCAGCCTTTGAAAAATTTTTGGTGTTTTGTTTTTAGAATTTTTTTTCTTTTTCTTTTTTTTTTGCGGTACGCGGGCCTCTCACTGTTGTGGCCTCTCCCGTTGCGGAGCACAGGCTCCGGACGCGCAGGCTCAGCGGCCATGGCTCTCGGGCCCAGCCGCTCCGCGGCACGTGGGATCCTCCCGGACCAGGGCACGAACCCGTGTCCCCTGCATCGGCAGGCGGACTCTCAACCACTGCGCCACCAGGGAAGCCCTGTTTTTAGAATTTATGCTAAGAATATTTAAATGTTTGTGGCTTAGATTTTTGTGTCCCCCAAGAAACTAATTTTTGCCCCTGTTGAGAATGCATGAACTCTAATCAACATCATTCTGATTGAGGGAGAAAAAATTGATTAGTACAAAGGTTGAATCTTGAGCAAAATAGTGTTGTTGTATCCATAATATATCATTCCCCCAATTATTTTTAATAATGAATGTTGTTCCTGCCAAATGTCTTTCTATTATAAGATCAGGACTACACTTAGCAGAGCCAAAGAGGCACCTTGCCCAAAATCAACTAGAACCCTCTAACAACAAGAAAAAACTGAACATTCGATTCTTCACACTGTGGTTACTTGAGCTAAACATATCGACAAACTCAGACTCCATTTGGACTAAAGAGGGACCTTGACTCTTTCTAGACGTATTTCATGGTGCAGTGAATAAAGATGGCAATATGGAAAGTTTAATATTAACAATACCTGAGAACAAATATCAAAAAAAATTACTAGCAAGACTGAAGCCTCTTAATATCCTTTAATGCCAGTCAGGGTTATATCTACTTGCAGAGAGAGAGCCCAATGCATAAGAAACCCACATGCCCTGGGCAATGTTTCTGGAACGTTTTCTTCTTCTGATATGATTAAAGGTAGCAATAATCATACGTATGAATTGCTTCTTATTTACCCAGGTGGCATCACAAATTACAATACCCCAACCACTTTTTATAGCTGACTGTGATGTAATATTATGACTACAGTTACAACGGAGCAAACATATATTTTAGCAGGGAGTAAACCAATCTTTTATGTAGGATTATAAATGGTGCTTCAATGTAAAACTGGCTCCTGTGTTTCTTTTTAAAATGTTTGTTTCAGACTTTGGAAACTATTTTAGTGTTTTGTTTTTGTTTTTAAGAATTTGTGGTTAAGAATTTTTTAAGAGTGTGTATGACCTTAATTACGGTGCCTAATATCTCTGGGCCTGATTTTTACATCTGTAAAATTAAAGAGCTAGACCAAACCCCTAAGAACCCTTCTAGTTCTAAAATCTATTATTCTGATTGTGTTTATATAAATTACTACAGGAAAGTTTCATAAGTGAAAGTTTCATAATTGACAAGAGAAGGTATTTGGGGTTAAAAATAGAGTAACTGGGGTATCCCTTACTTTATGAGAAAAACTCTAAAAATTCATTTTATAAACATTTGTTTTTTTTAATTTTTGGCATTTTTCAATAATAACAACTATTTCAGTAAAAAATAATATGCAATTCACCTTTTATTACAAGTGACATATGGGTGGAAATGCAAAACAAAGAAAGCCATAATGTTATATAACTTAAGACTTCATGTTGTAGCCTTTTTAAATGTCGCTATGGAACTTGGACATTTGCAGTCAAATAGGGACATTCAGTAACAAAAAACCAAACTCAATACTTTATAACATATATATAGGAATATGTAAAAAAAATTATTATATAAACATACAAATATATGTAATATAAAATTTTTAATATAAAATGGGCAAATATATTTATATAACATAGAATGTATAATATATTATGTATATATAAAAGTTACTATTTTGAATCAGAGAAAAAATGACTATCAGCTGTAATCTTTTTTTACAATAATCACGTTTATTATTTTTTATTGAGCTTAATTGACATGTAAATTTGTACTAGTTTTAGATGTACAGCATAACATATCTTGTTTAATTTAAAAAATTTATTATATATTCTCTCCTTGAATTGGAAGATTACAGAATAATAGAACAAAAGTTGACTTGAAAATAGCAAGAAAGATTTTTCTCTAAGTCTGTAATGTATATTTTAACAAGTAGTTACAATTCTAAAAGCAGAAGTGTAATTATAAGAATGGTATGTACAAGACTAATAAATATTGTAATGGTGTTTTAATCCTTTCTGGCTTTGCTGTTTTTTCTGGTAAGATGTCTGAGCAAAACATATAAAGGAAAAATCACTAATGTATTCATTTGTTTATTCTACTCCACCTCATTCTTAGAATAGTATGGGTGGCTGACATACATGCATACATAAAAATATGTAAAGAAAAAAAGGGGAAGAAAAAAAACCAAGAGGTTAGTACAACAAATGTTTCTGTACAAGTACCTCAACAACCTCCCTGTGGCCCAAACATACTGAGTGTCCTATGCCTGATTCTTATAACATCGCCAAGCTGGGGCATAACAACAAAGTGTAGATGAGAGAAAGCAATTCTGCAAAGGGCTAAGATTAAAATAACATATATATATATATATATATATATATATCTGTAGTGTGTAGTCCAGATGAAGTCTGAAGGCAGTCTGCTGAAGAATTCCTTCTTGCTCATGGAGGCATATCTTTTTGGTCTATTCATGCCTTCAACTGATTGTATGAGGCCCACCCACATTATGGAGGGCAATCTGTTTTACTCAAATTTTACTGATTTAAATGTTAATGTCATCTAAAACCACCCTCCAAATTGATACGTACAATTAATCATCACACAGATATAGTAATAATGTAAAATGGCATCTGATCATGCCTAATATAATGGAAATCAACACTGGTATATTTTATTACCAAATACATTTTATTTGTATTATTTTATAATAATATTAGATAACAGTACAGTCAGAATTCTTTTTGTTTTTTTTGTCAGTGATTTCTGTATTGGAGGCCATGATTGCAGATAAACTTGGTTTTTCACAGATCTACAATATTTTTCCTTAAAGCGTATCACTAAATACTCGCTGCTGAATCTTTTGCACTTGGTTGCACTTTGTTCTTTTTCTGTGCGTGTGAACTTCTAAGGGAAGATTATTCCTATGGAAAGGAAAAAAATGTATTAAATCAAAGAAAAGACAAGCTTCATCATGTTCACAGCTCTTTTAGCATTTTCACATGTTTAGCTGCAAATTAACATGTGGGATTCAGACAAGTCTTGATGTGAGGTCTGGGAGAATTTGTTACTGCTTCATACTATACATTATTTATTTTTAATATAACCATCTTTAAAGAAAATGATCAACCAGTAGAAAGAAATGTATTTCCCCTAAAGCACTTCCAAATTCCTAGAGGAAAATTCATTTTTTTTCCCTCATGCATGCACACACACACAGCATTTATTAGGAAAAATATTATATGAGATTACCTCTAATAGCAAAAATAAGAAAACAGATAAATAGAGCATTAAGTGTAAAATTATTTTTTCTCTTAAACAACCGTTTTCTCTGGAAATTCTATAAGAGCAGAACCTGATGTACTTTACCCTCAAATTTTTCCTTTCACTTTGCCTTCTTTACCCGTTTTCACCCCACTGTTCACATTTAGATTAATTGAGCCAGAATTGTGACAAAGTTGCTAACTATATCACTAAGTTGACTAGGTGTGGAGGTGAGGTTTAGTTAGTCCAGATTCATCCATTCACTCAGAGTAGATTTAGTGAGAGCAAGACAGGCCCTGGTCCTGTCCCCATGGGATTGGGATTCACAGTCTGTCCTGTCTGAAAGAGGGTCACTAACTAACCTTGCAGCTTCATTCCCTCTGACTCACCTCTGCCCCCCAACCCCCAGACTGGTTTTCTTCCCAACTCCTCTCCCAGGAAACCCTTCTCCCGTGTGTCCACGTGTTCACATCCTATTGAGTCTTCACCTGCCTCTTTGTGAGCCATTCCCTGGTCCTTTCTCATCCCACGGTGGAGAGAAATCCCGCCCCTCCCACACCCATCTCTAAACTCTCTGTACTTCCTAGGCCTCATGGTCTTCTTTTATCGCATTTAGACCTTTCTCCCTCGTAATCCTCATTAGTTGCATACACGTCATATCTCTCCCACTAGACTATTAATTATCTCAGGACAGGGTCCAAGGCTAGGTTTATACCTGCCCCAACACCTGTCACAGTGTCCTGCATACAATAGATGCTGCTGATGGGATGAATAAATTACCCTCATTTAGTCTGATTTGAAAAGTGAATTTGGGTGTAAACACCTGTTTTAAATCCTTAAATTAGATATTTAATGATCTAATTAACCATATCTCAATCACATATGGAAGTCTGGATCCATAACCTTGAGCTGAAAGGGTGCGGAACAAGCTTTTCTGGTCCCTGATCCCTGCCTTCTCCAGACCCAACTGACCTTCACGAAGGCAGTAATGAAGAGGTTGTCAGCCCCAATGATTGTCTTCCTTGTGTGCAGAAATCTAGCCCTCTCAACCCCTCCCTCACATCTCAAACTGTCCCCTCCTCTGAGGCTCTGTGGCTGGCTCCATGCTCTCCCACCAATCTGCTCCCACCTCCCTGTCCAGCCTTAGCTCCCCCCACACCCAGACATACTGCGTGAGAATTCGCACGTTTCCTCAAGCCGCTCACGTTCTTGCATTACTACTTTGACACTACTGCTTTTCAGAATGTCCTTCCCTCGCTCACTGCTTTGTAGTGTCTCCAGCCAAGACAAGATGCAACTTACTGCCTTCCTCTTCTCCTTCTTCTCCCTCCTTTTCCTCTTCTTCCTTCCCTTCCCCTCCTTCCCCTTCTTCTTCTTTTTGAAAAATAACTTTATTTATTTATTTATTTTTGGCTGTGTTGAGTCTTTGTTGCTGCGCGCGGGCTTTCTCTAGTTGCGGTGAGCAGGCGCTACTCTTCATTGCGGTGTGCAGGCTTCTCATTGCAGTGGCTTTTCTTGTTGCAGAACATGGGCTCTAGGCATGTGGGCTTCAGTAGTTGTGGCACACGGGCTCAGTAGTTGTGGCTCGCAGGCTCTAGAGCACAGGCTCAGTAGTTGTGGCACACAGGCTTAGTTGCTCCGCAGCATGTGGGATCTTCCCGGACCAGGGCTCAAACCCATGTCCCCTGGCAGGTGGATTCTAAACCACTGCACCACCAGGGAAGTCTCTTCTTCTTCTTCTTCTTCTTCTTCTTCTCCTCCTCTTCTTCTTCTTCTTCTTTCTTCTTCTTCTTCTTCTTCTTCTTCTTCTTTCTTCTTCTTTCTTCTTCTTTTCTTCTTTTTCTTCTTTCTTCTTCTTTTCTTCTTCTTTTCTTCTTTCTTCTTCTTCTTTTCTTCTTCTTTCTTCTTCTTCTTCTTCTTCTTTCTTCTTCTTTTCTTCTTCTTCTTCTTCTTTCTTCTTCTTTTCTTCTTCTTCTTCTTCTTTCTTCTTCTTTTCTTCTTCTTCTTCTTCTTCTTCTTTCTTCTTCTTTTCTTCTTCTTCTTCTTCTTTTTCTTCCTCTTCCTCTTCCTCTTCTCCTTCTTCTTCTTCTTCTTCTTCCTCTTCTTCTTCTTCTTCTTTCTCCTTCTCCTTCTTCTTCTTCTTCTTCTTCTTCTTCTTCTTCTTCTTCTTCTTCTTCTTCTTCTTCTTCTTCTTCTTCTTTCTCTTTCTCCTTCTCCTCCTCCTCCTCCTCCTTCTTCTTTCTTCTTCTCCTTCTCCTTCTTCTTCTCCTCCTTCTCCTTCTTCTCCTTCTTCCTCTTCTTCTTTCCCCTTCTCCTTCTTCTTCCTCTTCTCCTTTTTCTCCTCCTCCTTCTCCTCCTTCTTCATTCTTCTTCTTCTCCTTCTCCTTCTCCTTCCTCTTCCCCTTCCCCTCCTCCTCCTCCTCCCCCTTCTTCTCCTCTTCTCCTTCTTCTCCTTCTTCTTCTTCTTCTTCTTCTTCTTCTTCTTCTTCTTCTTCTCCTTCTCCTTCTCCTTCTCCTTCTCCTTCTCCTTCTCCTTCTCCTTCTCCTTTCTGTTCCCCTTCCCCTCCTTCTCCTCCTCCTCCTCCTCCCCCTTCTTCTCCTCTTCTCCTCCTCCTCCTCCTCCTCCTCCTCCCCCTCCTTCTGCTTCTACTTCTCCTCCTTCTTCTTCTTCCTGCCTTCTTATTGCTTTTCCTGACCTCCAGGTGGAAGCTTTCTTTGGGTCCCCTGGAATGTGTATCTCTTTTAAACTACCCTCATGTTAGCATGCTTCCTCCAGTTACTTGGTATATGTCAGTCTGTCCCCAGGAGGCCATTAGATGCAGGAGGGTAGGGACTGTGACTTACTCACCTCTGTAAAATTGAGAGTTGACTCTGCTACTTGGGGCTGTTTTGGACTCTGCACTTAGCTAGTCCTGAGTTTGACTCCTACCTCTACCACTTACTAGCTGGATGACCTTGGACAGCTGCAAAACTTTTCTAGGCCTCAGTGAATAACAATAATAATACCACAGGTATAATAATAATAAAAAATTTACCTCAGCGGCGGGGATGGGGGTCATCATAAAGATAAAGAGAATGTACATGAAGCATTTCTCATGGCATCTGTCACATAGTAGCAAGGTGCTCATTAAACTGAGATACCATTTCTATCTCCTCTGTATCTGTCACTGTGCAGGTACTGAAGCATGTTTGTAGAATGAATAAATGCAAGATGAGATGATGAGTTTAGTGTATTGTGAAAACGACATCTTTGAATATGAACCTGAAGAACGTCCCTCACTCTGGAGCAGAGCAAGAAACCAGAGGAGGATGAAGCTGATGTGGATCTCACCAAGGTAATAAAAATAGGTGATAGTGCTTATTTTAATTCTCTCAGCATTTCAGAGAGAAAACTATTTTAAGGTGAAATTCTTTTTTAAAAAATTTTAAGAATCAAAATCTAATTGCTCATTTATTCTCCTTCATACAATTACTTTCTTTTCCATTTAGAAACCAGGCAGGATAATCTCAGGCAACATTGGCAATTTCTGAATACTGGTTCAAACAGAACAGAAAGTGTGGTTTTGTTTTTCCAAGGATCAAGTTACATCCAAGACTTCTCATTACAGAAGCTGGTACAGCCCGAGATGGGAGGGGTAGGCCATGGGCACTTCTAGCAAACCTCTGGGAAGGATGCAGGAAAAAGAGGCTGATGCCGTCCCTGGCAGAGAAACTGACTTTGGCAGAAACTCTTTTCTTAATTAGAGGAAATTGAGGTGAATCCTATCCCCAATTTGGCACTAACGTTGAGAAGAAAGCAGTCACAGTAACATGGATATAGGGTAGAAAGGTGGTCAGTTTGCAGAGAAATCCGTGTCACATGATGGTCCTGCGACCTAGAGATGGAGGCGCTGGTTGGGAAGCCAGACTCTGTGCCTGTAACCTTAGAAAGGTCTAGAAAGCAAGTTGTCCCCACCTTTCACCTTTCACCATGGAACCAGGGACTCTGAGCTTACAGCCCAATGATTTAACTTTGAAACCACAGACCCAGAGAGAAACACCGAATAGATTACCACGTGCCACTTAAAATTCATTCCTAGTGTCTTGATTCTCGTTTCTTGTCTGCATTAGGCATTAAATTCCATGATGATCATTGTAGGAAACCTTAAAAATAAGTCAGGATTTTCAGGATCTACGGCACTGTTTATACCAGTTTGGGTTTTTCTTAAAGAAGGATATCACTGCACGTGTGGGTCATCTTCACATTTTTAATGATCTTTTGTTATTTATCAAATTTATAAATAACTAGTATTTTTCAGGTTCATCCAGATATTCATTTTTATTGTGTGATATTCGTGTTTATTATATTCATAAGTTAATATTTTTAATCTTTGCAGTAGATGCATGAAAATAGTAGTGTACGGTTTTAATTTTAGTTTAAAAAAATCAGTTTTAGCCTGTTTAAACGGTTTTAGTAATTCAGTTTATATTGTGACACATGACTTTTAAAAACGACTTAAATGGTCATCCAATTAAAGGGCTGTGCTGATAACTTCAAAATATTCAGAGATCTGTTAGCCATAGTCCCTGCCTTCAAGAAGTTTACTATCTTAAGTGTATATTTAGAATAATAAAAGTAATAATTATAAAGATACATATGTAAAAATAGCAGTGATATTGTTAGGGAATCTTGACCGAAACCTCCCACCTTGGACAAGCACGATGATAACAGCTTGCCTGAGCTGTCTCACCACAGGAGGTCCCGATACGGACCATGGTGCTGCCTCTGAACCCCCGGGAGGATTTGGGAGGGGCCGAAAAAGGAGGAGGTGACCAACTTCGCAGACTCCTTCACGCTGGAATCCATCTTGGCTGAGAGATGCAAAGCCGCGCCAACAGGAAGGACGCTGGATCAGACTATGGGCCAAGCAAGATGACTGGCCAGCGACAACCCACAAACTAACCCCAATACCATGAAACCTGAGACTGCGAGCCACGTGGCAGAGCAGTTCCCCTGGGGTCCCTGACCCTGCTGCTCTCCCCCCCGGGTGCCCCTTCCCCATAAAGTCTCTTGCTTTGTCAACACGTGTTTCTCCTCACACAGTTCATTTCTGAGTGTTAGACAAGAGCCCACTCTCGGGCCATGGAAGGGGTCCCCCTTCCTGCAACAGTATCTGCAGTGACAGCAGCAAGAAGAGTAATAACTTGTAGCATTTTTTGAGCATTTATTATGTGTTGTGTATAAACATTATCTTATTTAACCCTCATGGCTGAGAATGGGGGAGGGATACATTCCCCAAAGGAAGATCAGGTTAGTCTGGGGGGATTCAAGATGGGGAGAGATGCCAAAGAAGCAAACCACAAAAAGTACATAGAATAGTTCCTGCTTATAATAGATTTTATTCTTTAAAGCTCATTTCAGTTATTCATTTAGATAGCTCTGACATGATGGTTATTTTTGTTTTGTGGATGAAGAAAACTCAAGTATACACAGTGCACTATTGGAAGGGATGCTCTGGTTCAGAAGACTTATGTCCTGGTTTCACTATTGGCAGTTTTTTTTTGCGGTACGCGGGCCTCTCTCTGTTGTGGCCTCTCCCGTTGCGGAGCACAGGCTCCGGACGCGCACACTCAGCGGCCGTGGCTCACAGGCCCAGCCGCTCCGC
Organism: Phocoena phocoena; assembly: GCF_963924675.1. Taxonomy (NCBI): domain Eukaryota; kingdom Metazoa; phylum Chordata; class Mammalia; order Artiodactyla; family Phocoenidae; genus Phocoena; species Phocoena phocoena. Next base: position 10,208,414 of record NC_089219.1, on the reverse strand, counting down.
GGCATGTGGGATCTTCCCGGACCGGGGCACGAACCCGTGTCCCCTGCATCGGCAGGCGGACTCTCTACCACTGCGCCACCAGGGAAGCCCTATTGGCAGTTTTGTGACCTCAAGTAAGTTACACATCTTTCTCTAAGCCTCAATTCCTTTAGCTATAAGTCAGGGATAGGATTAAATGAGATAATATGTGCAAATCACTTGATTTATAGAAATGATAGGTATTAATCATCACTCATCTTATGGTAGCTGACTCAGAATTTCACTGAGATAGCCTCAATTACTGTTTCTCTCCTAACACAGTTTTCTGCTCTCGAATATCCAAAGTTATATGGATAGTCTGATTTGGAGACAAGCAGTGGGTCGGGAATTCCTGCTGGCACTAATTGCTGCACTTCAAAAATTAGAAGGTAAGAAATGAAGTGTGTGGGGCTTCCCTGGTGGCACAGTGGATAAGACTCCACGCTCCCAATGCAGGGGGCCCGGGTTCAATCCCTGGTCAGGGAACTAGAATCAACATGTATGCCGCAACTAAGAGTTCACATGCCACAACTAAGGAGCCCACATGTTGCAACCAAGGTGCCAGCGAGCCAAAACTAAGGAGCTCGCCTGCCACAACTAAGACCCAGTGCGACCAAATAAATAAATATTTTTTTAAAAATGAACTGTGCAGTGGGCTCCGGGTGGACTATGGTCCATTCCATTTCTACTACACAGCATCTTAGGTCTGAAAGGCTCCAGAAGGATTTGTGAAACTACCCATTCTAATGTCTGGCTTTCCCATGGGAACTACCACACCCAAAAAAACAGGAATTATGAGCCAGTTATATGAGATCCACCTGTTTTCCTTAGGAATCCCAGACTCATCCTTGAAGATTGGTCACCACCAGAATCAGATGAATTTTGCCATTAATTCAATAGGCAAGCATCCATGTATTCATGTCCCACCATCAACAGTCTGTCCTAGTTGCTAGGGATATGAAGGTGAATTGAATAAATAACTTTGCTTTCTTTAAAGAGAGAAAGACCAACAGAAGGAAAGGAGTTTAAAGTTTGATGGAATAAACTCTGTTATTTGCCTACCCAGGATCTATTCTTTTTCTTTTTTTTTTTTTTTTGCGGTACGCGGGCCTCTCACTGCTGTGCCCTCTCCCGTTGCGGAGCACAGGCTCCGGACGCGCAGGCTCAGCGGCCATGGCTCACGGGCCCAGCCGCTCCGCGGCATGTGGGATCTTCCCGGACCGGGGCACGAACCCGTGTCCCCTGCATCGGCAGGCGGACTCTCAACCACTGCGCCACCAGGGAAGCCCGAGTCTCTTCTTTCTTTCCCCTTTCCTCTTCCTCTCTCTTGCTAGACGTGAACAAAAAACCATGTCACCTGAATATTACCTGGCGGTTACTGTGACTATGAGTGAAAACAGCTTGGACACAATGTTTACATACAAAAGAGAGAAGGACCAAGAGAATGACGAAAGAGGCTGTGTCTGACCTTGCATGTCGGGAACCTGCCCTAACTCGTATCAGCACTGTTCGATAAAAGTATAATGCACGCTACACATATAATTTAAAAATTTCTAATAGCTCCTTAAAAAGAGTAAAAAGAAACATATCGTAACTAATGCTGACTGCATGAAATATTCAAATAAACACATAAAAATCTTAAAAAGGAAGAACAAAATTAGGTTCCTCTGTCTCAACTTCAAAACTTGCTACAAAGCTACAACAATCAAGAGTGTGGTACAGGGATAAGGACAGATACATATCCATAGAATAGAACTGAGAGTCCAGAAATAAACCCATATATTTATAGTTAATTGATTTTTGACAAGGGTGCCAGACAATTCAATAGGGAAAGAATAGTCTTTTCAACAAATGGTGTTGGAACAACTGAATAGTCACAGACAAAAGAGGGAAGTCGAACCCCTACTTCTCTCACCACACACAAAAATCAGCTCAAAATGGATCAGATACCTAAATGCAAGAGCTAAAACTGTAAAGGTCTTAGAAGAAAACATAGGAGTAAATCTTCAGGAACCTTGAGTAGATGGTTTCTTAGACGTGACAACAAAAGTAACTAAAGAAAAAAAAAGATAACTTGGACTAGATCAAATTTTGAAACTTTTGTCCATCAAGACAAAAGACATTATCAAGAATGTGTAAGGCATCTCAGACAGCAAGAGAAAATATTTGCAAATCATATATCTGGTAAGTGTCTAGTATCCAGAATATATACTCTTGCAACTCAACAATAAAAAGAAAAATAGCCCAATTTTTCAAAAAGGCAAAAGATTTGATTTTCTCCAAACAAAGCATACAAATGGCCAATAAGTCCTGAAAGGGTGTTCTACCTAATTAGTCATAGGGAAATGCAAATCAAAACCACAGTGAGATACCGCTTCATACTCACCAGGATGGCTATCATCAAAAAGGCAGACAAGGGTCATTTGTAGAGATGTGGATGGACCTAGAGAGTGTCATACAGAGTGAAGTAAGTCGGAAAGAGAAAAACAAATATCGTATTTTTTAAATTAAAAAATAAATTTATTTTATTTATTTTGGGGGGCTGCGTTGGGTCTTTGTTGCTGTGCGGGCTTTCTCTAGTTGCGACAAGCGAGGGCTACTCTTCGTTGTGGTGCGCGGGCTTCTCATTGCAGTGGCTTCTCGTTGCGGAGCACGGGCTCTAGATGCTCGGGTATCAGTAGTTGCAGCACGTGGGCTCAGTAGTTGTGGTGCACGGGCTTAGCTGTTCCGTGGCATGTGGGATCTTCCCAAGCCAGGGATTGAACCCGTGTCCCCTGCATTGGCAGGCGGATTCTTAACCACTGCGCCACCAGGGAAGTCTCCAAATATCGTATATTAATGCATACATGTGGAATCTAGAAAAATGGTGTAGATGATCTTATTTGCAAAGCAGAAACAGAGACACAGACATAAAGAGAACAAATGTATGGATGCCAAGGGGGAAAGGGGAGGGGCGGGAGGAATTGGGAGATTGGGATTGACACATATACACTATTGATACTATGTATAAAATAGACAACTAATGAGAACATACTGTATAGCACAGGGAACTCTACTTAATGCACTGTGGTGATCTAAATGGGAAGGAAATCCAAAAAAGAGGGGATATATGTATATGTATAGCTGACTCATTGTGCTGTACAGTAGAAACTAACACAATATAGTAAAGCAACTATACTCCAATAAGAATTAATTTAAAAAAAAGAGTTAAAAAAAAAAAGGCAGGCAATAACAAGTGTTGGCAAGGAGTGATTAGAACAAGTGAAACCCTCATATATTGCTTGTGGGACTATAGGATGGTGCAGTAGCTTTGGAAAACCATTTGGCAGCTCCTCAAAAAGTTAAACCCAGAGTTACCATAGGAGCTGGCAACTCCAATCTTAGATATATATCCAAGAGAATTGAAAACGTATGTCCACGCAACAATTTGTATGCAAATATTCACTACAGCATTATGTATAATATCCCAAAGTGCAAACAACCCATCAACTGATGAACGAAAAATAAAATGTGCTATGTTCATACAATGGAATACTGCTGGGTCATAAAACAGAATAAAGCACCGATAGATGCTTCAACAAGAACGAATCTTGAAAACAGCATGCTAGGTGAAAGAAGCCAGACACAGAAGACCACATATGTGTGCTTTCTTTTCTAATAAATATCCAGAAGAAGTGAATCAAATCCATAACACAGAAAGCAGGTTAGTATTTGCCAGGGCTGGGGGGAGAGAGGAATGGGGAGTGATTGTAAATAAGCATAAGGTTTCTTTTTGGGGTGATGAAAAATTTCTGGAATTCGAGAGTGATGATGGTTGTACAACTCTGTAAATATGCTAAAAATCACTGATTGTATACTTTAAAAATAGTATGGTATATGGATCATACCTCAACTGTTTCTGTCACAAAGACAATCAGATCTCTGTCGTTGACTTGCATACTTTCAGCCTGGTGTGCAAGAAAACGAGCAGGAAGTACTCTGAAATATCCCAGCAGCAAACGTTTCCCAGACAACTCAGAAAAGAAAGCTAAGTGGATACATTTCTTTGATCTGAAGAGTGTCTTCTGATCTCTGTCAAAATGGCAAGACAATATAGGTTGCTGTTTCTTTCCTCCCAAAACCAACCTTGGAGAAACTATTAAACACACACATATACACACACATACACACTCACACACATGGGTGTGGCTTCTATAAACTAAGAATAGAAAGCAATAAAAAAATTTGGAAACTCTAGCCTAAACCTGTCTTGATGTGGCTGTGGGAATATTAGTGATTCTAGCCTGCGTGATGGCAGCTGCAGGGGCACTAAGAGATCAGGGTGGAGGAAAGATCTCAAGTTCCGCTCCTGGTTCTTCCCCAAAATGCTCTGAAACAGTTATTATCTCCCCCTTCACCACAGAAATCCTAGGTCACTGGTGTCTGAGGGCACCACAAGTCGCTGCTGGGCTGAGGTGTTGATGTATACTATATGTATGCATGTGTAACATATGTACGCATACATATGTAATATATACAGATATTTATACATCTTGAATTTATTAATTGCACTTTTCAGATTTTTGCTAGGTATAATATGTAGTGAGAGAGAAGAAACCAAAACACAGAACACACCATCTTTTTCTGCACATTTTTGCGTACATATGGAAAAAATATTGAAAAAGTAGACCATGAATTAGGCCATAAAAGAACCCTCAATAAATTCCAAAGGAATCAGGATCACATACACCATATTGACCGTGTTTTTCAGCCATAATGCAATAAAACTAGAATTTAAGAATGCAGGATGACCACAGAAATGCCATATGTCTGGAAAACTATATATTTTCCAACCTCTATAGGTTGTAGAGGAAATGAAAAAGGGAAATTAAGAAATTCTTAGAACCGAATGATAATGAAAACATTTCTCCATAACCTTGATAATCCAATAAAAAACACTTCCGTTGTGACTGGTGCTGTACTTAAGTTGCACAAGCTGGAACCTCTTACCTGAGGATGAGGTTGCACGGTCTTTAACATTGAGTCCATAAGGGATTTGGACTTTTCTTTTTTTTGGTTGTGCCACGTGGCATGCGGCATGTGGGATCTTTAGTTCCCTGACCAGGGATCGAACCCGTGCCCCCTGCAGTGCAAGCGTGAAATTTTAATCACTGGACCACCAGGAAAGTCCTGGGATTTGGATTTTTAAGGAGACTAAACTCTGGTACACGTGGTCCAACCATTAAGAGTTTGCTTTTTTTTCCCTGAAAAATCAATGCTTTTCTACACTCGATGAAGAAATAACTCGGTGATGTGTTTTTGGAAATAATCTTAATATCACGTCCACATGCTTAACACAACAAGAAGAGATGCTTTCCATGCCAGCAGCAACCAAAGAGGAGACAGGAATTCATACTCGGCTCCTTGCCAAGCGGAAATGGAATCTTTCAGAACGAGTGTGACACACGCTGGTTGGGGTAACCTGGTAACAAGCCCTGGAAAGAGACTTTCCTGGGAGAACTGCCCATGATTTCTTGTCCTTGTTCTGGCTTGTTCATTACTATCTGAGAGAGCCACCAAATATTCACTGCCATTCTCAATGACACAAACTGTTAGTGAGGAATTTCTAATTTAGTGTACTAAGTGGACCAGTACTGTTTCTCCCTGCCAGACATGCCCCACTTTTGACAACAGCATCCTAAATTTTCTATGGAAAATGGCCCTTCCTTGCTCCCAGCCTGTGTCATTCATGCGGCTGTCATTCTAAGTTTGAAGGATCGGGACAAATCCAGGCCTGTCCTGTGGGTCCGGCATTTCCTGGGACAGTGATTGGTTTAGATTTAGGAGGATGGATCTGTAATCAATCTGCCCTTTGGGAGAGTTTTGCAAGATTTTTGTTGAAAGAGACACTCTCTGTCCTTTTGGAAACATAGGCAATAAGGCATGTAAGTCTGGAGGACCTTGGGGTCATCTTTGCTGCCACATGGACAGAGGGCCTAGAATTAAGGCAACTCAGGAAAAACAAAACCAAAACCAAAAATGGAGCTAAAAGCTAAAGAAGCACTTGTTCTTGACTTCTTTTGGGCACCTAGATCCAGCCATGCCTGCAACTGGAAGTGCCTCTGAACTTTCTGATTATACAAGTCAATAAATTCTGTTTTAATTTTTAATTATTTTTGGCTGCATTGAGTCTTCGTTGCTGCGCATGGGCTTTCTCTAGTTGCGGTGAGGGGGGCTACTCTTCGTTGCAGTGTGCGGGCTTCTCATTGCGGTGGCTTCTCTCGTTGCAGAGCACGGGCTCTAGGCACGCGGTCTTCAGTAATTGTGGCACGCTGGCTTCAGTGGTTGTGGCGTGCAGGCTCAGTAGTTGTGACACACAGGCTTAATTGCTCCGCAGCATGTGGGATCTTCCTAGACCAGGGATCAAACCTGTGTCCCCTGCATTGGCAGGCAGATTCTCAACCACTGAGCCACCAGGGAAGTCCAATAAATTCTGTCTTCAGATTAAGCTAATTTGAGATTTATCACTGGCAAGAGAGAGCACCGGCCAATACAGCAACTAATGAAAAATAAGAAACAAAACCAGTTGGATTTGGAGCCAGACTCTTGGCTCAACCTATACATCACTAACAAACTATGGATACCTTCTTAAAAGAAGGGACAACACTGGCCTGTTCACTGATATAAACAACTGCTACTCCTAATTTTAAAATGTGTTTTATTTTGTTTACCAAGCAGAGAACCATAATAACTTTTAAAATATATTGAATTTTAAAATAAATTTGGAGAGCTGTCTACTCACCAAAAAGCCATCAAACATCCTACAGACGCTGCTAGTTTGAGAAACCTAGGCTGAGGTTTTCCCACTGTGTCCCCATCCCCCCTTCCACAGTGGATTTACAACATTCCAGTTCTGTTTGGAAGTATGTCTCTTCAACCCCTTTTCAAGACGCCTGTTGAAAACAAACGTTAACCGGGAAATGAAGAGACTTTCCTTTACGGAAACACGTTGGCCCTTGTGTTGGTTTATGGGCTAATGTATTGGTTGTTCTTCAGTGCTGCCATCTTGAAATTGGCCATAAATCACAGTTTCTGCTCCTCTGAGAAGGGTGTTATCAAGAAAAGACTACAGGACTTAGGAAAGGGATGCAGAACATGTGTATTAAAATCTGAGCATCTTTGTATGCGTGAGTGATTTTTGGCAGTGCAAAACCAGATTACGTATCAATAGTTACATGAAGAGAGCAGAAGTACTTAATGAGAATTTTAAACCTCTTCTTGCTGTCATTCTTATTTGCACTTGAAAAGAGCTGTCAGTCAGGAAATTTTCTTTTTCCTTTGGTTACTGGAGAGATGACTTTCTTGAAAAGATCTATATCTCTTTTTTAGGCTACAACATGCTTCACGACTTAAAAGCGCTCATCTTCTTGAAATCATGTGGGCTTCATTTTCCAAGCCTTGAATTAGAGGGTTATTGCCCTGGATAAAAATGTATCCACAGGGAAAGGATTATTTGCAATTCAGAAATGTTAGCCTCGTTCCTCTGGTGGCAGCCAAGTAAGTTGGGACCGATATGGTAATCTAATTTATAGTTTTAAAACCATAATTGTTTTGGTTAAAGTAACGTGAAGATGAGTCCTTTTCCTGACAGCTCAGCGGGTCTCCCAAGCTGTGATTGTCAAAATGGTAGAGACTGACAAAAAAAAAAAAAAAAAAAAAATCAATTCTATGGCACAGTGAAACCTATTGCCGTGGTTTCTCATTAAAAAGGAAAGAGGAAAGAACAAGTGAAATCCAGGACTCCTGAACACATCCATAAGGTGTGAAAAGCAGCAAAGAATCTAAATCAAACTGAATTTAAAGATTTCTCTTCTAAGAGAAGCCCACACCCAACCTCCCTACCAACCCAGGGTTCAGACATTTAATTGTCGATTAGTAAAACTGCCAAGCTCTTCCTTTGTCTTTGCTTTAACCATGGCCATCAGATGCTTTTTTTCCTATGGGTATTCTTGGTATTTCAATTCTGAATTTAGTCTGCCTTGGCTTTGCCAGTTCCTTTTGGCAGGCGGCAGTTACAGGTGGCTGGGCGCCTGGAGCTCCGTGCTGTCCCTCCTGGCCTTCCTGCCTGGTTTACAGTAAGACTCCCTGGTTAGTTCTCATGCTGAATAGCCCTGAACTCTCTGCCCAAGTCGCATGTGCTTTGCTCTCTGAGCTCCCTAACACGGCGCAGCACTGACAGCCTCTGCTCTCAGCCGTCTTGGGAAAGGAAAGTGACAGGACCTGGGGACCCCTGCCTCCCCATCACTCTGGGGCCAGGGGTGCTCGCATTTCCCACCCAGCCTCCTGCTGGTGTGCACATTGCAATGTGATGCCCGACACCTTCAGTCCTGCTCTCCATAGTGGGCATGGAGCAAGGTTCCCTTCAGGCATGATCCACATTGCCTGCCCTCACCCACCCCCTAGTCTTAAGCTAAGGGAACAGTTTGTAACTCTCATTTCATGGTTCTTTGAAATAATATGGTGATGTGGTATAGCGGTCTTTGTGAAGTTTCACCCAGTTTTGTGACTTTGGGCTACTTAACCATAGTTCCCACTTGGCAAGATCTTTGTGAGGACCGAGAATAAAGGCTACAAGTCTCCAGGGACCTGATGGTACTGAGAACGGAGGGCCAATTTCATGAGCACAGGTTTTTGTTTTGTTCTCTTTTTTTTCTATGTACAAGATACTTGCCATAGCTTTATTTATAATAACAAACTAGGAGAGAAACAAACGTATAGCCAAAATGAATTGGTGAAGTTACAGCCCAAACATAGTGACTAAGTCATCTTTAAGACCATGCTTTGAAGAACATTTAACAATGGAGGAAAATGTTTATGTTAGGTTAAAAAAAAAAAAGTTGAAAGACCAATTATTCCATGTATTTAACAAATTGTGCGTATCTTTGTATTTGCGTAATAATAGAAAAATAACTGAACGTAGTTGTCTTGATTGGCAAGATTTGGAGTAATTTACGCTTTCTTTTTTTCTCTTTAAAAGTATTTTTTAATTAATTTTTATTGGAGTATAGTTGCTTTACGATGTCGTGTTAGCTTCTACTGCACAGCAAAATGAATCAGCCATACATATACATATAGCCCCTCCATTTAGGACACCACAGTGCATTAAGTAGAGTTCCCTGTGCTATACAGTATGTTCCCGTCAGTTGTCTATTTTATACATAAGTATCAATAGTGTATATGTGTCAATCCCAATTTCCAATTCCTCTCATCCCACCCCTTTCCCCTTCGGTATCCATACTGTTTTATTATCTTAAGAGGCAGAAATGACATTGACTTGACTGTTTTTTAAAACATTTCTACCCCTAAGGCACGCACTGACTGTCGGAGCCCTTTTAACTTGATCCCTCCTAACCTGGAAAGTTCCTTCCTTTCTTTACACGCAGCCCTGTATATGTAGGACGACGTGCCCCCTCATGGCCAGCCGAGAGTTGCAGCTAATTTCTGTTTCTCTCGCTCAGGCATTTTTTTTTTTAAGATGCAAAATCACTTCCTAACCTACATGCTGGGAGGTGTGTTAGGAGAGGGTTGAGGCCACTGAAGATGAGATGCAGAGGTTGCCTTCAAGGAATTAAGGTAACCAACCATCCCGGTTTGCCCGGGACTGAAGGATTTCTTGGGACCCAGACCAAGTGCTAAAATCCAGCAAGTCCTGGACAAACCAGAACACATTGTTACCCATAGGTTTATCCCATTCACTGTTGCTGCATGGAGAGCAGGCCTCTACCGGGGTTAAAATACAGGGCTGGCAGCTTACATGGGAACAAGGATTGATAAAAGTCTGGAGAATGGTGGGATTTCCTGAAAGGGCAGGTATAAACAGGGCATCAGATCAGAGGCAAGTCGGGGGAAGTTGTTAACATAAGGACACTAGGTCCTTCAACTGCGTCTAAACAGCAAAGTGCTGGACACTGTGATGTGGTTTCATCTCAGTTCCTCTCAGACTGGTCTTCATCTAGGGAAGCCCTGTGTAGATTTATGAACAATGGGATAATTTTTCTGTTTTAGCAAGACTAAAGGAGGTTTCTGTCTCCACCATTACATATCACAGAGCCAAAATGGGAAACTCAAGTTGCCCTTTTCATCCTCCAGTGCTTTGCCGACTTAAATGTTACAAACAAATCGCAGATTAATATCCCCTAACTAATCGCTGGAAGGTAAGAGAGTAATTATGGGTTAGTCATGCAGAGTAGAACAGAAGTAAAGAAAGGCACCATGTGCAACGGAAATTGGAAGGAAAACTAAGAAGGTAGAAACTGCAGTCACCTGGCTGGCAATCGGCCAGGACCACACAGTGAACTCCCACCCCTCAGGTGCAGGTGTCTTAAGGAGAGAACCAGGGAGAACTTCCAGCCTTTGAAATCACTTTTCAGATTACCCGAGAGCCACCCCTGTTGGTCCCGGGAGGTTGCCTTTGCCAGGACTTGTCTAGTTGAGTCCTGCCCAGTGAGTCAGAGCAGATCAGGTTGTGGTCATGCTGCATGCACAGAGAAGTTCTCAGCTTGTTATTATTAAACAGTGGTTTTCAACTGGGGGTGATTGGCCCCTGCGGGTACATTTGACAACGTCTGGAGACAGTTTGGTTGTCCCAACTTGGCGAGTGCTACTGGCATCTAGTGTGTGAGGCCAGGGTTGCTGCTAAACGTTCCATGATGACAAGACAGCCCCTCCAACAGAGAAGTATCCAGCCCCAAAGGTCGATGGTGCCAAGGCTCAGGGACACTGGAGATGGCATACAGTGGCACGTTCTTCTGGTCTCGTTTTTCTCCAACACGGACGATGAACAACTGATTTAAACTTTCATATTGCTGCATTGGAATGGTATCCACACTTTTCCAGAAATGTTCAACAAAAGCAGAATATAGAGTATAGGGAGTGTGATATTACGAGACTGATAATTTGGAGCAACGGAAAGAAATGAACTAGCTCTGTTACTGTAAATCAGTGCCCTTCTTGGTCAAGGGTTCAAATCCAGGATCGTAGGTCTGTGGTCAAATCCAGAAGACTGCTGACTCCATCTAAAAGGAAGGTGGAAATATAGAAATAAAGCACTATGGAAAAATGTGTAGCCACAAATCTGTGTTAATTTACACATGGTGGTTTACAGTTCACCTACTCAGATAGAATTGATTTAGCTTTTAAACATGACCAACAAGGAAATATAGGAGATGAGATTGAAGCATCTAATAATGCCAGAAAGTAAGACAGTGCTCAAATAAATTAAAAACATACAGTGATAGGGATATGCCAAGGGGATACATGAGCCAACTGCAAGATTTCCCAATGGCCAAAGCTGGAAGGAATAATTTGAACAACAAAATAAATAAGGAAGTATTGGATTATAAACCAAATTGTAAAATAACTATCTATGAGTCTGTGTTAATATAAATAAATGGGGAAGAATAAATATTAATAAATCTATTTTGGGTTAGAGGATAAGAATTTTTTTTTAATTTATTTATTTTTGGCTGCGTTGGGTTTTCATTGCTGTGCGCGGGCTTTCTCTAGTTGCGGTGAGCGGGGGCTGCTCTTCGTTGCGGTGTGCGGGCTTCTCATTGCGGTGGCTTCTCTTGTTGCGGAGCACGGGCTCTAGGTGCGCAGGCTTCAGTAGTTGTGGCTTGCAGGCTTACTTGCTCCGTGGCATGTGGGATCTTCCTGGACCAGTGCTCAAACCCATGTCCCCTGTATTGGCAGGCAGATTCTTAACCACTGCGCCACCAGGGAAGTCCAAGGATAAGAAATATTTTTAAATTTATTTTTTTAAAGCTGCCTCTTAGAGTGAATTCCCTGGTGGTCCAGTGGTTAGGCTCTGCGCTTTCACTGCCGAGGGCCTGGGTTCAATCCCTGGTCAGGGAACTGAGATCCTGCAAGCCCTGCCATTCGGCAAAAAAAAAAAAAAAAAAAAAAAAGCCGGTTAGAGATGCGTTAACACAAACTCTGGAGTCTGATCACATCCTCTCCTACCTCCACCACTCCTAGCTTGGTTGTCTGTGGCAAATTGCTCATCTTTCTGGAGCGCCCCCCCCCCCGCTTTTTTTTTGCATATGTAAAAGGCAGATAGTAATAGTATTCACCTCACTGTTGTACAAGGATTAAAGGAGATCATCCCTGCCAATCTCTTAGTCTGGTGCTAGCACAATTTAGGAATTAAACAACTTCACTTTCCCTTCACTCCGTATCATTTGTCTGTTGTCATGTCTTTCTCACCACTAAACTGTGAAGTCGGTAAGGGCAGGGTCTGGGCACTTTATCTCTGAAGCATCAGCGCTCACCACATAGTGGTTTTAAACAAGCCCATGCTGAGGATGAACCAATGAGTGAAGGGAGGTGTGAAAGTGATGGGAACTGTGATCCTACTGACTGCAGACTCGATGAACTGGGAGTCCAGAGCACTGGGGTTGAGGCCAGTAGGGAGGCAGCTGCCAGTGTAGGACTCTAATTGGAGGGAGTGCTGGCTTTGGCTGTGACTGCGTTTAGTGATCCTCCTATTTCTGACTTGAGGGAGGCATGCAGGTTGCCAGGCTCTACCTGCCTGACTCTTGGAGCTGCAGAGTCTGTGAGCTTCTTCTTTCCACCTGTGAGTAGCAGGTAAGCTGCAGAAGAGCTTACTGTCACAATGGAACTCAACACGAAGGGGGTCTATAACATCTGAATGTCCTATAAACAACAGTCGTTAAAGGACGTTGTTTAGAAAGTATTGCAACATACTTTGAGCCAATTACCTTTCAGAAGCCAAAAGCACACCCGTAGGAATTCTCTGGTGTGGTTGGATTTTATAAATATATTCATATATACCCACGTATATAATTTCTCAGTGTAAACAAATTACACAGGGGGTTTGTACATCTTCTTTTGAAATATGTCTTAGATCCTAGGACCACTATAGAACAAAATGCTTTACCAGTAAACTTTTATTCTTCAATAACAGTCTTTTGAATTGTGTTTTAACTTCAACAAAGGTAATTCTTATTCCTGGGATTTTAGTCTGAAAGGAGCCTTCCTTGGATAACAGAGGTATGTTTTCTAGTTCTTTCCTTTATAGCCACAGAAGGTGGGCATTGCATCCAATTTAATCCTGCTTCATGACCTTTATGAATTAATACTGCATGTACTTGGACTTGATAGATTTTCTGGGTGTGTAAACAGTCACAAAAGTAGGCTTCATGACAGTGGCAAAGCAGGCTAGCTACCAATGTCAACTTTGCCATTGAAGTCCTTAATTCTCTGTCTATTTAGACGCAGCAAGACAGTGTCACAGCTGGCTTAGAATGTGATTGGTGCGTCTGTTTGAAATTCCAGATTTTCCATCACAAGGTGTTGGATGTGATAAATGGGCTGGGTTCCAATGGTTAATAACTGCTCTCAAGGACAGCTAGAATATACTTCAGGCTGAGTTAGGATGAGATACCAAGACCCTGTATGTACTCTCAAGCTCCAAGCAGCTGTACATATTCAAGGGTATTTTTTTCCAAATACGAAGGTTTTTCATTGCCTTTCTTAGCCACGCCCACCCTCAGCTTTCCTCCCAGGATTCTGACAACTGTGCTGTGTAGGTTGCTCATCATTTTTTATTATCTAAACACACCCTTCAGCATTTAAAATAAAGATGTCTGTGTTATTTAGTCAAGAGGATAAAAAGTATGTACTGTGGAAGACACCTAAAAAGTGGTTGAGGATTTGAGCTGTAAGATTTCCTTGTGACAAATGTCTCCCTATTTTTCCTGGCAATTAATGTCTCCTTTAATTCTTGCCACTAGCTGGTGCTAGGATACCATTTACTAAGCATGCATTTACACTGAATCCTCCCCGATCCTTCACCCTAAGTGGGTTGTTCCTCTTTGTTTGACGTCATGCCCTTATGTCATTTCCACTGTCTGTATGTCAGGGTGGAGCAAGCAGGTCTTCCAAGCCTGCCACCCTACAGCTGCGCTTACAAACAGAAGAGATTCCCTTTTGGATGAGACAAACTTTAAAGTCTCTTTCGACACTACAATTTTCTGATCTCATTATCACTTCCAAGACATAAACTTATTTTTATTACTCTCGAATCTTACAAATAATGATTTTTTTGGTTTTGAAGACAAAGGCAACCTAACAAAAATATTAATCCCCAAATTCATGTGGTTAAAGCCCTCCTTGAAGGAAGCAACAGAGCTAGATATCCAGACGCTTTTTATTTTACAGTTTTACACCGGAACATTTATATATGATGCAATTAGCATTTATATCAATATATTTTCTTATGAATTCACCATTTTACTCTCAATCCCATACTGCAGGGCTCTTCTCTTCCTCTGTTCTGTATTTATGTTTTCCCGATTCACTGCATTTTTCTTTTTCTTGTCTTACTGTGTTTTCCTGGACTCACAATGTTGCGTAGTAATGATGACAGCAGATATCCTTGTCTTATCCCTGATAGCAAAGGAAGACCTTTCACCATTTCACTATTAATGCATTTGCTGTAGGTTTTTAATTTGCTACGTTTTGTTGTTAATGCATATTCAATTTTATCAAATGCTTTTTTGCATTTATTGAACCAATCATATGATATTTCTCTTTACTTTCTGAATGTTGTGAATGCATTAATTTTTTAAAGGATAGACCAATCTGACATTCATACAAACCCATTTTGGTTTTTTACCCATTTTATATAGAATGCTAGATTTCGTTTGATGATATTTTTTAATAGGATTTTTGTCTCCAGGTTCACGAGCAGATTGGCTTATTTTCTTTCTTTCTTGTCTGTCTTCTTTGGTGTAGTGTTGAAGTTCTGCTTCCCTCACAAAATAAGGTCAGGGAATCCTCTCTTTTCTGTGAAAGAGTGTGTGTGAGATTTGAATAATGTCTTGTATGAATGTTTGGTGAGAGTCACCAGGAAAGCCATCTGAGTCTGGATTGTTTTTTTTTTTTTTTGCAGTACGCGAGCCTCTCACTGCTGTGGCCTCTCCCGTTGCGGAGCACAGGCTCCGGACACGCAGGCTCAGCGGCCATGGCTCACGGGCCCAGCCGCTCCGCGGCATGTGGGATCTTCCCGGACCGGGGCACGAACCCGTGTCCCCTGCATCGTCAGGCGGACTCTCAACCACTGCGCCACCAGGGAAGCCCGAGTCTAGAATTTTTAACGGAGAAATTTTTTACTCCCAATTCAATTTCTTCAATAGTTGTAGAAATTGTCAGGTGCTATATTTCCTCTTCTTTTAAAAAAATTTATCGAAGTATAGTTGGCTTACAATATTATATTAGTTTCAGGTGTACAACATAGTGATTCAATATTTTCATACATTACACATCATACAAAATCATTATAAAATATTGACTATACCTGTGCTGTACATTACATCCTTGATTTATTTTATAATGGGTAGTTTGGTCTTCTTAAATCAATTTTGCTAGGTTATTTTTTTATTAAGAATTTGTCCATTTTGTTTAAATATTCAAATTTATTGTCACACAATTATTTATCATATCTTATTTTCTATTTAATGTCTATGACACTGACAGTATATCCTTTTTTTGTGTGTCTGTGTGTGTTTTTTTGGCTGTGACACATGGCTTGTGGGATCCCCGACCAGGAATTGAACCTGGCCCTCAGCAGTGAAAAGCGTGGAGTTCTAACCACTGGACTGCCGGGGAATTCCCACTGTATCCTTTTTTTTTCATTCCCGGTATTGGTTACTTGTGAATTCTTTCTCTGCATTTTCTTTTTTTTCCCAAATCACAGAGGTTTGTCAATGTTATAATTTTTCAAAGAACTAATTTTTGGTTTTATTGATTCTCTCTATATATTTGTTTCCAATTGTTTCTGTTCTTTATTATTTCCTTCCTTGTGATTTTTTGTGGGGTTATCTTTCTACCCCACCACTAATGTCTACTGATAAATTAATTGCCATTTTTAAATAGCAATCACTTTACTGGTAATAAATACATTGTTTAACTTTAACTCCATAACTGGTTTGGTTGAGTAGAGTATAGCATGACTTAGGCCAAGGCTGACATTTTGATTCTTCCTTAGGCTGACAAATTTCCTTCAAGTCCATGGCTGTGGTTCAGCCACCTTACAGAGGTCACTGAAAGTGTTCGGCAAATGTGTGGTCTTTCACCATTACTGGAAAAACAACACAGAAATTCATGCCCTACCATCTGTTGATAACTTCTGTTATCTTCAACAGGTGAAGAATAGCAGATTTTATGATAAAAAAGCACAGAAGAAAAGGTTCATCTGTTGGTAAAAATATGCTGACAGTTCCATTTCTGTTTGAGTTTGATGCATATATCACTTTTCAAAATACTTAAGAAATTTTCACAAATTGAGTTTCATGTTATTATACTATCATCATTATAAATTCTTTAAAAATCATTGAACTAAGTTCAGAAATATCAATTATTGCATAATTACTCTGAATTACTGTATCTAAAGTGTCAGCTCTGGTATTTGTAAAAGTAACTTAGAGCAATTCCCCCTGTTGGGGATAAAGGACAGAAAGTGTTCTCAGGGGCAATGTTTTGTGACACATGGGAGCCACTGTGTTTGTCAACAGCAAATATTAGATCCTCCTGTTCCCAGCTGTATCTGGTATATAATACTGCAACTGAAAGTGAGGGGAAGCAGATGGTCTTGCCTGCTTGACAGACAAGAACAGTTTACTCTTCCTGGCTTCCTGTATAACTTTATGCATTGCACCGGGGTTAAGATAGAAATGTGAGTAGGGTGGTTAGAAAACTCTGAAATGACGGGGCTGAAAGAAGGTAACAACTCTCTCCCATAATGTTGACTAGTAACTTTTAGAATATTCTGGAATTTTAGCCTATCAATTTTCAGACAAGGTGCTGAAAATTTGAAAAAGATGTTATCTTACTTTAACAATGAATATCCAATGAACCACAGCATCTATCATTTCAACTGAGGCAAAAACATAATCAACCATAGATGTTGGGAAAAATTCTGTCACTCACATAGTATGTCAAGATAATTTCCAGATGGATCAAAGATCTAAATATTATAAATTATGTAAGTGCCAGAAAAGAAGTAAGTAAATTCCCTTGTAGTGTGGGAGTGGAGAAAAGCACTATTAATTACAACTTGAAATCCAGAAGCAATAGAAAAAAAAAGATTGTGAATTCAACTACCTGAAACAACCAAGACCTTCTAAAAGATGAAAATAGTATAAGCAAACCCAAAAGACAAATAATAAACAGGGAAAAGTAGTTGCAGCTTATATCACAGATAAAGAATTTATAGAGAGCACTTCCAAAAGTTGAGAAGAAGGAGAGTGATTTTATTTATTTTTATTTTGGCCACACTGTGTGGCTTTCAGGATCTCATTTCCCTGATCAGGGACTGAACCCGGGCCATGACAGTGAAAGCACAAAATCCTAACCACTAGACCACCAGGGAAATTCCAGTGATTTTTATTTCAATGGATGAAAGTTACCAACAGTTCATAGCAAATGAAAAGCAAATGGTCTTTAAAGATATGCAAAGATGCTCAACCTTACTCATAATAGGAGAAATGAGAAAACTACACTGAGATACTATTTCTCACCTATCAAACAGACAAAAATTGAAAACGTTGACACCAAACACCATAGGCAAGGGTGTGGGGGAAACTAATTCTCATGCATTCTTGATAGGAATATAAAATAATATGAACCCTCTGGGGAAGAATTTGACAATATCTAGCAAAATTCCATATGCATTTATCCCTTGATGCAGCAATCCTATTTCTAGAAATCTATCTCAGTGATACATTTGAGACACATAAACAAACAAAATGACACATTCATAAATTATTCATTGTAACATTCTTTATAAAATATTGGAAACAACCTAAATATACATCAACAAGGAAACGGTTAACTAAATTATGAAAAACCCAGACAATGGAGCACGATGCGGCATGAAAAGGATGAGGCAATATCTCAGTATACATACTTATATGGAGTGCTATGCATAGGATATATTGGTAAAAGAAAAGAAAATATCACCTGCAAAACAGTGTATATGGTGTATCACCTTTTGAGTGAAGGTGGAGAGGAAATACACACACACACACATTCTTATATTTTTAAAAGGAAACACAAGAAGGATAAATCAGTGGGGAAAACATTGGGAAGAAGAGGGAATGAGAGGCAGAAGCAGGAAAGGAAATGAGACTTCTCTGAATATATCTTGCTAGACAACTTTGACTTTGGAATCATGAAATATTTTACAAATTCAAAAAAGAGAATTAAATCAAAAGGAGAGGATGGGGGGGTTGCATTTCCTGAAAATTGAAAACAAATCAAAACTAGTACTAAATTATACATCAACTTGATATCATACCACCAAAGATAAAAGAGCTATTTCAAGTCCCTTTTGGATGCAACATTTGGACTGTACATCGTTAGTGGAAAATATTCTAAGGTCAAAAATAACCGCAAAGAAAATGTAAACTTCATTCAGTAGTCTTCTTGTTAGTAACAATATTGACACTGCAATTTTGAAATTATTATATGTGTATTATATTTTAATGAGTCATTACAGCAATAAAAATTGTTCTTAGGAATCAAGATTTTTAGTATAACAGAAAAGACACACAAATATAAAATTAAAGAAGTTAAGAGAAACACAAATGATGTTAAGTTTGAAGTGGAAAAATCACTATGAATATTCTAGACTTTTTCTTTTTGGAAAATATACACTTTCTAAATCAATTAACAGAAGCAATAACAACTCAGTAGCAACGAACACACCATTTCCTGCTAAAACAAACAGGGCTTCGTAGAGAAATGGCTGAGTCCAAACTGGAGGTGGGAAATGTATGAGTTGATCCTGGGGCTTCTTGTGCCAGAAAGCAAGAAAGCCACCAAAGACAAGCCTTAGGGGCATGTCGAAAACCCAACTTGTGAGGTTGCCGTGGCCTCAAGTGGAACAATCTGTGCATCAGAAAGAATAACAACTAGGACTGATCAACACATGACAAATATATAAGAATCAGTGAGTTCATAACGGTAATGAATGAGAAAGAGGAATAGAGCTAGCAGCTCAGAAAAATTCATTGGACACCATTGAAACCACTGCTGGTAGCTGGGGCACCAACTCTGTTATGAACCAAATGTTTGTATCCCCCCAAATTCATATGTTAAAACCCTAATCCCTAATGTGAAGGGTTTTAGAGGTGGGACCTTTGAGAGGAACTCAGGTTGAGATAAGGTCATGAGGGTGGAGCCCCCATGATGGGATTAGTGTCCTTATAAGAACAGGAAGAGACCAGAGCTGTCTCTCTCTCACTCCATCACATGAGGACACAGCAAAGAGGCGGCCATCTACAAGCCAGGAAGAGGGCCCTCACCAGACACTGAATCTGACGGCACCTTGATCTTGGACTTTGCAGCTTCCAGAACTGTGAAAAACAAGTGTCTGTTATTTAAGCCACCCAGTCTGTGGTATTTATTATAGCAGCCTGAACTAAGACAAACTCCTTACTCTGAGAATTGATAATTAAAGGGAAAGAAGTAAGCATTTATCCTTCTGGTTCTATATGAACTGTGTTTCTGGGTTCCTAAATAGTCTTAGTTGATGAGGAAAAGTTCTTCTTCACAGGAGAATTCCAGCTAACACATTTAGAAGGAATAATAGAATTTAAATGGTAGGGGAAAAAAATCGCCATGTTCAACTCCTAACTGTATAATTGGTCCAGAGATTAAACTGATGCAAAATCTAATGGAGAACGATTGACTGGGAAGTTTACAATGGAGGGATCAGACTACCGTCACCTGAGTCCACTGACCAATCTCAGTATCCCTAAATGTAGGACAGCCAGATTAGATGAGATGCCATAGAAAGTACACCTATAAATAGAATACAATAGAAAGTACCACCGTGAGGTATTCTTGTCAAAGAATCTAATCAAGCCTTTAGACCTAACTTTTAGTTTACAGGAGAAACAAGGGACAAACCAATAAGTTAAAGGACTTCAGAAGAAAGAAATGACACAAATGCAGAATGTGGGACATCCTGTAGAAAAACGGATCCAGTTTCTAAAACAAGTCAAGTGCATGAGGAGAACAGAGGGAAGGAATGTTCCAGATTAAAAAAAGACTTCAGGGCTTCCCTGGTGGCGCAGTGGTAGAGAATCCGCCTGCCAATGCAGGGGACACGTGTTCGAGCCCTGGTCCGGGAAGATTCCACATGCCACGGAGCAACTAAGCTCGTGTGCCACAACTACTGAGCTTGTGCTCTAGAGCCCGTGAGCCACAACTACTGAGCCTGCGTGCTGCAACTACTGAAGCCCGCGCGCCTAGAGTCCGTGCTCCACAACGAGAGAAGCCACTGCAATGAGAAGCCCGCGCACTGCAACAAAGAGTAGCCCCTGCTCACTGCAACTAGAGAAAGCCTGCCCGCAGCAATGAAGACCCAACACAGTCAAAAATAAATAAATAAATTAAAAAAAAAAAGGACTTCAGAGCCATAATAATCAAAGGCAATGAGTGGAGAAATTAGAGTATAAATGGACTAATAATTCTTTTTAAAGAATGTTTAAGTTAGATGACATGATGGCATTGTGGAAAATGGTCTTATATTTTAGAAACATCTACAGAAGTCTTTCAAGGTGAAATGAAATGGTGTTAAGGATATGTTTTAAATTATCGAAGGGGAGAAAAAAGAGAGGAAGGAAGAAAGGAAGGGAAGGAGAGAGGGATAAAGAATGGTTCGAAAAAGAATGTGTGACAAAATCAAAATATTGAAATTGCTAAATTGGGAGGAATGGGTCTATGGAGGTTAACTACACTGTGCTTTTGTGATGAAAACCTTTATAATAAAATGTAAAAAAGAAAACAGCAATCATTGAGGCTCTCTGCCAAAAAGATTTTGGAAGATCAGTATCTCACCTCTGGATGGACCTTCTGGGCAGGAAGGTTCCGGCTCACTGATACCAACAGTGACCTTTGCAGGCAGGCCCAGGGGAGGTCCATGCAGAGACAGAGGTGAGAGGTGCTCCAACAGGCCATGTGAGCTGCTGCGTCTTCATTACTCAGTAAAGAAACGTTTTATTTGGAAACCTCCCTTGCCTTTAACCTAACAGACTGATTCAAACAGTTCATTTAGCAGAAGTGTCTTACAGCTCCCAGACTTGCTTTGGCCACTTAAAACATACTGTGTAAAACCAAGTGACTGGTTTGTTCCTTCCCAGAAGGGAGTATTTCTTCAGTGTAGGCACATAAAAGGACCTGTTTTTATGACCTGGGCTCAAAAAAAGTTAACATAAGGAAGTTGGGAAACTCTGGGCTGTGCCTGTCGTGAGCTGTGTGAGCTTATCAAGTTCCTTCACGGTAGGTAAGACCTTGTCCAGGTGACTCCCAATCCCCTTGCTTCTTTGAACACACTGTCTTATGAGTAGTGAATGTCCTCTCATGGGACGTGCTTGAACAGAACATGAGCTACAGGACAGGACACGGAGCTAGAAGAGAATTCTAGAGTCCCCTCTGACTGAGATCCTGTGATTCCCTGACTCACTCGTCAGTTTACCACATATATTGTCCATCAGAATGTCAAATGTATGTTCTAAACCAAAAGACGGCATGGAAGTCTGTGGACAGATGAATTTTAAAAAGTTCCAAACTCCTGTTCTGTAGCTGGACGGTCATTTTACCTTCTTAACCAGCCAGGTTCGTTTGCCTGAAGCACAGCAAGCCAAGCGCTGAGACACTGAGGTTTGCAGCAGAGAAAGGTTTTATTCGCAAGGCAGCCAAGCGAGGAGATGGGAGAACAAATCTCAAATCTGCCTCCCTCAGGGCTCGGGGCTCGCAAAACGAATGGGATAAAGATTCAATGGGGAAAGGTGATTGGAAATAAGAAAAGGGTGAGGTAATCGTCGTTCTGCACAGGTACAGCTGAGCTACAGGCTTCTTCATGGGATGGATGTTCAGAAAATGGGGTGTTAGCATGTTCTAAGGGTGGAGTTTGGGGCAAGCCCCGTTGGAAGGTCAGTGGTCCTAACCAGTCTTAACCGGCTCAAGCTCGAACTGGACACACCTGACTCCAAGTTCCTGAAAAACAACTCGGGCAAACATCTTATTGTTTTGGCTACGTGATGCTTGGAGGACATGCAAGAATTTTTTAAAAGAATTAAAACGAGCTGGATAAGTGAAGGCAGGTTACGGTTCATTATTTATTAAGCAAGTTCCAGTTTAAGAGATCTAACTGGTGACTACTCTCGGTTTCAACTCCTATATGGAAGACTTCTAGCAAACACAGTAGCTTGTTTCTGCATCAATGGGTGGATATTCAGTTTTCTAGAGTGGTGATTCTGAGCATACTAGGGTGTGGTCCAAGAATTCCTGAGGGATCCTGGAAGCCCTTTTGGTGGTTGGGGGGAGATCCACTTTCCCACTTATCTGTGTAATTTTCTTCATGTATTTCAACCCCAAACGAATGGATTGGATTTGGAAGCAGATATGAGAATCCATCTATCGTCTGTTACATCAGACATTAGGAGATTGGCAAAGATAAAAAACAATGCCAACTCTTCTCACAAAATTGTTTTCGTCTTGGAATATATAGTTATTTTGCATTAAAAATGTGCTATTTGTGTTACTATGTCATGGTTTTATTACTGTATTTTAAAATGAATAGAGAACATGAAAAAAAACTTTCTCAGTTTTAGTGTCTAACACAGTGAACATTGGCAGATATATCACATAAACAAAAGCTATTTGGTTCTAAATAATATTTGAATATAAAGAGGTCTGAGATCAGAAAGTTGAAAAGCCACTGTTGTAGGGAAATGACCCTATTTTACTTCTTGATAAGCAGGAAACTAATCCTCGAGAACAGCTCTTTAAGGAAGATACGGATGAAGAAATGGAGTCTCGGAAATGAAGCTCCTTGTCCCAAGGCCCCGAGCCCCAGAAGACCTCCTCTGTCTCCTCTGCAGTCAGGATTAGTTCCCACACCCATTCTAAATCAATCACTGGCCAGGAGCACAAGCTCCATGATTGGCCTAGAATGGCTGTTTATGCATAATGGGTGTTGGGGTGTCAACTTCAGATGACCCATTCTCTTTATAGATGACAGGACTGTACAGTGATAATGGCCAGAGAAAGGTGCAGTATCTCATTATGGATCAGACGGTCCTCACTGGCTACAGCAGTGTCCATCCCCTGACATCTGCTCTCGGTGTTTGGAGATGCTCACCAATGAGTGGGGAGCTGGGAGCCAGGGAGACTTGGCACCCTATGGTGCAGCCTCGGCACCCCTCTGCCCCCTTTGACAGCCAAGCTTGGTGTCTTCATGACTGCTGGCAATGTCAGAGTTCTTTTAATACAACCCTAATTGATTTCCCAATGACATTACCTCAGCATGCAAATCTATAGCTGGAGACTATTCCCACAACAGCATGGGATGTTGTAATTTTCCAGAGCCACAGTTCACTTGAAGAAATGATCGTTTCCATTTCCTGAACACACATTCAGAGGCAAGAAAACTGTGCTTGCTTTGAAGAAAAAATTAGCATCAATCGTAGGTTATATTAAATGTCATCTGACAAACTTAGGAAAGTTAATACATGCAAATATTTGTTTGTCTCAGGCTCAATGCAAGGCTGGAGACACTTAGCCTTTATCCTAAAGGAGGCTCTTTGGGATAACGATAGATGGACTGAATTTCATGCAAAGCTCAAACGCAGAGCAATGCTGCCAGGCCACAGATTGCCCCTCCCGACTCCTCAGTGTCATTTCTGGAGGAGCTGTGGGGTTCGTAACTCAGAGCACGCATTGATCTGAGCGAAGGCAAATGAGCATCCTTCGGGTACCAGTTTCTACCATTGTCAACCAACAGTCGTCTCATTTTGGGACTTGGCTGATGTCACAAGTGGATATGTTGGGAAGAAAACACAAAAGACAAATTGGAGGATCAATATAATATCAATTGATCTTAACGGGATCCAAGGGCAGAACCAGGATTCTCAGGCTTCCTATTGATCTTACGATAAAAACCCAAATCCTTAACATGCCGTGAGGCTGAGCATGGCCTGGGCCCACCCACTGCCCAGCCTGCTCTGCTTTTCTCTCCTCTTGCTCTCTGCACCCAGCCACATCGGCCTTTGGTTCCTCAAACCTCTCCTTTCTGCCTCCGTGCCCCCCTCCATGCTGTTCCCTCCATTGGAATGCTCCTATCCCCAGTCATTGCCCCCCTAACCCTACTAGTCCTTCAGATCCAACTCAAACATTACTTCCTCAGAAGGCTTCTGTGACCCCCCTCAAGCTGGTTTTCATGTCCCTGATGTATATTTTTATCTCCTTCTCCTTCAATGTTCTTACCCACCTGCACTGCCTAGTTGCTAGTGGGTTTACGTGATCACTGCCGGTCCCTCCAACCCCAAAGACAGAAATATCCGTCCACACAGGAGCCAAGTCTGTGCTGTGTCCTGATCCGTGTCCGATACTTATCAGAGTCTTGGCACATAGCAGGTTCTCAGTAAGTATTGTTTGAATGAATGGGGGTCTGCTCACAGAACTCCTGCCTTATCTCAGAAATCATTGATTATTCTCTTTTCAGATTGCTTAGAGTGGGAGCTGGATCCTCCCTGATCTTTCCCAAGTATTCCATGTGACAGCCAGCAACTGCATTCTCCTCCACCTGTCCTGATGCACCTTTCACCCTGCTTTCTAGCACTGTCCCTGACACAGCTTGGGGCTGGCACCCTTTCAAAACACTACTCATCTTTGCGTACCAGTACTTCCAGGATCCCCTTACCCTCTATGCTGCATTGACATATACTAGCCTCCAGGATTCCAAAAATACTCCCTGTATCAGTTATCTGTTGCGGCATGACACACGACTTCAAAGGTTAGCATCTTAAAAGAACATACATTATTTCATAATTTCTAGGGACTGGCAACGGGGGAGCTGCTTAGTGGGGAGTTTCTGCCTCTGGGTCTCTCAAGAGGTTTCAGTCAAGATGTTGGCCTGGGCTGTGGTCAGCTGCAGCACTGACTAGAGCTGGACCATCCGTTTCTAAGATGGCTCACTCACATGGCTGACTGGTCAGCGCCGGTTGTTAGGAGGACTTGGTTATCCATCACGTGGACTTCTCCAGAGGGTCCTTTGAGCATCCACACATTGCAGCTGACTTCTCCCAGGCAGATGAGCCAAGAGTGGAAACAGGAAGGAAGCCACACGGCCTTTTGTGAACTGGCCTCCTAAGTCGCACTCCTCCATTTCCGCAATATTCTATTGGTTGCAAAGGTCAGACCTATTTAATGTTGGAGAGGTCTACACAGAGTGTCGATATCACAAAGTGAGGATCCTTGGGGGCCATTCCTATAGACTTACTCACTTTAACTGGATCCAGCCTCTGTTTTTGCACAGCAAACTCACTGTCCTGTCCCACACCTTCTCATAGCTTCTCATAGCACAGAATAAAATTTGTAGTCTTATCCAAACTTCTCACCTCCAGGCCCTGTGCGATCCAGTCCCTCCCCACCTCTGCATCCTCATTTCCTAACTCTTTTCTCTTTCACTCACTCCACCAGGTACACTGGCCTTCTTCCCTTTCCCCAAAACACCAGACTTCTTCTAGGACCGTGCATGGCTCTCTCTCACACTTCGTTTCATTTCTCTGCTCAGATGTCCACCACTTCCACCTCCCCAGAGGTCTTCCACGACCACAGTGTTTTGGACTAGCGCCCTTTCCATCCCTCCACTATCCACCCCTTCCTCTGCTTTGTGTTTCTGAATCGCAGTTGTCACCACCTGAAATTATATTACAGGTTCGTATTTGCCATTTGTCTCCCGGGCAACAATGTAAGAACCCTGAGGGAGGGACCTTCTCTGAAGTATTCACTCCTCTAGCCCCAATGCCTGGTACAGCTGCTGTTTGTTGAGTGAATGAATGATCGAATGAATACATCTGTCAAAAAAAAACAAAAGAGGGTTGGACTTGATTCATTGGTGGACTAGTGCTGGTCTGAGAACTGTTACTGGTTCATGAGCAGAAAGTTCAGAAATTGTGAGTAAACACTGAGAAACTTTTACGGCAGTTTGATGCTGCTGCGACATCCAAGCTCATGATCGGGAACTGGTCCTGTTGACGTGGGTAGAAAGCCTCTTCTATGGAACAGTCTGGGTGCTGTTGAACCTGCATGGTGAAGCACGTGTGGCACAAGATGGAAACGAGATGCCTACAGTTGGACCACTTTAAAATGGAGGGCATTTTATTTTATTTAATTTATTTTTTATTGAAGTCTAGTTGATTTATAATTGTGTTATTTCTGCTGTGTTCGGGTCAAGACTTTATTTTTCTCCTCAGATAAGGAGGTGCTATAACTCTGGTGTAAACGTATTAGCCAGAGATCCCAAAAAAAAAATCCAAGCTTCAGTGCTGTGCCAGAATATATTAGGTGCCATCAGAAGAGATTTTGAGATGCCCCCCTGGTCTATGTTATTTGGATGCAAAATTGTGTTTTCTCCAGTTGCTCTTTAAAAATGAGATAGGGCCATATGTGTGTAATGTTTTAAACATAATTTTGAGTCTTTTTTTGGAGCCATCTAAGATTCTATTCTTTCCTGTAATCATTGGCTTTTACCAAATTTCTTCCATATATAAGTCAAAACTGGACAGTGTTTATCCTTTTAGAACTCATCATCAGTATGAAACCAGCTGTTTGTGTGGGGACTCGTGCCTGAAGTCCACAAAGCAGTGAACAGATTCTTTATTCATTCTCGGGGCTGCTACCTTGCCTTATGGATGTTCAATGCTCTGCTTCTTGCTTCTCTCTTCCCAAGTGTTCAGAGCCCTAAGGAATCCTCCAAGTACCGTGGAGGGTTGGGTGGTAGTTTGGCTCATACCCTGGGGCTTTAGTTTCCGTGGCAAGTCGGCACCCTGAACTTCCTCAGCAGATAAGACTCATTCAAGCTTTACAGAAGGAAGTTGATTGGCCTGGAGGGTTCTGTTGAAGGGAATTGGGATTGAGGAAGAGATGAGATGCCCTATGTGCTTTTGGAAGGTGGGAGCTACGGTGGGAGGTAGACAAACCCACGTCTCTGCAGGAATTCTGTAAAACTGATTCAGGCACTGGGGTTCAAATCATCTCAAATGCACATCTAATCTCTCAGCCACACCAGCACATCCCAAATCATATACTCTTGCTTGTCTAGAGGAAACACTCGCTTTACTCCCTGTGATGTCGGTCAATGAGTCTGGGACACAAGTAGATCTGAACCAACTCATTCTGCAGAAGTGTCTCCTGAGGATGTGGCATCTTCACAAATACAAACTGGCTGATGCACTTCAGCAAGAATTGAGTCCTAAAGCAGAGGATTTTCCCCATTTCCCCTCCTTGTAGGAATCACTGCTAGAGATTCAGCCCATGGGGCCAATGATAATGGTACCAAAGAGACAGAGAAGGAGAATTCATGCACGCTACAGTCCTAACTTTCTTTTACAGAGTGGCTTGGGGCTTCTGTAGGCTCACAGAAATGCGCTGTGGGGACTCAGAGCCTGGGGGAAGCCATGTCCTCACTGGGGCACAGCTGGGAATGAGACACACAGTTGCTGATCTTTAAGAATTATAGGGGCTAAATGGTAGCTCCTCCCACCACCAATACGTCTGTCCAAATCCCCTGTTCATATCACCTAATATGCCAAATGATGTGATCAAGTTAAGAATCTTGAGAGGAGTTTACCCTGGATTATCCAGGGAGGCCTTAAATGCCATCACATGTATCCTAATAAGAGAGGGCGGTAGAGGGAGTTTGGGGATGGACACACAGAGGACAGACACACATAGACGAGGAGGCCATGTGAACATGGAGGCAGAGACCGGAGGGATGTGGTCACAAGCCAAGGAATGCCGACACCCCCAGAAGCTGGAAAAGGTAAGAAACAGACTCTTCCCTAGAACTTCCAGGGGCAAGCAGCCCTGCCAAGACTTGATCTTGGACTTGGAGCCTGCAGACTGAGAAGATCTGTTCCATCAGCTCTAGGAAACGAGTACAGGAGTTTACAGCCCGGCAGAGGAAATGGACATCAGGTAACTAATCACACAGATCTTTATTGACGATGGTCAAGGTGAAGGAGTGTGTGTTGATGCCTATGAAAGGGAGACCTGACCTGGTCTGGGGGTTGGTGGGTGCCGGCAAGTCTTCCCAGGGAAGCAACACTGAGACATAGTAGAGCCACAGGCTAAGAGCACAAATCTCAGCCTTGCCGCTGAATGCCGGGTGACTTTACACCGCTCTGTGCCTCAGTTTCCCTTCTACGAACCAGAGATAATAATAGCTGCATTGTCGTGAGGATGCGTAAAACTCACAGAACACTGCCTGCCACGTGGCAAAGGCTGTATCTGTGTCTGCCACCATTATTTGCCTCTTCAGTTGAATAGGAGTTGCTGGCTTGACAAAGTGGGCGGGTTGAGGTGTGGGGTAGAGTTTCAGGACAAGGAGAGGTAAGATGCGCGAGGCCCAGGTCTTTATCACACTTGCATGTGCATCTGGGCTTGTCTAGGATTGGAAGAGGTGTGAACATGTACTTGAGAGAGGAGGGGGTGACTGAAAAGAGAAATTTAAACTCCTGTGGCCTTCTAAGTACTCCAGAAGACTTGTTACACAATTGGTTTTCCCAACGCAGATGATTTTTGATAAAAAATGAATTGTGCTCATGTAAACCCACCCTCTGATTATTAGGATCCCTCCCACTTGCTTCCCTTGCTCTTGTGGCTCCAGGTCAGCTGATGAGAATTTTTTTTTTTTTTTTTTTGCGGTACGCGGGCCTCTCACTGCTGTGGCCTCTCCCGTTGCGGAACACAGGCTCCGGATGTGCAGGCTCAGCGGCCATGGCTCACGGGCCCAACCGCTCGGCTGCATGTGGGATCTTACTGGACTGGGGCATGAACCCATGTCCCCTGCATCGGCAGGCGGACTCTCAACCACTGTGCCGCCAGGGAAGCCCCAGAGAATTTTAATACAGGAAAGGACATCCAGTGCATTTAGTCCCAGCCCCAGCTCCTCTGCTTCCTGGCCTGAAACGGAGACCCACGAAGTGGCTGGCGGGGCTTCCCTCTGGTTACTGTGAAGTGATCCTGGAAGTCTCAAAGGACATTGGGGCCTCCTTTCCAGAAGACTTTTGGTTTCCAGAGCCTCTCTCAAGGTGTCTGATGGATGCATTCAACAGGACGAGATGTTCTGGTTTCGAGAACCCCGGGGATTGGGGTTCTAAATGTGTTACCTCTTTACTGAATGCAGAGTAAATAAAACTCACCAGCTCCCCTCACCCCGTGCTCCTTCCTACTCTGTGCCCAGGACACTCAGTTACCACGACTGAGATCCCACAGGCCAGAAGTAATGGGTATGGACCCTCCAGATGCTGGATACTTACACCCGAAAATATATTAAAATACAAAGGGCCCAGCCTGTTAAAATGACCTTAGATTTGATTTACACAGTGGTTTTAAGTGTTGCTCTCCTCAGCTCAGAGAAATTAGCAAGCAAGGAGGTTGAATGGAGATCTTTGTATGTTCACCCAACTGTTTGTTACCGAGAGGTGTCTGTGGGTTTGATCTGATGCCTAGATCTACAGATGCAGACAAGGAGGTACATAGCTGGTGCAATGTCGGCTTATTTACTGAGGGGGCTCAGGCCATGGCTGGAGGGCGGCAAAGGCTCTGACTCAGACCCTTGTCGCTGCCAGCCCCTCTTCTGGGTGGCCCCCCCGAGCTGCATGTTCCCCATCTCGTTGCTCACTGTGGCTGCCCTTTATAGCAACCAGGTTGGTGACACGGGGTGGGCTGGGATTAGCTGGGAACAGATTTCAGGGCTTGGGTCACTGAGGACAGCCTGACCTGGGGGAGCAGATCTTTCCCCCTGTAAACAGTCACGCTGTATGTGTGGGGTCCTGGGGGAGAGGGTTAGAGGCTTGCTTGCACGTCGTGCTAAGATGATCGCATTTGGAGAGCCCTCTGGGGATTGGGTTGGGGGCTGTTCAAAGATGGGTCTTATTCCCCACTTGCTTTATGTTAACGCAGCTATGGCAGGTATCCCAGCCCAGGGAGTCGAAGTGCATTTTCCTAGTGTGTCACCTTCTGGTGGCTGCCATACAAGGTACCACAAACAGAGGTGACTTAAAACAATAGAAATTTACTCTTTCACAGCTCTGGAGGCCAGAAGCCCCAAATTGAAGTGTTGCAGGACCACACTGCCTCCAGAGGCTCTCGGGGAGAATCCGTTCTTTCCCCTTCCAGCTTACGGTGCCTGCTGGCGTTCCGAGGCCTGTGGCTGTATCACTCCAGTCTCTGCCTCCATGGTTACATTGCTTCCTCTTCTGTGTCTTACAAGGACACTTACTGGATTTAGAGTCCAGCTGGGTAATCAGGAGGGTCTCATCTCAAGATCCCCAAATTAACTACATCTGCAAAGACCCTTCTACCAAATAAGGTCACATTCACAGGTTCTAGGGACTTGGACACAGAGATATCTTTTGGGGAGCCACCATCGAACCCATCCACCTAGACAGGTTCTCATCCTAACGCCCTTAGTCCCTTAAAGAAGGTTGGAGAGCACGATATGGGAAAACAAATCTACTCACTCTCTATCCTACAGGATGAAGTTTTCCAGAAGAGGGTTAAACTTCCCGTTGAGCTGCAGGAGAAGGCTCCGTTCCGCCATGTTTATGTTGTGGGCTGGCTGGCAGGCCCTGGATGCATTGACAGGCGGTTCCCACCATCCCTCAACCCATAACCCCCCCTCACTTCTGTGATTTGGTTTTGCTCTTCTTCTCAGGAAGACCCTCCCCTGGACCCTCTGCCTAGGCAATTCCGCCCGTTCTTCAGGCTCAGCTCAAATATCCCTTCATTCACATCTGAGCACCCGTGGTACTTCTTCGTCTACAGCAGTGATCTCCAGAGTTGGGGTGGGGGGCATACAACGATCATTTGGGATACAAGAGGAAGATTTGAGAACTCTTTCTAATATCCAATCTGTCTGAGGTCCACGCGTATGCAATTTATAAACATGTATTGGGTCGCGCAAAGGTATCGGACTCTTTTTTTTTTTTTTTTTGCGGTACGCGGGCCTCTCACTGCTGTGGCCTCTCCCGTTGCGGAGCACAGGCTCCGGAGGCGCAGGCTCAGCGGCCATGGCTCACGGGCCCAGCCGCTCCGCGGCATGTGGGATCTTCCCGGACCGGGGCACGAACCCGTGTCCCCTGCATCGGCAGGCGGACTCTCAACCACTGCGCCACCAGGGAAGCCCTCGGACTCTTTCTTTATCCTACAAAAACGGCAGTTTCATGTGGTTCAACCTAATACTACACTGGGAGTGAGTGCTCACGGTTTTTGCTGCTAGGGATGGAAAAGTTTTGGTCAGATGATCAAACCAACACTGCTTTACCGTGTTACTGCTTCCCCAACTCAGATCCTAAGCCCTGGAGGTGGGAAATGAAGCCTTTAATGGCTCTAGCCTCCCTCGAGCACCTAAACTTGACCCCGAGTTAGTACAGCCAGGACAATGCAGAAGCTTGGTAAGTTTGCATTTTGCTCCCGGCATGCCTCTTGGAATCTTGGGAAGTATGAGAATCACACTCTGGGTCACTGGGCTGTGAGGTGTGGAATTTGAGCCCAAACCTAGGAAAGTGACCTCTCCTTCCCAGAACCTCCCTCTCCCCCTCCCCACTCTCCCACTACTATCCCCCGTCTCCTTCTGTCAGGCTCTCCCCTGGAGGATGGGATCATGTCAAAGGCACCCAAAGCTCTCTCTACCTGCCTTACACCTGAGCTCTGGGTGGCCCTGTGTGTGGGGTGTGGGTGATGAGCAGGGCCATCGGTCTGTGTGCTGCTGCCATGGCTTTATGACTGCTGAATTCACAATAGCAAGGACTTGACCTTCCTCAACAGGAGAGGTAGCCACGTGAGTTGGGCCGCAACAAAGAGTAAGACTTCGTGATGCCATATCCCAGGTCTGTGACACAGACAAGAAGGTGCACAGAGGGAGAAGCTGGTGCTTCCGTAGCATGATTTCAGGCACCCTGCAGGGTCTCCCTTCAAAAAATCTCTTACTACCTGTCCCAGTCCCTGATTTCTGCTAGCGGTGATATTCCTTTGATTCCTGGATTTTTAAAAACAATTTATTTCTCTAGATGAGACATAAAAATTCATCCGAGTGAGCTACAGATATAATAATACCTTATACTGGGGCCCAGTGGCATATAGTGAAAGAGCCATGGATTTGGAACTGCAGTTCCTTCACCCACTATGGGGTGGCCTTGGGTAATTCAGCCATTCCAACTTTTGGCTTGCTCATCTATGAAAGGGCAACAGTAATACCCACATTTCAGAGCTGTTGTAAGGATTAGATGTACGCATGTAAGAGGATCTAGCATGTTCTTGGATGAGACGGTTGCCAAATAAACAGCAGCTCCTATGGCTGTTGTATATGGCTGTTGTATATTGCTGTTGTATATGGCTGTTGTATATTTTAAAATTATAAAACACTTTCACATGCACCTTCTATTTGCCTCAGATGCAGTGTTATGAGCTGGGCTGGACTGTGTTATCATTTTAAATGTTTAACTTGCAGTAAACTGCAAGTCAGGTTTTCCCATCCTTGACCTTGAACATGGTTCTTTCTACTCTGCTGTTTTTCCTTTTAGGTGGATCCAATGGGGGCGAGACTAGGAGCCTGGGGGAGAGGAGTGGACAAAGGGGAGGGAGGTGAGCAGACACCAGAGAAGTTCTTAACTTTGTCACGACCGTCTCTGATATCGTGTTGCCGTGTGTCTGCTGTCTGACAGCAACCTGTAAATGCCATCGCTATTTGTAAGTTGGAGATCTATGAAAGCAGTGTGCTCCTCAGGCCCCAGAGAGTTTCTCCTTTAGCCACAGACCCAAAGGACTCTCTTTATTGGCACACTTGATGAGTTATTAGAATAATTTCATCTCACTGTTGACATCTATGGCAGTGCCTGACTCACAGGAGGCACTGAATGAACGTTTGTTGAATGCTCACTCAGTAGACATTGGGATTTTATTTTCACTGAAACGTTTCTGACCACTCAAGGGAAGTGTTGAGTGAGGAAGGCATTTCAGGGTTAGTCACCATGAAGGGCAGCGAGGTTAGTGCAGCTGGGTCTACCTTTGTATTTCACTCATCCTGTAAGGGTTGGCTTTGCCTATTGTTCTAGGTCGCATTTCTTTCACCATGGATTCCTCCAACGTGAGTACAAAATTGGAATGACAGTATGGGAAGGTCTAGTAACATCTGTCCCAAAGGAAGCACGGTGGCTGCCAAACCATTGTTTGGAAGGATCAAGGGAATGGCTCAAGGTCAGAGTGGAAGAGGTGTGTGTCGCTTTCCATCTGGGATGGGCTGGACGGGCAGTGGGGGGCTGCTCTCACAGATGGGTTACTCAGCGGGTGTATTAGTTTCCTAGAGAAGCTGTAAAAAATTACCACAAACTGGGTGGCTTGAAATGACCGAAATTTATTTTCTCACATTTCCAGAGGTCACAAGTCTGAAATCAAGGCATCTGCAGGTGAATCTCACTCTGGAGGCTCTTGGGGAGCCTTCTGGCTTCCTCCAGCTTCTGGTGGTCCCGAGCATTCCTTGGCTTGTGGCCGCATCACTCTGATCTCTGCCGCCATCTTCCTATGGCCTCTCCCCTGTGCTTCACCTCTTCTGTCTATGTCTCCTCTTCTTATAAGAACACTTGTGGGCTTCCCTGGTGGTTCAGTGGTTAAGAATCCGCCTGCCAATGCAGGGGCCATGGGTTCGAGCCCTGGTCCGGGAAGATCCCACATGCTTCAGAGCAACTAAGCCTGTGTGCCACAACTACAGAGCCTGTGCTCTAGAGCCCACGAGCCACAATTACTGAGCCCACTAGCCACAACTACTGAAGCCTGCACACCTAGAGCCCATGCTCCACAATAAGAGAAGCCATCGCAACGAGAAGCCCGCACACTGCAACGAAGAGTAGCCCCCGCTCGCTGCAACTAGAGAAAGCTCGCGCGCAGCAACGAAGACACAATGCAGCCAAAAATAAAATAAATAAATTTATTTAAAAGAAAAAAGAACACTTGTTGTTGGATTGAGGACCCACCTGCTTGATCCGGGATGAGCTCATCTTGAGATACAGCCTTAACTTAATTACATCTGCAAAGACCCTTTTTCCAGGTAAGGTCACCTTCACAGGGACTGAGGGTCAGGACTTGGGCATATCTTTTCTGGGGGCCACAGTTCAACCCATTATAGGTGAGGTTGGCTCCAATTACTTTCTGAAAATGATACTGATAAAATGATGTGTGGAGAAATTCCCAATCAACGTCAAGAATTCCTTATTTTTGGGCTTCCCTGGTGGCGCAGTGGTTGAGAGTCCGCCTGCCGATGCAGGGGACACGGGTTCGTGCCCCGGTCCGGGAAGATCCCACATGCTGCGGAGCGGCTAGGCCCGTGAGCCATGGCTGCTGAGCCTGCGCGTCTGGAGCCTGTGTTCTGCAACGGGAGAGGCCACAACAGTGAGAGGCCTGCATACTGCAAAAAAAAAAAAAAAAAAAAAAAAAGAATTCCTTATTTTTTGTTTAAAAGAGGAAAATGTTGAATTTAATTTTGTGTGCCTAGCAATTATTTTTCACTTCAGAGACGGCGCCTATTATGAAATCTTTCCATTTTTGACATCTTCGCCAGAAATATTTTGGACTCTGGGTCACTGGAAGGATTTTTCTCAGAAGCCAATTTCGTATTTTTAAATTCTTTTTCTTCTGCATGTTAGAACATCTCTTCCAACTTCTGATATATCACTTTGTACTTAAAAAAAAATGCTGACTTTGAAATTCACTGCTGTATTTTTATTAGAAATAACTAGCTCCAAAACTGTTTTCATGAAATGTAGCTGACGTTTCTATCATTTTGAAAAGAAATAATAAATGAATTTTCTTCCAGTATTTTCATATTGGAAAAAGATCAGAAGGTCATTTGAAGGAAAATAGATGGGTAGAGACAAAGCACCATTGTGAAGTTACTGGCCATTTAAATCCAATTAATTTAGACCTTCTTTCTATGAGTATCACACTTGTAAGATAGAGGCGAAGTAATTCCTAGTCAGGCTCGATATTTAAATATCCAAAAAAATAATTCATTTTTACTTTTATTTTTCCTAGGGGACAAAATTCTGCTCTCTAGAAAAATGGAAATTCTTTTATTATGACCCCATTTGTCAGAACATTGTTTGCAACTCCGAAATTTAGAAACATCCTAAATATCTATCCACAGGAAAAACATAAGTACATGGTGGAATCATCATAACCTTACCCTCTCCACCAGCTACATAGATGCGTTGCAAGGAGTCCATGCAAATAAAAGTTAAAAACATTTACAACAATGCTATATCTTGATTATGGTTATGTACATATAAAATAAGAATAGTAGAAAAATATACATGTTTCCCAGTGAAATGCACCCAACATGGGAGAATGATCCCTCTGGGAAGAGAAGAAGGAAGAAACTGATGTCAGGAGGGTACCCAAGGGATGATGTGTGCGAGTTTTTATTTCTCAGAAAAAAGTTATGTAGTAAATATGAGACAATGTTAGGGCTTGCTGGAGCTGAGTGGTAGGTATACGGGGTTTTGTTATTACTCTCTGTATTTTTCTGTATGTTTAAAATATTTCATAATTAAAAAAAATAAGGGCTTCCCTGGTGGCGCAGTGGTTGAGTCCGCCTGCCGATGCAGGGGACGCAGGTTTGTGCCCCGGTCCGGGAAGATCCCACATGCCGCGGAGCGGCTGGGCCCGTGAGCCATGGCCGCTGAGCCTGCGCGTCCGGAGCCTGTGCTCTGCAACGGGAGAGGCCACAACAGTGAGAGGCCCGCGTACTAAAAAAAAAAAGAAAAAAAAGTTCCCTATTTTCCACTGACTGAAGAAACTGTGTTTTCAAAATGCACTACTGTTGAGCTGATAGGGAGACACTGCTTTTAAAAGATGACACGTGGACTAAGCAAAGGAGGGCCGGAGACACCAGCTCCCTGCTGATGCTTCGGGCATATTGTAACCCTGTAATTTTAGGCAACTGTTTGAACCTCAGTTTTTCCATCTATAAAATGGGAATAATCTCTGTCTTGCCTACTTCATGGGGATGTTGGGAGAGTAAATGAGGCTATGATAATAGAAGTAAGAAGTGGTCTTTGGAACAACTGCCACTAACGATTGATCAGCATCTGTGTTTTCAGACGGGCCCTAAACATTCATTATATCCTTTAAGGCTGATAACAACTCTAGGATGTAGGTATTATTTTCCACATAAAAAATAGCTCAGGGCTTCCCTGGTGGCGCAGTGGTTGGGAGTCCACCTGCCGATGCAGGGAACACGGGTTCGTGTCCCGGTCCGGGAGGATCCCACATGCCGCGGAGCGGCTGGGCCCGTGAGCCATGGCCGCTGAGTCTGTGCGTCTGGAGCCTGTGCTCCACAGCGGGAGAGGCCACAACAGTGAGAGGCCCGCGTACCACAAAAAAAAAAAAAAAAAAATAGCTCAGAAACGTATGGTTTTCCCATACTCTTCCTTCCAGAACCAACCCTTGCCAACAAGGAACAGGCAATGGCTTGGGGCTGGGGGAACCTACAGTGGTCGGTGACCCATGTGGCCTGGCACGGGAAGTTCTGACCAACCAGCACAACGGTGAATAGCCAGGCTAAGCAGATTCCCTTGGACATCAGCAGTCTTGGAAGTAGAGAGTGAATGAGTCCATTAGTGGCAGAAACCAAAGCTGAGAGAACACACAGAGAGATGCTGAAGCAGGGGGTGGGTGTGTTTAGGGGGACAGCACTGGCCCATGTGTCATTTGAGTTGTGAGTTAGTGGAAGTTGTAAACAAGCAGAAGCCAGGAAGCAGAGAATAGATGCTCAGAGTAGAGAATCAGTTTGTTGGTTGGTAGTGGCAGGGAAAATGAGGGGTTGAATCACCCTAACAGTGGACATCAAAAAACACCCATGTGGTTGTACCAGTCAAGGCCCCAGCAGGAAACATATGTCACCCTCAAAAGAAGGATGGAGAAGAGTTGGATAAAGGGGCAATTTACCAAGTGCAACATAGTTAAGGAAACACACAAGGGACAGTAAGACACCTGGGGCTAGCAACCATGGGAGGCCCTTTACGCTCACAGTCCTGAATAGGCAAGAGCAGGGATTGGTTACCGGAACCTGGCCAGAACTGTAGCTCCATCCAACAGGAGCTGTGGCTTTTGACAGAGAAACACAACCACCAGAAACCCATTAGTCTGGCAGGGAAGGAGCCAGAAGAATAAATACCCCAACCTGTCTCTTCTATCGCCCCCAAATCACCTCTCAGTGCCTCTAATTGGCCAAACCCAACCAAAACCCAGAGGACAAGGGAATTTGGTCCCTTCAGGTCAGTCTCCCTGGTCACAGAGCCAGGTGAGAATAGACTCAGAGGGACACTACTGTCCAGCGTAGTGATGGAGGTGTCAAGATAATCCAGAACCCAGCACTGTGGAGAACACTCTCACTTCCCTGTGGTCAAGCTTTGTCACTGCTTGGGGGTTGCCATGGGATTTGTCGCCCTTGTTTTCACAAGCAGCCACAGAATACATAGCATTGAATGAGGACACCTGGGTAAGTCTCTGTTCCTTGCAATCAAAAGAGCCTAAAGACATAAAAATGTTAAGTCATTTCCTCCATAGTGGGAGTGGCAGAGCCTGGAACCAAAGCCACAGTCATCTGGGTCTAAAACCATGCTCTTTCCGCTCTACCACCCTAGCTGTACAAATGTGATATAGGTCCCATGATAAAGTGTAGAAGCCCTGAGTATCAAGTTATTTTGTGGGGAGCCGTTGGAACAGTTTTAGAATGTGGCGGTTCAATGTGCAAAATGATGTCTTGGGAAGATACCACTCATGGAGTATAGATCAGATTGCATCAGGGAGATGTTTAACTTTGTAGGAACGATCAGGTTCTGCTCGAGGATCTGAACCAGAAGGGTGGTGGTATATATGTAAAGGGTGAAAGAATTGCTCACTTGCTATGTCCTAGGCACTGCTCCAGGGGCTGAAGATGTAGCAGGGAACCCAACAGACTCCTGCCCTCCTGGAGCTTCTGCTCGTTGAAGCCGTGAGAGTAGATGAGCTCTCCAAGGGAGGAGTGAGAAGTGAGCCTTAGGTATGCCTGCGAGGAAAAGGGTGAAACAAAGACAAGAAGAAGAGCCGGTGGAGCAGCAAGCAGAGGGGCCAGGAGGGGCAACCGGTTTGGTAGCATGGCAGGCAAACCAAGAGAAAGAAGGGGGTCCACAGGGCTGACCACGGCTGCTCATTGCCGAGGACAAGACCAAGAAGAGGCCACTGACATTGACAAATGGGGGATCATTTGGAAGCTGGGTCAGAGCAAGTCAATGCGGTGGGTGGAAGCTAGATTGTGGGAGGTCGTGGAGGCACCGTAATTGTTGGGACTTATAACAGAAGTGCCGTGTAGGGAGGAGAGTTGGATGTCTTCATCGCAGTGGTAAGTTGTTGGGGGTATCATTCTCTAAGGATCTGGTCCTCAGATTCATAATTCTGAAATCCTAAGTACATAAGAATTGAGGTGATTCTGGGGCTTAACTCATACCAATCAAACTTATAAAAACTGATTTATAACCCCACATGCCAGGTTGGTCATTTTCAACGAGTGAGATTCTTTTCCAGTGTTGGGAATGTTTGTGTCCCTTATCAAGGGCACCCCCATCCCAGCATTAAGCTACTTGGAGAGCTGAACTATTAATCAGAGGCTGTTAGATGGTATAAATGAGAACAAAAGGAAATAGCTCACCCAGAGGTGTATGTCATCCAAGCGATGGTGGAAGACTCCTCTGGTGATCTCTCTGCCTATTCCTGTCCTCTTAATCTTGGAGTCCACCAATACTCTGATCTTGGACTTGTCTTTTTCTATTTATGCTCTTGGTGATCTCATCAGTATCATTGTCATTAAGTACTGACAACTCCCAAATTATGTCTCCAGCCACATCTCTCGCTTAAGCTCTGCTCGTACACCGAGGTGCCTGCTTGAGGTACCTCCACTTGGATCTCTAAACAGGCGTCTCAAATTCTACATGTTCAACGCAGAACTGCTCTTCTCTCCCAAACCTTCAGCATCCACAGCCTTCCCTGGTGAGTTGATGGCAGCTCCGTTTTCCTATTGCTCGGGTCAAAATCCTTGGAGTTGTCTGACTTGTCTGTTTTTCTCAGATCCCATGTCCAGTCCATCAGATAATTCTGCCAACTTTCTTCAAGATATAACCAGAACCAGACCACCTCATGACACCTCCACTGCTACCGTCTTGGTTTGAGCCACCATCATCTCTCGCCTGGATGATCACACTGGCTTTTCATCTGGCCAGTTCCCAACCACAAGCAAGAGTGATTGTTTTGAAATATAATTCAGATGATGCCACTCCTCTGCTCGGAAACTTCCAATGGCTCCCATTTAGATGGGCCCCCACCTCTCTGGCCTCATCTCCTACCATTCTCCCCACCCTCACTCTGCTCCAGCCTCCTGAGCTTCCCTGCATTCCCTACCACACGCCAAACATGCTCCTTGGGCCTTTGATGTTCCCTTTGCCTGGAATGTTCTCCCCCAGACACCCATTTGACATTCCTTCCTCCCCTCTTTGAGAGCTTTGCTCAGAGATGCCTCCCCTCCCTGCCCGATGCAATGCTGCGGTCCCTCCGCCCTGCATTTCCTCTTCCCTTCCCCTTCTGGTTTTCTCCATTGCTTCTGCCACCCCCTCGTTTTCCACATGCTCTTTGATTTACCTGTTTATTTTGGGTACAATCTGTCTACCACACTAGAATGAAAGCCCCAGGCAGGCAGGGATTTTTGTCGATTTTGCTCACTATGTATCCCTAGTACCCAGAACAGGGACTGACAATAAATGTTTGTTGAATGAATGAATGAACAAACAGATTATTCCTGACTCATGAGGGTATATCTCTGCAGCAGCCCCAGACACCTTGTCAGCCTGTGAGTGTCTTTTGTGCCCGGGTCTCGCTGGACAAGCGTCCACAGCCTCAGCCTCATGCCCAGGTGCTGTGTGGAAGGCGGGGCGGGGAGTAGAAGGAAGACTCAAGCTTTCCCTTTGCTCAGAACATTCTTTGCCTTCCTGAGGTTACCCACAGGGTGCTGTTAAGTGGTTTAGGCTGTTCAAGCACTTACATCAGGTAACCTCTCCAGAGGCTCACCGTCACTTCAGAAACATCCCTCTCGTGACTGGTATGGGATTGTTTTCTCAAACGTGAGCATCCGTGGGGAGTTAGAGGCAGTGGAAAGAAGAGGGTAGGAAAGAAAACATGGGAGGAGCAAGGTCTCAGGAAAATGCACGGGACTCTGTGTTGTGGCCCCAAGCCCTTGGATGCAGAAAGAGAACCCTGGGTGCTTTGCGTCCGTGTCTGATAAAATGACCCCTGAGAGAGAGTGAAAAGTTTTGAGGGTTAATGTTCGGTGAATCCAGGCTGGGACTTTGCCTGAATCAGGCGGATCCAAGTGTGCTGGGCCCATGGGCCAAAATCTCACATTCTTCACACCAGCAGGACAGTCTTTATTATTCTACTCCAAGATCTTACATTTACTCTGCATTACTGTCCATGAGCTGCGGTTAGATACTGTGTATTTATGGAATTAAAAGCCCCAGGATCTACTGTACATGCGAACTTGGCTTTAAGCTTCAGGAGGAGCAAAGAGAAATGCAGTCTTTCAGGGAACGCCAAGCTCTCTGACGCTCGCGGGTGGATAACTGTTGCTCCAAGTGTATGTGCTAATATCCAGCTGTATCTCAGGGAAATTCTTCTCCTACTTCCACTGGACTTTAAATTAGCAAACAAAGTTTAAATTAGCAGACAGTGTCAGAATATGCATTATGCCCCATCAAAGCATTTATCACAAGCAGCCCTGAATACTAGATCAATATGAATTAAAATAAAGATGGAGAGAGTAAGGGATTAAGTTACTTGTTCTTTCCGTGCTCATTAAAGGCAGCACATGAAGCAGAACTAAGTCCTGGTTTTTGATTAGTTCTCCCAGGTTGAAAGAAAAAACAATAGACGTTAAAAAGAGGCTTTAACATGGCATAAACAGTTAACTTCGGCACTGCTTGGTCCCCAAAGCCTGGCATAAACAGTTAACTTCGGCACTGCTCGGTCCCCAGGCATTTCTTTTTTCTTTTTTTTTTTGCGGTACGCGGGCCTCTCACTGCTGTGGCCTCTCCCGTTGCGGAGCACAGGCTCCGGATGCGCAGGCTCAGGGGCCATGGCTCACGGGCCCAGCCGCTCCGCGGCATGTGGGATCCTCCCGGACCGGGGCACGAACCCGTGTCCCCTGCATCGGCAGGTGGACTCCCAACCACTGCGCCACCAGGGAAGCCCCCCCAGGCATTTCTGATGGAAGAGAGGATGGAGATTTTTCCTTAAAGTTCCAGTGCCCTTGGCAGCCCCATTAGTTCCTAGTCATCTCCTGCGGGCAGTGTATAAGGGAATATAAATTTGCACTTGATGTAGCCGAGGGCCCAGTTCCCTTGAGGGTCTGGGGGACTAGGTGGATATGGTTAGTTTTCTGCTAGAAAAAGGGATGCTTTCAAGTCCTCTTATGGAAGTTTCCATGAAGAAACTGTAGTCCAAATAATTCGACTCCTCTGAGGTACTACAGCTGTAAAGCATCCGAATTCTGCTCTTTTTCATTGTGTCACCACTTAGAAACAGGCACCCAGGATTCCTGACATCTGGCAAATTCAACAACCCTGACTTAACAGAAACTGAGTTTTTATTATGAGGAAGGCATGATGTGAGCGGCTCTCTTGCTTTTAGCATCCAACCTTTATGAGTGGGGGTAGGGTTGGCAGGGAGAGTCACAGGGTATGGCACTGGAATCCATATAGGGCAGTGTAGGTGGCGGTGGGAGTAGATGGCCTGACAGAGGGGCAGAGGCAGAGGGCCTGGCCACTGCAGTCTCCAGATCCTGTGGAGTTTTTGCAGCTGAGGGCCAAGGAGCAGTGAGATGTCCCAGGGACAGGAATTCTGGAGCAACATGCATCCCAGGCCATAGATAGTTGGAAAACCCTCACAGGGGTTATTACTTCTTTTTCTTGTGTGGTCAAGCCCTAACCACATGAGGTCATGTTCCCAGGTAGGACTGGCAGGGGCAAGGTATACCTGCTCCCTTACATGGTTCCTGTCCCCAGGGCAGAGAAATCAGAAGCCAGGCAAAACCGTGTTAACCCTTTGTGGGTTTTTTGGGGTTTTTTTTGTGGTACGCAGGCCTCTCCCTGTTGCGGCCTCTCCTGTTGCGGAGCACAGGCTCCGGACGCGCAGGCTCAGCGGCCATGGCTCACGGGCCCAGCCGCTCCGCGGCATGTGGGATCTTCCCGGACTGGGACACGAGCCCGTGTCCCCTGCATCGGCAGGTGGACTCTCAACCACTGAGCCACCAGGGAAGCCCTGTGTTAACCCTTTGTGACCAGAGAGAACAAAAGTAGTGCCAAGGTGCCACTTCTCCTCCGATTCCTCCACTTGACCTTAACCTCCCCACTTCGGCGGAGCTCTGGGTGAAATGTATAGTTACATTTCTTTCCCGTGGATGTACTTCCTATACCCATTTATAATTCACTCCCAATCTAGCCAAGAGGCGAATGTTTATATAACATGTAATTTTATATGGAGATGTTCTCAGGGGTGATCCAGACTTGATCAAGATTCCCAGTCAAAGGTCTGACTCATCGTTATACGCAATCATCTGTTTTATTTCAAAACATGTCTACACTGCATTGAGCACCAACACAGATGTGACCAGGAAACCCACAGTCCCGTCCCAGCAGGTGATGGGTCCAGTGTGTGACTTGGGGTTGACTATTATCTTTCACAGTGAGAGAAAAAAAGAGAGGATAGGAAAGATGAAACGAACATTATTCCCAACTCCTGTTCAGGAATCTGAGCGATGATACAGGGGATATTTAAGAGATTTCGTAAAGTTCTTCCAAAGACCCTTCTCCCCATCAGTTGATGTTCAAATATGGAACCTGGGCTGGTGGACCAGCTGGACTTGAGCGACACTAGAGCACACTGTTTAAAATTACATCCACACATTCCTGCAAAAGGTAGAGGAACAGGCCATGCCAAAGTAGACTGATAGTTTTACTTTTTCCTGTTTTATGAACCCGTACAAGTTTAGAGGCTATCAGAACTGTGCAACCACAACTGTGATACAGCGTCTGCTCAGTACAAACATTTTTTGTGTAGGAGAAAGAATTCAGTTCACCTATAGGGAGAAATGTCCTGAGTTGGATGGTGCCAAGACAGAACTGTCCATTGTGACCCCACAGAAGTATGTGGGATCTCAGGAAGACCAGAAATATCTTTCATTCTCTAAATCCAGCTGCTTTTTAAAAATCAGTATTCCCGTATCTTTCTTCCGAGGCAGAAAGTAAACGTTAGGAAACCGGCAGGTTCTCTTTCTCAAAGGCACACACAGGGTTTGGGGATCACTGTGGTTCTTGGTTCCTGGAACACCTGAGCCTCTGGCACTATTGGGCCTTCAGCAGCCTCCTCGGCATCCAGGGCTGAGATCCTCATATTCCAGAGCGAAGTAGCCAATCTGGAGGACTTGTGTCATGGGGAAGAGAGAAGGTCACCCCTTTAGCTCTGGATCCCCATCATCTGAGGGAGGTGGAAGGGGGCAGGTAGAAGCAAACCTTTGCTTCATACAGTCATCATTGGGGCAGGCAGCCGAGCACACTGAGACCCTGTCGGTGCCCTTGTTGTGAGACACAAAATGCCTTCCCCAAAGTACAGACTTCTGTGTATGATCTAAAAGACGCCTTTGAAATGATTTACCCAGACCAGTGAAAGGCGGTTGCTCATTACATATGCAAGTTTAGATTTTCTACTTGATTATTCACCCCAAATCAGGCTTTAAAAACAGACCCAATTAGACTGGAATGTATACATTTCAACAGATCAGAAACTGCAAAATGCTTATGCCACTTACTGA
This sequence comes from Phocoena phocoena, assembly GCF_963924675.1. Classification (NCBI taxonomy): domain Eukaryota; kingdom Metazoa; phylum Chordata; class Mammalia; order Artiodactyla; family Phocoenidae; genus Phocoena; species Phocoena phocoena. The sequence continues at coordinate 10,164,373 of NC_089219.1, read as the reverse complement.
CATAGCTTTACACCCAAGGACGCCGTTGGTATAAATATTTCCAAATTCCTTTGCGTTTTAACAACAAGAGAGAACAATCAGAACAAAGACATGATTTCAGTTTCTAACATCGATTGAATTATATTGTCTACCTTAGTTACACATCAGATGACATAGCTTTGCTCCGTTTTCTATGCATTTTAAATCATCTTATACAAAACTTATATTAAAACAATTTTTTTTTCAAAAGACAAATGCTTAGAGAAGCAAGTCTTATGAATACTCTTTCCTTCCATTACTTTTGGCAAGTGGAGGAATCACCGTGGATTTTGAGTGGAGTGGTGAAGCATTTCCACAGGTCATCTCCTCCACACGGTCAGGCATGAGGGGGAAGTCGGAAACTCTCTTTTTAAAAACATATTGGCAGGAGGGCACAATTCTTAAGCTCTTTAGGGCCTGTGAAAACAAAGAGAAACGTGGCGGTCACTCTTTTTACTGGCACTGTGACTGGTAATCCCGTAAGTCATTGTTCCTATTGTCCTTTGTCTACGTCTTCCAGTTCTGGATTATGGGGCTCTTCTCTCCCTGCTCATCCCTCCTCCAGGCCTGGTCCTCACACCCAGGGTCAGATTCCCGGGCATTTCCAGACACATAACTCTGCAACTGTGTTGCTAATTGTATCCCTCGACCCCCCAGTTGTATAGCATTTATCCTTCCCTACCCAATCATATATTATCTTCCCAACAGATGGGTTTTCGTTCAAGTTCACTTAGTTGGAAAATTAAGACAAGAGGTCAAGTCTGGTGAGATCTCAATGGAAGTCAACTAAAGAGCCATCTCTGGCACTTTCCTGGAAATTTATAAGGCCCCAAGTAGACACAGGTTCTTCTGAGGAAGCTTCAGATGTAGTGCTTACGGAGGCTGGTGGCTTCTGAACACGACCTTTATTTGGGGGTTTCTATTAGTTCAAAGGTTGGAAATGGTTGCCCTCATTTACCTATCACACGGGCCTAAGATATTTACTTACGAGTACCTTCCTGACATTTTTCGAACAAACACAGTGATGATTCCACCAATGAATCCAATGGCTAGTAAGACCCCGACTATGATTCCAGTCAGGGTCATTGTTGACAAGCCACCTGATTGAGAAGAAAAAAAAAAAGCATAAGCCCCAGATAAACAATACACCAGCAATTAACAATGCCACTGGCCCACTGTAGATAACAAATGATGTTCTATGTTGTTTCTCCTGTATTCAGTGGGAGTTGACTTAGGAAGGGAGAAATGTTGGGTTATTCTAATCTCATATTATGAACGGAAAGTTTTCTGGGTCTCAAGATCTCTCAAGCACACCACTCCTACTAGGTGGCTTCACTGTTAATTACTGGGTAGCGTTTGTGTACACACAGCTACTAAATTAGCCCCTATTTTCATTCTTAGGAATGATAAATTGTGATATGACACCATTTTCCATAGCTGTCATTAAGTGAATAGACTCATTTGCAGTTTGCTCATTTTCAAATACGGGCTTTTCTCTCTTAAAGGAGGTTTGAAACCTATTCTCAGAAGGCTTGTATTCTGCTCCCATTGACTACAATCCAGGAAAGAATGTAATTCATCACAAAGATTAAGTTCAAAGAGACCTTTTTTAAAACATAAGAATATTTTGGTACCAAAATCTAACCCACCTTTCTCAACTGTTGGTTTTTCTCCATCTGTTTTCCCTATAAAGAGAGAGACGTAATGATATAGAATTATTAGGATTTAGTAACTATAATTTAACAATTGGCAGAAGATGAATTTACCCTAAATGCAAGGTAACAAAACACAAGCAAAGAGGATAATTTCTTAAGTAAATTGGATCAGGGGAGTTTTAAGCAAGCTCTGACATGATCTTGTTTCAAAACTATTATTATTGAATTTATGAATGCTTCTTCACACCTATGGGTCTGTAGTTCTTTTGTGGAGGTTACTTTTTTTCTCACCCACTGTAGAGAACAGTGTCAAGGAAACGGACCCACAGAGATCTTAAATAAATAGTCAAAGACTTCAGAAGTTAGGGTAACAAAAGAATCTAAGCCCCTTGATTCTCGGTCCAATGTCAAGACCATATGGAAAACTCACCCATTGTGATAAGGTCTATTTTGAAGAAACATCATTCTGAGAGCAAAATGTTTTGGAAGTTGTGGTCAAGACTTTGATTTGCCTCGTGATATCAATTTCCTAGCAAGATCCAGATCTTACAGGGCCCATGATTTTAATGAGAACATACCCTTTGAATTTATGGCACTATTATTGTAGGATTTCTATCTGCAGCTAAACTTAATCCAATAGTTACAATGTGAATATTCTCATTTACCAAGGATGTGAAGTTGTTTAATTATGCATACCTTCCTGCAAGTAATAAAACTGTGAGTTTCTTTCAGGTAATTTTACACAATTTCTATTAAAAAATAAAGGCCTTTTGTTTTGTTTCTCCCATCAACTTCTTTGTATACTGAGTCCTTCACTCCTCTGGGTGGTAGGTGTTTATGAAGAAGTCAAGAGGCCTTGATATAATGAGACAACGGAGAGAAGTGATGCAATCAGGCCCTTCCCTAGAAACTTAGTTCACAATTGGCAAAATACCACAGATATCCAAAAGCTTTCCGAATCAAAGGTGACACCAGCCAACCATCAGCTATACGATGCTTTCTTTTTCTAACGGTTGAGTTGGAAAGAAGTCATCCACTCTGCACCAAATCCATCTTCAAAAAGAAGACATCTTTTCAAGATGGCCCCAGGGTATGGGTCCTTGAACCCAGCTCTCCCTGCATGAGCTGGACTCACAGCTCTACAGCATTTACGTGGAGCTCCAGCTGATCGCGCCAACCCAGTTGGGAGACTGGGAGATGGCTGGTTTTGAAGCCTGCCCAGGACAAAGGTGTCATCAAATCAACTCCCTAACTGTTATACCTGGCTGCCAACTACCAGTAGAGACAGGTCATGTCTTTTGCTTATCGTGTCTTAACATGGCGGCTGCATACTGGGCTCATAACATAACATTATCACCATCAATGACATCATCTGTCAGGAAATACATTACCGAAAATAAAGTTTGCGGAAGATTCATTACTAAATTAGAGTTTACTGGTCTTGTACTCCCTAGCTCCCTCCCAGTTATACTGACTGTGATCATGCAAGTGTGTCATACATATGAACATCGTCAAACTTGGGCGTTTCATGGGAAAGACATCTGCTGCCCTAATAAAATGACCTCTTAAAAAACCAATTGTTTATAATTACATTGTAACTCACATGTGAAAATTTCTTGGAACACTGATGCACGAAGTGGGAATGTGCCATAATCACAGTTTTTGTGAAAGGGTGGGGTAGGGGACAGGACAAGAGAGTAACCATGAGTATTTTCCAGTTAATCGAGAATTTTTATTTTTAAGGAATAGGAGAAATCTCCTGGTATGCTATAAAAACTAGTCAACTTGTAATGCTCCATTTTCTGCTGCTCATTAGCTGTGAACTCTTGTTACAAATGATCGACGCTTCTCCAAAATTTTGAAATGCTTTCCAATGACCAATTATCAATATATTGACGATTCTTTCCTTGCTTAGCCCCATTTGGTTCTCTCTGGTGTTTAATGTTCACCATTTCTTTAGCATCTTGGAGTAACCGTAGGCTTTATTTTCAAAGCACGTTACAAAACTTTTTTTATCTTTGTGGTAAAATACACAACATAAACTTTACTGTCTTCCCCATTTCTCAGTGTACTGACACTGTACCGATTCCCCACTCCCTCCTCCCCCACGGCCCTGGCAACAACCATGCTACTTTCTGTCTCTATGATTTTGACTACTCTACGTATCTCATCTAAGTGGAATCGCACAGCGTTTGTCTTTTGGTGACTGGCTTATTCCATTTAGCCCTCAAGGTTCATCCATGTTGTAGCATGTGTGAGAATTTTCTTCCTTTAAGAGGCTGAATAATACTCCATTGTATGTATATGACACATTTTTTGTTTATCCAGTCATCTGTCCATGGATGATGGGGTGCTTCCATGTTTTAGCTACTGTGTCTACTGCTGCTGTGAACATGGGTGTACAAATATAACGCATTCAAAAAATCTTCAGAAGTGCTACAGAGTTTTTAAAACCAGATTGGCGATTGGGTCTGGAAATGCATATTAAACAGTTAAGGAATAACTTTCTAGGTGTTCAGCTGTGCAACTGGTTTCAGGAACCACGGCTTTAGGGAAGGTCCTTATGTTTGCTTTCATTTAAAGGTGAAAACACCTAACTATATAAAATGATTATAGAAAATTGCTTGAGTTAGCAAGCGCTCATGGCAGTTATTAGAGGATTAGTTCCTCTTCTCTTCCACTCCTATCTACTACAAAATAAGGTATATTTTAAAAATATCCCAAACAACTGAATTTCTCTTAAGAAAGTGCTGGAAATAGGAGGCTTTTTTCCCTCCTGCTAAGTTGTAATGGCAATGATCTTTCCTCATGCTCATTAGTGATGGTCTAAACCTCATAATAATGACAAAGACTCAAAGTTGCCCTAAAGCGTTTCACCTCATGGGGTCCCATTCACTTCGCTGCAGGTACCAACTGTGAATCACAAGCACAGCCCCAAATCCCGGTAAGACTGGTTTAGAGTAGATTCTTGCTTCATTGTGTACAGACATGAACTCAGTGTAAGGTGGTAAACGTCAGCATAGATCCTACTAAGATTTACATAGGTTGGCTTACGTTTCACGCTTTTGGGTGTCAACACAAAGCTCTTAGTGTGGCATGATATCAGGTTAGGGTCAGCAATATGACACCCGTAGCTACCTAACTTGCCCTTGTGGAGGCATTATCACTAGTTGTCATATAAGGTTAGAAAGCTGTGGTCAGCAAACCAATAAATAAGAATTCTGAAATTTGTATTTCACAGAAAGCTTGGTTCAAACTTAGGGTTGCATTCCAATATGTGCCCCATTGATTATTATATTTGTTCCTGGATTTTTTGGAATACACTGATTATGGCAAAAGAAGATCAACCCCTACTGGGGTGTCTGGTTTTCTTACCTGGGGACGGACGAGTTGCCACATTCAGGGTTGTGGTGCTCTGGCTTTGTCCTTGGGAGTGGGCTGTGCTTTCTGCAGTTGGCAGGTCCTCTTTGTGATCCTCTGTTGTGCTCTTTGCTCTTGTCGGCATCTATTGGAGATGTAAATGAGGCAAAACAGAAATAAAACCTAATGCTTTATACTCTGCCTTATAACAGAAATGGATTTAAGGTGGCATAAATGTATAAGCTATATGATGACCTGAATTTAAAGTGGAAACAAGAAAACAAACATAAAGAAACAACAAGAATGGGGATAGGAGTAAAATCCTGAAGTAAATGCCAAATGTTTAGCACGCTGACTTCCTAAGGTCTAAACTCTTCAGAAAATACTGGGGCACGAGGCATTAATTCTTTCTCTTCCTTGAACTTGAATGGCACTTTTCCCCTGTAACATTTATTTGGCACATACTATGTTGTATTATTTTTAATGCCCTTCCTTCCCCAGTTAGAGCGATAGTTAGCCTTTACTAAGAGCTTACTATTTGCCAGGCCCTCGAAATACCTTCTCATATACACCACAAAAACCCCTAAGTAAATTCTATTATTAGCCCTATAGTATGAATCAGGCTTAGAGAGATCAGATAATATGCCCAAGCTCACAGAGCTAACAAGCGACAGAACAAGACTTGGAAATGGTTCTGCTGACTCCAAAGTTCACGCCAATGGAGCATTCAACAGACATGCTTGTGAGCACAGGCAACGAAAACAAACATAGATCAATGGGGCTATACATCAAACTTAAAATCTGTGCATCAAAGGACACAATCAACCAGAGTGAAAAGGCAGCCTACGGAATGGGAGAAAATATTTGCAAATCATATACTTTAATATCTGATTAAAGTATACAGAACTCCTACAACTCAATGACAAAAAAATCAAATAACTTGACTTAAAAAAATGGGCAAAAGGACTTGACTTCCAGTCTTTTTTTTTTTGGCTGTGCCACACAGCATGCAGGATCTAAGTTCCCTGCCCAGGGATCAAACCCATGCCCCCTGCAGTGGAAACACAGACTCCTAACCACTGGACCACCAGGGAGTTCCCTGGGCAAAAGGACTTGAGTAAACAAATCTCCAAAAATGATACGCAAGGGCCAAAAAACGTACAAAAGACGCTTAATATCGCTAATCATCAGAGAAAAGCAAATCAAAACCACAATGAGATTATTGCCCCACACCTGTTAGGATGGCTACTATCAAAAGAACAGAAAATAACACGTTGGCAAGGATGTGGAGAAACTGGAACCATTGTGCACTGTTGGTAGAACGGTTGCAATCACTACGGAAAATAGAATGGAGGTCCTTAGAAAAATTAAAAATAGAACTACCATATGACCCAGCAATCCCACTTCTGGGTGTACACCCAAAAGAATTAAAAGCAGGGTCCGGAAGAGATATTTGCACAACCATGTTCATAGTGGCACTATTCACAATAGCCAAGAGTTAGAAGCAATCCAAACAGATGAAGAAAACGTGTACATACAATGGAATATTATTCAACCTCAAAAGGAAAAAAATCCTTACACATGCTACCATATGGATGAACACTGGGGACATTATGTACAAGCATGCTGAAATAAGTCAGTCACAAAATATCCCTGCATGTGATCACGTACATATAATAAATATCCCTGCATGTGATCACGTACATATAATAAATATCCCTGCATGTGATCACGTACATATAATAAACATCCCTGCATGTGATCACGTACATATAATAAACATCCCTGCATGTGATCACGTACATATAATAAACATCCCTGCATGTGATCACGTACATATAATAAACATCCCTGCATGTGATCACGTACATATAATAAACATCCCTGCATGTGATCACGTACATATAATAAATATCCCTGCATGTGATCACGTACATATAATAAACATCCCTGCATGTGACCACGTACATATAATAAACATCCCTGCATGTGATCACGTACATATAATAAACATCCCTGCATGTGATCACGTACATATAATAAATATCCCTGCATGTGATCACGTACATATAATAAATATCCCTGCATGTGATCACGTACATATAATAAATATCCCTGCATGTGACCACATAAATATAATAAATAGCCCTGCATGTGATCACATACATATAATAAATATCCTTGCATGTGATCACATACATATAAATATCCCTGCATGTGACCACATACATATAATAAATAGCCCTGCATGTGATAACGTACATATAATAAATATCCCTGCATGTGATCACATACATATAATAAATAGCACTGCATGTGACCACGTACATATAATAAATAGCCCTGCATGTGAACACATACATGTAATAAATAGCCCTGCATGTGATCGCGTACATATAATAAATAGCCCTGCATGTGATCACGTACATATAATAAATATCCCTGCATGTGATCACGTACATATAATAAATATCCCTGCAATAAATATCCCTGCATGTGATCACATACATATAATAAATATCCCTGCATGTGACCACGTACATATAATAAATATCCCTGCATGTGATCACATACATATAATAAATAGCACTGCATGTGACCACGTACATATAATAAATAGCCCTGCATGTGAACACATACATGTAATAAATAGCCCTGCATGTGATCGCGTACATATAATAAATAGCCCTGCATGTGATCACGTACATATAATAAATATCCCTGCATGTGATCACGTACATATAATAAATATCCCTGCAATAAATATCCCTGCATGTGATCACATACATATAATAAATATCCCTGCATGTGACCACGTACATATAATAAATAGCCCTGCATGTGATCGCGTACATATAATAAATATCCCTGCATGTGACCACATACATATAATAAATATCCCTGCATGTGATCACATACATATAATAAATAGCCCTGCATGTGACCACGTACATATAATAAATAGCCCTGCATGTGACCACATACATGTAATAAATAGCCCTGCATGTGATCACGTACATATAATAAATATCCCTGCATGTGATCACGTACATATAATAAATATCCCTGCAATAAATATCCCTGCATGTGATCACATACATATAATAAATATCCCTGCATGTGACCACGTACATATAATAAATAGCCCTGCATGTGATCACATACATATAATAAATATCCCTGCATGTGACCACATAAATATAATAAATAGCCCTGCATGTGATCACATACATATAATAAATATCCTTGCATGTGATCACATACATATAAATATCCCTGCATGTGACCACATACATATAATAAATAGCCCTGCATGTGATCACGTACATATAATAAATATCCCTGCATGTGATCACATACATATAATAAATAGCCCTGCATGTGACCACGTACATATAATAAATAGCCCTGCATGTGACCACATACATGTAATAAATAGCCCTGCATGTGATCACGTACATATAATAAATATCCCTGCATGTGATCACGTACATATAATAAATATCCCTGCATGTGATCACGTACATATAATAAATATCCCTGCATGTGATCGCGTACATATAATAAATATCCCTGCATGTGATCGCGTACATATAATAAATATCCCTGCATGTGATCGCGTACATATAATAAATATCCCTGCATGTGATCGCGTACATATAATAAATATCCCTGCATGTGATCACGTACATATAATAAATATCCCTGCATGTGACCACATACATATAATAAATAGCCCTGCATGTGATCACTCACCAGAGCTGTCAAGCCAGCAGACTCATGGGGCTCTCCACTGGCACCTGGTGTCACCATGTAATCTTCCACACCCAGGGTCGCCTTGGTATTTTCCACACCTGTAGTCATGTCATCTTCCGGCCGGACCGTGCTGCCTGAAAAGGAAAGACTGAGTCAGACCTCGACGTGGAAATCATGTGGGCAGACCAAACTGGTCAGCTTCAGTCAGATTCTTTTCTTTTCATTTCTTTGGGGTATTTTTCCTTTTTAGGGGGGTTGTCATTCTGGCTTAACACAAACCATTCTACATACATACTACTGCCTGGTTATCTCCATTGTAAAAGTAAGGAAGATGGGCATATAAAAACGTGAAGCAGGCAGCCCCTCCCTGGTATCCCACTGAGGTATGCTGGATGGGGGGTGTACACCTTGCCTTTTCAATAATGAACCTGATTCTTCCTGGTGCCATTTCATACAATGAATTAATGCATTCCGGTCAGTAGAATATCGTTTAGACCTAGAAGAATAACCTGGAAAGATTTCTAAAAATGCTAATTAGCAGGCTCTATCCCACACCTACTGAATCAGAATGTCCAAAAGCAGGTCCTCCTTCTTTTTAAAATCAATCTCACTCTGCATTTCATTTTGAGACCACTGTCTGCTTGAATGATTAGAATCACTGGCTCTGACCACAGACCTCATAGATGACACAGAGTTCAACCTCCTCTTTTATGGTTGGGGTTATCGCCTCCAGGGGAGATCAGTAATGTACTTAAGGATGCCCAGATAACCAAGAGAACTTCTAGTGCACCCAGAGCTGTACTAAAGAGAGACCTCACAGCCCCTGGCCCTGGTTTTTCTGCATTAGCACTAGATGAATGACCCTGTGTGCCAATGAGAAAGGTTTCCAGAGGAGGAGGGGATGGGTGGGGTGGGATTGCAGGTTGAATTCCAGGAGTCGGGAGAGAACTAGAAGTGGCCTCTTCACCCTCTACCGCAATGGTCAGAGCTAATCCTGACCTGGTAGGAGCACCATCTCAACTCACCAAATAACCCTTCACAAGTTAAAGCAAATCTGACTCATCGGTCATAGGTTCCCTCTCCAGACTCGAGTGGCTCTGGAAGAAATTCCATGACTAACTGCAGTTGCAAAATAAGTGAGCACACAGCCCAGGAGCAAGAGCGAGGGGGTGCTTGGAGACTTACGTGCTTAACTGAAGGGCAGATGTTCATATCTAGACAGTGCCTAAGTGAGCAATCTGGCCCTTGCCTTAAGATTCCTTATTCTTCCCATGCTTAGATGGCTCAGCCAAAGTCACAGCTAATAAATATCTGATCACAGCTTTTTTGCTGATGCAGAGAGGAAGGAAACCTCTAGAGCAAATTCTCTTGTTCCATGAGCCTTGTTTTTGCACTGAGGGTCCTAATCCAGTGTTGCCAATCGACGTTCTGGATGAGCCTCCCGAGCATATGCATTTATTTTTCATCTGGGGTGGGGGGAAGGGCTTTCACTAGTTAGCAACAACTGAATACCTCAGTGCCTGCAAATGGATCGCCTCCCTTTTTGGCTGGTTGCTGGGGGCTCCTGCTAAGGATTTATGACCATGATCTCAGCAAATGTTGAATGTATTTTTTTTTTTCTTTTGGCTGCGTTGGGTCTTCTTTGCTGCGCTCGGGCTTTCTGCAGTTGTGGGGGGTGGTGGCTTCTCTTGCTGTGGAGCACGAGCTCTAGGTGCGCGGGCTGCAGTAGCTGTGGCACGCGGACTCAGTAGTTGTGGCACATGGGCTTCAGTAGTTGTGGCTCGCAGGCTCAGTAGTTGTGGCGTACGGGTTTAGTTGCTCCGCGGCATGTGGGATCTTCCCGGACCAGGGCTCGAACCCGTGTCCCACGTGTTGGCAGGCGGATTCTTAACCACTGCGCCACCAGGGAAGTCCCGAATGTTGAATGTAGCTATCAAGCTCAAGGGGGAATATCCCTTTGCTAGGCAAGCAGTCTTTACTAAAAAACTAAGCATCCTATTTTCTTTTCTTCCGCTCCTGGTTTGAACTCAGTTAACAGACCATCCACTTAAAAAATGTTTTCTGCAGTGTTCAGCAAAATCACTTACTATGTGGCATCCTCTAACTTTAAAAAGCAAAATCAGACCACCCTTGCGCCAAACAAATTAAGTACTGAATGAAGTTAGTTTGAATTCTTTCATAGAATGTTCAGTTCATTGAAAGCGTAACTTGATAAAAACTCCTTCTTGTTCTTTTCTACTCTTGGCCCACAGACCCAAGGACTAAAATTGCTCTGAACAGACAAAGGACATTTTATGAATGACACTCATGATTAAGAGGCATTTCTTTTGTCTCACTGCCCTGGAGTTCTTTTTGCTCCATGGGAAAGTTGATCTTTAACAAGAGATGCTCAATTCTCCCTCTCATTATTTCAGCTGAAGGCTTTCCTGGGTGAAGGGTTCCTACGAGCCCAGCTGCTGAGTTTCCAGCCAGCATTTGACATCCTTTTCTCTTGAATGGTGAAATTCAAATCATGTATTGATGCCTTTGCTCCCCAATCCTTTTTTTCTTCCTAAGACACGCGTGTGCACAGGCAACACGCACAACTGTTTATATAAGTGCAGCGATGAACCTACAATAACAGAGTCTGTTCTGGAGCGGTGTCCCCTTATGCTCACATGAACACCTTTTTCCTGCCACACCCAGCCTCCTCCAGCCTGCCGGTCAGAACCAATGGAAGTTTCCAAAATACAGCTGTAAGGCATCCATTTGCTTTGGAATTTGTATGTGTGTGTTATTCTTTAAAAAGGTACTACCTCTAAGAAGATGATGTGATAATTTGATTTGATCTTAAGGTTTCTAAGTTTGAGAACAAATGAGCACTGAAGAGATGCTTATTGGGATAAAAGTGTTAATAATTATGAATCATTCTTATCTTAGCATTAAAGTCTAATGGCTCCAAAGAAATTATTCTAGTTTCCATACATTTATGGGATGGCATTTCTTTTAAAATATTTTAGAATTTAGATGGAATATTAAACCACACTCTTACTGTGACTGCCTTGCAACAGTCCCAAATTCTTGATTAAAAGCCTTTGTGTAAGTGTTTTCAGTTTTGTGGTTTCATTTACACTTCTTTGATTTGTGCTGGTGAGTTGTTCCATCTGTTTGCTGGCCGATAGGAGTGTCTTCTCTTGTGACCATTTTTCTCTTATGGTATTCACCTTTTTTAATAATTTTTAAATGCTCTTTATGCCTTAAGAATGTATTCTTTGGAATAGATGCTACAATCATCTTTTTTTTTTTTTTTTTTTTTTTTACTAATTGGCATGTCTCTTCTGTAAGTGGCAAGGTCCCTCACTAGTCAAACTTAGTAAGCTTGTTTTGTCCCTCTGATGTCACACTTACAAACCCTTCCTCAAGATTATGTAAATTTCATCTATATTTTCCTTAAGGTTCTTTCTATTTGTCTTGTGTTCATCTCAAAGCGTGATGTAAAATGGGAATATAAATGTGATTTTCCCCCAAGGATTAAACTGTCATTGCAATAACTCCTCTTTTCCTCTCTGCTTCAAAACTAGCTCTCAATGAGACAAATGGTTTCTTCCAAATACTGTGTCAGGGTATTGGGAGAAACCTTTAGCACAAGGACCAGCCTAAATGACCTGGGCACTGCCATCTGCCCCCATGCCCCCTACATTCCGCCCTCTGTCTGCAGACTCTTTCCAGAACTGATTCCTAAATCTGTGTTCCGCTCGCCACCATCTCCCTCTTCCTCTCCACATCAGCTGACCGCCGCTGAGCTAATTCTGTGCCAGGGATGTAGTTAGAATAAAACAGGGTGCAGAGACCGCCGCTGAGTTAATTCTGTGCCAGGGATGTAGTTAGAATAAGACAGGGTGCAGAGAGCAAGCACAAGGAGAGGGCGCCACACTCGAACAGAAGCGCACTGACATCTTTCTGAGTCGCAGGTTCTGCTGAGGGCAGGAGGTACAGCATTACAGCACACCGTCTCTCCCATTTGTTCGGCAATGCAGGGTTTACGTGACGTCTTCAGGCTGACTTTATATCACAAGGTGGGCTGCATTGGGCATTTTTGTCCCCATTGATCAGATGAGGAAGGTGAGGTTGACAGAGGCCCTCCTTGACCAAACCTTAGTGAGGCTCCTCTGAGCCCTCTTCTCAATGAGACCATGGCCTTGGACTTCCGTGTCCATCATTGCAGAGTCCAGTTTCAGCAAGAACCCTGCTAAGTTCAGGTTAGAGACAATCTCTCGACCCCTCGATATGTGATCAAGTTCCCCATCTCCCACCTTTGATGTCTAAGTCCCTGGACTGCCTTTAGCAAGAACCCTGTTAGGCCAGTTTAGCAAGAATCCCCCTACCCTTGAGGTCTCTTCTTCATAATTTTCTATCCACTGCCCCTCACTCTGCTCCTTAGCTACAAATCCCCAGCTGTCCTTACAGTATTTGAAGTTGAGCCCCATCTCTCTCCCCTACGGCAATAGTCTTGAATAAAGTCTTGCAGCTGTTTGAACGAGTGCCAGAAAAACTTTCTTTAACAAGGTCAGAAGTTAAACGATTTGCCAAGTCGGCCTGGTCAGTGAGTGGATGCAGAGCCAAGTGTTTTGCCTGCTCATTGGCCCCAAGACCCTTTGGTGACTCTATGGCAGCTGTTGCCTGGAAAATGCCCACCCATCCTGGGTTCTGTCATCCTTCCTCTTCACCCCCACCCTCATCCTCCCTTAAATTATAATCCTGTAAAGAAGACGTGGCACATATATACAATGGAATATTACTCAGCCATAAAAAGGAACGAAATTGGGTCATTTGCAGTGAGGTGGACAGACCTAGAGTCTGTCATACAGAGTGAAGTAAGTCAGAAAGAGAAAAACAAATATGCTAACACATATATATGGAATCTAAAAAAAAAAAAAGGTTCTGAAGAACCTCGGGGCAGGACAGGAATAAAGACGCAGACGTAGAAAATGGACTTGAGGACACGGGGAGGGGGAAGGGAAAGCTGGGACGAAGTGAGAGAGTGGCATGGACATATATACACTACCGAATGTAAAACAGATAGCTAGTGGGAAGCGGCCGCATAGCACAGGGAGATCACCTCGGTGCTTTGTGACTACCTAAGAGGGGTGGGATAGGGAGGGTGGGAAGGAGACGCAAGAGGGAGGGGATATGGGGATAATGTATGCATATAGCTGATTCACTTTGTTATAAAGCAGAAACTAACACACCATTGTAAAGCAATTACACTCCAATAAAGATGTTAAAAGAAGATTAACATAAGATTACATTAACAATGAAAAATGTAAATTATGCACCCAAATAAATTGAATTATAGTATCCAATGTCTTCATAAAAAAAAAAAAAATTATAATCCTGGTTGTCGGAAGCAGTTGCTTCCTTGGGCATCTCACCTTCTCTTATGAAATCCCATCCGTTAGAATCCCCCAATCAAGTTATATAGTGACTACAACCTCTGTTTCCTCAAATGAGTCCCCTTCTCGGACTAGGCACCCAGAAGTGGCATGTTAGAAGTCAGGTGTGATCTGCCTTACAAAGGCTGTATTTCTCAGAGCAGAGGTTCTCTTGCTTCTACAAACAAAGGCAGCAGCAACGATGGAGACTGGCGCTTTCCCGAGGTTCACCTGTATCTCCTCGAATATTTACTGCACACCTACTAAATGCTGGGCCCCATTCTGGGCACTGGAGACAGAGGCGTGAACCAGGTGAGGTCTCCACCCTCGTGGACTTGGGTTCTGTTGTGGTGGAGTCCGGGTGCTCACAAGCAGACAAACGGGGAAAATCTCAAGATAGAGCTCCTGCACCCCACCCCCGCTTCAGATCCCTGCTCACAGGGCGCTTTCTCGGGAGGCCTTCCTGACCACCCATGGAGATCAGTACTCCCCTCCCCACACGCTAATATTAGTGAATATTTGTATATTCACTGATCGACTATCCCACTAGAACATAAGCTCAGTAAAGGCTGTTTCACCTCAATGTCCCCATTGCCTACGATACTGGCACAGGGGAGGCACAGAGTACGTATTTGTTGAATGACTGAGTGATCTCCAGGTAGGTGAAGAGCTGGTCTAACTAACCCTGAAGCCCAGAATGAGCTTGGAGCACCACACACTCCAGAAACAGGGTGATCAGTGTGGCTGGATGGTAAGAAAATGAGACCCGGGAGGTGTGGAGGGCCAGTCTGGTGGAACTCTGTAAGGAAGGGGTCTTGATTTCAACTGGAGTAGAAAGGAAGCCAGGAGATGATCTGAGTGGGGGCAGGACATAACCCCAGTCCCAGGAACCACTCTTATTGCCATGGAATAGATGTGGGTGTCGGGTATGGTGCCGGCGTCAGACGGAAGCTGAGAAATCACTTAGACTGTTGTCCAGGCAGAAGTGGGTGGTGTTTGCACCAGGACAGAGCAGTGGGAAGGGAAAGAACTGGACAGGTAATGGCTGGAAGGCATCTGAAGTCATTACCCCAACAATCAGAAATAAATATGAAACCTCAGCGGCGAGACTTCATTTTACCATTTGCTGCAGCTCTGTGGATAACAACATTTATTTTATTTTTTTAAGTCTTTTATTGAATTTGTTACAATTTTGCTTTTTTTTTTTTTTTTTTTTTGCGGTACGCGGGCCTCTCACTGTTGTGGCCTCTCCCGTTGCGGAGCACAGGCTCCGGACGCGCAGGCTCAGCGGCCATGGCTCACGGGCCCAGCCGCTCCGCGGCACATGGGATCCTCCCGGACCGGGGCACAAACCCGCGTCCCCTGCATCGGCAGGCGTACTCCCAACCACTGCACCACCAGGGAAGCCCTTGCTTCTATTTTACGGGTTTTGGGGTTTGTTTTGTTTTTTTGGCCGTGAGGCATGCAGGATCTTTGCTCCCCGACCAGGGATCGAACCCTCACCCCCTGCATTAGAAGGCACAGTCCTAACCACTGGACCACCGGGGAAGTCCTGATAACATTTAGAGTATGAATCGGTGAACTGAAAAGAGAAGGATGTTCCCATATGATGCTGAGTCCTTTACTGGATTTCACCTTGTTTTATCAGGACAGCCACAGAAGTCTCCTACATAAGTTTAGGTAAAGAGCCTCTGCCCCATTTCCATCTCCACATAAGGAAGAAGTTCCCTGTGGTCCTCTTTCTGCTGACCTGAAGCTTCAGAATCCAACAGTTGGAGATTAGAGTGGGAAAGTTGATTTTAAAAGAAGTCAAGCTGAGTTACCCCCAGGGTTTCAAAGAAAACCGGTGGTGTTAGCCAAATAGATTAAGGCATCTCTCATGTTGTCTGGCCTTGGAATGATTTTTGTGGCCATCGAATGTAGAATGCTCTTTTTCTTTTCTTGCAACATGCTAGGAAGTTCTGAATTTTCCCTGTAGGAGAAACTGTAAGATAACTGACAAACAAATAATCCCAATTAAATTTGGGAGAATGTAATGCTTTTAGGGGGAGGTCAAAACATCTATTTAGAAAACAAAACCAAAAATGCCTGCTTCTGTTTCTTTGCCCAGACACTGGCTTTTATACATTATTTTTCTATGTCTCAAAACTGTGCTCAGAAGCCTGGAAGTAAACACACCCCACACTGCAGAGGGGTGTCAACCTCCAACATTATCCAACATTCTGCAGACCACCCACCGTGATCACCGAGATAGTCAGATCTTTGTACAGCCTTTCATCTCCATTCAAGACATCCCCAGTTTAGCTGTTTGATGGCACTCCTTTCGTTACCATGATGTGGGTTTCTGCAGCCGGAAGAAAGGTGCTTTCGGACTTTGCTTTTATTTACCACATCTTTCGAGTGACCCCTCTGGTCCCATAGGCTGGCCCACATCCTCACTTGTACAGAAGCCTTTCTGTGGAATATCGAAAGCCATTTGCCGACCCAGACCCTCAACTCCTGGCAGACCCCAGGTTGTGGTCGGTACAATCACTGATGTGGCCTGTGGGCTTCCCCACCTACCTCCACCCCTTCCAAGGATCCTGGTAAATGCTTACTGGGTCACAGTTTGGCCGTGGAGAATCTAGGCAACTCCCAGAAGTCTGGCCACACCACTCAGTACCCCACAGGAACACATGTGTTCTTAATTTTCCTCCAGGCCATACAGTACAGCCTCCAGCCCACAGAGTCCCATATTCCCCATGCCTGGCACCATGGTTAAATATTTAGCAGATGTTTGCTGAGTGACTGACTGAAAGAGTACACTTACAGTCAAGTAGGAGATTTCTTTTGAGTTCTCCCTTACCTTATAATATTCCTACCACCGTCCACCCTGCTTCACCCAAGAATTGTTAAATGCCTTCCCCTGATGAAAGAGACAGCAGAGCTGAAAACAGGATGCTCCCCCTATGAGGATGGACTTTGCTGCTCTGCCATTTGATTTTTAATGAGCAGCAGCCTGTCCACTCATTGCATCCGGTCCTGTCGGTCCCTGCAGGCTGAGGCTGAGACTGCCCGCTGTCGGCATCGGGGCTGTGTGCCTCTCCCAGAAAAAATCAAGAGAAACATGTCAAGCCTGCAGAGATCAGACAAGCGTCACTAGTTCCTCTAGGGAAATCAGAAGAAATGCTACCCATTAAGACTTGGAGCAGGGAACATCCCCTGGCTTCAGAGAAGGGGAGGTTATGCTCAATGCCCCAAGGGGCATTTTTCTTTGACCCCTCTGGGTCACCTACCAAAGCTGGAGGCAGCGTTCTGAAAGTCTCTGCTGCTAAACGTGGCAATAAAGAAAGGAGAGGGGCCAGAGATGGCTGGGGACTCCTGTTTCATTTCAGAAGCAAGGACTCACACCACTCACTGGCAGGTGGAAGGTGCAGGACACGCAGTCCATAAGACAGGTCTCCCAACCACATCCATTCTCTTCCCTTCGATGGGGGAAAAGGAATTGAGACCTAGTGCGTACCCTTCACAAATCTTCGCAATCAATCTCCATGACCATCCACGAGGTAGGTATTTTAATAATGGCGACTATTTTATAGGAGAGTGTGTACAACGTTGTGCCAAGCACTCTCTTTTGATCTTCACAAAAGCCTTGCAGACTGACATCATCCGCATTTTGTAAATGAGGACGGTGGAGCTGAGAGTAATCTACCCATGTAGCCAGCAAGGGGTGATGCAGGGCTTACACATCAAGATCTGTCAGACTCCAAAGAAATGCCCAGCTCTAACCACTCCGTTACACAGCCTTTCTGTGTATTGGTTACTTTTCCACAGCTCCCACTCGTTCTCCTCCCTGACTCATCTCCACCACTGCCCACCCAAACCCTACGTACTTTTCACAGCCCAGGGAAAACACCTCTTTCTTCAGAGCCCACTCGCACCCTCCCGAGGTGCCAGGAGAAAGTAATTTCCTCCAAATTAGCACAGGGCTTGATAACACCGCATTCACGACTTTCTCCCTACTAAGCATTTATCAATTTATCAAACTTCTTGAGGGCAGCGTTCCTTTCTGCTGTAAGTCTATGGCCCAGCCGCCAGCAGTCTCTGATAACTGAATGAATGAATGAATGAATATTTACACTTTTCAGGACTCAGGAGAATGAATCAACTTACCCACTCACCCCAAACTCAAAGAGGGCTCAGGACCCTTCATATGCCAAAACTCGAGGCTGTTGGTTACAACCTCAACCAAGATTACTCAACCTGGGGAGAGGTTTCTCTCTTGACCAAGAGCGGAATGTTCTCAGTAAAAAGAGGAAATGAGTTCACAGTTTTGTGGACTGGAAACAACACCTCTGTAATAACTTTTCTGGAACCTGGCAGGGGCCGCAGTCCTGCATCAAGAGGCCACTCCTAGGGTGGACCGCTTAGTACCTGAATAACCAAACAACTAAAGCGGGCTTTAGAAGCGCTGGCCTGGAGCACAGCATCTCAATGGGATGATCGGGTGTTTGGGAAACACTCACCATCTGCTCGGAAACTGAGCTTGTGATTCACGCAGGGCTGTCAGCTGAGCAGGCCCTGATTTTGCAACAGTGAAAAGAGAAGCCCCTTCGGCTCTGACCTCACCCTCCACCCATGCACAGACATCCTCCACAGACAGTCCAGCTGTGAGCCCAGGAGGATGGGGCCCTACAGGAATGTACAGTATGTAGCTGTGTTTCCACTATCTGCCCTTGGCCTTGAGCCTAAGCCTGTTTCTTCTGAGCCTCCTTGCCATCTTTCTCCCTTGTTCCCATGAATGGGGAATTCAGGCAGCAAACTTTGTGTCCAGGGCTTATTTCTGATGCCATTTTAGTTGCGATCTCCCCAGGTACCCATCAGATACATCAGATTGGATGTCTTACTTATACCTCAAACTCACTGTGTCTATAAGACAATGCATAACCTCCTGTTCCTTCTCATCACATTGGTTCCTAATCTCTCATCCCTCCAATCTGATTTCTATCACCTGCCTTCTTGTCATTCCTGCCAAACGGATTGGGCCACTGTGTTTCTTCCCTCTTCCTCCTGCCAGATGTTTACCACGTACCAACCATATGTCTTTTTATTTATTTATTTATTTTTTTGTGGTACGCAGGCCTCTCACTGTTGTGGCCTCTCCCGCTGCGGAGCACAGGCTCCGGACGCGCAGGCTCAGCGGCCATGGCTCACCGGCCCAGCCGCTCCGCGGCATGTGGGATCTTCCCGGACCGGGGCACGAACCCGTGTCCCGTGCATCGGCAAGCGGACTCTCAACCACTGAGCCACCAGGGAAGCCCCCCATATGTTCTTTTAAGCGCTGAATAAGACAGGTCCTGCTCTCTTCTCTAAAGAGCAAGAGATGTACACAAATAATTAAAATACAGTGATAAGAATAGCCAAAGTGATCTTGGAAAAGAACAAAGAGAAGGACTCACACTTCCCAATTTCAGAACTTACTGCAAAACTACAGTAATCAAGACCATGTGGTACCAGCATAAGGAGAGATGTATAGATCAATGCAATAGAACTGAGAGTTCAGAAATAAACCCACACTTTTATGGGCAATTGATTTTGACACGGGTACCAAGATAATTCAGTGGAAAGAACTTCGTCTTTTCAACAAAACGGTGCTGAGACCACTAGATATCTTCATGCAAAAGAACGGCGTTGGACCTCTATTTCACACCATGATTAATTCATTAAAAATTAATTTCAAATGACTCAACGACCTCAGCGTAAGAGTTAAAGTTATACAGCTGTTGGAGGAAAACATAAGAGTAAATATTTGTGACCTTAGATTAGGCAATGGTTTCCTAGACAAGACACCAACAGTACAGGCAACAAAATAAAAAAACAGATAAATCGGACATCATCAAAATTTTTAAAAAATTGTGCTTCAGTGGATGCTATCAAGAGATTGAAAAGCCAGCTCACAGAATGGGAGGAATATTTGCAATTCATACGTCTGATAAAGGTCTAGTATCCAGGATACACACAGAATTCAACAATAAAAAATGACAACCCAATTTTAAAATGAGCAAAAGAGACAAATAGATATTTCTCCGAAGAAGATATATAAATGGCCTTTAAACACATGAAAAGAAGTGCAACATCATTGGTCATTAGGGGAATGCAAATCAAAATTATAATGAGATACCACTCCATACACACCAGGATGGCTACTATTTAAAAAAAAAACCACTCAACCAAATAGAAAATAACAAGTGTTGGCAAGGATGTGGAGAAATTGGAACCTTTTTGCGTTGTTGGAGGAATGTAAAATGGCGCAACTGCTTTGGAAAACACTTTGGCAGTTCCTCAAAAAGTTAAACATAGAGTTACCATAAGACCTGGCAATTCTACTCCTAGGGACATACTTGAGAGAAATGAAAACATATGTCCACACAAAGACTTGTACATGAATGTTCAGAGCAGCATTATTCATCGTAGCCCCAAAATGGAAACAACCCAAATGTCCATCAATGGGTGAATGGCTAAACAAGATGCAGTATAGCCATGTCATAGAATATTATTCTACCATAAAAAGGAATAAAATTCGGACTCGTGCTACAACGTGGATGAACCTTGAAAACACCATGCTAAGTGGAAGCCAGACACAAAAGACCACATATTGTATGATGACATTTATATGAAATACCTAAAATAGGCAAACCCATAAAGACAGAAGGCAGATTAGTGGTTGCTAGGGGGTGAGGGAGGGGGAAATGGGAGCAGCTTCTAATGGTGTGGGGCTTTGGAGGAGGGGGTGATGAAAATATTCTAATAGTGACAGTGGTGATGGTTGTACAACTCTCTGAATATACTGAAAACCACTGGATTGTTTAACGTAAAGGGGTAATTTTGTGCCATGAGAATTACATATCAATAAAAAATTTTAAAGCAGCGATGAGTGGTGTAAGAGGTGAATAAGAAGAAATCAGAAAATGTGGAAATAAGAAGAAATCTGGAGATACTGAGCTACAAGTCTTGCTGGCTCTTATTGCCCCAAATCTGGTCTCATGCCCCCTTCTTCTGTAACCACACTTAGTCTCTTTATCTCCTGACTCTCCCCCTCCCCCAAGACTAGTCCCATAAACTAGATTCAACCCCATGTGGTGTCCTTGTCATTAAGTTTTCTTCTGGCAATCACTATTCATGGCCCAATCTGCTCCCATTTGCCTCTTGCCTACAGAAAAAGGTCTACCTCCCACTCAACACGGACTCAGCCTTCTCCCTGATTTCCAGCCCTCCCCAACTCATGACTCCATGACACCCACGACTCCAGCCAGCCTTCATGGCTTTTCCCAGCCCTGGGTGCCTGCCCACACCTCTTCCCACACAAACTCCAGGTTGTTCTAATCTCCACACATTTTTCTAAGCAGTCTTTCTTGCCAGGATTGCCCTTCCCTGCCACCCTGCCCAACGAACTCCACCATTTTTCACAGCCAAGATCAAGTCCCATCTTCCCCACAAGGGTTTTTCCAGCTCCTGAAGCCCACAAGAATCTCATCTCCAAACTAGCAGCAGCAGGTAATGGTGTGTGCCACGCAGGACATGACTTTTGTGCAGCCTTGTCTGTATACACCACACACACACCTGCCTTGCCTCTCTGTGTGAGCTGCAGCCCCATTGTGTGATTCCGTTCTAACTCTTAAAGTTCCTAATAACATGTGTGCTCTATAAATGTTTAAGGGAGCAGGGATTACGTCCTTTAGTTAGGTGCCCCAACGTCAGTCTAGTTCTTCAATCTGAATTATGTATGCAACAAATAACAAGTGGACTTACTGCTGTAAAAGTTAACTTGAAATCAACCTGCTGACGTCTCTGAGTGTCCTTGGCGGCCACGACCCTAAGCACAGCTGGCTGTTGTCCTGAATGTTTCGGAGTGTGGGCTCTGGGGTTGAGCTGCCTGAAGTGAAGTCTCACCATTGCTATTTTCTAGCTCTGTGTCTGTGTGTGAGTGACTGAAGCTCTCTGAGCTTCTTTACCCATCTGTAAAATACAAATAGTTCCTACCTTGTAGGTCTGTTGTGTGGCTTAAATGAAATAGGGCTTGGAAGGCACTTGACACTAAAGCACTCAGTAACTGTCAGCTGTTATTATACAGTTACTGCTACGAATACCACCAATGCAGAATCTAGTTCCTTAAGCTTTACAGATTCAGAAATTTCATCTGATTACAGGGTGATCTAGCTCAGACGAAACTGTTTCACCCTAGCCAAGCTCATAAGAGGGCAGGAAGTCAAATAGCTTATTTAGAATGGGAAATAGTTTCCCAATGCTTTCTACCCATATTTGCTATTCAAGGTGCGCCCTTCTCAAGAGTGAAATACCTGAAATGCTGTCTGGTGCAGATAGAACAAAGTCTGGGGTGAAGCAATTGGGTGGAATACATTTCCAGACTGTGAAAGAACAGGGATCCCTAATTCACAGGAGCCCTACAGCCACCAGATAAGACATCTAGCATACTAGCTGTTAGCAAGGATAACGTTTGCCTTGTCTGACTCACAAAGAAGTTAGTAAGTAAATATTTGTTAAATAAATGCATTCCTTGGGTAAGGCAGGTTTCACGTCATCTAGTCCTTATTCCTTTCCCCTCCCTGTCTACATTCTAGGCAAACAGACTCCCTTCTCCTCTGGGCAGGATACCATTCACTGGATCACAGCTTTGCTTGTATTAACTGAGTTTTACTCACCCAGATGGAGACAGCGTGATGAATGACAGGAAATACTTCGTTCTCATCAGTAATATGTTGACGCATCTTCTAGTGGCCCTTCCCCACTTCCCACCTATATTCCATATAACTGTCATTCCCCTGCCTGCTACAAATGTGACAATGACAATGATTACCTCCCCCGCTCCGGGGGAGGGACCTCAGTGACCTCTCTCTACTGCCTGGAGCCCTGGAAGCCCTGACCCTCTGGACAGAGGTGAGAGCACACCTTCCTCCGGAAAGGTGATTATCCTATCGGTAGGTTTGTTGTTTTTTTGGTTTGTGGGTGTTTTTTTTCCCTGCATAGAATTTAGTGTTGCCCTGACAATTTCAGGTTGTCAGACAACTGGGTGAATGAGGTGGGCAGGTCTGCAAATTTCCCTCTGAACTTAGCTCGATTCCCCTCAAAGAATTAAACCCGTCTCCTCTGAGCAATTCCCGAGGCAAAGACACTCGGCCAGACGAAAAGGTGGGAGAGCCCAACCATCCTCACCTGTTGAAGTTCAAGGGAATGCTTGCCATGGACCAGCCGCCGTGAGCAGTCTGGTTGGCGGGCACTGGGGTGAGACAGAGGGAAGGAAACAGTCACCTCACTTTCCTGCTTTGGAGAAAGTTGGCAGAATTCCGGTTGTTCCCTAACCTGGCTCCATCTCAGATAAAATGCCTGATCGCTTTCCTTTCCCAAAAAGTTTTAAGACATCAGTAGGGAAAGATTCAGAACTCCAATCAAAAGGTACTTTTATCTCCTGCCCACCCCACGGGAATCCTAAGACTTATCTCAGTAACCCACCCGCTCCCCCCAATCATTCGATTCTCTTCCAGCAAAACACTCTCACTGGATATTTCTTTGGAATATCCAAGGAATGGCAGATTCCTCGGAGAGCCTTACAGGATCTGATTTAGCTTTCTCAAGTGAGTTTCAAAAGGGTACTGCCAAGTATGTGAGCCTTTTCTCTCTCTACATCCTCCCCTGTAATATTTCCACAAGTGGCAACCTGGCATGCCTGCTCTTAGAAGCCAGAAATATGACAAATATTCAGATAAGCCAGTGGAATTTAAAGCACACGTTCGTCATTTTGCTGGTGAGGACTGAAGTGCATGCTTTACGCTAGGTGTGCCTCCCCCAAAAGTCAGGATATGATGAATTACTATTTGGGGAATGAATTAATGAATCCTATTTTAAGGTACTGTGACATCTTCATGTTTAAAGGAGTATTATGGTAAGTATTAAATGTGTAGAACTTTTTATACCTTAAAAATTTTTGTTTTCATGTTTAAGGAGTTTAGAGCAAGGTTAACCTTTAATTTCAAGTTCAACCTTCTCCTTTTTTTTCAGTGTGTAATGTAGCAAAAAAAAGCTTGAGGTTTGGAGTTAGGCCCATTTTTTGAATCCCAGTTCTGGCATATTCTGAAGATAATAATGTATAATTCAAGGCCTTGTGATGATTAAATGAGGGAACTGTGACATTCCTAGCACATGGTGGGGGATGGGAAAGGGAGAGAGGTGGTGTCCTTCCTACTTGGCCACACCATCCACTGTCACTCCAAGGTCTGGGGTCTCTGTAATTCTCGGTATAGAGTTACTCACCGGCCTCTCATTACGGAGGCCAGAGGAACGAGAAGGGGCTGTGTACCTCTGCTCAGCCTGGGTTCCTCCCTATTTGCCATGTCCCAACTTAGCCTTCTTATGCTTGGATACTTTTTAAAAATGTGCTTTTCTGTATTAAATGCTATCTTGGATCTCATACGCCAAGTGGAATGGATAGCCTCCGTCACGAAGGCTCTAACAGACCTGAGATGCTTTAAATGCAACAAAAACTCTTAGCAACTTGTGAAGATTTCCGAGCATCCGAAACTGGCAAGAGTTTTGGGGAAAGCACAGGGTAATTTGTTCACCGCATGATTAATCCTGAGTGGACTGGTCCCGGAAAAGCACATGTGGGTTTTCAGCAAGCAGCAGCCCTCAGAATTTCACAAAATAAACGACCTCATGAAGAGGCCCGTGTACGTGTTTTGGATGAAAGTTCAGAGTGAGGGTAGGGCCTGACAAAGGAGGAAAATGCCAGATGTGTGGACAGCAGAGCTCCTCTGAATCCACTAACATCCCAAGAGACAACACGTGGGACCAGATTATACAACTGAACCAGATTATAACACTAGATGAGGGAAGTCCAGTGGGGAGCAGACTTCTATGACAAGGATAATAAAATTCATCACCATAATTACCCCCAGCCCAGCTCCCCAACAAGAGCCCACAATGGCTCAGCTCAAAGAAGTTATTCATCCATATTCAAGTTGCCTCACTCATTATGCTCAGACAAAACCTCCTTCTGGGCCTCAAATCCTCGCCAGCAACCCAGCAACTCTGCATTGACACACAGCCCCCGGGGAGGGGTCCGGGGATGCTTCTGTCTTTAGCAATCGAGTTGCGAGTACTAGGGGTGGCTGGTTTTTTTCAGACAATGTTTACCACTTCTTTTTAGGAGTACCTTTGATATTCGGGGCTGTCTTTAAGATAATTACGGCTAACCCTTCCCCGGGAGAAAACAGAGGATGCCGCCCAGCGGCCGTCTTTCCTGGGCAGAGCTGGGATGCGGCTCAGTTTGGGGGCCTCCCACACCTGGCCCCGCTGAGCACAAAATGTTGTCATTTGCACACTGTCTTGCCAAAAAGGAAATGTAACTGAAACGCAGAGCCATGTATATCGCCCTGGAGAGAGAAGTTCCAAAGATAGGACTGCCACGAATAGCTCCCGGCCCTGCAAAGAGAGCAGCTCAGTTTCCCCGAAACAGACGGGCCTGGCAGAGGGTAACAGACCGTATATCACTTCCCTAGGGCTGTGGGTATAATTGTCTTTGTGTGGAGTCCTCCCTCAAACCCCTCCCTTCGAGCAGGATTCTTCTGGCACCAGGCTTACCTCCATCCTCAATCTGGAAAATGAAAAAGAGTTTAATTTCCTCAACCTCCAACTCCAAAGATCACAAGTTAGCTTACAACGCCTTGGACCACTATTCAGTGAGCAACTACTGTGGTGCCAGATATTGTTTGGCTCTCGGGATCAAGGCGAAGACACAGCTGTGTCCACGGGAGCTTATACTCTACTGTGGAAACGGATTAAAAATAAAAACCCAAGAAAAATTAAACACTGACCAATGTGCATGGATGCCAGAAACACAGCACACTGAGCCAGGAAGAGGCAAGATGAGAAGAAGATGTAAGAGAAAGAGGAAAAGGGGAGGAGATGATGCAGATCATGGGCAAGCAGAGCTCCCATCATCAGATCCAGTGGAGCGAGGGTCTAAGGAGTCACCAACACTCAGTCATTGGCGCTCTTGGCCAAGTTTGACACATGGCCCCGAAGGAACTTAAACCTAAATGTTCACGATAGGCCTTCACGCACTCAGGACCCTCCACTTCAGTCCTTTCGACACACACTATCCTCTCTACAGAGGATAACGGAGGCCTCTTCCAATGGGTCTCCGCTGGTAGGGTCCTGGGTGTGTCCAGCGTGCCCTCCTACAGGGTATAAGACCTGGCAGCCCCCCAGAGGGAGACAGTCGCAGCACAGGGGAATTCCACCCCCGGCCCCTGTCCCTTCCGATTCCTTGGGGTCAGTTTCTTCTGAGGCCATGGGCGGTCCTCCGATACACAGCCACGTAGGAAAGCCCAGCGCCGCCAGTGGAAGGCTCCTGGCGGCTACCCTTCCACTCTATCTCTCAGGAGCCGTCAGGGGGTGGGCCGCCACCGAGGGAGACCCCCTCTGCTCCACACCTGCTGCCTGTGGATTCGGGATCTCCTCCTGGCACCCCGCTCAGCTCTTCCTCTGCGACCTGGCACCAGCAAAGCCGCTGTCTCTCGTTCTCGCGGGTCCTCCGGACTCGCGCGCACACATACACTGCCAGCTCCCCTCTGCTCTCCCGGGCAACCTCAAATACCAGGCCCGGGCATTCCCGCAAGTCCCAGCTCGCTCGTCCCCACCAGCAGCTGCAGGGAGCCCCGCCTGCTGGGTCTTACCATCTGCCAGGACCCAGAGCGATGCGCGTCCCAAAACGAAGAACAGAACTGGCACCTTCCACATTTTCTTAGTTGACTTGTTCTTTGCGGGGCCGAGCAGCTCGTTTCTGTGCTGGGGGAAGATTATGAAACAGCCAGAGGCCCTCGCTTGATGGAGCGAGAGACTGGGGGCTGGAAAATGCGGGGAGCAGAAGTCCCAGCGCGGGAGGGGTCCCCGAGTTCCTTCGCCCGCAGCGTCAGCCGGAGGAGCAAACTTTGCAGTTGGGAACTTTCGGATCAGAGTCGGCATTTATCTCTCCCGACGAGGGCGAGGGCGGGGACAGCCCGCGCGGTAAGGTGGTCCCAGTTCGGGGCTCCCTAGGACCGCCCCCTGCCTCTGTTTGGCCAGCGCGAAAACGATGACCTCAGGCCAGGTTTAAAGTTACAGGGCCGCGGCTGCGGGGCGCTGCCGGCACGCGCGGAGGGCCAGAGCCCCGGCAACATAGGCTTTTATTCTGTTCCCCGATAGGAGGGAAAGGGGGCGCAGGCAATAAGCGATTTTTTTGGGGGTAATTTTTAAACATCATTATTCTCTTTTTTAAGAGTAAGGCACAAGATTAGGTTTTTCTTCTTAGAAGTAAACTGTTCCTTGTGCGGCCAGTCATTTTAGAACCAAGCAAGGGATTGTTCTTGTAAATACTGAATTTGATGGCTTTAAAAAAAAAAAGCGGCCGTCCTCCTCTGGGTGAGCCAGAGGCGGTTCGCGCTGGTAAATCGCGCCCTTGTTCAGGGGCCGCGAGCGGGCGGGCTCCCGGGGGGCTGCCGGAGAGAGCTGGCTGGGAGCTTCGCAGCCCCGGTGGCTTCGGCAGGTTTGGAAAAAAGGCTGAGCGCGAGATCCGCCTCTTCCTACTTTGGATACAGCGCTGCGGTGCTGGGGCCCAGGACAGACCTGCGCAGTCGGTGGGGCGCAGCAGCCCAAGGATGTCAAAGGGACCCACCTGGTCACCAACCTGTGTCCACTTCCAGCTGGGGCTCGTCCCCTTTAATCCTGGACCTTGGCCCCCAAGTCCCCACTTTACTGGTGTAAGCAATCTTGCCCTGATCTCAGGTCCTGGATGTTAGCAACAGGAAGAGAATTTATGTTTTGATTTTATTTCCTTTTGAACTCTTGGAATTATTTTTTTTTTTCTTTTAAGGGGAGGAGTTGGAGAGGTGGCCCACTCCCAGATGCCGCAAATTCCACTCAGCAAAAAGAACCAGAAGACAATGCCCCAAAGCTCCATCCTGAGGTGAAAACTGGTTGTTTCCAGATCCTAAACCCCAGATTCCAAATTTACTTTGTAATAAGAATCACATGGGGAGATTGCTTAAAACCTCAGAGTCCTGTGTTCCACCCTCTACTCATTAATTAGACCCTGGGGGAATCCATATTTTAAGCCAGGAGCCACAGGGATATTTAGTGAACAGAGCCCCCTGGCAGCCCTTCTCAAATAGCGTGACCCTGTGAGTCACCGTTAAAATGCTGTGAAGCTTCCTGGGGAGATTCTGCATTTCTCACCATGTCCCAGGTGAAGAAGTCTTGTCCTGGGGCTACAGGATAGGAGCTGACACCTGAAATAAGGAGAAGAAGGGACTCTGGAGAGTCAAGGGTTTGGAAACATAAAGAGAAAACTGGAGATAGAGAGGATAAGCTGAACTAACTCCCCCATCACGTTAATGCGTTTTCTTGGTATTACTGCATTACCAGTAATGTTTGTTGAGAGACTGCATGGTGCCTGTATTGTCTATCCTGCAAAATGGAGAATAGATGCAAATCCACTCCAAAGTAAAAAAAAAAGACAGACTTCACTCGGGAGCAGAGATGAAATGCAGCCTCGGTGGGAGAACAGGTTAAGTGCAGCTCCTTTAGAGGGTGCTTGGGGCTGGGTTATGAGTGAAGGTGCCAGCTAAAAATTGGCACCTGCCATCTGCCTCTACAAGGAGTAAGTTACAAACTGCTGTGGCCGCTGACCTTCGACACCCCCTGAAAGGAGTTTGGAGATCAGGAATGAGGCACTCTGTGCTCTGGGGAAAACTGGTGGGACAGGCATTCAGATAGTCAGATGTTTCCAGGAGATTTTATGAGCCAAAGTCTTGCATCTCCTCGTATCTAGAAAAGCACTAAAATCATTGACGGTGACATCTTCTCCTTGTGACTAGCAGCCAGCCTCTGCCGAAACGTGTGCTTGACTGTACCTACCCCACTTCACTAAAATCATATGTGATACTGACGTCTCCCCCTACCTCTTTGGGGTTTTTTAAAAATTTATTTATTTTAATTTATTTATTTTTGCCTGCGTTGGGTCTTCGTTGCTGTGTGTGGGCTCTTCTCTAGTTGCGGTGAGCAGGGGCTACTCTTTGTTGCGGTGTGTGGGCTTCTCATTGCGGTGGCTTCTCTTGTTGCGGAGCAAGGGCTCTAGGAGCGCGGGCTCAGTAGTTGTGGCTCGCGGGCTCTAGAGCGCAGGCCCAGTAGTTGTGGCGCACGGGCTTAGTTGCTCCGCGCCATGTGGGATCTTCCCGGACCAGGGCTCGAACCCGTGTTCCCTGCATTGGCAGGCGGATTCTTAATCACTGAGCCACCAAGGAAATCCTCCCCTACCTCTTTGGAGCAGTTTGTCAGAGCTGTCTGAAATGCTGTCCCCTGGACTGGAGTCCTCATTTTGCCCCAAAT
The DNA here is from genome assembly GCF_963924675.1 of Phocoena phocoena. Classification (NCBI taxonomy): domain Eukaryota; kingdom Metazoa; phylum Chordata; class Mammalia; order Artiodactyla; family Phocoenidae; genus Phocoena; species Phocoena phocoena. The sequence continues at coordinate 10,134,753 of NC_089219.1, read as the reverse complement.
AAAACTTAACTCACAATTCTCACGTTATGCACCTTTTTTTTCAGTTGGCAAAGGAGAAGCACCTCTACCCACTCTGGCCCCTGCCCTCCAGGGATGTGTTTAGATTCTACAAGGTTGGTCACCTGACCTGCTGGTAGAGGAGTTGGATCTTGTTGGAGGCCATCCTGGGTCTGGGGACGGGGACCGGGCCTGGGAGTCTGTGGACAGGGCCAGGTACTGTTGGTCTAACTGGAGAGTTTGTCTGGGCCTAGTGGGGGACCTTCCTCAACAACTGCCACGGCAGAGGAGAGAGAGGGGACACTGCTCCTGGGTCAGAGGTTGGAGCCGCTGTGTACCTGGATGACTCAGGGTTAGACTAAAGAAGCTGCAGTGAAGCACAGGGAATTTGGAAGTCTGAGACCAGCCCAGTTGAGGGAAGAAGGAAGCAAGGATGATACATGCCAGGAGGTTCCTACGTTCTTGTGAAACAGCTTGAGTGTGAAAGCGGTGACTGGTCAGATAACAGTGACATTTACCCGGGAATTTCGGGACCTTCAGCATTATCTCATGTAATCCTCAGGACACCTTTTGGGTTAAGAACACTGCTAATACCCATCTTACATCCAAGGAAACAGGTTTTCAAAGCAGTATGGTTTCCAAAGGGGCTTCCAAAGCAAGGTGCATCAGATTTGCCCGGTTAAGATTAAGATGCTGAGAGCTGGGCCCCACTCCAGAGTTTCTGATTCATAGGTTGGGGTGGCGCCTGAGAATTTGCATTTTTAACAAGTGCTCAGGGATGCCGCTGCTGCTGGACCTGGGGCGTCACTTTGAGATCCACTGATTTAGAGACCACACAGGTGGTCTGGGTCACCTAGAACAACGGGTGGAGCCACAGTCCCTCTGTTGCAGGACATGAGCCTGTCGGATAATGCTGGGTCTGCTTAAGGATCTGGAAGGAGAGGTCTGTAAGTTACTTTTAAGAAGGAGGAGCCTCCCTCCACACCCCAAGCTGAGGGTGGGAGACCAAGCTGCAGAAGCAGTAGGAGCAGAGCCTGAGCCCTCAGCCTGGGAGCCTCCACCCTGAGGGGTGGTGCAGGATGAGTGTTAGAATCTCTCCCGTGCCCTGTGTTCTCTGAGGCCCCTGCACAGTCCCAGGGCGGCAGACAGGACTTCCAGGCTGCCTGGGAAGACTCCTCAACAGCTTCTCTTGCTTCTCAACCCACACTGCTCTGGGGCTGAGATATCACTGATATTAAAGGCACCTCTGTGACTCAGGGGTAAATGGTGCACTTAGGTGAGTGACCTGGGCCCAAAATGTATCTAGAGCAGGAATGGGATGAGGCTGAGGGCAGGGATGGTGGGTAGGGAGTAGTGCTGGGGCTGAAGGAACCACAGCAGCTTGCTTTGCTGAAAAGAGCCTCAGTGTTTAGGAATCACAGTTCAGCTCCATGGTGGCCTTCAGCCAACATGATCCTCAGTTTCTGCTTCTTTGAAATGGGTGTGTTATCCCCACTTTGGAGGGTTCTACGCACAGCATGGAGTATAACTGCTCTGGTTACTGTGATGGTCGTTTCTGCCAGGCCCTGCCTGGTTCTCAGCCTCTCGAGTCCTCCAATGGCCACCTGTGCCCACCTGAACCCTCAGTGAGTCCTAGCCTCGAGGGCAGAGGTTCTTGACATGGACTCAGCGGAACTGGTTCCTTTTGGCCTAAGGAAACCCAGCTAAATAAGGACTCGGCATCAACTCATTCCTTGCTAGGCCAACCCTCGCCTTGGGCCTGATTCCTGAGAGCCCCCTGGATCCCTGTCTGGCTCCCAGGGCCCAAGGCTCCCTCAGGGAAACCCGATTATCTCCCAGTTCCACCTAGGAACTAATGTTCTGCATCAGGACCCCATCTGGAGTCTGGCTCCTGCCATTCCACTAGTAGGCTGCTGGCTTGGCTTTCTGACCCATTGGGCTACCTCTATGTGCCAAAGCACCCCATCTCTCTCCAGGAGTCACCCCGATGCTGACTGCCCCTCCTATTGTCCGTCACACTACTGCATGCCCTATTCCGATGGGCAGCACACGATTTTGCTCTCAGACTCCCTAAAGGAATTTTGAAAAACTAGGTACCAATTATTTTTCATCATAGAGTTAAATAAGTATATTTTTAATGGGAGGTAGTACATATTAAATGCTTCATGGAAAAAAATAAGACGAAGACTGACTGTAATTGGCAAAAATATTTCATGTTGCGATTTGATAACACAATGATCATGAAAAATTATATAAAATTTTTATCTATGAATTTTTAACCATGCACCTTGACATTTTTTGATAAAAGACCTGGAAAACTTTCCAGCTACACTTCAAAGAGTCAGCGTCGCTCACAAATTTTTTAAATGTTGTGCATGTGTTAAGTTTTTATTATAAAAATATGCGTTCGTTAAAGGAAACGGGAAAAACAGGAAAATAGAAAAATTATCATATGCTCAGATTTCCTTGTATGTCTGTTTGCAACTTTTTCTTTTGACATAACTCAAATTTACAGAAAAACTGGAATAGTCCAAGAGCTCCCGTATACCCTTGACCCAGGTTCATGAATTTGCTTATATTTTGCCTCATCTGCTTCACTGTTATCTCTGTTTTACAGACATTTTACAAACATTTGCATATTGGTTTCATTATCAATGTCCTCTAGCCCTAAATGCTTGGGTGTGAATTTCCTAAAGACAAAGACGGTCTATTTCTTGGCCACAGTTGGATTGGCAAAATCACAAAATTTAATATTAAAAGGGTACTATGGGGCTTCCCTGGTGGCGCAGTGGTTGAGAGTCCGCCTGCCGATGCAGGGGACGCGGGTTCGTGCCCCGGTCCGGGAAGATCCCACATGCTGCGGAGCGGCTGGGCCCGTGAGCCATGGCCGCTGAGCCTGCGCGTCCAGAGCCTGTGCTCCGCAACGGGAGAGGCCACAACAGTGAGAGGCCCGCGTACCACACACACAGAAAAAGGGTACTGTGGTCTAATCCACAGCCGTATTCAAATTTAACAATTGTACCATTAATGCCCTTTATAGATTTGTTTTTTTTCAGGATCTAATCCATGACATCACATCCCACTTGGCTGTCGTGTCTCCAGAAGGTCTCAGAACTCTGCTTCAGCCTCTCTTTACCTTTCCTGAGCTTGATGCTTTTTGAAGATAACAGGCTTGTTACTTCGTAGGCCGTCCTTTAGTTTGGCTTTGTCTGATCTGTCCTCATGATTAGATTCAGGTGTGCATTTTTGGCTGGATGACCACAGAAGGATGTTGCGTTTTCTCAGTGTGTCACCTGAGCAGGCCCCGATGTCATTTCCCAACGTCAACGCGTGAACGTTAACTAATCCCTTGTTAACACCTCCTGATCCTGAGTTCAGAACACCCCAGGATAGGCCAAGTTCTGCTCTTAACAGCAGGTATGCAAAACAGGGAAAGACAATGCGTCTTGGTACCCTGGGGCTAAAGAGAATTTTTCACCCCAGAAAAATGCTCCATAATAAAATTCAGGATGAAGAAGGAGCTGCTTTTCTTTTGTAAGTGGCCAAAGAGTTATCATGAAGGTTTCACTTTTTTCCAGCAGTTTTAGAGGAAACCTATAAATCTTGAGAATTTGAGAAACCCATCCCTTGCTGGCATACCCCTGGGGAGAGCTGTGTGCATTCACAGTTTGAAGACCCCCTACTCTGTCCCCCTGCCTGGCTGGATCTCCTCCCAGCATTAGGGCCACTTCACCCCGCCCCGACTGTAGTTAAAGGGTTGAGCCAATGTCTTCTAAGCTATGGTGTCTCTCTGCCCCCTTTGAGGATATGCTGAGCTCCCTGCAGCAGGAGCTGATACATTCATCTTCCTCGGTTGTGTGTTCCATCAATATTTGTGAAAGGAGAGTTGTGATTTTATCTGGACTGCTAGAAGATCCTCACCGTTGAGGAATCCCAGCCCAGCTCAGCCTGGAGGTTGAGTCAACAGCGCACGATATACCTCCAGCCAGCCTGACTATGCAAAGACAAAATGAACAGGTGGCTTGTGAGATTTCTGGGATGCTGGAAAAGCCTTGGGGGCGTCTCTCCAAATCTTGGTCCATACCCCTGTCCCCCTGCAAACGGGCTGAGGGCTAAAGTTCCATAAACAGTATTCATTCCTTAGCTTAAATCCCTTTTAGAAACCTGATCCCTTTGAGAATGCAAGCATACGTAGGAAGGATGGCATGCGGCACTTATCAGTCTGGCAGAGTTTGCTGTGAATGGCTTTGTCTCCCTTTCCCAAGAGCAGGTTTTGCTAAGATGTCAAGGAGACCAGTTTCTTGGATATCGCCAAGAAGGAGAAGGTGCACAAAATAGAAAGCTCTGGGATGCTAAAGACACGTTTTATCTGGTTCATAATTGCGTTTGGTCCAGCAGCAGCTCAGGATTTATGCCGTCGTTCATTCACTTTTGTAACTCACTGATTCACTCTTTCAGGAAACACTGCACGCCCAGCAGTGGCAGCTGTGACATTTGCCTGGAGCTGGTTGTCCCCTCTCTGTCTTCACTTGACGGACACACATGCCATCAACCTCTCCACTCTTAGCCCTATCTTGGTAGAGGAAGGCTGAGTCTTCGTCGCTGAGGCGGGACCCTGTGGCTGTCTTGGGCCGAGGAACGAGGTTTGATGTTCAGTTTTTCCCTGGTCTATTTAAAGCGTGGAGCTTTTGCTTGAAGCAATAAGGAAAACATTCAGCTCTGTGGATCAACAGGCTTCTGTGCACTTTGTCGTCCTGGGGGAGCCTTGGGCCTCTCCGCTGGCCACGGAGAGGGATCCACAGACTCCAGGAGGACGGAGAGCTCTGACCTGGCTGGGGGGTGAACATCCCCTTCCCTGGGGAGGTGAGACGCCCCATTTTTCTTACTCAGAATCTGATATTGACTCTACACTGCACCAGAGAAATGCAGAAAGCACTTACACAGGCCACTGGTAATTTTTTTTCCAGTGCAATAACAACAAATTGCTTATTTGTATACCAGCCTTCTTCCCTCCCCCACCCAAAAGAGAAAGCTGGCTGAATCGATCAGCGGATTTGAATTCAGGTATGTTGGATGGTTGGGAGAAAAGGGTCGCTGATTCCTTTAATGGGTTGAGAGCATAGAATCAGAATTTTGTTCGTTTTGTTTTTTGTTTCGTTCGCTTGTTGTTGTTTTCCTTTTTCCTGATCAACGCTGAGTTTTTAATGGATGGACAAGCATTGGGGCAGATGGTTGTTTTTTAAAATTCAGACCGATACACACAGAAAGCTCCTTTCATTGGTGTGTTCAGAGGGCCCTTCATTATGGAGACTCGGCACTGCTTGGCAAGCAATCTGAATGAATGTGTGTCCGTGAGGGGGGCTGGGAAGTTGAGTAGGGACAGGGCTGGAGGCTGGTGTTTATCTTACTGCTCCCTTGAAGGGTGGTGGCCTTAAAGACATCCATCCTGGTCTCTCTCTCTCTGTTTCCCTGGGTGGAAACTGGGCTTGTGAAAATGCTGGTGGTAAGTCAATGCAAGTCAGTGAGAACTCTAGCGACTTCACTCACCCTTTCCGCTGCCAGCTCCTGCCCACGTCCCTGGTGATGGCAGCAACCCCACCACAGAACTTTTGCCATCCCAGCCTGGAATCCCGTGCCCAGAGCAGACGGCGCCATCCCCAGAGATGAGGTCGAGAGGCCTACAGGACGAGACCCCACCCTGCCTCGCTCCCCTGGGCACGCTTTCTTTGGAATAGCCTGGATTTTGTTGGTAGTTTGGAATCTCTTTTGCTGAGGTCCCAAATCTGTTTTAATCACCATTCAGGAATCTAATTCAAAAATCTGGACTCTAGTGTCTGCCAAGAGGTGGGTTTGGCCATGCTAGGAAAACAGGAAAAGGCTTAAAAGCTAATAAAGCTGGAAGCAAACAGCTTTTATGTTAGCAGTCCAATATTCAGAGCCTCTGTGCCCCCATCCCTGTCCCCAGCTGCCTTCAGACGGGGCAAGGACTCTCCTTATATTGGAGCAGCACGTTTAAGGGGTCCTGGAGATAGGTGAGGGGCGCAGGGGAGTTTCTGGGAGATGTTACTGGAGGGATTTCACTGTTTCCTTAGCAGAGCCAGGGAACCCGATCACGTTTTTATAACAAACAGCAAGGAGCTACAGCACACATTATTTATTCCTTCATTCAGTAATGATCTGTTGAACATCTGACTGTGTACCAGGCGGTGTCCTAGGCTCCAGGAATGTGGCAGGGAGCAAGGCATCCAGATGACTGTTTCTGAGGCTCTTAACATGCCGTGGGGGAAACAGATGCTAGATAAGGAAATAAATAAGGTCTGCAGCGGTTGTGCCGAGGGTTATGAAAAGAAATAAGTCAATGGAGCAGAGTAGGAGCTTTCCAAGTGGGAAGCGCACCACCGGAGGTGGCAGTGACCAAGGGGACACACACAGGCAGGAAAGTTTAAAGGGTATCAGTTTTCAGATTCGCAACTCACATGGGTTCTTTTCCCTAACACGGATCTACCTCCCCTTCCACAACTGTTTTTCTTCTCCTTTGCTGTAGACGAATCTCTTTTTTTTTTTTTTTTTTTTTTTTTTTTGCGGTCCCCGGGCCTCTCACTGCTGTGGCCTCTCCCGTTGCGGAGCACAGGCTCCGGACGTGCAGGCTCAGCGGCCATGGCTCACGGGCCCAGCCGCTCCGCGGCATGTGGGTTCTTCCCGGACCGGGGCACGAACCCATGTCCCCTGCGTCGGCAGGCGGACTCTCAACCACTGCGCCACCAGGGAAGCCCGGAAGACGAATCTCTTAATCCTCCTTCATCCTACAATGGTGCATCGCCTAAAGGATGTAAAAACCTTCCAAGGACAAGTGAGGGACAATTTCAAATGTTGGTGTCTGCATAGCCTCCTCTGAGCAAAACACCATAAATCGACAGAAGAGCTTTATGTTTTTTTTCCTGTTGTAGGGATATTTCTGTGAAGGGTGAAACCTAGCTTTAGAATTGGGTGTTTTGACCCACGTTGGGTTATTCTGAATTCACGTGGCCAGAGTGATGACAGTTTAATTTTATGACCTGGCCTCTTCCATACTCTGGCTCTTAACCCAGACGCGTGGCTCTGAGGGAAAGCCCTGAGAGACCAAAACAAAGGGAGAACGAAGAGAAACAAGGGCCCCTTGTTTCAAATAGGAGGCAAACCCATGGACAAGGCTCCTGCCAGATGCATATATTCATGTTAGGATTAGAATTCAGAAGAAGAATCAGAATTCTCAAGAAGGTGTATAACAACACATTATTTTGAACTGAAATACAATTAGACTCTTGACAGAAGGCATGTCTGATTTGGTTTACTGATTTGATAGAGAGCTGGCTTTGACAATGAGGTTTCCTGGAAGAATTTTCCCATTGATTCAATGAGCAAAGTTCGCCTCTCTACGGGTTTTTGTGAAAATATATGTAAAGCATGTGATCAGATAAAAATCAATTTATGTAAATATATTGGCAAAGGTGTCTTGAAATGAGAAATGTTTTTATTTTCCCGACTGTTTTTCGAGTATATCCAACTAAACAAAGTGTCTCTAACTGAAAGAATAGCAGGCAAACTAGTATTTGTTTAATAAGTACTTTCCAGAAACTGAAAATGTCTCAGATGACCCAGTGACATATATTTTTGCAAACCATTCTCATCAAAATTATGGTTTTTAAGTACTGACAGCTCTCAAATTTATGTTTCCTGCCAGATCTCTACTTAAGCTCCAGACTCATGTGCCCAGCAGCTCCTGGGCCGCTCTTGCCTAGGGAGAAAGTGATGAACATTTCTGAAGTGAGAAAAAGAGTAAAGAAGACACCCAGAAGGGAGAAGAGGGGAGAGCAGATGCTGCTTGGGTCCCTTGGGGCTCTGCCCAAGATCATGGGTGATGGGAAGAAAACAGAAACCCCGGACAGGTTGAGGGCCCCTCCCAAGAATATATGGGCTGAACTTCTGCTTCCAGAAACATGCAACATGGCGAGGAAGAGGAAGTGTGGTGGAGGGAGCTGTCCAGAGAGGTTACAGGTAGGTGATCCTGAAATGACACAGCTGGCTCCCCGCAGCGAGAAGTCCCTCATGTCCTCCAAGGAAAGAGATGCTAAGAGGACCAGTGGCCTCGATGGAACCCTGGGTCAGGCCTGGGAGACCTCAGGCAGCAATGACCTTATGACCAGGACAAATGGCAGAGGTTAGGGTCAGCAGCAACAGCAGGTGCCAGCCTGTGACTTAAGAGCAGGAAGGACCAATGACATCACCAGCCTATTCAGCAAGGACAGAGGCCAATGCCCAAAGGCAAGCAGGATGCCCAAGAGGACAAAGCCAGAGTACCCACATCATATTTAATAACCACAGCCACTGTCCCCATGAGATGTGAAAGCTTCCCCTGCACCCAGATATTATTTGGAGAGAGAAATTGAGCATTTCCCCAAAAGAGCACGGATAGATGTTAGAGGACTGTTCCAAACCAGAAGAGACTGTGTTGGTGATAACTAGAGTGTTTCAGTTCCTCTAATCCCAATATGTAGATCAAAGTGAGGACACCTATAAAAAATGAAGGAAAACTCATTCTCCACCTACCTCCGAAGAAGTGTTAGAAGTTTTGACCTCTGCTGCAAGGTGTTTTCCATTACATCGAATAATAATCACACAGGGAGAAAGTTATTCTCTTTTTAATTTTCTTTTGTAAAAAGCTATTTAATAATTGACACATGCCCAAAACGTATATAACAGAAGCATAAATTATAAAGCACCATAGTGAATTAATTACACAACTTAAAAACGAAAATACCACCAATACTATAGGATTTTCTCTTTGCCAACTTCCAGAACTAACATGGTCACAAATTTTGTATTTATTCTCCTCTTGACTTTCTTAAAACAGATTTGCCACATGTGTATATGTAGCTAAACAACGATTAGTTAATTTTCTTGTTTATGAGCTAGAAAAGTTTCCTAAAGTGTATGGTTTTCTCTAACTTGCTTCTTTTTTTTATTCAAAATTACATTGTTAATATTCATTGTTATTGCACGTAGCGTAGTTCATCGGTTCTGCACTGTTGTGTAATATTCCATTGTGTGGAACTGTCAGTACATTTTTTACCTCCTGTTGATGGACGTTTGGGTTGGGGGTTTTAGTTTTTTGCTGCTATAAACGGTGCTGCTATGAACACTCGTGGACAGGTCTTTCGGTGCCCACAATTGAGAATTTCTCTAAACCAGTTCATCTCAAAGTGTGGTCTCTAGACCAGCATCACCATCACCTGGGAACTTGTTAGAAATGCAAATTCTCAGGCCCCAAACCCGATCTATTGAACTGAAAACTCTCAGAGTAGAGCCCAGTAATCTGGGTTTTAACAAGCCCTCCAGGGAGTTCTGATACCCACTAAAGTTTGAAAAACACAGGTATAAATTTAAGAGCGGAATTACTAGATTATAGGGAAAGTGCATTTGCAAGTACATGTTTAACTGCTGTAGGCTAAATGTTTGTGTCTCTCCAAAATTCATATGTTGAAACCTATTCCCCCAAGGTGATGGTGTTTGGAAGTGGGGCATTTGGGAGATTAGGTCATGAATGGGATTAGTGCCCTTATAACAGAGAGGACAACAAGGAAAGAGCCATCTCACCAGACACTGAATCTGCACCTTGATCTTGGATGCCTTAGCCTCCAGGGCTGTGAAGAAAAACCTTCTGTTGTTTATAAGTCTCACAATCTATGGTATCTTGCTACTGTAGCCAGAATGAACGAAGACATTAACTTTGTGAGTTAATTCTAAATTGTTTCCCAAAGTGATTCCTTGTTCTAATTGACACCCTTCCCCACCCTGAGCAAGAGCTGAGTTGCCATTACTCTCCATCTGTCACCACTTGTTAACTTCAGACTTTTCAATGACACTATAGCTAATTCTTTTTTTCTAATTTTTTATTTTTGCTAATTCTTATATAATATTTACTATGTGTCAGGCATTGTTCTGTATTTTCCATTTACTAATTTTCATGCAAGCCTCACAACCTTATGAAAGAGGTACTACAGTAAAACTCCACCTAATCCTATAAATGAGGTCCAAAAATCCCAATTGTTTAAGATATTAGGTGGCATTATTATAAGGTTGGTGGAATGAAAACAGGCTGGGTGGATGGTGGGAGCCAGTTTTCAATAAGGTTTTACTGGATTAGTGTCCTATTTTACATAGAAGAAACTGAGGCCTGGAGAAATTGTTACCTTCCCGTGTCTTGGAGGAGCCAGTCTGGGTCTGGAGTCTGGTGTAAAATAACACAGTTCATTAGGGTATTGTATGCGAGTTAGTGCCTGAGTACTAACGAGGCTGATTATCAGTCCATATGTTTATCCATCAAATACATTTTCTCTTCTGTGTGAGACCTGCTTGGATCCTTTTGCCTGCTTTATTATTAGGCTATTTGTCTTTTCTTATTGATTTGTAGGAATTTAACATATATATATATATTCTTTATGTGCTACCAATCCTCTGTGGTTATATGTGTGCGATATACCCCCCAGTTCATGGCTTCTTTTTCATTATGGTGTCTTTTGATGAACAGAAATTTTTAATTTTTATGTAACTCAGTGTGTTAAGTTTTTCTTTAAGTCTATGTAAAAAACTCTTTCCTTACCCCAAGGTCATAAAAAATATTCTTTCACAATTTTTTCTGAAGTTTAACAAATTTACCTTTCACATTTAAGTTGTTAATCCACTTGGAGTTGATTTTGTGTAAGGTGTGAGGTAAGGGTTCAACCCCACTCCTACCCCAGATGGATAACCAGTTGTCTGAGTATCTGTTGCACGACCTATCCTCATAGAACTGCTACATCTCCTCTTCACCTGTCAAGTTTGCAAAGAACTGGGAGTCTGTTTTGCTGCATTGATTGTTATGTCTGCAATTGCTTCAACATCACACTATCTTAATTACTATAATTTTGTAATGAGTCTTGATATGGAATTAGGCAAATTCCTCCACCCTCACCTTCCAGCCAGCCTTTCTTCACTCTAATGCCCTGAAGCACTTATTGTACATAAAGAATTATTTATCTCCTAGGCATCTAGGGTGGTACTAGTTACTTCCATCCCTGAGACAAGTGAGAAAATAATAACTAAAATCATCTATGTTCTGCAGTTCAGAGGGATAACTCAGTTGAGAAAAGCTCTGGACTATTTTAGGACCATCACACTTCTTTCAAATTTGGAATCAACTTGGAATCACTTTGGATTCAGCTTCACGTTTTGGAATCAGCTTCTCAAATTCCTCAAAATAAGAAAGTAAGCCCTGACAAACCTTTTGGGATTATGATTGAAATTACATGGGCTCTATAGATTAATGTGGAGATAATATCTTTTTAATACAGTACTAATTTAGTGTTTAAAGAATGTCTTTCAAAAAAGTTAAAAATTTTTCTCTATCAACTTCTTTCTCACCTTTGTTATATTTTTTCCTGTGTACCTTCTATTTTGTTGCTATTGTAAATAACACCTTTTTAAAAATTAATGTTTTCATTTGTTGCTTGTGTATAAAAATACAATTGATTTTTGTATATTGATCTCATTTTCAGTCACTTTGCTAAACTATTTTATTAATTCTAATAATTAGGTCTGAAAATCTTTTGGGTTATCTCTTTATAGAAAATCATGTTATCTTGAAATACAGACACTTTGTTTCCTGATCCTTAAACTCTTGTTCCTTTTCCTTGTCTTGTTGCCCTGACTAGTACCTTCAGTCCAATGTTAAATAGGAATAGGAAGGGTGGGCCTCCTTGTCTGGCTCTTGATTTCAGAGAATGTTTCTAATGTTTCTCCACTTAGAGTGGTGCTTGCTGTTGGTAATTCCCTCCTATCCCTAATCTGCTGAGAGTTTTTATTAATGAATAGGTATTAACTTTTTCAAATGATTTTCTTGGCGTCTATTAAGATGATCATGTGATTCTATCCTTTAATTTGTTAAGGTGACGAATTGTGCTTATAAATTTTTCTCCTGTTAAACTACCCTTGTATTTTTAGATTACATCCAACTTGGTCTTTCTTACTTTTCTCGTAGACTGTTGATTGAATTTGGTAATATTTGGTTGACAATTTTTGCATCAATGTTCCTGAGTGAAATTGACCTATACTTTTCCTTTTTAGCATTATTCTTGCCTGGCTTTAATGCCAAAACTTTGTCTAATAGAATAAATTGGGAAATGTTCCCTCCAATAATCTCTTCTTTGCAAGTTTGGTAGGATTCACTTGTAAATGTCTCTAGGACTGCTGTATTCTCTTTGGGTCATTTTAAACTATTATTTCAAACTTCTATATCCATAATAATTATATGATTGTTCAATTTTCTATATCTCCTTTGGTCAGTTTTGGTAAGTTATATATTCTGTGAACTTGTCTATTTCATGTACATTTTCCAATTAATTGGCATAATGTTTATCATATACTCTCATTATTTTCTTAATCTCTGCTACATCTGCAGTTTCTTTTCCTATGCCAGATCTTGTTTATTTGGGCAGTCTTTTTTTTCCCTTGATTCATTTTCCAGAGATCTTAAATTTTTATAGCGCAGGCTCAGCGGCCATGGCCCACGGGCCCAGCCGCTCCGCGGCACGTGGGATCTTCCCGGACCGGGGCACGGACGCACGTCCCCTGCATCGGCAGGCGGACTCTCAACCACTGCGCCACCAGGGAAGCCCTATAGATCTTTCTGAAGAACCAATATTTGTCTTTGTTCATATTAATTGCCAGGCAGTATTCTAAGTTCTTTACCTACATTAACTAATTGAATTGACTTTAAGACTTTCTCATAACTTTTCTATCTTTGACACTTTCTTCCTCCCTGTCTCTGTTTTGTATTCCAGATACTCTCTTCACATCTATTCCTCAGTTCACCCACTATCTGTCTGATCACAGATCCATTGAGTTTCAGTGAGTACATTTTTCATTTCTAAAAGTTCTATTTGGTTCTTTTTCCTGGTCAATTTTTATAGTTTATTGTTCTTTGTTCGTTTTTTAATAACATAGCTTTTTCTATAAACACTTCATACTTTATATTTTTTATCTTACAATTCCAATACCAGAAATTCATATGATTTTAAATTCGTGTCTTGTTAATTCCGCTCATCTCACTCCATGAAGCTTGTTTCCTTGAGTACTTGGCCATTTTTTATGGTGAGTTTATATTTGGTTGAACATAATCTGTAGGGATCCTGAGAGCCTAAATTGGTGATGCTTTCTTCCAGGGACGATTTATGTTTGCTTTTATTCAGTAGCTGAGCTGTTACCACATTGGGCGGGCACCTTGGGCTCCATTCAAAGAATCAGGGCTTATAGCAGGAGTCTCAGTTTTATTTCTCCCATCTTGCAGAGGGCTCAAGGCTGAGGGCCCTGATTCCAGGGCTGGTACTCATGCCATCTCTCACTGTCACATTTGCTGACTATTCCCATTCTACCGTCATTTTAGTATTCTCTTCTATCCCCCCACCAACCTTGGAGATTGTCCTCATTTTCACACAAACATAGCAATCATAAAAGAATGCTTATTGTAATCTTGCTAGGGTCTAGTTATAGTATAGTGGGAGGGGTCTTTGGAGGACCTGATCTGCCATACTCCTGCAAGAGGAATTCTGTTCATTTCTAATCTTCAGATTATATCATGGAGAAAGTGTGAATTAAGTGTTCTTGTGTCTTTAATGCCTCTGTAACACCTGTTAAGAGTCAGAGACTTCACCAACAATAGTGTCTGGCTAGAATTTAATACTACTGATTAATTTTCATTGCCTCTAGCTTATGGCTACATTCTATGCTGGAAAGTGCTACTGGATTTCCATTTACTGTGGTGATTTAAAGTTTCCCTTAAAGAGGAATCTATTTATATGTGAAAAAATGATTCAATTTAAAGAAAATCTCAAATAAATAATAGTACAGGCTAGGGGCTTCCCTGGTGGCACAGTGGTTGAGAATCTGCCTGCCAATGCAGGGGACACGGGTTCGAGCCCTGGTCTGGGAAGATCCCACATGCCGCGGAGCAACTAAGCCCGTGAGCCACAACTACTGAGCCTGCGCGTCTGGAGCCTGTGCTCCGCAACAAGAGAGGCTGCGATAGTGAAAGGCCCGTGTACCGTGATGAAGAGTGGCCCCCGCTTGCCGCAACTAGAGAAAGCCCTCACACAGAAACGGAGACCCAATGCAGCCAAAAATAAATAAATAAATAAATATTAAAAAAAAAATAGTACAGGCTATAGCCAAATATTGCCAAAATCATGTGAGAATGAGGGTTGGGGAACACTGGGCTATATCTTCCCAATTCCTCAGATCCTATGTCCCCCCTGAAAGCATCCCTCCTCAGCCCAGCCCCAAGCGCTCCCTCCTTCCTATGAAGGACTAAAGCCTTGTGGCCAATGCCTCTTAGCCTCTCTCCTGCTAATCACCCTTTTATTCTGTGCCATGACCCCTAAATCACCCCAAGACTGAAGCAAGCACCTTGAGGACAAATGAAAACCCCAAATCAACTCCCCACAGGGTAAGTGTTCCCTTATACCTTGTTGTCTCCCCATGAGATTTTATCTCCCCTTTATCTCCCCCAAGGATGCCATGTCTCTCACGAGACCTTGTTTCCCCATAAACCCTGCCCTGTGTTTTATGCATAATTGGTGCTTTCATGGCCATTGGTGAATTCTAGTCTCTGGTTGGGTTAAGACATTTAAATGAGTTGGTGTAGCCAGATGGACACAGCTGGTGGGGACTAGGGGCGGCCCAAGAGGCATGCAAGACACCAGTGGGTAACAGCAAGTGGGCAGTTGTTCCCAGGCAGGCCAGCAATTCAAGTGGATGCACTAAGTCTCTAAGCATCTTGTCTCTTGGCCTTTCATTTGTTTGTCTCATAAGCAAACAAACTCTGGGTTTCTGTTTCTCGGGAAGTGCAGCATGAACCCATCCCCATTTCCTGGTGCTCACAGCCAACAAGCCATCTGCAATGACCACTGCACTAGCCTCCAGTGGTCATTTAGGGGAGCAAAGTTCTCACCTACTCCTGCTTTGCTCAGATCTCATGGACAGCCCTTGTTTTAACCACGGAAGCAGCATCTACAGAAGTGAGTGGGAGTGAGAAGCAGTTCTACACTGAAATGGAAGCCATGTCCTGGCCTATGCTTCTGCCTCCTGGAAACTAATTATTTTGCAAGATGCTGTCACTTTTTCAACGTTAAGTTTATTCCAAAGACCCGGAAAAAGCACTGTGGGCATTAGGTTTTCTCTAGAACATGCTGTGGTCCAACAACTTTACTTATTTAGGCTTTCTTTTCTTTTTGTAAGTCAAAAATTATTTTTGAGTCAATCTCTTTCAACAAATATTGACTGGATGGCCTCTCTGGCATGGGATTTAAAAGCAAGGCTGTGGAGTCAGACTGCTTGCTTCAGTTCCTACCTCTGCCACCTGTAAGTATGTGACCGTGAGCACATGAGCTTCTCTAAGGCTGACTTGCCTTTCCCATTCAATGTGGATGGTTACAGCACCTGCCACAGAGGGTTGTGGTGATGGAATGGGGTCACTCCTGTGAAGGAATTACACTGCTTGTCACATGCTAGATGATGATGGTGGTGGTCCCTGGCATAGCGCCATAGTGTATCAGGGTAGTCTCTGCGACCATAAGCGTATGGCAAAAATAATAGTATGTCATTTCTGAGCCCTCTAATTCCCCATCACTTGTTCTAAGGGAAGCCACCATTCGTATCATGAGTGTCCCTAGGGAGAAGCCCACATGGCAAGGAATGAGGCCTTCTGCCAACACCAAGCGAGCGAGCTTAGATGCATATCTTCCAGCCTCAACTGAGCTTTAAGCCGACCATATCCCTGGCTGACCTCCTGACTGCAACGTCATAAGAAACCCTGCATCGTAGTCACTCAGCTAATCCACTCCCAGATGCCTGACCCTCAGAAACCATGATGTAATGAATGGCCGTTGAGTTGCTACATTTTGGGATAGCTTGATACACAGCAACAGATACTAATACAATCTATTTCTCAATCGCTTGCACACTTTAAAGGGCAATAAAGGGTGTGATTGATTGACTCCCTACAGTTCCAACAGAAGGCAGGATCTGAGGTGTAACTGGTAGACTGGTGGACTCCACTCTACTCTGAGAGAAAATAGTGCAGGATGCTTGAGCATCCGTCCTGCAGACCTGAATTTGAATCCTGACTCTGCCATTACTTCCTCTTGCGTGATCATGGGCGCGTCATTTAACCAGGCTAAGCCTCAGCCCCTTCATTTAAGTAAGTGGAGATAATAATATCTACCTCATGAAGTCGTAAGAAATAAACGAAATAATGCAAGTAAAGAGCATACGGATAAGCATTCCCTCATATGCTAGCTTTTAATGTGAACTGATGCCATCCCTTTTCTTATCATTAACTTGTAGGAGGTGTCAAGGGTCGAGCCTCTTCATTGCCCCGCCCCACCTACCATAGGGTGGGGAGACACTCAGTTTTGAAAGCTGAGTGGGATGCGTTTATAAAATAGCAAAGGTATATTTGCCTTTTGGAAATCACCTGAAACCTCACTTTAATTTGGGCAAACCGCAAAATAATCCCACATGCACTGCCAGCTCTACTCATTGCTTTAGTTGGAGGACATTTGGGACAACTGGTCCCCTTCAGAGTGGGTCCCTTTTTTTACTTTCTAGGGAGAATAGAATCTGATTATTTTATCAAGAGTCCTTCCCAAGTGATGCCTCCCTAACAGACATCCAGGCGCTTGAAAGCAAGCATAATGTCCCGGTATTAAGTTTACTTGGCTAATTTTAAATCTCTGGGCATCCATCATGTACTTAGCTCCAAATTATATGGTGGATATGGGTTTTTCTTAGACCTCATCCATGCAGCAGGTAAATAAGACAGCTCTGTGAAGGGACCATAAAAAGTCATGTAAAGGCTCAGTGTGTCTGTCCTCCTCTGGCAAAGGCTGCCATCCCCTGTCCCGCAGAACTGTCCTCCAGCTTTGGTAGAGTCTGGCAACCCTGAGATTGGGGGACGACCCAGGATAAGTAACATCCCAGGTTAATGGAGACCACCAGCCCAAGAGGACCTCAGCTCCCAAGCTTCTCTGGCAGCTCACCCCTCCTTCTAAGTCTTCATCATCAAAACCTTCCTGTTCTTCCTGCAGTCTTTGGAAAAACCGCTTGGGACATATGCAGTGTCCACCCTCGCCACGAGAGGGCGCAGTAGGGCAACATTCCTCCTGGGGGTGCTGCAGCCAGAGGGACCGTTTGGCATGTTAAGCCCTGTCCCCCAGGATGACGCCTGGAGACAAGACAAATATAGCATAAACAATAGTCGGAGGCTGTAATTTGGGTGACACATCTCCTCTTTCTTTTTTGATTTTTTTTTTTTTTTTTTTTTTTAACATCTAATGAGAGGGAAATGCGCTGGGTTTGGAAAGAAGCCCTCTTTTTCAGGTCAAGGTCTAGGTTCAGATTTGCCTGGTTGGAGCAGGGCCCTTGTTATTTTTCTAAAATGCGTTAATAAGTTCATTCACTCACTGGACAACTAGCTACTGAGCACAAACCAGCACGGGCCAGGCACTCTGCAAGACACCGGAAATACAAAAGATCTCCTGGTCCCGGTGGGGAGGTGGGTGCTGTGTAGGGCACAGGCAGGACCAGGCTGCAGGCCGGGCTACACCGACGGGGCTGGTGTGGAGGTTTGAGACGGAGTTAAGGGATGAGTGTGAGTGTGCTGGGCACTTGGAGCGTCCAGGCCCAGGGGAGGGGATGAGTGCCGGCCTGAGACAGCACCGTCAGGCCCTGCGGCCAGTCTGGGCTCGTCTGTCTCCACCACCGCCCGTCTCTGCCTTCTAACCTGGCTCCCAGCTTCCCCTCAGACCCGCCACACACCAGTCTCTCCCCAGTGGCTGGTAGGATCTTTAAAAATGTTAATCAGATCCAGTCCCTCCCTTGTGCAAAGGCTCTGGTCACATCTCTCTCAGGGGTCCCCTCCCTGCATACCCTCTGACCCTCTTCTGCCCTCCAGACACACTGGCCTTCTTTCTTTTTTTGAATTTTATTTTATTTATTTTTTATGCATCAGGTTCTTATTAGCTATCCATTTTATACATGTTAGTGTATACATGTCAATCCCAATCGCCCAATTCATCACACCACCACCCTCCCCCCACCCCGGCCACTTTCCCCCCTTGGTGTCCATACGTTTGTCCTCTACATCTGTGTCTCAATTTCTGCCCTGCAAACTGGTTCATCTGTACCATTTTTCTAGGTTCCACATATATGCATTAATATACGATACCTGTTTTTCTCTTTCTGACTTACTTCACTGTATGACAGTCCCTAGATCCATCCATGTCTCTACGAATGACCCAATTTCGTTCCTTTTTATGGCTGAGTAATATTCCATTGTATATAGGTGCCACATCTTTGTTATCCATTCGTCTGTCGATGGGCATTTAGGTAGCTTCCATGTCCTGGCTAGTGTAAATAACACTGACCTTCTTTCTAACTCTGGAACTCTCCAAAAGTAGCCAAGCCTTAGGGCTCTCAGGCTGACTATTCCTTCTGTCCACGGCCTGCTTAGTGGGCATACGATTTATGGAGTCACACGGGGCCCTGAGCTTGGAGGGGCCTCACTCTTGGTTTAATGCCCTGTTGTCACCAACGTGAAATTCTTAATACGTGTTGAACGGGATCCCACATTTTCATTTCAAGCCCAGGACCGTGAGAATGACATGTCCTGCCCTGCCTCTGCCTAGACCTCGGTCTTGGCACGTCTGGCTCCTTGAGTCACCCAGGTCTTTTCAGCTCAGATGTCACCTCCTCAGAAGGCCCTTCCCCTGGGCACCTGCCCAAAGCAGCCCTACCTGGTGTCCCTTACTCTCCCCACAATACCATCCCTGTCTGCAGTGACCTTATAGTTTCGTTCTCCCGTGCTTGCTGTCCGTCTCCTCCTGTTCACACCACCTGTGCACAGCTGGCTGTGTGCCCGTGCAGAGATGGCCCTGGGGGCGCTGGGGCACCTTTGCAGGAGGGAGGGTGGGTGAGTGTGAGCCTGATGGGGCAGGGGAGGAGGTGGACATGGGAGCTGGGCCCCCAAGACCTGGGCAGTTCTCTTCTCTTTTCCAAGTTTTATTGAAATATCGTTGATTTACAACATTGTGTTAGTTTCAGGTGTACAGCAAAGTGATTCAGTTATACATATATATGTAACTATACATATTCTTTTATTTACATTCTCTTCCATTATAGGTTATTACAAGATAGGGAGTGTAAGTTCCCTGTGCTATACAGTAGGTCCTTGCTGATTTTCTATTTTATATGTAGTTTACTAAACTCTCTTGCGCAGCCCCAGGCAAGGCTTCTCCCTCCACTACCACACCAGCACCGCTGTGTGTCCAGTATGTGGCCCATCCTTCCTGCCGCTGAGGAGCTGTGAAATTCTAGACCAGAGCAGGGGGAGTGAATTCCCCTCTGACGTAAGTGGCTGATCCAACATGTGTCCTGAAGACTGAGAAGGAATGACTGGCATTTTCTCTCCCACTTGGAGCCTTGCGGATGTAATCCTGGGGACAGAGGGAGGGCCAAGCATCCAGGTAGGGCTGTTTATAGCTTTGCATGCACATCTTCAGGTTAGAATTATCCAGAGCCCTCCAAGGGCATCTGGAGCCGCACAGCTGCTGCCTCTGACTCTGTATTTTGCCAAAGGACGTGGTTTCTTTTCTTCTGAAATTTCCCCAGTGTGGAAAAAAGTGACTTGATTAAGGCTGTGGTTTGTGAGACAAAGGGTTCAGATTGTACCGTACACTTTGTATTATTCAGTTAAAAGTGTGACTTTATCATAATCATTATCATTATTGTTGGTTGTTGATTTACCCAGAACTAGAGGGCTGTCCCCTTCTCGGAGAAATGAAGACTTTCATTCAATTAATTCAAGAAATCCTTATTGAGTGTCTGCGATGTAACAAGCAGGATGTGGGGCTCATCTGGGGGAAGCAAAAGATAATAATAATTGCTGTTGTTTAGGCATCAGACACTGAACTGGGTACGCTACGTATGTGAACTCACTGTAACCTCCAGCCACTCCCCGAGGGGGTGTGTCATTTTTATTCCCATTTGACAGCTGAGAAATCTGAGTCCTAGAGGGAGGTGAAGCCACGTGCTGAGTCGCCCAGCTAATATCATGGACAGTTGGAAGTAGACCTGTCTGTGCCACTCCAGTATCCAAGCTCATGATCACCACCCCATCATGGTGGTGGGAAGAAAGATGGTGACCTAAATCCTTGGGCTTTGCCCACAGCCTCAAGATGGGTCCGCCAGCCCCAGTGAAAAGGAATCACTTTATCACCACCCCTCTCATCTATAATCTTTGGAGGAATTGCCCCATTTGCTCCATCCAACAGAAAGGGCACTTTTTCTGGTGGAGTGTGGGTAGGGATACCACACCAAGCTGTACACCCCACACTTCCAGGGACCGCCATTCACACAAGCTACTGTCCCTTGAAGTAGTGCACTGGTTAATTGCAGTGGTCCTGAGCTGAGATTCACTGCCTTAATGACGTTATTCAAAATAAAGGGCCAAGAGGTAAAAGGAGCCTGAGGAAGGAGGAGAGAAATTGTCAAGTGTGGGTACCACCTGGCCAGGTAAGGTTCAGTGTCCACAGTGAGGAAGCTTTGAAAAGGAAACAACTTATACCAGTTTTCTATTTCTGCATAACAAATTACCCCCAAACTTGGCAGCTTAAAACAACAAACTCTTATCATCTCACAGGTTCTGTGGGTCAGGAATCTGGGAGTGGCTCTGCTGGGTGGTTCTGACTCAAGATCTTTCTGGGGGTTGCAGTTGCCATGTGGGACGGGACTGAGATCATCTGGGGCTGGAGAACCCACGTGCAAGCTCACTTCCGTGCTTGTTGGTGGGAGGCCTCAATTTCTTGCTGACCGTTGGTAGGAGACCTCAGCTTGAAACCAAGCAGGACCCTGTGGGGCTCCTGGGCATGGAAGCCTTTCTGTGTCCCTTGTTTCTTGATTGTAGGGAATAGACTCCAGCCTCCATGACCTTCCCTGTGTTCCAAAGGGCAGATTCGAACAGTTGCTAATCAGGGAAGGGAGGGGATGCAGAGACAAGGGAGGAACAGTCAAGAAACAGTAGTGCAGCCTTGGGGCAGGTCCTGGGTCCTCCTCAAAGGATACACATGACAATATCTTTGAGCTCTTCTGCAGAACTAAAACCCCCAACAACTGGAAGATGGACTACTTAATGAAGCATTCTTCATTCGAGAGAGAAAGTCATAGTCTGCTAACCTTGAGAAACACAGCTCATCAGGAGACCACCTGAGACCAGATTAAAGGAATGCAGGCCCTGTACACACCTTGGTCCTTATTAGCAGCCCCACCCTTGAACCATTCCTGTAATACTCCTCATCATTCCCTCCAAGTTGGGACATGCAGTTTTTGAGGGCATGAGCCCACTGTGTCCCCCTTTGCCTGACAAAGCAATAAAGCTATTGTATTTCACTCCAAGCTCTGTCTCCTGGATTCAGTTCAGCACCGGTGCACAGAGGCTGAGTTTCCGGCATCGAGCTCTTTGCCGTGTTGCAAAGCTCTCTCCAGGCAGCCTGAGTGTCCTCACCAATGGCAACTGGCTCCCCGCAGAGTGCGTTTTGAGAGAGAGAGAGAGAGATCTGAGACGGGCACTGTAGTCTTATAACTAATACCAGAACTGACCTGCCATGAGCTAGTGGTCACAGGGACCACCGCAGTACAGTGTGGGAGGGGCCACAAGGGTGAGAAATCCATGAAGGGGACCACTGGGGGCTGTCTTGGAGGCCAGCTTCCACACAGCTGTGAAACAGGGACACAGGCATCCTTAGAAGATCAACATGCAAAGCCAGTAATTGCTCCCCTAGCTTGGGCTCCCCAGACTCTGCAGGCCTTGGAGGTTTTCGGTGGTTGAACCCTTTCATGCCTGATACATGCTCCATGGATGGGCTTCACTCTTGTTCATTTCCAGTTGAGCTCTGAGTGGTGGGGTCTTTGTCTCATCACCCATTTAGCCTCGCCCATGCTGTTTTGAAAGCCAACAAATTCCATCACTAGTTTGGGAAGACATCTGAATGGCAAAAGGCGTGACTGGTTTCTCACCTCCCTGAAGGACTCTGGAGAGAAGAACGTGTTAGAATCTGGGACCGTGTTCTGTTTCATGTAGCAGCTGAGGTTGTTTACATTGGGGGTATTGCTTGTTTGGTTTCTTACTTAAGACCCTTAAACCGGGTATCTGAGGTGGAGGGGAAACATACCAAACCTAGGGACATCCAGACCTGGTTTGAATCCCAGCTTTGTCACTTCCATTTCATGAGCATGGGTAAGTTACTTAATCTCCCTAAACTTTATTATTACACTAAAAAAATGGAAATAATGATCCAGCTCACAGAACCATTGTGGGAATTAAATTAGGTATCATGTGAAAATGCCTCACTTGGTGGCCCGAACTTAGAACCTACCTAGGAAATGGTGGTTGACATGGAAACGGTCGTACCATATAGAGAAATAACCCTAGCTATTTTGTTGCGTGTCTTTCAGCTTTTTTGAAATGTAACTTTTTTAATATAGAAAACGGTCAGTTTTAGCTATAAAAGGGATCATGTTAAAAGGTTTTAGCCGTGGTCTTATTACATCCTAGAGCTTAAAATATTCTGTGGACCCCTTTTTTTCAAGGATGGTATTGGAAAAAGCATGATTTAGGTTATAAAAATTCCAATTTACCGTTAACTTTTCAGGAACACGTCTATTCCCTAAGGTGAGGAGCGTGTGTATCCAGATGAGATGAAAAGGTCCCTGCTCCCTTTTCGTCCCTTCATTCCTTCATAATCAGACACTACTGTGGTGTCTTTTGGCAAAATAGCTGCCTGTCTACAGGTACAATTTCCCAGAAACACTTGCCTCAAAAGAGTCTCATCTGCAAGGTGCTTTCTCATGAAAGATGCATCCTTATTTTCAAGGCAGCAACTCTGCTTTTTTTCCTTTTTTTAATACGCATTGTCATTCTGTGCAGAGGGCTCCCTCCCTGAGTTCTACACTTCAGGATATTGAAAGTCGCCATAATGCCAAGGCAAGTGTCACCCATCAACAGCTCCGGAATAACTAATCAGGAGTGGGAGATGGAGCGTCACAATGCAGAGCTCATTTTCTGCTCTTTCAGGGCTCGTGATGAAGCTGAGAAAAAGGCCTTGAGTCAACCTCTGTGTTGGTGTGTGTGTGTGCCTTGCATTTGAAGGTGGAGGGTAGACTAGATGTCCAGAAGGACTTTGCCTGTAGGGCCTGGAACTGGAATGGGAAATTGGTAATTAGGTGTCATTTCTTATGAAGCATTTCCCTTTACCTCTTCCCATATTTTCAGGTGATAAAAACCACCCTCCAGTGAGGTCTTTTGCTCCCTAAAGAATCAGACAGCTAGCCTCCTAATAGACTCAGGAGAATTTCCAAATGCAGCATCTCCAGTCTGATTTGAGTGACTCTGCCTAAGTGCTTCTCACTTAAACCCAGTGATGCTTAAGAGCGTTTCCATGATGAACTAGCCACTGAAGACTAGAGTTTAATGACTGTTGAGAACCAAGGGCTCACCCCTGTGGCTCAGAACTGTGTCTTCCACCGCCTTCCTCTCCTTCTGAGTTCCTGTTCTAGGGCTGGTTTAGGGCTTTGCGTGCACAGAGGAGGTGCTCAGTAAATGCTTACTGACTGACATGGTTCTTTACACACACACACACGTAGCTCGTTTAGTGTAGTCTATTCCTTTCCTTGAGTGATTGTAGGTTTAACTGTGTCCACTCACCTTTCCATTCTACCACCTGGTCACTTTTTAAAAATTAACTAATTAATTAGCTAGTTAATTTTTGTCTGCATTGGGTCTTCGTTGCTGCGTGCGGGCTTTCTCTGGTTGCAGTGAGCAGGGGCTACTCTTCGTTGTGGTGTGCAGAATTATTGTGGTGGCTTCTCTTGTTGCGGAGCACGGGCTCTAGGCACACGGGCTTCAGTAGTTGCAGCACGTGGGCTCAGTAGTTGTGGCTCGTGGGCTCTAGAGCGCAGGCTCAGTAGTTGTGGCGCACGGGCTTAGTTGTTCTGCAGCACGTGGGATCTTCCCAGACCAGGGATCGAACCCGTGTCCCCTGCATTGGCAGGTGGATTCTTAACCACTGCACCACCAGGTAAGTCCCTACCTGGTCACTTTTGAGGTCTATTCCACTTCATTCATCAACAGACCCAAATGAAAACTGCTAGGGAGAAGGCTTGTATCGATGAAAAAACTCATCAAAAATCTCTGAGAACTCTTCCGTCCCTTGGAGGCAAAGCACAGTTATATAGGTTTTTTTGTTGTTGTTGTTTGTTTGTTTGTTTGTTTTGCGGTACGCGGGCCTCTCACTGTTGTGGCCTCTCCCGTTGCGGAGCACAGGCTCCAGACGCACAGGTTCAGCGGCCATGGCTCACGGGCCCAGCCGCTCCACAGCATGTGGGAGCCTCCTGGACCGGGGCACGAACCCGCATCCCCTGCTTCGGCAGGCGGACTCTCAACCACTGCGCCACCAGGGAAGCTCTATATAGATTTTTGAGACAGAGGGCTGTACAGTAAATGGCGTAGATAGCTTGCACAGTCCAGGTCTGTAAGTACAAAGTTGTGAGTCATGATGACCCCTTTACAAGATCAGGAAGGAATGTTATTTTTTAAGGCGTTGTCTTCTTGGTGGTTAGGAGAATATGGCTGTCTATAGTTGAGCAGGTATTTCTGCCAATGGGGAGGTTTGGTGGATGCATAACGCAGATACACAACAGCCGAGGGGAGAGAGGAGGCCAAAGGGCAGAGAAAATTTTCCCATGTTTAAATTTTCCTTGTCTTGCCGTAAAATACTGTTACTGAACTCAGGTTTTATTGCTCACAAAAGCCAGTGCTCAAGAATCACGTATTGGTTGGAAAGGAAAGGCTGCTTTATCCAGGAGGCTGGCACCTCGTCCACCTCGGTTTCTCTGGGGAAGAGAAACCAGAAGTGAGTGTGCTTCCCGGGACATCCCTGAATTCAATTCCTGATCTCATGAGCAGATGGCAAACCGCTCGTTATTCATTTCATGTTTTCTTTACTGGGTTGATTTACTAAGAATTAGAAATCAGTGAAGGGAAAGATTATAATGAACTCTCTCTTATGTCTCTGCTGTGTTTTCTCTGACATCACACAATTCTCCAATTCTTTGGACACCAACAGTGTGCCCAGATATTCAGTTCAATTCTGACACTATCCACCTGGAGTTCTTAAGTCTCACCTGAACTTCTGACTGACTGGCTATAAATCCGGTGTTCCCATGACTCCCTCAGTTTTGACAGGTTGATGGAACAGCTCACAGAACTTAAAAAAACGCTTAAGTTTACCAGTTTATTATGAAGGACAGTTCAGAAGTGGCCAAATGGAAGAGATACATAGGGCAAGGCATGGGGAAGGGTGTGCAGAGCTTCCATGCTCTCTCTGGGAGCACCACCCTCCCAGCACTTGATGTGCTCACCAACCCAGAATCTCTCTGAATCAAAGTATTCAAAAGTTTTTATAGGGGTCAATCTCTAGCCTCTCTCCCCTCCCAGGAGGTCAGTGGTGGGGCTGAAAGTTCCCACCCTCTAATTACTTGGTCCTTCCGGTGACCAGTCCTATCCTGAGGCTGTCTAAGGGTGCCACCCTAAGTCATTGCATTAGCACGAACCCAGGTGTGATCTAAAGGGGCTTGTGTCAGAACTGAATTGAATGGTTGGGCACGAAAAGAACTGAAGAACTGTGTGGTGTCAGAGAAAACACACCAGAGATATAAAAGAGCGTTTTGTTACGAATAGCAAAAGATACTCCTATCACTCAGGAAATTCCAAGGGTTTTAGGAGCTCTGTGCCAGGAACTGGAGACAAAGGCCAGTATCCAAAGGTGACTTTTTCAGCCCTCTATACATGCAGCTTACCCTGGGGATGGTCTTTCTAACTGTTCCCACTGTTTCCCCGGGACCTCTTTAGATCAAGAGCACTGACTACAACTGGCCTGAGATTGAAACAATAGCGAAGTTGCCGGTTCCTGTCGACTTTAAAAATATGCACAACCTAAAAGCTGAGGGTTATGTTTTATTCGGTGGGAATTGTTAGGACTTCACACCGGGAGACAGCATCTCAAGGAACCCTGAGAACTGCTCCCAGGAAGTGAGGGGGAAGCCAAGATATACAGGAGTTTTGCAACAAAGGGCAGGTAGTCAGAACATCAAAAGATTATTGTTCAATTGAAGAAAACCAGACATCTTAAGTTCAGGAATTTGGCACTTTTCTATGTATGGGAAGATGCAAGTGTCTGGGCTCACTGAAATCATTCCTTTGATATGCACCTCAGCTATCTGGGGCCAGTATCGTGTGTTTTCATATCGTGAGTTTCCTCAGGGCTCCCCGTAGGGAGTGGCTGCAGTCTGTCTGATGGCTGCTAGGTGGCAGGTATTCTTTCCTTCCTGAGTTTCCTCAGGGCTCACCGGCTCACACTGGAGGGCTGCAGGTCTGCAATTGTTGATGACTCTGACATTCTTTGTTTACTGATATGGCAGGAAATATTCCATTTCTCATTCCAATGGAGATGGTATCCATTGTTTGCAGTTATTGTTGTTTTTCCAGTTGTGTGAGGCAGAAAACCCAACTCAAACGTCAAATTGCCTCAAGAAAAGTAGAACTTTATTGGCTCATGTAACTGAGAGGCCCAGAGAGACTGCACATCTTCTCACTGGCCCCCCACTCTGCTTCCCAACAATTCATCTGCAAGCTCCACACTGGTTCAGGGCCCTGCCTGCACACAGAAGGTGCTTAAAAAATACTCACCATGGCCACAAAATGGCCCCAGAAACTGCAAGCACCACATCCTCACACCACAGCATCTCAACAGAGGGAGGGAGAGGGTGCTCCTCTTTCCCACAAGCCCCAGCAAAACAGCATCTGGCATCTTCTTAGAGCCAATTGAGTCATGTATTCAGAACCAAAGGAGTCACACGGAGATGGGGTGTGGTCTGTTAAACCGTTCATGACACTTGTTAGAAAAGAAAGGCAGGGCTTCCCTGGGGGCGCAGTGGTTAAGAATCCACCTGCCAATGCAGGGGACACGGGTTTGATCCCTGGTCCAGGAAGACCCCACATGCCGCGGAGTAGCTAGGCCCGTGTACCACAACTACTGAGCCTGTGCTCTAGAGCCCGCGAGCCACAACTACTGAAGCCCGTCTGCCTAGAGCCCGTGCTCCACAACAAGGGAAGCCACCGCAATGAGAAGCCCGTGCACTGCAATGAAGAGTAACTACCACTCGCCACAACTAGAGAAAGCTCGCACGCAGCAACAAAGACCCAAAGCAGCCAGAAATAAAATAAATAAATAAAAGAAAGGCAGACTTTATTCAGGACTGTGGCAATAGATACAGGGACTGCTCCCATGGGGTTTTGCAGCAGAGGAGAGAAATTGTGCTCAGCTCCCAACACAGCAAGGAGAAGTGGGAATTTATAGCTAAGAAGCAGGGGCCAGGGATGGTCAGCGGATGGAAAATTACTGAGAGGAGACATCAGAGTTAAGGGGGGATTCTGGGTAAACTGACCTCACAGGATCTTGCCGAAATCAGGCCAGGGTGATCAGATATCACCTGGGGGATGGGTGGGGGGGGGGTGAGGAATTTGGTCAGATATTGAGAGTGAGGGTTCTGGCTAAACTGACTTAGCAAGATTCTTGCTAAAATTAAGCTCTTGGGGACATGCCCAAGGACAAGACCTGGTGGGAAAAGAGGTCAGAGGAACCTGACTAGAATTTGGTCAAGAAGAGAATCTTTTCAGGTCAGTGCCCCAAACGCAAGTCTGAGAATGGGGAAGGGGCTGATTTCACCAACAGGAAAAATCTTGGGAAGAGAAGAGAAGAAGGGATGGTGGGGTGACAATCAAAGCATGTCTACTACGGGGAGGGATCTAATGCTCCAAACATGCAGAAGAGTGATGCTCAGTGTCCTGAACTGCTGGGGTGGGGGGCGGCTAATGTGAGTTTGTTTCATCTATTTACCCAGCATGGCCAACCCATTAGAAGGTACTGTTACCCAAAAACCGGGTTCGCCTCTTGGTGGGAGTCGAGCCAAAAGAGACAACCAAGCCAAGATCAGGAGAGGGAAGGATTTATTACTTGCGGCGAGTAAGGAGAACCCCGGGGATCTTACCCAAAGCAGGGTCACCCGGAACAGCAAAACTGGGGGAGCTTTAAGCTAAGGGTACAAGCATACGCATGAAGGGGCTGGGGCAGCAGGCAGAGTCCAAGCTTTGGTTGATTGAAGTCACGAGGGTCAGAAAAGGTCACCATCCTCATCCCTTAGGTTCCAGTTGACCTGGTGGTTGAGCACCTGAGGGGGGGTTAAATTCTGCAAAATAGCTCCAAGAAAGTGCTTTAGGCTCACCTTCCCCACTGAAAGGGAACTGGGAGCCTTTACAGCTGATTTGTTATCTTTGCTATCATTACTTCTTTTGCCTGATAACAATTTGTTCTTTTATTCCCTTAAGATCGTTTTTTACTGAGACCTGTTCTAGGTTAAGGATTGCGGCCAGGCTTAGATCACAAAATGGCTTAGGCAAAAATGGCTTCTCTTCTGTCCACAAAGCCGTGTCTGGTTCTCTTTCTCCAGGGACCACCCCCTCCACCCTATCTGTTTACAGAACCCCAGGAAGGGATGTTAGGCATCATCTAGCCTAAGAGCGTCATTTCAGATATGAGACGGAGGACGAGAGAGCTTCATGACTTGCTTAAGATAACAGTGTGGAAGAGGCTGCACCGACCCCAGAACACAGATCTGCTGGCTCAAAGTTCAGAACTCTGTCTCCTGCCCGGAGCTAGGTGGAGAATGATAACCGGTGCCCGCCCTGGAACCAGCTCCTGCCTGTTCCCAAGAGCCAATCACCAAATGATCAGGAATTTTGCAAGCTGGTGGTAAACGCAGCCATTATTAAAAATTAAATGCCATAAACTTACAATTTAATAAATTATATCAAAAATGAAGGCAATTGCAACTGTTCACAGCAGTGCTATTCACAATAGCCGAAAGGCAGAAACAACCCATCCACAGACGTCCATCCCCAGATGAATGGATATGTGAAATGTGGTCTATCCACATATGGAATGGAATATTATTCAGCCATGAAAAGGAATGAAGTACTGACATACGATACCATATGGAAGAACTTTGAAAACATTATCCTCAGTGAAAGAAGCCAGACACAGAAGGCTACATATTGTATGATTCCCTTTATATGAAGTATCCAGGGCAAGCAAATCCAGAGAGACAGAAAGCAGATTTAGTGGTTGCTGCAGTCTGGGGGTGGAGGTGGGGGAGTGGTGATGGGAAGTCCTGTCTGATGGGTGTGGGTTTTCAGTTGGGGTCCTGAAAAATTCTGGAACTAAATAGTGGTGATGGTTGCATAACACTGTGAATGTACTTCATGCTACTGAGTTGAACACATTAAAATGATTTTTTTAAAAAGGCAATAAATACTCAACACATCATTTTCTAATTATTTAACTACACTTTACTATTATCTATGCTTGGGAGGTTATTTATATCTCAGATGTCTGCATGGCAGAAAGTCTATTAAACAGGGTTCTACTTACTGTACATTTCTCCACAGCTCCATACTCAGTAATGTCATGCTGGTTGCTAGATGTTACCACGATTGGAGTATTTGTACCACAGAAACTGGAAAACACTTACAAATCAGGGCTTACTCGGCTGGGCTTTTGAAAAATGCCTAGACTTAAGGAAGTGACGGGAAAACACTAATAACACAGATTCAACTGAAAAGGGTTTTGTGTCTGTGGTTATGATAGTGAGACCAGCCAGAAAAATTAAGGAAATATTCCAGTGTAGGAAAACAGTCACCTGATTCAGCAAAGAATTTGTTCACATGATCAATGAAGTCTCAACATATACCTTCATGGTTTAACTTTTATTTTGGTTATTAACGCAAATGAGGAGATCAATGAATATCCACGCTAGAACTAGAGCCAATGCTCTACATCCTTTATGTCAGCAAAATTTTAACTTGTTTATGCATAAGTATAGTTGGAATATAGTTTTTCTGGAGAGGCAGATGGTTAAACAAACACTTACCAACACATCGCTGGCTACAGCACCTTTCTAACATGATGGGGCTCAATTTAAATGGGTTAAGCGCTTCAAAGAGTCCTTCAAATGTGATAATCCTATTAGAGCTATCATTAATTATCATCAAGACCCAGAAACAGAATGTTGGCAGTGCTGAGAATAAGGGGGACTGGTATTTCTTGGAAAAAGTAGGATAAATTGAGTAAGAGACTTCTTGCTCAGAATTGGTTCCATTTACTTCCACCTGCCAGTTGAAATATCATTTTCTCCACTCAGAGAACCAATCTGCAGTATATTCTTTCAACCTTGCCTCCCAGAATTCAACTGGGAAACCAAGTTGTTTGATGTTTAAATGAATAAGCAAAATGACATTTGTTTAGAGTATGTTGCAGAAAATTTAGAACAAAATATTTTGGTATCCCCCAAACCTATGGGTTCCTTGTATGCTTGTCAAGAGAAATACACAGTCTTCTAGGTACGTAAGCTGGTAGGATTCCCACCAAAGGACCAGTACAAAGTGCTCCAAAGGACTCAGAACTCATCTGATTTATCATGCCATCCAAGGAAGGGAACATTTTCGGTGAAAAACAGGTTTGTCCGACTTTTCTGCTCTTTCACACTTGAATGAACGATGGATGGATCACAGTTTTCAGGGGCTCAGGAAAGAGAGGACTCAATATTTGTGAAGCTTTTTAGAATCAATCAGGAGCTTCACGAATGTTACCCCATCTAATCCTTGTGGCAAACTTGAAAGGGGGGTGTTATTGAGATACTGCATGTGAGGTGAGAAAACTGGGGCTCAGAGAGAGGAAACTAATGGTCTAGCCTCAAGCAACTTTAGGAAAAATCAGATTTGAGCTCAGCCAGGAGACAAGCAAGGGCCATCGGATAAAAAGGAGAGAGAAATAGCACTATGGATTTTCTATTGACTACTGATGCCTAGAGATGAAGAGGGTTGCTCTGGGCAGGAGTGGTTAAAACTAACTCCTGTATAGCTTAGAAAAGAAAGTAAGAAAACGTAGTCTGCACTGATTGGGCTGCTGGGAACAGATGGAAGGCTGAGCCGGGAGGTGGTGAGGTTCGAGGGTCTTGATAAATACCATCCCTTGTCCCTACCTGAGTTCTATATCAACTGA
The DNA here is from genome assembly GCF_963924675.1 of Phocoena phocoena. Classification (NCBI taxonomy): domain Eukaryota; kingdom Metazoa; phylum Chordata; class Mammalia; order Artiodactyla; family Phocoenidae; genus Phocoena; species Phocoena phocoena. The sequence goes on along the minus strand of NC_089219.1, from coordinate 10,103,455 downwards.
GAAATGAGAGAGCTGTCAGTGGACAGAGGTCTGGAACATTCTCTTTATTACTAACTTTGGAGAAGGTGGCTTAAATCTGAGAGCAAGTGGACATCCCACAGTGGAAACAGGCAGACGAAGGTGCCACGTATACGCAGAGCTGGGCCAGTTTCGTGCTGCCTCTGTAAACCCCCAGCTTGGAGGCGCACAGATCCCAGGGCAGAGCAAGGGGAGGGGCTGGGTTAGCCAGACTCAGTTTCTCCAAGCTGCTCTTCTTCCTCTGTGAGGGATGGGTGAACCCGCTGAGGGCAGCTCCCTCCAGGTCGCAGGAGACATTGCCCACCATCAGCCACCGAGGGCTGTGGCCACTATGGCCTTGGCTGGTCTGCGTGGTGCATGGCCCCTTTCTTAGCCAACCTTGAATCTGCGGCTCACCTGTCACGTGACAATGTGCATTCCAGCAGCTGGAACTGGAAAGGAGAAAGTCCCTTCCCACCTGCACAGCCCAGGAGCCGAGGAATGATTGTGTATTCACCTTCTCAGCACTTCCTCTCCATCTGCTTGGGAGGGTTCTGTCCTTTCTGTCTTTTCTGGGCTTTTGAGATATCAAATTGGGACCATGAGTAGAGAAAAGCAAGAGACAGGACGGGAAAGGACAGGAAAAGCGAGAGGGCCGAGGCTTCAGAGTGCGTGGAGAGTGAGGGATTTGGAGGGTGGAGCGTTCTGCAACAGCTGTGTGGATTTTTGCTTATATGTGGAATCTAAAAAAAAAAATGGTACAAATGAACCTATTTACAAAACAGAAATAGAGTCACAGATGCAGAAAAGAAACTTATGGTTACCAAGGGGGAAGGCGGGGAGGGGATAAATTGGGAGATTGGGATTGACATATACACACTACTATATATAAAATAGTTAACTAATAAGAACCTACTGTATAGCACAGGGAAGTCTGCTCAATACTATGTATTGACCTACATGGGAAAAGAATCTAAAAAAGAGTGGATATATGTATAACTGATTCAACTTGCTGTACAGCAGAAATTAATACAACATTGTAAATCAACTATACTCCAATAAAAATTAATTTTAAAAAAAAAGAGAGAGAGAGTTGGGGAGAAGAGAACCAGGGAGAGATTTCTAAAGAGTTGCCCTGGCTTGTTACTTAGATCCCCTTTAGTGTCACTGGAGAAGCAGCAGCAAGGACTGAACCTGTATTGTAATTACTTTCAGGGACAGGATGGTTCTTCTTTGAATTTGACACCATAGAGACTCTTTACACGTATTCCTGGCTTATAACTAGGGTGCCCTAGATAGTAAAACGACAGGCCTTTACGTGCCAGGAGCTGATCGTTAGGGTGAGTCTTGGAATCTCTCCTTACAAAGCTCATGGTTTCATGCGAAAGACAGACAGGTGAGCAAATAATAATCGTAACTCAGTGAGGCTAGAGTTGCATCTGAGGATCTACCAAGGACCAGGAGGACACAGGTGAGGGAAGGAGCCATTCTATCCTGGGGAGCAGTGCAGGTCGAAGGGGGCCCTAGGAAGGAGGTGATACAGAGCAGGGAAGAGCATTCAGCATGGAAACAATAGCGGGATAGAGGCACAGAGGGCCAGTGACCAGTGTGTTTAGAAGCAGGAGGGAGGGTGGCTGGAGATTAGGGTAGAAACACCCCCCAGGATGAGGTCACATCTGAACACTGAAAGCCTCGACATGTGCTCAGACTTTCTCTAAAGACAAAGGTAAGCCATCAAAATTTTTATTTTGATTTCAATACCCTTTTCCTCATTATAAAATGCCAGTTAGAGATAAATGGTTTTATTTTATTCTTTTTTCTCTGTGTGCATGTCTGTAAAACAAAATTGGGACATAACGTTTTGTAAACTGCTATGTTCACTTAATATTTTCCATGTCACTGAACAGTCTTCTAAAATCAGATTTCTAAGAGCTGCATAGCATTTCGTTAGGTGGACATTTATGTAACGAATCTTCTATTGTTGGATATTTGTCATGGTCTGAATGGTCCCCCATCAAATCATATGTTGAAATCCTAATCTCCAAGGAGATGGCCTTAGGGGGTGGGACCACTGGGAGGTGATTGGGTCATGAGGGTGGAGCCCTCGTGAATAGGATTAGTGCCCTTATAAATGGTCCCACAGAGCTCCCAGCCCCTTCCACCATGTGAGGACATAGCGAGAAGAATGCCATTTATGAACCGGGAAGCTGGTCCTCCCCAGCTATGGAACTTGACTCTGTGGGCACCCTGATCTCAGACTTCCATCCTTCAGAAATGTGAGAAATAACTTTTGTTGTTTATAACACCACCCTCCCACTGCCCACTGCCCCGGTCTCTTGTATTTTGTTATAGCCTCCCAAATGGACTAAGACAATATTTCAGGTTGTTTCTAAAAAATTTATGTCATTGTAAATAACAATGTAATGAACGTCTTTGTGCATATCTCTTGTCACCAGAAGGCTATAGGCAAAAGTCAGCTCTCTTTTGAAAGATCACAGCGATAGGAATGTCAAGTGTGATTTAGGTTGTGGCAAAGCCTGGAGACAAGAAACCAGTTAGAAGAAGAAATGTTTTCCAACCACCGAGAATGTGAGGGCAACATTCCCAGACCAGGACTGTGGTCAGCTGGGAAGCAAAAGGATACAAGGAAAATATGAAGCGAATCTCCAGGACTTGGTGTTAATGGACATGGGATCGAGGGAGAAGCAGCAGCAGCTAGGGATATAATAGTGAAAATGGTGGAGACAATAATAATAATAATAGAACTCATACTTATCAAGGGTTGCTCTAAGCTTATATTATTTCTTTCCATCCTCACACAACCCTCTGAGGGAGGTACTATTATTCCCATTTTACCAATGAGGAGAACGAGGCACAGACTATTTAAATAATGAGCCAAGATCACACAGTTAGTTATCGACAGCCTGGGACTCAAATGCAGGCAGGGTGACTGCACAATCTGTCAACCTAGCCCTGTGCTCACTGTCCCCACCCGGCCGTCCCAGCCTGGACCACACATGATGGAAGTGGTCCAGCCTGGACCACACGTGATGGAAGTGGTCCGGCTAGCACGAGAGAGGAGGCATGGGGAAGAGCAGGCCTGCAGGCATTTTACCCCAAAATGGAGCACAAAGTCTCTGTGGCCCTGAACCAGCTTGTAAGATACCTGTTCACCCCACCGAGGGCAGAGCCTAGTACCTGGTTTGCAGAGCAGGTATTAGGTAAAGATTTGTCTGACGAGTGCATGGCCAAGTGACTAATGATGGGCTCTGCCCAGAAACCAGATGTTGCCGGAAGAAGACAGCTCCTGACTGGGACCAGCTGGGTTGCGGGCTGGGTCTGCAGGGGGCCAGGTGTATCTGCAGAACCACATTCACAGAGCGCCACTGGACCAGAAGATTCAGGATGCAGCGGTGGGCAGCTGCCCCAGGGCTGTGGCTCTCACCATGACGGCGGCCGGGATGAGATGCCGCAGAGGGAAAATGCCATCAGCCAAGCAGTTGACAGGTAACTTCCAGCATCTCCCTGCATCTTTGTCTTCCTTTCCTGCCCCTACCTCCTGCCGGGGAGTGGGGGTCAGCCATAGGTACAGGTGAAGTAGGCAGTCACTGGAAATGCAGTGACCTCCAGGGACACCCAGGAGCTTCCAGCCCCCAATCCCCCCACCCCCTCATCACTGTTCCATCTTCATCTTCCACTGGCTCAGATTCTGCTCTTTCCAACTCCACTGAGCAGCTAGAGGGCTGCTTCCCAAAGTTCCTGCTGTCCTTACCAGTGTCAATATTGGCCATTTCCTTCTATGTGCTTAACCGTTTTCCTTACGTAAACTCACACTTTTAAACCCGATTACCGACTTCTGCTTTGTGGTAAACAGTAAGATCTGTGAAATGCCTAACTAAGTTGTGGCGTGTGGGTTTTCCCTCTCTAGTTGTGGCGCGTGGGCTTAGTTGTCCCGCGGCATGTGGGATCTTAGTCCCCCGACCAGGGATCGAACCCGCGTGCCCTGCATTGGAAAGCGGATTCTTTACCATTGGACCACCAGGGAAGTCCCCCCATTTGCCTTTTTATCCCAGTTCCTTGGCACAAAGGAGTTCAATGTAGTTTATTTTCTAACTGAACTCATCATTCTCAAGTCTCAAGCTCCCCCATTGTCAAAGGGGGATGACAGTACCTGCCCTAAGTACCTTAAAGGCCTTTTAAAAAGAGAGTAAGATAACTGATAGATAAAAATACCTCAGTAAAAAGCATGAGGGACTCTATGAAGATCAAATCCAGTCACCTCTTGCTTAGCCAGAGCCCCTGGTTTCTCAGCTGGACGTGAATTGACTTTGGTTCAGGGAGTGCTCGGAACTCTCCTAAGCCTATAACCCTCACGCGAGCATGGGTGTTTGTTAAGGAGACTGATTAAGAGCTCATGACCCTCCAGCCCCTCCCCCTGCTTTGCTTTTCTTCACTGTGCTCCTCACTCTCTGACATTATCCCGTAGAGTCTTTTGCTCGGTGGGTGTGGTTCCGCGGCAAAGGCGGATGGTTGCCCACCCAGATCCATCCTCTCCTCCTCCTTGGTCCCCGGCCAGACCCTGATCCCTAGCCCCTCTTGAAGTTGGATGTGGCCAGGGGCTAGGCTTTCACTCCCAGAGAGGAAACGGGAGCGATGGTTGCCTTCCCCTCCCCCACCCCCAGCCTGGGCTTTAGCTGGGGTGGCCCCTGCATGTTCCCTTCCACCCTCCTTGACAGCTACACAGATGTGGCAGCATCCCAGCTCCACTCAAGCAGGAGAGGACAGCATCGTAGGTGATTGGCAGAGCAAGGACTTGGAAGGAACCTGGGTTCTCCCCAGTGACCAGGTGGAGCAGGGCTGCCCACCAGCCTGGGACACACATCTTAAATTACTACCGCTTGAGAGAGATTTACTTCTTTGTTCTTTAATTTTTTTTTCTTTTTTTAACTTTTTGGCTTGCAGGATCTTAGTTTCCCGGCTAGGAATTGAACCCAGGCCCCAGCAGTGAAAGCACTGTGTCCCAACCACTGGACCGCCAGGGAATTCCCTCTTTGTTCTTTAATTTAATGAACGTTGGAGTCTCTTTGTTCAGCGATCCAACCTCACACTAACTAACATATCCTGATGCTTTCTAACAGCTAGCTTTGTCTTCTTTGTTCACTGCAGTGTTCCCAGTGCCTAGAATAATACCTGGCTCATAGGAGGTGCTCAAACTAATATTTGCTACAGAAACGAACTGAGCCAGACTGCCCGTGTTTGAGTCACTAACAAGACATTTGACCTTAACCCCATGGAACTCAGTCTCCTCACCTGTAACATGGGGATAGTTATCGGACCTTTTTGATTACTGAGATTAATATATTTGGAGCTCATAGAGCCGTGCTTAAGACACAGTGAGCACTCAGTATGTGTTAGATATTGTTAGCATGGTTATTGCATAAATGTTGTGTTTTCCTTTGAGGTCTTCAGTAATTCTGAAAACAACTTCATGTTAAATTAGAAGAAACTTCAGGGATAAAGAAGCCATGGCAGCTTGGATAGCAGATGTGTCCATATCTGCCATTGGCTGGCATAGATGAAGTGGATTTACCCATTAATTGTTCATTTCATGAACTCCGTGTGATGGCTTTGGGAAATGCATGCAGGTATGTATGCAAATTACATGCAAATCCACATACAAGTAGCCTGCTTTGTGCCTCTGCATTTACTAGCAAGAATGCTGGTGGCTTTATACTCTGTTCGGGTTATATCACGTTCTGTTCCCCATGTGCACTCTCAGGAAGACACACCTGGCTGGAAGGAGGGAGGCATGTGCAGGTGGATGTATGCCTGTGGGCTGTGTGCACGTCTGTGGGATGGAGGGCAGAGGTGGCTAGTGAGGGCAGCTGAAATACTGCTCTGCAATCAGATATATGTGGCTGGTCCAAACTCAACTTTAAAATTCCAGGCTCTGAGGCCCTATATCCAATCAGTCAGCGGTCCATGTAATCAGCAGCCATCCTACCACCAGCCATTATTATTAAACAGCTCCCTTTAGACCACAAGAGCTGCAAAAGGAGCACAGGAAACTTGTTCCCGGAGCGGGAATGTCAAATATCCTTGGAGTTCCCCAGCCGTGCAAGCTGAGTAATCAGTGAGCCATCTGAGGCTCGGTTTCTGTAAAATGGACACAATGACGCATGGCCTGTGTACCTGACAATTGCTTTGAGGATCAACTGGGATTATGGGTGTAAAGGGGCTTTGCAGTGCTGTGAATGGTTAATGAGAGGGCTTGGGATCACCATCATTGTTACTGGGGAAGGGGGAGGATTTGCGAGGAGCAGCTGCCACGGGGCCACAGAACAGTGTTTAGTATTTGTGGGGCTGAATGAACGGTTCTGTAGTATAATTCCAGAGACTCATACCTCTTGAGCTTTCCAAAGCAATTCAGACTTCCAACAGTCTTCGCCCGCTTATCATTCCACACGGCAGAGTCATTCATTCATACAGGCATGTACTCATTTGTTCATCTAGCAAAGACATTGAGCATCTGCCCTGGGCAGGGTCCTGTGCTGGGTTCCAAGATTAAAAGATGGAAAAGACACGATCTTTGCTCACAAGGACCTTTTCCTGCTGTCCTTGTTCCTAAGGACCTTTTTCCTTACACCAGAGCTCACTAACCATCCAGCAGGGGAGACAAACATGTCATCGATAAATGCCACACCACATGCAAGGGACAGTGATAGAAGCCTGGGGAGCAAGAGAGGTGAAGGGGGCCGCACCTCAGAAGGTCAAGGCCACCTGGAGAAATGCATGGCGTCTTGAAGGGCAAGCAGGCGCCTGCCAGGTGGACCGGCGGAGGGAACACTGCATATGCCGGGCTACAGAGCATGAAGCCACATGGCTACATGCTCCAAAATCAGATTTGGAAAATATGGTTAATGGTGTCAAGATGTACCTTTTCCAGTCACACCAGTCCAGGCATCCCTGACTCCTCCAAATGCCTGTGACATTTATAAACTCAGAAGTCTTGTTGGCAGTCATCGAACACAGTGAGTCCTTGAATTGTCTGCCCTCTGCTGCTGCTGTGTGTCCCATCCCTTCAGAGAGATTGTGAGTCAGCTGACAATGAGACTTTCTATTCTATCTTTAGCTCCCCAGAACCCAGGTCAATGCCTTTCTTGTGAATATTAAGCGGGCAAAAGATGTTTGTTGCAGGAGGCAACCGAACGGATGACAGCACCAGGATGCTGCTACTTTTGAGCACCCACTTGGATGTTGTGCTACATCCTACACTACGTGTTGTGTAGTATAGATGTTGTACACTATCTCATTTAATCCTCACAGTAACCCTAAGAGGTGGATACTATGAGTGTCTATTTCACAGATGAAGCAACTGAGGCTTTGAGAGATGACTTGCAGAAGAGATGCAGTCTAGAAGCGATGGAAGTAGGATTTGAATGCAGGCTGACTGGCCCAAGGGCTGATGCTTTTAGCTCTGACTCTAGCCAAATTTACTGCCCCTATTTCAGTGTGCTTAATAAAGCAGCGTGAATTGGAGTTTTCAGGCTGACGGGTAAGTCCTGAGCTCTAACCAAGTTGGGATTACCTCTTCCTATGGCTGCCTCCTAAGCCAGGCGCTCCTTGAGCATGGAGCTGTGCTTGCTGCATCCTTGTACCCCCATACCTACCATAGCATCCATTCTCCTGGGATGGATAATAAGGGGACCAGGAATTTGTTCAGAGCAACTCTGGAAGGCTCCCTGGAGGAGGCCAAGTTTCCTTGAGCCAAACTTGGAACATAGTGAGAGGCAAGCTGGAAAGAGAGTGCGTGTGAAGGCTTGAGGGTGGATGTGTTAAAGCGATTTATGGGTTGCTGTGGGCTTTGATGGAGTAGAGAGAAGCTAGAAATGTGTTGGGGGGATCCCCAAACACCCAAGCCACTTCAAGGGTACAGCTGGCACACTTTGTGTTCCACACATGAATCCCTCCCCCTCCATGGGCCCAGAGCCAAGACCACCTTTGGAGGGATGAAGGTCCTTGCTCCCCCTAGGACGTAGATAGGCATCTCCAGGTGAGATACCACTGGAAGCTGTTGAGAAACTGGTGGCCTAGTTGAGAAGCATCATTTGTAGGCTGCAATTAATTAATTAAACATTTTTCAAATGCCTATTATATTTTTGGGGTGATTCTAGCAACTGGGACAATGTAATGGTTCTCATAGAAGTTCTATTTTAGTGCCAGGAGGTAAAGCAAGTAAGTAAACTAACAAGCAAGCTAGATAATATCAGGTGGTAACAAATGTTCTGAAGAAAATAAAACAAGGCGGTAGCACAGAAGTGATGGGGGCGAGAGGGAGGTCAGTAGAGGCCAGTCAGAGGAGGTGACATTTGGGCTGAGAAGACCCGAATGACCAAATGGCACCAACCATGCCAAAAACTGGGGGAGGTGGGGGCGGGAAGTATTCCAGCCAGAGGGCACAGCACAGGCAAAGGTCCTGGGGTTGGCACAAACGTGATGAGTTAGATGTATGAAAAGACCAGAGTGGCTGGAGGGTGGTGAGCCAAGGGGAGAGGGGTCCAAAATGGGGTGAGAGAAGCATGTGGGACCAGAGAACGCAGGGTCTGGTGGGATAATTTTATTCCAAGTGCCGAGGTGTATTAGCTAGCTGTTGCTACGTAACAAATTCCCCAGAAATTTAGCAGCTTAAGCAAAACACATTTTCAATCTCACAGTTTCTGTGGGCCAGGGGTCTGACAGGCCTTTGCTGGGTCCTCTGCTTAGGGTCTCTCACAGGTTGCAACCAAAATGTTTGCTGGTCTTATGTTGTCGTTGGCAGGACACAGTTTCTCATGGGCTGTAGATCTGAGGCCACCTTCAGTTCCTCACCATGCAGGCCACTCCAACACGGCGGCTTGCTTCATCAAAGCACACAAACCAAAGAGACAGCAGAGTGAGTCTGATAGCAAGATGGAAGTCACCGTCTCTTGTAACCTAATCATAGAGATGGCATCTGTCACCTTCGCCAAATATGTTAGAAGCAAGTTATGGGTCCTGCCCTCACTCAGGAAGTACCAAGAGGTGGGGATCATTGGGGGTCATCTTAGAAGTCTGCCTACCACTCACAGGAAACCACTGGGGGTGTCCGAACTGGGAGGTAACATATTTTCAAGGGCTCACTTTGGCTTTCTTGAGTGTTGGGAGCATGCGTGGGTGTTCCCTTGTTGGGAACAAGGCTGGAAGCAGGAAGGCCAGTGGGACTTCTGTAAAGGATGATGTCAGTTTGGACTAAGGAGATCCCAGTGGAGGCAAAGACATAGCACCAAAGGGCTTTGCTAGTGGACAGGAGGTGGGTGTGAGGGAAGAGGAAGCGGGGATGAGTCCCGAACTCGCTGGAGATCATGTGCCTCCTGCCTGTGGGATGGTGGTGCCCTTGACTGTTGGGACGTGTGCTCTGTGTTTTTCTCCTGGGAGAGACAGGGTGGCAGTATCCCTATCCTCCTTACCCAAGGTCACTCATTCGCTGGCTGGCTGGCCAGCATTAGGAGCACCGGCTGTGAGCAGAGAACAGATGTCTCCTTGTGCCAGGCTGAGGGACTGACCCCATGTCCTTGGTCTCATTGGTCTGCCCACGCTCAGGCCAACCAAGCCAGGATGCTGGAAGCTGCTCACCTATAACTGTGCTCACAAAGTCAGCCAGAGCTGGAGGGGGCTAAAGGGGTGGGGATGTATGTGTGTGTGTGTCTGAGAAATGCTACATTTGGAATAAGGTTCAGGGCAGAGAGAGTTACTAAACCCAATCCTAGAATGTAGGCCATCCCTCGAAAATACATTCCAGATAAACACTTTAATTATTTACCTAAAGAATACCACTTCCATTAAATATTTACCTGCTATATGTGAAAAAACAAAGAAATAAATAATTATGATGTCAAGACTCACTGCTAAGCGCTTGATAGATCTCATTTAATCCTCATAACAACCCAGTGAAATTGGCACTAGTATTATCCCATTTCATTGATGGGAAAACTGAGGCTTAGAGAAATTAAGCAACTTGCTCAAGGTGACAGAGCCAAGGAACAAGAGAACCAGGTTTGTCCCACGTCTGTCTGACTCCAAACCCATGTTCTTAAGCACGACTACCACCCTGCCTCCATTGAGGCTGGTTAAGGATTCGTTTCCTAGTACCAGGGGTGAAACAGGGGCAGGAGCTTTTCTTCTAAAAAGTGGGTCCAGCCTTGCCAGAGGAGAGCAAAACAAAAGCAAGTTTTATGGGAGGAGACAGAGCTGCTGCCTTGAGAGAGGAAGGGTTCAGCTCTCACCAGTACAAACGGCGGATGGTGCCCCCTGGTGGTGGTGGTGGAGAAGGGCAGTGGGTGGGAACAAATTGGAGCTTGGGGTTTGCCAGTTAGTAGGGGGACAGATACAGAGCAGTGTCGTCCTCGGAGCAGAGAGCTGGTTCCACTGAGCCAGCCTGCCCCCAGGCAAAGGGCCAGAGCACGTCTCCCTTCCTGGGGCCCACGGGGTGCCAGGTCAGCCAGGCACTCATCACAGGTGACACAGGCCAGTAACCCAAATGACATCACCAAACACCATCCACAGTCTTATCCTTCAAACCTAGCCTCTGCACCTAAATTCAGATTCCTGCACATACCATACTGGCATCATCTTGTTTACAATTTAGGGCCTAGGATTTGGGCTAATTTAGAGGCGACCAAAGGGGAAGCCCTCACGCCCGGTTTGCTTTTGCTTAGGGACCAGCCACCACGTGGGGGATTTCCTGCGGACCCCAACCACGTAGCTCCCCAAGGCCCAACCTCAGGGGCCACTTACAAGATAAGATAGGAAGTGCTCTGTAGCTCGGGGAGCATAGAAGAGGGTGAGGGATTCTGCTTGGTGATTTGGGGAAGGTTCTGAAAACATCATGACACCGCCGGTATTTGTCCCACCCCTGTTTTGAACCTCTTGATCAGGCGTTACGAAGTGTGTTGACTCTGGGAATAAATACAGAAATGGAGCCGATAAACTGAGTCTCTGAAGGTGTCTCTCCACATCACCTGCAGTGTTTTTCCTCAATCCGTAGGAGGCCCCCTTCCCAGGGAGGCAGCAGGGTGAGTGGGGTGGCAGGGGAGTCAGGATGCCTGCGTTCTATTTCCAGCAGCTACCACTGACTCACGGTGTGACCTTGCTGAGGTCACAGCTATGTTTTCCTTGCTGGGGGAAAATCAGAGGTGGCAAAGCTTGCATTTTCCCAAGGCATGGGAGTCTTGGAATATGGTGGGCCTCTCTGCTCCCCACGAGCCCCAGCCATGTCTGCTCCTTCTGCTATTCACGAAAAAAGCCTTTCGATTTGGATTCAAGGCACTTTAGGGGACACAAAGCAAGAAGCAAGGCGTTCCTGCCACAGCAAGACTTCCGGCCACTTGTATATGCAGTGTCTCTCCAAACACTTTTCAGCTCACGTTCCAAACCAATATTTCCCCACGTGGCCTTCACAGTGGCTGTGGAAGGGGAGAGGGAAGGTATTTTCTCTCTAGTTTCAGGATGAGGCAATCAAGGCCCAGAGTGTCATTTCTCAACATTTTCATCACCGGGGACCCCTTTGATTCTTTTACAACCGTGCAACCCCCTGTTTTGCAGGCCCTTGCTAAATGCTCTGAACTTATTAGGTAGAAATTCATCTGTTCCCATTAATCAAAGTCACCAGTATTCTGATCAACACAGAAGAACTAGGGCTATCACTGAGTTCATTGCCAAGAACTGTGGCATTTGTTCTGGGTGACCTCCTTACAGGAAAAGGCCCAATTTTCACCAGAGCTTTTGAAATTCTGAAAAGAGTTGATCCTCAGGGGGCCCAAGGATCCCCGACTGGGAAGTATTTCCCTAGAGAGGTCGAGTGGCCTGTGAAAGGTTCTGTGGCTAAGGGTAGGGCCAGGACCAGGTCCAGGGGCCTGACACTCCGGCCAGGGCTCCAGCCTACCAGACCACTTGGCAGGGAGGTATGGTGCTCTCAGACACACAGGCCCAGGGGGGCACGTGTGTAGGATGGCAGCCCAGCCAAACACAGATGCCCTGAGCAACGATGCTAGGGGCTCAGACGGGTAAGGAATAGGTTCCCCTCAGTACTAGAGTGAGGGACCAGAGCCAAGCCTGAGGCTGGAGGGGTGGAGGGTGTAACAGATCGTTCCAGGGTGTTCCTGGAGAGTTGTAATGGGGGGACCCGTTTGTTCTGCCACCTGCCTTTGCCTTGACACGGCAATAATGCATTATTTATGCAGCCTGGGGTGTTCACCCACTCTGGGACGATTCAGACGTTTCCCCCAGACCCGCCTCATCAAAGGGATGAGACCAGAATGGGGGCTGAGCCCTTGCAGCTGGGGATGACAAAGACAAACTGGGGACCCTGGGAGAGTGGGGACACAGACAGGAGACTCAGGAGGTCTGGTGTGGAGGCCTGGGGTGTAAGCAGGACCCCAAGTGCCTCAGAGCTTCCCTCAGGGCTCTGTACCCCTCCTTACCAGGGCTCTGTTGAGCCCTTGGCTGTGTCCCAGAGGCTCAGGTTTTTGATCCATCAGAAGGCGTCAAGCTGCGTGTACCTTTGGAAAAAGGCCAGGGCTTAGCTTTGTGGCTTCAGAATTCAAGGCTCCATCAATCTGCATGGGGCCAGGGGCCAGGGCACGGGCTCTGGGGGCCTGCTGCCCAACAGCTGTTCCTGGGTTATTTTGGTCCAGGCGGAGCTTATCAATTCCAGGACACTTGGACCAAAATAGCCAACAGCAGGACAATCTCTTGGTGGCTCTGTGGGGACTTCTCCTTAGAAAAGTTTCTAAATGGGGTTGGGAATGGAAAGGAGTTTGACTTGGGGGCTGGTGAAGGGTCTGAGGCCACACACACCATTCCTTGCTGTCCTTCCAGCCTTGGCACCGCCCTGACCACCTTCCTTGGGGACCAAAGCTGGGGGCTGGTTGAGGATGGAGTAGAAATTAAGAGGGAAAAGATCATTTTTATTTATTTTTTAGCGGTACGCGGGCCTCCCACTGTTGTGGCCTCTTCCGCTGTGGACGCGCACTCCCAACGGCCAAGGCCCACAGGCCCAGCCGCTCCGCGGCACGTGGGATATTCCCGGACCAGGGCACGAACCCGCGTCCCCCGCATCAGCAGGCGGACTCTCAACCACTGCGCCACCAGGGAAGCCCGAAAAGATCATTTTTACACTGTTTCTTGACTCTGTGTTCCTCCCCCAAAACTGGTGTCATGCATATTACCTTTTCCCATCTTACAGATGGGGCACACGGGGTCCAGAGTGTGGAAGCACTGGAACTGAGGCCACACAGCTGGGAACCCTGGCCTCTGAGGGAGCCTCTCGGCTGGGCCTTGGTTAGATCAGCAGCAGATCCGCGCCCCGGTGGCTGCCAGTTCCCCGACAAACTCAGGGCCAGCGTGGAAACTGCTGACTGGCCCCTGGCTTTCCTTCGGGCCACAGCGGGGGCCCTGGCAGCGCCCACTGGTTGACCCCGCCTGTCTCACTGAGATGGGTTAAGTGCCGGTGGAGGAAAGGTGAAAGGAGGATCAGCCACCCTGGAGCTCCCTGGAGCCCTCTGGAGCCCCGCCCAACCCCGGATCAACAGCCCCTGGCGCGGCCCGCGAGAGCCCGCCGGGAATGCCCTGGCGCAGAGCCAGAGGGACCCAGGTCGCGCTCCCTCTTGCAAGGGGTGGCGCGCGGGGAGCGCGCTTTGGCACCAGGCGGGCGCGGGGGTGCGGGGCGCACGACCGTGACACGCCCTCTGAAATCCACTGGGGCTGGGGGCGCTTGGTCACTGAACTTGGTCGTCGAGTGTTCCGCGCCAAGTCCGCGAGACAGGTCTTATTGCCCGGTGTCGGAAATAAGCTGCCCGGGCGGGGCCGCGTTTGGGACGGCCACTCCGCCACCCCTGCCGCTCCCGCCTCTCTGCCGGGATTTTCCAGCGGGTTAATTTCCTGTTCGGGTAAATCATTCGCGAGTCCCTCGGCCCTCCCTCCCCGGAGCTGCCCCCTCCGCCCGAGCCTCCCCGGCTCCCCTGGTCGGTCCGCGCTGCGCTCCATCGCCCCGCGCGCCCGGGCGCAAGCCCTCCCCGCCCCGGCAGCCCTCCGGCTCCCAGCGCCTGGACGCCGGGACCCCGCGCGCCGCCCCGCGCGCCGCCCCGCGCCAGGGCTCGGCCCCAGAGCCGCGTCCGCGTCGCCGCCGCTCGCGCGGGTCCCGGCTATGCGCCCCCGCGCCGCGCCCCGCGCCGCGCCCCGCGCCCCCGCCGGCGCCGGCGCCGCGCTGGGGCTCTGCAGCCTCCTGCTGCTGCTCCCGCCAGGACCCGCGTGCCCCGCGGGCTGCGCCTGCACCGATCCGCACACCGTGGACTGCCGCGACCGCGGGCTGCCCAGCGTGCCCGACCCCTTCCCCCTGGACGTGCGCAAGCTTCTGGTGGCCGGTAACCGCATCCAGCACATCCCCGAGGGCTTCTTCATCTTCTACGGCGACCTGGTCTACCTGGACTTCAGGAACAACTCTCTGCGCTCTCTGGAGGAGGGCACGTTCAGCGGCTCGGCCAAGCTCGCCTTCCTCGACCTCAGCTACAACAACCTGACCCAGCTGGGCGCCGGCGCCTTCCGCTCGGCCGGGAGGCTGGTCAAGCTGAGCCTGGCCAACAACAACCTGGCGGGCGTGCACGAGGCCGCCTTCGAAACCCTGGAGTCGCTGCAGGTGCTGGAGCTCAACGACAACAACCTGCGCAGCCTCAACGTGGCCGCCCTGGCCGCGCTGCCTGCGCTACGCACCCTGCGCCTGGACGGGAACCCCTGGCTCTGCGACTGCGACTTCGCCCACCTCTTCTCCTGGATCCAGGAGAACGTGTCCAAGCTGCCCAAAGGTGAGCCTGGCGGCCGGACCGGGAGGCGGGAAGGAGTGAGGCAGAGCGCGGGGAGAGCCTAGGGCAGCGGCCTCGCGTTGAGCCTGGAAGGGGAGGCCTGGGCGCCCACGGCCACTGTCCCGGATGGGAGTTGCTCCCGGTGTAACCCTCCCAGGTTCCCAGAACTTTTCCTGGGACTCTGCTAGGGAAGGGGAGTGGGGAGGGACACATCTGGGATTCTCGGGAGATTCTGGGCCTGGTTGCCCTGCTTTCCCCCTGTTTCTCCAGTAGTGTTTGGGACCTGGATTTCCGAGATCATCCTGTGGGGATTTGGGTCCTAGTACTGGTGGGTGTGGGTTATTTCTGGGCCCCTAAGTGGAAGACACCCTACTCCGCGGGTAGCATTTCAGCACCCATCTCACTACACTGAACATGGAGAGGGAGCCCGCCAGTTCTAAGAGCTCTCCAAGGGCTTCTGTAACCTGAGTAGGTCTTCGTTTCTCAGCTCCCAGTTTGCTCTTCTGTCTAAAAGGAGTGAGGAATATTCCTGGTGAGGAAAAGCAGCAGCTTGCTAAGAGCCAGTAATGCAGTAAAGATTGGCCGTTCAGTAGCTTTTCAGCCCAGACGTGAAATTGCTGAACAAAGTCCTGGGGGCTGGGGCACGCTTTGCTTGCCTCGTGCGCTTTTCTGGCAGTGACACGGACATACGTCCCCACCTGGCAGACAGGAACATAAGGGCACAGCAGGTAAGAGAGCCTGTGAAGGCCAGTGAGAAGGAAGCAAAGGCAGAGCTGAGGAGAGGGGACCCCAGCATCCATAAGAGTGAGCCCCATGACAGGGAGCGGGTGAAATGCCCTTATTTTCAGTGGATTCCAGGCTTCCACTGGTGAGCATGTGAGCAGTGACCTCCCAGAGCCAGACTCCACCTCCCACCTTGACCCCGAGGGTTTGTCAGAACAGGAACCAGAGCTGAAAGACCCACAGTGTAAAAGGTGACATAGGTGTGGATTTATCATGGGTAAATATATATTTTTTCCATTTATTGAGAATTCAAAAATGCTGCTCATCTGTGTCCGGAATTCCTGTGCTCACTTATTCATTGTGTACTGTCACTAAGTGCAAATCCCAGGTATTAGGGGCCGTCACTTCCCTGCAGACACGGGCCCCTTAGCTGGAACTTTAAGCCCAGGCTGGCTCTCCCACATGAGCAAGTCCTAAAGAGATCTGACCTGCAAGGTACAGAGTCGCCTAACTTTAAACTTGGCCTTCACTCACTCCCCAGACCCTCTCCACCAGAAGACAGGAAGGTCCAGATGCAGACCTCACTGTTGAACGGCGGTTCCTCTTGGTTCTGATGGCATCTGCCTTTGCTTCTTGGTAGAGTTGGCATCATGAACCCCAGCTGTCAGTTGAGGTGCTGTCATTGGCTCCCACCATCATTCGCTCGAGGGCTAGGGGTGACGGGTCAGGAGCTGTGGATTTCAGTCTCAGTTGTGCCGTGGCTGGCTGTGACCTTGACCCAGGACAGGTATCCTGTCTGGGCTTCGGTTTCGTCATCTTTACAGTACTTTGGTTGCCCTCTGAGGCCTCTACAGAGCCCTGGATTGGAAGGTATACACTGGAGTCCTGGCTTAAAAACTGGGTGACTCTGGGAAAGTTCTTTGAACCTCCTCTTCCTCCTGTGTGAATTTGGGACACAGTGGTGCTGACCAATCCATCTGACCAGTGATTGTCAAGATAAAGTGGGTAAATTAAAGAGCAAAGAATATAAACTGTTATCCTTCCTACTGTCTGTAATGTAGGAAAGCGAAGAGCCATCAGATGAGGATGTGTGGCTGGGGGTAAGGATGGACAGGTCCAGGGCAAGGAACAGTGTCCAGGCCCTGGGGAAGAGTTGGTCTCATTCAGGCGGGGAGAGGATGGAGACAGCAGCATGGCAGCATGGGGGCTTCCAGCATCTCCTGGGGTGAAGCACTGAGAGCAGCTCTGACCTCACTGCCCGTGTTCTGTGGCCAGAGCAGTGTCCCGAGCTCTGTGAACCGGAAGTGGGGCGGTTGTGAAGCACCTAGCCCAGGCCTTGACGTGGGAGAGCTGAGCTCCCATGTAGACTCAGATTATGACCCTAGACAAGTCCCTGACCTTCTTTGTGCCTCCGTTTCCCTGCCTCTGACTTCAGACTGAAGATCAAAATCCCACAGCATGTTTGCGGCGAGGGTTGCGCGAAGTCAGCTCCGTCGAGGGTGTGGTAATCTTAGCAAGGAGTAGATGATCTAGGTGATCGCTAGGTGTCAGTCACCCCCTTCCCTCCTCCTCCTGCATTTGGGCCTCTCATATTTTCACAGGTGCAGCAGGCAAGGGGGCCAAGTGCCCAGACTCTGGCACAGAGCTGCTTAGTTCAAATCCTGCCTCTACTTCTTACTAGTTCGGAGGATTGAAAGGGTATTGTCTATAAAGTACTTAGAGCAGTGCCTGACACACAGTATGTACTAATAAGCATTAGTGCTGTTGCTATTACCCCGTTTTCTCTGGAAGGCCCAGAGAGGTGATGCGAGTGACTTGCCCAAGGTCACACAGAGAGTTAGAAGCGGCTGGGAGTGCAGCAGGGCCTCCTGGCTCCTCCACACCTGCCCCTGGCCACGCTGACGACCCACTTCCCACCAAGGAAAGCCAGGCACCATGGGGCACAAGCTCCAAGGCTTTCTAGGCAGGCACCCAGGGGAGGGAATTCAGAGGAAGGAGCAGAGGGGACCCACCCTCATTGTCTTTCCTTCACCTCCCCTGTCCCTCCTCCCCCAGAGAAGCAAATTGAACAAGTGACCTTGAGCAAGTGACCTTGACTAGCCCTGACAGCACAAAAAATGTGATCGGGGCTTCCCTGGTGGCGCAGTGGTTGAGAGTCCGCCTGCCGATGCAGGGGACGCGGGTTCGTGCCCTGGTCCGGGAGGTTCCCACATGCTGTGGAGCGGCTGGGCCCGTGAGCCATGGCCACTGGGCCTGCGCGTCCGGAGCCTGCGCTCCGCAACGGGAGAGGCCACAACAGTGAGAGTCCCGCGTACCGCAAAAAAAATGTGATCGTCTGCCAGTGAGCCTCCTTGCTGATGGGAGCGCTCAGCCACCCGTCGGGGGCAGCCGGTCCCCTCTGTGCAGGCTCCTCAGGGCTCGATGGGGAAGCGGGGCACGGAAGCATCTGGGTCTGAGGACTCAGGCGGAGCCGGCCTGCCGGTGCTGGATCTGAAGGAAGAGAGCAAGGGGACGCCTGCCAGAAGGCCCACTGGCCACCTTAGCAACAGCAAACAAGCAAGCCAACCCCAAACAAGAAAACAAACAAGCAGAGCTCCGGGATGCCTAATTCACTCTGAGTTTCAGATCAACGCGGCACGGTGTTTTGGTATCAGTGTGCCCCGTGCCCCGTGCCATGTTGGGATATCCTCACACATGGGATTACTTGCTATTCTTCCGAAATTCACGTCACTGGCCGTCCTGTGTTTTGCCCGGTGGCCCTACCTTACGGCGGTGGTTTGTGGTTTATAAGTGCCGTCTCTTTTAATACAATACCTGCGCCTGGCAAGTACCTTCACCCACAACTTCCCCAACAGGAAGCGAACGAGGTGCAAAGGTCACGTCGTTAGTGACTGAGAAGAGCTTGCACTCAGGAGCGTCCGACCCCACTCCTGATGCTTTCTGGAGGGTGAGAATAGCCCCAGCACTGTCCTCCCATCCCCGACTCTCATGGGTGACAGCTGACCTTCCAGCCCCAGATTCTGCACCTGGTCTGGTGGTTCTCCCAGTAGACAGTAGGTCCTGGGCCAAATGGGACAGTATACCGCCAAGGGAACGGTGACCATCCCTCTTTCAGTAGAAGGGCTCCAGACCTGGAATCAAGAGACCTGGGACATCGCTCAAGTGACCAGCAGGATAGAGAGGGAGAGATGGGGAAGGTGTGGGGAGACAGGGAAGCATGAACACCTTCTCAGCAGACAGTGATCTTTAAAAAGCCCTCCAGCCCCTCCCATTGCCTTCCCATTACAGCAGCCCAGTGAGGTGGGTAGGCAATGAAAACACACGGGTGATGAGAAACCTGTGTGCCAATCACCTAGGGAGCTTGTTTGACATGCAGATTCCTGGGCCCCCAGACCTACTGGATGTGTGCCTGGGGGGTGAGGCCCGGGGATCTACATTTTAATTCCTCCCACCCCCAGCCCCTGAAAGGGGCTTGCAGTGTACACTCACTAAAGCTTGAAAACCGTGCTGGAGGGGGAAGTCATTTTGCTGCAGCTGTGGAAATGCTGCGTGCTGTTATACGACTTTCCTGTCTCTCTGTTTCTCAGATTTTTCTTTGGTAAACAAAGGAGTATGGGTAGGAGGATCTTAAGGTTCCTTCCAACTCTAAAGTTCTATGGTTTCAAGGGAAGGGAAGACTGTCTGTGTCTTAAAGGTTGGGAAGTTGAGGCCTGGAGAGACCAGGTCCCTCCAGAGACCCCTCTGCTGGAATCCAGGTGGCCGTAGTCTCTGTGCGGTGGGGAGGGGGCAGATCACTCAGGCAGCCCGGGGTTCTGGGCTCGCAGGACGTCTCACGTGTCCCAGCCTTGAGCCTGGAGCCTAGGCAGGAAAGGCCACTGGGTATGAGGAACCATAGCCGGCAGGCGAGGGGCTGTCTCTGTGCTCAGAGGTGCGTGGAGCCAGCAGGCTTCCCCAGGGACACAGACCACACCGAGCCCTGAGAGTGTATTATGGGAGAAGCCCAAGCAGGAGCTGGGGCCTGGGGGTGAGGGGTGCCGAATAGCGAGGCACCTTCTGTCACCTCCCTTTGCAGCCGTGGCTTCGTGTGGCCTGCAGGACACGGCCCACAGCCCCAGGGGAGAGATCTGAGCTGCAACTGGGACCTTGACAAGGGAGGCTGTGGGGAGGCAAGGGCTGGGAGAAGCGGGGACTGGGGGGCAGTTAAACACGGCTGCATGTCATGCCTTGCGTCTGTTCACCCTGGCCCCTTGGGTGGGTACAAGCCTCCGAGACAAGGTCCACTGTAGTGCCTGGAGCACCCGGGCATTCTGTGGCTCAGCCCCTGCAGGGTGGACCCTGCAGGCAGAGTCCTGTCGAGGAGGGGGTTCATGGCAAGTGGGGTGCTCACCAGTTATATCACTAACCCTGCCTGCTTAGCAGGCCAGACTCGCGGCCTTCTGGGGGAGCCCACCCCCCATCTCCCAGTAACTCCACCTCCCTTTCCTGATGTCAGATGCCGTGAGGGCCTGATTTGGTCAGATGAGTGGGGACTTGTTGTCATACTGACAAAAGAAACAGTAATTCAGCCAAAGGAGCACAAGCCGATGCTTGCCTGGAGGTCACACGGGTCCTCTTCGCCCAGGTGACTCCAAGGTGACTCATTTTCTTTGAAAATAAAAGCATTTTATTTTTCTGATTGTAAAATAACAGGTCCTTTGTAGACTTGGGAAATGTAGGTAAATATCATGCAGAGAATAAAAACCACGCAGAATCCCACTGCTACGAAAGTTTTACTGTGTTTAGTTCTGGTTTTATTCTTATGCGCATATATATATTTTAAACAAATTGATATTATACTATGTATCTTCTTATTGACTCTTTTCCTCTTACTGAGTTGTGAGAGTTACCTGTCATTATAGCTCTTTGAAAATTTAACATTTTATGGTCATGTAAGAGGTCATTTTATGTCTAGTCATTGAACCTGTCTCCTGTTGTTAGAAATGTGCATTGTTTTTTTTTTTTCTGTTTTGTATATACACGGGGCTGAACTGAACATCCTCATTCATGTAAATTTGTGGACATCTCCGGTTATTTCTTTGGGGTGGATTCTTTGAGGTGGAATCACCAGGTCAGAGTCTATGGTTATGTTAAACCTCTGGATACATTTTTGCCTAATTGCACCCCAGACAGCAGGCTCTGTTGGCAAATGGAAAGTACCTGTCTCACCGTGCCTCTCCCAGGTTTATGTATTATTATTTTTTTTATTTTTAGTTTTTGCGGTACACAGGCCTCTCACCGCCGTGGCCTCTCCCGTCGCGGAGCACAGGCTCTGGACGCGCAGGCCCAGCGGCCATGGCTCACGGGCCCAGCCCCTCCGCAGCATGCGGGATCTTCCCGGACCGGGGCACGAACCCGCGTCCCCTGCATTGGCAGGCGGACTCCCAACCACTGTGCCACCAGGGAAGCCCTGTATTATTATTTTTAAACATGCATTCGAATTTAATAGACAGAACAATGACATCCCCTTATTGCTATAATTTGCATGATTTGCTCGCCAGCGGAGTGGACCGCTCCCTTGTGTTTATACACTTAAGAGAACCACGTTGCTGGCAGGGGTTGACTGAGGTCTTGCTCGCTCTTGCAAGGGGCCTCCTCCTGCGGTTCACAGGCCTGTACATGTCCTGGTGTCATAGGCTCATGTGTTGTTTTTTTTTTTTTTTTTTCTGTATGTGGGCCTCTCACTGCTGTGGCCTCTCCCGTTGCGGAGCACAGGCTCCGGACGTGCAAGCTCAGCGGCCATGGCTCACGGGCCCAGCCACTCTGCGGCATGTGGGATCTTCCCTGATCGGGGCACGAACCTGCGTCCCCTGCATCGGCAGGCGGACTCTCAGCCACTGCGCCACCAGGGAAGCCCAGGCTCATGTGTTTTTAACTTGTGTCTTAATTAGAGTTGATTCCCCGGCGTCACCTTTCTCACCATCCCCAGTGTCCCAGTCGGGTGTCAGCTTTTACAGACACCACGATCTGGAGTCCGGGGGAGAGTCAACTGCAAACATGACCTGCGACAGCTCTGCCCCATCTCTCTTCTCCCTGGAGAGCCCCACCCGGTCCTGCTACTCTGTCCCAAATGTTGGATCTTTCTGGAAATGTCACCTTCATCATGCTGTTCTATCAATTAACTCAAAGGGCGACCTCATTGCCGGGCTAGTGGACAGAGGACCCGCCTTCCTTCCCAGCTAGGACAGCCCCGGGGGAGCACAGGCAGTTGGGGATTTGCTCTGGAGAGGCCAGTGTAACTGTTACCTGAAGCTGAGAGGCTGCCATCTGACTCAGATACCCAAAGGCTTAGGCCTTTCAGCCAAGTGGCCGTCCAGTGCCCGCTGTCCCAGAATCCCGTGGTCTCCGAGGTAGCTGGGAGTGAGGTGCTTGGCAGGCCTTGTCACCTTCGGGCTGGCAGTGTGATGATGGCCCAGAAGGGCCTCCTCGTGGGTGGGTTGTCGTGAGGACAGGAATTGGGTGTGTTCACGGTTATGTGAGCCAAACCGTACCCTGAACTTGGTCACTGTAGGATAATAGCAGAGTGTGTCAGTCCAGTCCTGGGAGTGTCCTGGGCTCCTGCCCTCGGGTCTTTGCCCAAACGGTGCCAGCCAGGGCCCCGATTCTTCCCTCCCGCCCTTCCCCACCTCTGCTTCTCTGCCTTTCTGGTTTTTACTTGGCCTTCCAGCCTCCAACCCTCTGGGCCTCAAGGCTGGGTTGGGAGTCTGGCCTGTGCGACCTCATTGGATGCTGTGTTATCTCTATGGCCACTACTTGAGCTTGCCAGTTCACAGGTCTGGCCTATTTTGAGGACACAAACCGTGTCTTTTTCTCCTTGAGTCCCCAGCAGCTGGTGCAGTATATGGCATGTTTGGAAACCTTTTGATGGCTTCCATTGCACTTAGAACAAGCCAGCTCCCTCCTATGTCCCACGAGGCTCCTCTGTCCCGTGAACACGCCAGGTGCCAGTGACCAACCAGGACCTCCTAACTTACGGCTCCCTCTCCTGCTAAGACGTTTCCCAACCCAAATGGCTGCGTCTTCCTCATCATCACGTCCCCAGGAGATGTCCCGTCCTCAGAGAGGCCTTCCCTGACCACCCCGCTCAAGCAGTCCTGTCCCCACCCTCTCATCGTTGTCATATCTGCTTGTTGTGTCTGTGGCGTCTCGCTCACTGAGTCCACATTATCTCGTTCACAAGTCTTGTCCCTCTAGAAACAGGAGCTCTAGGTCAGCACGCTCCCTGCTGTGTCCCTAGCGCCTGGGGCCATGCCCAGCGTAGAAGGGGCTCCGTGGAGCAGTTGGCATGTGTGAGTGAGTGGACGAATGCACACTCCCGAGGGCTGTGTCACAAGGGCCATTGGGGGGACAGGCCAACATCACTGGCCTTGGCTTTTGTCCCCACCAAATACCCCCTCTCCGACTTCGGTTGGCCAAGGATATCCAGATCACCTTTTAGCAAAGACAGATCCCAGAGTGGGGGTTCTCTGAGCTCCTTCAGCAGATTCTGTGTGATCCTGGTCAAATTCTGAGGCTCAGGCTCTCCACTGTGAAGGCGGGAGGGAGCCAGCTGTGCCTGCCCCATCTGTTGGAGCAGTGCTGGCAAGACGGCGGGGCGGCCATTCATTCTGGGAGTCTGTTAGCCTCTGCTCTGCGAGGTGCAGTGAGAATGGCTGGTGGGGGGAATTCAGGACACTGAGGCTGCCGATCTCAGTTTACCCCGATGAATGGGAAACCAGCTGCCTCTGAAATAAGCAAACAGAAGGTGTCTTGTAAGCATGTGGGTGTCACCAGGAGCCCAAGTCCTGAACAGTCAGGCCTCTGGGAGCTCGTGGCTGAGACCGGAGAGGCTGCAGGGAACACAGCGCCTCCTTTTTTCACCCTCTGCTTCTCACACTTTTTTTACCCCCCCACTCCTTCATATACTGATGGACTTTCTGTATTTTTCCATCCATGTGGCCAAAAATACGCTACTCCGTTCACGAGACCAGCTGAGGCTGGGCGAGACTGTGCTGTCTTGGTCCCAATTTCCAGGTCTGGGGAGGAGGTTCTGGTGGGCAGAGCTTAGGGATGGGGGCTGGGCAGGCCATGCACTAGACATCCAGCTAGGCAGCCGTGACCGTGGCCGAGCTTC
Source organism: Phocoena phocoena (assembly GCF_963924675.1). NCBI lineage: Eukaryota > Metazoa > Chordata > Mammalia > Artiodactyla > Phocoenidae > Phocoena > Phocoena phocoena. The sequence goes on along the minus strand of NC_089219.1, from coordinate 10,079,713 downwards.
CAGTGAACTGTCTGACGGCAGATAACTCCCCTGACATTCCCGGGCCCTGGTGTTGCCTCTGCAGGTGATAGCACCTGCCCTTTGACCTCGAGTGATGTCATGTGAAGATGGTCAGACTGCAGCCTCCTCCAGCTCTGCACATAGAAGCTGTTCTTTTCTTCCTTATCCAATTCATAGAAATGTGCAAACAGGCTTACAAATCCCACGGGATTTAAGCCTTTCCTGTCAAATCCCAGATGTCTACAATCCACGGAGACGGGCATTATCTGTGTGTTCACAGCCCATCGTCCCAGTGGCTCTCAGCCTGGCCCCTCTGCTTCAGAGGCTGCCCATCAAGGAGCCGCCGGGTGCCTCATCTCTTCCATCCTCTGGGCTGGTCATGGGATAAATGCCAAGGGCAGGAGTCAGGACCCTGAGGGAGCTGCGGGTCACTCGGGATCCAGAGAGCTAGGAATCGGGGTCCCTGTCCCCACTTCCTTGTTAACGAGCAGTCGACCTGTGTCATGTCCTCTTTCTCAGTTGCTCTAGATCATGAGTGGTGACCCCAGACGCCCCTGGGGGCTGTAGGTGGGAGTCATCAGAGAGGGAGGGGCAGGAGAGGAACCACACGAACATGAGAAACAACTTAGGGCACCGCGCTGGCCGGATCCCCCGGAACACGGTGGTGGCTGCGTCCCTCTCCCCAGCCACCCGCTTTAGACCCTGGGGCTAGATGACCTTGAAGGCCTCTTCTGTCTCTGACTTTGGCTTGGTCTGTGCCCTCCCCAGCCAGCCTCCTCTGGGTCGCGGGATGAGAGGGTGTGGAAGCCGCTCGCCCCCAGTTCCCAGCACAGGTTTCCTGGGTGGGTTCCCTTGGCATATAGGCCCCATCACCCCGGTATCTCTCTTTCAAATCAATAGGTGCAAAAGTATGTTCCTGTCTTCTCCCTCGTCATGTGAAGAAAAGGCCCTCCCCTCACAGTATTAGAAAGAATGGCATTGCTTTTCCACAAGACACCAACGAGATGATGTCCCTTTTTAAACATAACCAACATAAATGATCGTCTGCATCAGAAATGAAGATGCCACGTGGCCCCGTTGAGGGGCTGAGAGCTTAGAGCTGACAGTCAGGACACCCTGGACCTGCTGCCACCTCCTTGACCTGGGCAGGTCCCCTGACTTGTCTGGGCTGTGGTTCCCTCATCTGTTACCCTGAGGTTTATTTGAAAGATCAGGGAAATATTGATGTCAAAGAGTTTTAGAAGAAACTGGGGGCATGCAGAATAACTTTTTTAAAATATATATATAAGCTTAATTTATCACAAGAATTTAATGCTTAGGGGAGATTTTTTTTAATTTATTTATTTATTTTTGGCTGTGTTGGGTCTTCGTTTCTGTGCGAGGGCTTTCTCTAGTTGCGGCAAGTAGGGTCCACTCTTCATCACGGTGCGCGGGCCTCTCACTATCGCGGCCTGTCTTGTTGCAGAGCACAGGCTCCAGACATGCAGGCTCAGTAGTTGTGGCTCACAGGCCCAGCTGCTCCGCGGCATGTGGGATCTTCCCAGACCAGGGCTGGAACCCGTGTCCCCTGCATTGGCAGGCAGATTCTCAACCACTGCGCCACCAGGGAAGCACCAGAATAACTTTCTTGAAGGATGAAGTTTCCTACTCACAGATCTCTAGAAATAGGAAGAGTGGAAGCCATGCAGGGCCACACGGGGAAGCACTAGGGATGGTCAGGAGACAGAAGGAATGAAAGGGGAAACAGGTGAGTGTTTATTGTGGTTTTTGCAGGAAGGAATGGGCACGGCAGGGTAAGCAGAGGAGGCAGCTTAAGGGTTGGCTAGTTTGAATAATTTCAGGAAGCTCTGGCTAAAAGGGTGATCCTTACTTAGCTGTCTAGTACCTGGCCCTGTGGTGATTTAGGGCAGGGAGATAGTGTCTCGGACTGCAAGAACCTGATAAAAGGAGGTGGGTGCGGTATGGACTTGGGTTGGTAGCTTTGCATGTCAAGGGTGTGCTCACTGGTGAGGGTTTACTGTCTCTATGAACTGGCCAACCCCGGGAGGGACAGTCCATCGCCGGTGGCAAGGCCCCAAGATGCCAAAGCTATATAAAATACAGAATGTAAAAATCATGATTAATACAAGGGTCATTGCAGATATAATTGAGTAGGATGAGATCATTAGGGTGGGCCCTAATCCAGTATGACTGGTGTCCTTAGAAAAAAGAGGAGGTTTGAACACAGATGGACGCAGAAAAAAACACCAGATGAAGGTGAAGGTTGAACTCAGTGATGCCTCTACAAGCCAAGGAATGCCAAAAATTGCCAACAAACCACCAGATGCTAGGAGAGAGGAAGCAGCCTCTCTCTCACAGCGCTCAGAAGGAACCAGCCCTGCCCACACCTCGATCTCAGACCTCTAGACTTCAGAACTATGGGAAAATACATTTCTGTTGTAAAGCCCCCAGTCTGTGGTGCTGTGTTACGGCAGCCCTGGGACGATACTGCAGGGGATAACGATAAACACCCTCCTTGCCAGAGGCAGGGGGATGGATTCGGTAGCCTCCTAAATGGCATCCAGCCCTTGGATTTTATGATGTCGAGAACCAGTTGCTTCACTTCCTTTGCATGTGGGAAAATAAGGTTCTAAAGGAACAAATCGGGCGCTTGTTTATGTGGCTGAGGGCTGTCCCTGCTTCCTGCCCTGAGCAGGCTTCTCCCATTGGCTCCATTTATTGCGTGTCTGCTGTGTTCCAGGCACTGAGCTAAACACTCTAGGGCAACTCCACCCAGTAGGAATAGGATTCAAAGCACGTCTAGAATTTTAAATTTGCTAGTAGCCACATTTAAGTAAATCAAACGAGTAGGTGAAATGAATTTCAGTATTTTATCTAATCCAGCGCTTCCAAAATGTTATTCTTTCAACTTATCAATAGAAAACTCATTCATGAGATATTTTTCCATTCTTGTTTCGTACAAAGTCTTCAAAATCTGGGTGTGTTTTATACTCACAGCACATCTAAGTCCAGACTGGCCGTGATCAAGTTCTCAACATGTGGCTGGTGGCTACTGTAGTGGACAGTGTAGCTCTAAGTCTATGGGTGTCTTCCAAAGAGGTCAGTGCCAGGCGCACCCCATTTTACAGGTGAGAACTCCAAGGCACAGACAGGTTAATGTAACTTGGCCAAGGTCACCAGCCAAGAAGTGATAGAGGGAGGGATGAGCCAGGGTCTTTGTCACCAACCATTGCATGGCTTCTTAAATATCATGTCAGAACCAGGTCCTTTATCCGCAAGCCCACCCTCTCAGGTCCACAGCTCTTGCTTTAGGCGCAGAACCAAACTTAGTGAGCCTTGCCAACTCAGAGCCTTGACTTGGAGAAAATCAAAGCTGACGAACATATTAGTGAAAACCAGAGTAGACTAAACACCTGTTGAAAGCAAGTTCAGCTCCTACTCTCTGCTCTTCTGAGAGCTTTATCTGGAACAGTGACCCCTCCCTGCTTGCCAGAAAGACATCAAGTCACGTCCTTCCTCTGCTCAGAACTCTTCAGTAACTCCCATGTCACTGAGATTAGAAGCCAAGGTTCTTCCAGGGGCTTATAAGCAGCCCCCCACCCCCATGATCTGACCTCCTCCTTTCTTTCTGGCCTAATTTCCTATGACTCCCCTTTCATTCACTCTGATCCAGGCACCCAGACCCCTTATTGTTCCCCAAACACACCAGGCATATTTCAACCCCAGGGCCCTTGCACTTGCTGCTCCCTCCACCTGGAGCACCCTTTCCTGATGTCGACATGACTTTCTCCCTCATTCCTTTTAGCTGCTTGCTCAAATACCATTTTCTCACCAAGCCTTTCCTCCCAGCCCCACTGAATCCTGCGACCCGCCGCTTCCAGCTCTCCTTCCCTCCGCACTTTGCTTCTCTTTCTCCATAACGCCTGTCACCATCTGCTGCATAATACATATTACTGATTTACTCGTGGTCTGTCTGGTTCCCCTCACTAAATTGTAGTCACAAATGATTTTTTGCACTGTTTTTACCCCAGAGCTGGCCTATATTAGGTGCTCAATATGTATTTGTTGACTGAATGAATGACTCAGTGATGGATGCTAACACAAGGCAAAGGGGAGAAGGGCAGAGACGAGGTGGCCTCCAGAACCACCCCCCTTGCTTAGAGAAAACAGTTTGGTAAACTAACTCTCAGCAAAGTGGTAGTGACTTGAGGGCTAACCAGGAATAAATACAGTAAAGGCAGAAGGAAGGGACCGCTGCTCACTATGGAGGCACAGTCTGTGTAGAATTTCAGATGTGGGGAGGCCTGGAGGGAAGGTCGGAGCCCCCAGGCCTCACCAAACTGCAGCTTGTAAGCAGTTACCTGGGCTTCCTGTCTGTTGGAAATTACCAGAGACTCTTTGTATTTGGAGAATAAGACCATATTGACATAGGAAAATGGATGTTTAACTAAGGACACACGTGGAAGGACATAGCCCCTGTCTCCTGATGTCTGAGGAGCTCTCACTGAATGTGAGCAACTTGTTTTGGCCTCCGAAGATGGACCCATGGTTACGAACTACAAGGACACTGATTGTGACACTCTATGAGGAGGGACGGCCAGCTGTTGGGCTCCGCGAATGGCCCCGAATTCTTCTGATCTCTGTTTCCATCCTTACACCTCCTCTCTGACTCTGACCTTTACTCCCCCTTATAAGGACCCTTGTGACTACATTGGAGCCACCTGGACAATCCATACCCTAAACTTAATCATATCTTCAAAGGTAACATTTTCTCAGATTCCAGGAATTAGGACGTGGTCATTTGGGGGGGCAATTTTCTGTCACAACGGGGAGGTAACTTCACTTCCCCAGGCCGGTTTCTCCACCTGTGAAAGGAGAGGGTCAGATAACGGTGCATCCTCTCCACCTGCACACGTTGTTTCTAACGACCACCCCCCACAAACGCCTTACCCTGAAGTCACTTCCCAACAGCCCACAGCTCTGGCCCCAGTGACAGCAGTTACCACAGTGCCAGGACCCGCTGAAAACTGCAGGGTGAAGGTGTCCGCCACCGGGATCCTGGGGCTCCCCCTGGTCCCCGCTGCCAGAGAAAGCATAAATCTAAAAAAAAAAACAAAACAGCCTGATTCCTGACTTCCCAGAAAAATCAGAATTTCTGTGTCGGTAAAGTGTTTCGGAGCCATCCGGGGCATAGAGAGAGCTTTATGGGTTGAGAGGGAAGTACCAGCACTCGTGGGAAGACGTCCTGGAGTGGTCGTCACGAGCAGCACAGATGGGGCAGCCACCAGGTCACTCCAGAGAGAGGCAGGTAAGTGAAGTCCAACCCATGACCCATATGTGAGTGAGCCTGACCAAGACTGAGGACACCGTGGTGTCGTGGAGAGAGGATGGGCTGTGATGACAGCCAGGCCTGCCCTTAAGTCCAGACCCTCCCAGACCACTTGTATGACTCCAGGTGAGTCACACGGCTTCTTAGAGCCCCGGTCTCTGCATCTAAAACCTACCCCACGTTTGCACCCATGTTCGTAGCGGCACTATTCACAATAGCCAAAAGGTGAGAGCAACACAAGTGTCCATCGATGGATGAATGTTAAACAAAATGTGGTCCATCCATACAACAGAATATTATTTAGCCTTAAAAGGAGGGAAATTCTGACACACGCTACGACATGGATGAACCTGAGAACGTGACGCTAAGTGAAAGGGGCCAGTCATTAAAGGACAAATACTGTATGATCCCGCTTATCTGAGGCACCTTGGAAGAGGCAAATTCATAGACACACAACTGTGCTTGCCAGCGTCTGGGAGGACAGAAGAATGGAGGATTAGTGTTTAACGGGAACAGGGATTTAGTTTTGCAGAATGAAAAGAGCTCTAGAGATGGATGGTGGTGATAGTTGCACAACGATGTGAATGTACTTTATGCCCCAGAACTGCACGCTTAAAAAAAGACGGCAAATTTTACCACAAAATTTAAATTAGAAAAATGAGACTACAAAAAAAATACTCCAAAGCAGGCATCCCAGCCTCGGCATTATGGGCATTAGGGGCTGGCTAATTCTTCGCCTTGGGGGTCACCCTGGCACTGTTGGGTGGTTAGTAACATCCCTTCTTCTACCCAGTAGATGCCAGTAGCATCCCACCTAGAGTGAGAACCAAAGATATCTCCAGACATCGTCAAATGCCCACTGAGGGGCAAAATCACCCCCAGATGAGAACCACTCTTCAAAAGGGCTGTGGAGAAAGAGGATTAAATGACACGGTAATGGTGAAGTACTCATCGTAGTTCCTGGCAAATGATGAGTTTCAACAAATATGACTTCCCCATAGAACGTCACCTCCACAGTGAAATCTGAGGGGGCCCACTTAACACACACCCCCTCCTCACCCCCAGGACCGCTTCTTCCAGCTGGCCAGTGAGCCCACTGACAGAGATTAACTTGGGACACTGGGTGCTCTGAGGGGCAGGTCTAAGGAGGGAGGCCCAGTGGGTGTCTCTGAGCAGTATGGAGCATCAATCACCATGAGTAGTGGGAGGTACCAGACTCACGAGGCCAGTCTTAGACTTCCTCATGCTGGCCTTGCCGGAAGGTTCTAACCAGTTCATCAGTTGTAATAACTAGACACAGGTTGGTATCCTCAGCCCAGGGCCCGACTTGTAACAAATGTCTGTAATGGATGATGGAGGTGGCAGCCCTGGTGGTGATGGTGGTAGAAATACTGGAGGTGGGCATCAGGGTGGAGATGGCGGACATGGGTGAGGTAGAGAAGGTGGACATGGGGAGGTGGACATCAGGGTGGAGATGGCGGACGTGGGGAGGTGGGCATGAGGGTGGAGACGATGGATATGGGGAGGTGGGCATCAGGGTGGAGATGGTGGACGTGGGGAGGTAGAGAAGGTGGACATGGGGAGGTGGACGTCAGGGTGGAGATGGCGGACGTGGGGAGGTGGGCATCAGGGTGGAGATGGTGGACGTGGGGAGGTGGGCATCAGGGTGGAGATGGTGGACGTGGGGAGGTGGGCATCAGGGTGGAGATGGCGGACGTGGGGAGGTAGAGAAGGTGGACATGGGGAGGTGGACATCAGGGTGGAGATGGCGGACGTGGGGAGGTGGGCATCAGGGTGGAGATGGTGGACGTGGGGAGGTGGGCATCAGGGTGGAGATGGCGGACGTGGGGAGGTAGAGAAGGTGGACATGGGGAGATGGGCATCAGGGTGGAGATGGTGGACGTGGGGAGGTGGGCATCAGGGTGGAGATGGTGGACATGGGGAGGTGGGCATCAGGGTGGAGATGGCGGACGTGGGGAGGTAGAGAAGGTGGACATGGGGAGATGGGCATCAGGGTGGAGATGGTGGACGTGGGGAGGTGGGCATCAGGGTGGAGATGGCGGACGTGGGGAGGTAGAGAAGGTGGACATGGGGAGGTGGACATCAGGGTGGAGATGGCGGACGTGGGGAGGTGGGCATCAGGGTGGAGATGGTGGACATGGGGAGGTGGGCATCAGGGTGGAGATGGTGGACATGGGGAGGTGGGCATCAGGGTGGAGATGGTGGACATGGGGAGGTGGGCATCAGGGTGGAGATGGCGGACGTGGGGAGGTGAGCATCAGGGTGGACGTGGTGGACATGGGTGAGGTAGAGAAGGTGGACATGGGGAGATGGGCATCAGGGTGGAGATGGTGGACATGGGGAGGTAGAGAAGGTGGACATGGGGAGGTGGTCCTCAGGGTGGAGGTGGAGGACATGGGGGAGTGGGCATCATTTTGGAAATGGTGGACTTGGCCAAGGTGGGCATCACGGCAGAGATGGTGGATATAGCAATGGTGGTGGTCAAGTTGATGGCAGTGGTGGTGATAGTGGAAATGCTTGCAAGCTTCCCAGAGAATAAAAGTGTAAGCTGTCAGGATCATCTCTGCTCATTTCTTACCGGGGGAGGACAGTCTGGGAAAACTGCATTGTGAGTCAGTCAGTTTTCCATGCTTGTGTGTGTGACTAATGTCGGTGTCCTGAGGTTCGGGGTGGGAGTTAGGCTGGCGTGGAGGACAGCAGACACAAGTCTCAACCCTGGTGCAGGATGCACTCTTCCGTGCTGCCCCTTCTACAGGACGTGCTCTGCGGAGCCAGAACCAAGCAGGAGCCCTTGACCCCAAACTGCAGGTGCGTCTTCCTCTAGTAGAAATCAGCTGATTCCTTAATCAGATGAAGTGTCTGCCGGCTGATACAGTGAGAAGTGGGAATTTTCCCCTATGTGGTGATACTTAATGAAGGTGGTGGGAGCAAAGGTCAGCACTGTGAAACACGAGAGCTGGTGTTCCCCGGCATCGTGCTCCCCAGAAGCATGACCAGGCCCTGCCTGCCGTCTGCGATGCCCCCTCGTGCGGTCTTCCCGTATAACACGCAGTGGCTGCAGCAGGGGCCACAGCGCATGCAACTCCAGGTGCTTGTAGTGAGCTAAGATCCTGATGCCTCAAAAGAGTACTAAACGGGGAGTCAGGAGACCTGGGTTCTGTCCAGACCCCATGTGACCTTAGACAAGTTGCCTAACTTCTCTGGGCCTCTCATCTGTGAAGTAAAGGAGAGATGTTGGTATTAGCTGTCCAAGGCACCTTCCAGTCTAACTTTGTATGATGCTGTGACGTCAGGAGGCTGAAAGTCTGGCTGGGCATATAAAAGAACCGAAGCTGCTGCTTTTTCCTGGTCCTTTGGGTTTGGGTTCTGGAAGGCTGGCAGGGAGGGCCTGGCTGGGTGTTTCACCAGCCCAGGCTGAGCCCTCTTACTCCAATGAGCAGAAGAGGAGAGTGGAAGAGGCAGTGGAAAACTCTGGCCAAGGCCAATGGGACCGACAGCAGTGGTCCTGGACAATGTCCTTCCTCCCAGGTGTGGGACAGGGAACCCCCTTCCCTGGGAGTTGTAGCTCCAGCAGTGAGCTGGGTGGAGGGGACCAGCCTGACTCTCTCCCCAGTGTTTCTTGTCACCAGGGCCTTCTCATACCTTGGTAAGCCTTGCGAAGCTCTTAGCACAGGTCTTAGGCAGACACTTTACAGAAAAACAGCTCCAAGTGGGCGGTGAGCACACGATACAATGGTCAGCTCTCCTGGTAATCAGAGAAATGCAAATTCAATCACCAGTGTGCACTTTTATGGCTTATCGGGTTGACAAAGATGAAAAAGTGACAAAATCCATCATGGGCGTGAGTTCAGGGACTCTCACACGACCTCCAACTTGGCAGAATGTGTCTTGGGGAAATAATTTAAAATGTGTACGCGGTACTCATAGCAGCTTTGCTTCTAGTAAGAAAAAAACCGGAAACATTCAGTGATTGAGCAAGTAAATCATGGCTCATCTGCACATATAAAAGTGGGAATTTTCCCCTATGTGGTGATACTTAATGAAGGTGGAATTTGTAGCCATTACAAATGATGTTTGATAATTATATTGGTGGAATGAAAGCTGTTCCCAGGACGGTGATCCACCAGAGTGGCGGACTGTATTTCTACTCTGGGGGTTTATGTACGTGCACACACAGAAGAAAAAAATCTAGCAAGGTGTAAGCCAGTGTGTTAAACATGTATTTGTGAGTTCTTTTATCCCGCTTCTTTTTGTTTACTTCTATTGTTTCGGTGTATACAGAGGCTTTGCATAGTAAGTGGAATTAGGAAAGCAAAAATATATTTTTAATGACAAAAAGCGCTTAGGAGAGCCTGTCATTAGGCAGTTCCCGAGAGGCCAGATCAGGGGAAAGGCCTGGCTGCAGGCCTGTCTGTTGGCATGAGCGACAGATAAATCTTACCCTGCTTTCTGCTGTGTCACCATCTATTTCGGGAGAGTGGTAGCAATTCACGCTCTCCGGCTCAGGTGTCAGCTGCTGGGGAGATGTCATCAGTCAAGGGCAGAGGACCAGGAAGGGCGGCAGCAGGCAGGGAGCCAAGCCACCCTGCACGAGGAATGGCCCATCTCTTCGGAGTGTGCCTGGTGGAAAAGAAGGAGGTGCTTCTGAAGCAAAGGAGCAGTGAACCACATTCCGCCTGGACCCAAACGAGCCAGAGCCCACTTTGTTTAAGTGGAAGGTCAATCTGTGTTGGAGGAAGACCCCTAACAAGACGGAAGGTAGGAACTCAGCTTCCCGTCAGTCGTGCCTGTTCCCTGAGTTGTCTCCCTAGGAGGGGAGATGGGTTGCACAGAATCAATTGCACTTCCTCGAGAGCCTGGAACCGCCAAACACGTGGTTTTGTGGGACAGCAGGGCAGAGTGAGATGATTTGTGACTGTGGAACAGGGGCTGACCTGACTCTGTTTTCATATAATCCATTGGTTAATTGGGCCTCTTGACTGTAAACGACAGAAGCCAACTCTGGTTAATGTAGGCAAGAAAAGGACTCATTGCAGGTATGTCAGGTAATTCACAGAACTGAAGAGAGAGCTCGGGAAGCAGGCTCAGAAAAGAATGAGGCAGCCCTGGGAGTCTGGAAAGCAAAAACCAGTTGAGGAGTTCTCCAGGGCGGGGCTGCTGGATTGAATGGGCTCTGGCCATACTTTTCGGTCAGTCCACTCAAGTTTCAGTGTATTGGGACAGAGAAGACTCTGGTGAGGGGCCGTGCATTTGAAGAAAGTCGCACTAAGACGTACCCACGGGGTGAGAGGTGATTGCCCAAAATGAAATCTGGGAGCATACTCCAAATGAGGAGAGATGGAGGTGAGAAGCTGAAGGATGACAAATGACTGTTACACGTAAGACACCTGGACTGGGTTGAATTGCATCCTTCAAAGGGATATGTCCAAGCCCTAATGCCTGGAACCTATGAAGGTGACCTTATTTGGAAAAAGAGTCTGTCCATATAACTGAGTTAAGGATCTCGAGGTGAGATCATCCTGGATTTAGGATGGGCCCTAAATCCAATGACAGGTGTCCTTGTAAGAGAAAGAGAGAGATATGAAAGAGATACAGAGCAGAAAGCCACATGACGACAAGGCAGAGATCGGAGTGATGCTGCCACAAGCCAAGGAATGCCACGAGCCACCAGGAGCTGGAAGAGGCCAGGAAGGATTCTCCCCTCAAGCCCTCACAGGGAGCCTGGCCCTCGGGCACTTTAATTTTGGACTTCCGGCCTCAGCAACTACGAGAGAACGAATTTGTCTCAAGCCACCTGGTTTGTGATAATTTGTTACCGCAGTCCTAGGAAATACGACAACACCCAGACCCTTTAGAATGACCTCTCCCCGTGGAGTACTCTGGGCTTGGGCCACCACTGGAGGTGACGTGGGTTCCAAACTGGGTTTACAAGTTTCCTGTGCAGCTTTGGTTTACGTCTGTGACTCACTGGGTCTCAGTATCCCCACAATAACTTGTGCAAGCATTTTTAAGACAATAGGGGAGGGTAATGGCTAACAGCATAGGCTCTGGAGTCGGACCGCCTGACTCCAAATCCTGGCTCCATCATTTCTCAGCTGGAGAACCGGAAGCAGGTAACAGAAGTAGCATTCAGTTTCTTTGTCTGCTGACCCGGGGTCACTATAGTACTAGCCACAGAGCTTGTTTTATGGGTTAGAGGAGTGTAGACAGTGCAATGCTTAGAAGACTACCCAGCGTGTGGTAAGGCTGCAGGGGGTTATAGCTGATTTGCTCTCACTGTTTGCAGAGCTACTTTGTTCTGCTCCACCTGTGTCCAAAGAGCAGTGAATGTTTCCACCTCCCAAGAGGGAAAAGCATGGGAGAAATACATACAGCTTCTTCTTCGTCCTAGTGAGCTGCAAGGTTTATGGCAATGAATTTAGGGTAAAGGACTTCTGTCCTGCAAGGGAGGGACCTGTGCTTGTCCAGCACCATCAGCCATTAGGTGGGATGGACTGTCTGTTTGGGGAGGTGGTCTAGGAACCCCTCTGTGGCCATGCAACTAAGCCACACTCTCCAATCCTGTCTTTATTCGTACGTCATTCAAAAATACTTTTGAAAGTTCTAGGTACTGGGAATACAGCAGGGAACAAAACCAAAAGCCCGACCTCCCAGAGCTGACAATTGAGTGGAGAGGGGCAGGGAAGCAGGAAATAAACAGATAGATACACATATACCATGTCATGTGGTCCCATAGAGAAAAATAAAGCCAGGCACAGGGGATGGGGAGTGATCGTGGGGCTGGGGAGAGCATCTCTGATAAAGTGACATCATCTCTGATAAAGTGACATCTGAACAGAGACCTTAAGGAAGTGGAGTGAGCCAGGCAGAGGGAACAGGTGCAAAGGCCCTGAGGTAGGCCTGTGCATGGGGTGTCTGAGGAATGGCAAGCAAGGTGGAGTGGGGGGTTTGCGGGAACAGCGGTAGGGATCGTGGATTTCACTTTGGGAAATATGAGAAGCCTTAGTGGCGGTGGTGGTGGGAGGTGTTGAGCAGGAGAATGATGGGATATAAGTTTTTCTGTAAAAGTCTCATTCTGGCTGCTGAAGGGAGAATTGGGGCAGCCAGTAGGGTAGACACAGGAAGACAGCATAGGCTCCTGCAGTTTTATCAGTAACAAAACTGATGTTCTCACCTATTTCCTCTGAGTCCTGTGTCTCTCAATCATTCAGTTCTAAACTCAGGGCGGGAACTGAGTTATCTATTGAACCCACCAGCTATTACTAGTATTATTTCAGAAATCATGTGTAATAAATAGGAAGAGGTCTCCGCATCTCGGATGCACTTCACTGAAGAAGACAGAGAAATCACAAAAGTTGATAGCTCCCAGCATTTTTGCCACTAAAGAACCTATTGTATTAATGTTTCCAGACCCTGAGTTTGAAAGATTTTGTCTACCAAATTGCATGTCCGAGTAAATAGCCCCTGAGGCCTTCTCACAAACAAGTAACTGACTGGCCTTTTGACAACTAGTCCTTGCTTACAGAACCCCAGCCCACCTGCAGGACCCCGGCTGGGAACCATGCACGAGGATCCTTCTCACCCAGATATTTCTGAGTTCTTTTAGATTTTCCCAGTTTTCCTGATGTTCGTGTGCTGTGTGCCAGGCCCTGAGCTGGGTCTGCAGACGTGAGAGACACAGGCCGCCCCGTGGAAGAGTTGACTTTTGTGGAGGAGGTGTGGGGGGCCAGGAAGGGAGGGGTCTGATTCAGGGGAAGGGGGAACACAGGAAGCATTCAGGGCAGGCTTCCCAGAGGAGGTGTTTACTGGGTTGAGTTTTGATCAGGAGTTGGCAAACTTTCTATTAAGGGCTGGATAGTAAATATTTTAGGCCTCGTGAGCCATAGAATCTCTTGCAACTACTCAAACTTGCCATTGTAGCTCGAAAGCAGCCTTAGCTAATGTGTAAACCAGGGGGTCTGGCTGTGTTCCTGTAAGACTTTATTTACAAATACATGTGGGAGAGGGAAGGAAGGGCGATTTGGGCCTGGAGCTGTAGTTTGCAGGTGTACCTCTGGTCTTGAAGGATAAGGAAGTGGTCCCCGGGCTTTTGTTCCAGGTGGGATAGAGAGTATGGAATATGATGATGCTTCCCAGATGTGGCCTTTTATCAGTGGTCATTTTTTTCCAGGCAAAATGAGAGCAATGAGGGCACTGTGGTGAGTGTTTTTTAAGGCCAGTGTATTAACTGATTTGCTGTTATCCTGCCTTTCTTAACTTTAATGGTGTACCAATGTTCTCTCTTTTATAAAATGATGATGGTGTGTATGTGTTTAATGTCCTGAGAAGAATTGTCAGCTGCAGCCCTGTGTCTCCTCTATTTCTTATTTTAATTAATTAATTTATTTATTTATTATTTTTTGCGGTACGCGGGCCTCTCACTGTTGTGGCCTCTCCTGCTGCGGAGCACAGGCTCCAGACGCGCAGGCTCAGCGGCCATGGTTCACGGGCCCGGCCGCTCCGTGGCATGTGAGATCTTCCCGGACCCGGGCATGAACCTGTGTCTCCTGCATCGGCAGGTGGACTCTTAACCACTGTGCCACCAGGGAAGCCCTATTTCTTATTTTAAAAAAATTTTGTACCATTATGTAAAAGTCAAAAGCCGGAGGATCATAGCTGTAGACTCTAGGCTTCCGAGAGATCTTAGTCACAGGCGGGTGGTCTTACCCTAAACTTATGCCCATGCCTTGCAGTCCCTGGCTGCCTCTGGGATGCAGGACAGGCAGAAACCCACTGCCCCAGGGGGTTACAAACTCACATGCCTGCACAGGGGCCAGCAGGTGACATGAATGAGTAAGCAGGCTCACAGCGTGTGTCCTGTCTCATTAGGGCAGCCTGACAGTTGTCTCCATGTGACAATATTGCCTTATCTGCTGATTTGAATGGTTTTTTAGATTCTTAAGATAAAAGACCACTATTGTTGCTTTGACAAAAAAAAAAAATATTTTGCAAAATCTGAGCCTGGCTCAGCGTTGCCATCCTTTAATCTCTTAATCCAGATTCTCAGATCCTGGCCACGATGCTCCATCAACTCCACACGCAGCCACTGGACATCAGCCAGTGGCAGCCATTTGGGAAGATACTGTATTTGGGGGTCGCTATTCTAGCCCAGGAGGGCGCCTCTAATGTCATTCCCACCCACACTTCCAGATTCCATCCGGGCCTCTTGGCTGCAATGCCTTTCTCATTCCTCCCCAGTAATCCCCTGAACTCAAAGGTATGTGTTCATTCCATAAATATGGATGAGTATTACCAGACCTTCCCCACACCCTGGCTCTTCATTCTCTGAATTTGTAAAGCCCAAAGTCGATTCTCAATCATATATTGTCTTTCTTCCCCTTTGCTTGCTGTATTTTAGTTTGGGCTCCTCTGTCAGATTATAAACTTCCTGAGGCTGAGGGTGTCACTTTCTTCAGCGTTACAGACAACATAGAGTGACGGGAAAAACACAGGCTTTGGAGTAAAACAAAGTGAGAGGACGGTTTGAATTTCGGCTTCCCTATTTAACCGTACGTGAATTGCCAAAGGTTTCTGAGACCCATTTCCTCAGCTATGCATTGAGGATAATGCCGCTCACCTCCCAGTTGGAGGTCAACTATAAATGACGTGTGTTAAGGGGTGTGCACTGCATCAGAACGTAACAGGTGCTCAATAAATGCTACCCACCCCCTGCACACACATTCTTCCCAGTTTAGGGCGTGGATGAAGGCGCAGGAAGTAGTAGGTGAATGATACTGGATTGGGAGATATGCCTAGTCTTCCTTTTCAGAAATCTGCCCAGTGTGCCTCTGGGTCCCCCCCGGGGTTTCTCAGCCCTGTTTTCTACCCAGGTTTGACTTACCTGGGACCAACCTTTTGCAACATGACTGCTAATCCTTGATGAAATGCCCCATGCAGGCTGTTTAGGAGACTACGGCCTTCATTTAAAAAGAAGGAGCAGGCCGATAAACACATGAAAGGATGCTGGATATCACTAGTCAGTAGAGAAACGAAAATCAAAACCACCAAGAAAATGAATACTACTTCACTTCCATTAGGATGGCCATTTTTTTAAGTGTAAACTAACACGTGTGGGCAAGGATATAGAGAAATTGGAACCCTTGTGCACTGTTTTTGTTTTTTTAAAATATTTATTTATTTATTTTTATTTATTTGGTTGTGCTGGGTCTTAGTTGTGGCAGGCGGGCTCCCTAGTTGCAGCTCCAGGGCTCCTTAGTTGCGGCTCACCAGCTCCTTAGTTGCAGCACGTGGGCTCCCTAGTTGTGGCTCCAGGGCTCCTTAGTAGATGCTCACCAGCTCCTTAGTTGCAGCACATGGGCTCCTTAGTTTCGGCAGGTGGGCTCCTTAACTGCGGCTCGTGGGCTCCTTAGATACAGCTGGCCAGCTCCTTAGTTGCGGCACACAGGCTCCTTAGTTGTGACATGCAAACTCTTAGTTGCGGCATCTAGTTCCCTGATCAGGGGTCGAACCCGGGCCCCCTGCATTGGGAGTGCAGAGTCTCATCCACTGCGCTACCAAGGAAGGCCCCTCTTGTGCACTGCTTATGGGAGTATAAACTGTGTAGCCATAGCGGAAATCACTATGGTCGTTCATCAAAAAATTAAATGTAGAATTACAATATGATCCCTCAATTCCACTTCTCAGTTATGTACCTAAAAGAATTGAAAGCAGAGACTTCAACAAGTCTATTGTATGCCAAGGTTTATAGCAGCATTATTTACAATAGCCAAAAGGTGGAGACAACCCAAGTGCCCATCAGTAATGAATGGATAAACAAAATGTGGTGTCACCATACAATGGAATATTATTCAGCCTTAAAAAAGAAGGAACTTCTGGGGCTTCCCTGGTGGCGCAGTGGTTGAGAGTCTGCCTGCCGATGCAGGGGACACGGGTTTGTACCCCGGTTTGGGAAGATCCCACATGCTGTGGAGCGGCTGGGCCCGTGAGCCATGGCCGCTGAGCCTGCGCATCCGGAGCCTGTGCTCTGCAACGGTAGAGGCCACAACAGTGAGAGGCCTGCGTACCGCAAAAAAAAAAAAAAAAAGAAGGAATTTCTGATACATGCTACAACATGGCTGGACCTCGCAGACATTATGCTAGGTGAAATAAGCCAGTCACAAAATGACAAATATTGTATGATTCCACTTATATGATTAGGCAATTCATGGAGACAGAAAGTAGGGAGTGGTCGCCAGGGGCTGGGAATGAGGCAAGGGGAGTTACTGTTTAATGGGTACAGAGTATGGGGGATGACAAAGTTTTGGAAATAAATAGTGGTGATGGTCATACATCATGGTATATGTACTTAATGCCGATGAATTTATACACTTAAAAATAGTTAAAATGGGGCTTCCCTAGTGGCGCAGTGGTTGAGAGTCCGCCTGCCGATGCAGGGGACACGGGTTCGTGCCCCGGTCCAGGAAGATCCCACATGCCACGGAGCGGCTCGTTCCGTGAGCCATGGCCGCTGAGCCTGCGCGTCCGGAGCTTGTGCTCCGCCACGGGAGAGGCCACAACAGTGAGAGGCCTGCGTACCGCAAAAAAAAAAAAAAAAAAAAAAAAAAATAGTTAAAATGATAACCACTATGTTATGCATATTTTACCAAAATTTTAAAAATACAAAGAATAAGACAGAGAAGGAAAGGAAAGGGAGGAGGAGGAGGGAGGAGATGGAGGAAGAGCAGAGAAGGAGGCTCCACCAGCTCTGTAGTCAGGATGACTCTGGACATGCAGATCTTTCTGGCATTAAGGATCCTTAATGAGTTCCACCTCCCTATCTCAGATGTCTTGAGCAAGTAGAGGAAAGGAGAGTTTCATTTAACTTTCTGCCTCGTCCTAATGTAATTAGAGAAGCATCTCTCCTGCTGCTGAAAGTGTAGAGAGCACTGTGATGGCTGATTTTATGTGTCAACTTGACTGGGTCGTGGGTGCCCTGATATTTGGTCAGACATTATTCTGGGTGTGTCTGTTTTGGGATGAAATTAACACTTGAATCAGTAGACTGAGTAAAGCAGATGACCCTTCCTAATGTGGGTGGACCTCATCCAATCAGTTAAAGGCCTGATTACAGCAAAAAGCCTGACCCTCCTTCGAGTAGGGGGGAACCCCTCCTGCACGACTGCCTAGGGCTGGGACATCAGTTCCTTCTTGCCTTTGGATAGAACGGTAACACCGGCCCTCCCTGGGTCCTGAGCCAGTGGGCATTCGTGCTGTAACTATACCACCAGCTTTCCTGGGTCTCCAGCTTCCCGACTACAGATCTTGGGACTTGTCAGCTCCATAGTTCCATGAGCCAATTCCTTATAATAAGTATCTCCATGTATACTCATCCTATTGGTTCTGTTTCTTTGGAGAACCCTGACTAGCAAAGCCACCCTCATCAGATACCTGGAGTCAGGCCTGCTCACAATTTGAAACCTTGAAAATCTGAATGATACTAACAGTGGCTTCTTCAAGCTTGAATGGTGGCCAGGCACCCTGGTAAGAGCTTTTCAGATATCCCCTCATTACATGCTCAGAGCATCATCACAAGGCAGTGCCTGGGGAGACAGGGCCTGGGCCAGGATCATAGGATATCAGGAGGTAGAGCCAGGGCCCCCCCGGGGGTCTGTTCAAACACTCACAGGATGGTTTCTCTCCACATCTGCACCTCACAGTACCCACGGAGCACTTCTCCTGACCAGGGAGAGGCTATGCCAGCACCTTGACCTTTCCAGGTCAGGGCCTGGGGGCCAGGAGGGTTGCTGGAGAGTTCCAGAACATCTCTTTAAAAGACGATTGCAACAAAAAGAATAGAATACCTAGGAATAAACCTACCTAAGGAGACAAAAACCTGTATGCAGAAAATTATAAGACACTGATGAAAGAAATTAAAGATGATTCAAACAGATGGAGAGATATACCATGTTCTTGGATTGGAAGAATCAACATTGTGAAAATGACTATACTACCCAAAGCAATCTACAGATTCAATGCAATCCCTATCAAACTACCACTGGCATTTTTCACAGAACTAGAACAAAAAATTGCACAATTTGTATGGAAACACAAAAGATCGCAAATAGCCAAAGAAATCTTGAGAAAAAAAAACGGAGCTGGAGGAATCAGGCTCCTGGGCTTCAGAATATACTGCAAAGCTACAGTAATCCATACAGTATGGTACAGGCACAAAAACAGAAAGATAGATCAATGGAATAGGATAGAAAGCCCAGAGATAAACCCACACACATATGGTCACCTTATTTTGATAAAGGAGGCAAGAATATACAATGCAGAAAAGACAGTCTCTTCAATACGTGGTGCTGGGAAAACTGGACAGCTATATGTAAAAGAATGAAATTAGAATGCTCCCTAACACCATACACAAAAATAAACTCCAAATGGATTTAAAGACCTAAATATAAGGCCAGAGACTATAAAACTCTTAGAGGAGAACATAGGCAGAACACTCTATGACATAAATCACACCAAGATCCTTTTTGACCCACCTTCTAGAGAAATGGAAATAAAAACAAAAATAAACAAAGGGGACCTAATGAAACTTAAAAGCTTTTGCACAGCAAAGGAAACCATAAATAAGACGAAAAGACAACCCTCAGAATGGGAGAAAATATTTGCAAATGAAGCAACTGACAAACGATTAATCTCCAAAACTTATAAGCAGCTCATGCAGCTCAATATCAAAAAAACAAACAACCCAATCCAAAAATGGGCAGAAGACCTAAATAGGCATTTCTCCAAAGAAGATATACAGATTGCCTACAAACACATGAAAGGTTGCTCAACATCACTAATCATTAGAGAAATGCAAATCAAAGCTACAACGAGGTATCACCTCACACCCGTCAGAGTGGCCATCATGAAAAAATCTACAAACAATAAATGCTGGAGAGGGTGTGGAGAAAACGGAACCCCTTGCACTATTGGTGGGAATGTAAACTGATACAGCCACCATGGAGAACAGTATGGAGGTTCCTTAAAACACTTAAAATAGAACTACAATACAACCCAGCAATCCCACTACTGGGCATATACCCTGAGGAACCATAATTCAAGAGTCATGCACGATGTTCATTGCAGCTCTATTTACAATAGCCTGGACATGGAAGCAACCTAAGTGTCCATCGAGAGTGAATGGATAAAGAAGATGTGCCACATATATACAGTGGAATATTACTCAGCCATAAAAAGAAATGAAATTGAGTTATTTGTAGTGAGGTGGACGGACCTAGAGTCTGTCATACAGAGTAAAGTAAGTCAGAAAGAGAAAAACAAATACCATATGCTAACACATATATATGGAATCTAAAAAAAAAAAATGGTCATGAAGAACCTAGGGGCAGAACAGGAATAAAGATGTAGACCTACTAGAGAATGGACTTGAGGGCACGAGAGAGGGAAGGGTAAGTTCGGACAAAGTGAGAGAGTGGCATGGACATACATACACTACCAAATGTAAAATAGCTAGCTATTGGGAAGCGGCCACATAGCACAGGGCGATCAGCTCAGAGCTTTGTGACCACCTGGAGGGGTGGGATAGGGAGGGTGTGAGGGAGACGCAAGGGGGAGGAGATATGGGAATATATGTTTATGTATAGCTGATTCACTTCGTTATAAAGCAGAAACTAACACACCATTGTAAAGCAATTATACCCCAATAAAGATGTTAAAAAAAAAAAAAAAAGAAAGGAAGGAATGCTCTACACCATAAAAAAAAAAAAAAAAAAAAAAGACGCTGCCTGGAGGAGGGAAATTGTTCTGAGGCCCTGGGTGGGGCTGGTTCAGCCTTAGGTCTCCCTGGCGGGGAAAGTGGGTGGGACCGCATAGTGGCTGGTGTCAGTCTAGGCTCTGTCTGTTTCCTGGCGGTGTGGCCTTGGGCAAGTCACTTGACTTCCCTATGTCTCAGTTTGAACATCTGTAAAGTGGGGATGACTAGAGGCTCCTCTTTGGGTTGGCCTGAGGATTCAGTGAGCTAATGTGTATAAAGCCCTAAGAGCAGGGCCTGGCACACATGAAGTGCCCCATAAATACTGGTTCTTGTTTACTATTCTTAACTCAGACAGCTGAGGAGGTGGGCTCAGAAAAGGAGGGAGGGGCTTCCCTGGTGGCGCAGTGGTTGAGAGTCCGCCTGCCGATGCAGGGGACACGGGTTTGTGCCCCGGTCCGGGAAGATCCCACATGCTGCGGAGCGGCTGGGCCCGTGAGCCATGGCCGCTGAGCCTGCGCGTCCGGAGCCTGTGCTCCGCAACGGGAGAGGCCACAACAGTGAGAGGCCCGCGTACCTAAAAAAAAAGAAAAGAAAAGGAGGGAGAACATTCCAAATCAAGTAGGGACATCACATGGACTCCCCTCCTCCCCTCCACAGCTCATGACCAGCCATCCTCCCTCTGTCCCTCCGGGCCTCCCCCCAGAGACCCCTACCCCGCACTCTCCTCGCAACTTCTCTCCGGCTTTCACTGGACCTCT
The DNA here is from genome assembly GCF_963924675.1 of Phocoena phocoena. Lineage (NCBI taxonomy): Eukaryota > Metazoa > Chordata > Mammalia > Artiodactyla > Phocoenidae > Phocoena > Phocoena phocoena. The sequence goes on along the minus strand of NC_089219.1, from coordinate 10,058,859 downwards.
TGTGCGACTTCTCACTCTCTCTCCTAAAATATCACTATTTATGCTTGTGTCCTGCTGCCCCTATTAGACCTAAGTTCCTTGAGGCCAGGACTGCGTCTTCCTCTTTTTTTCTCCTCCTTCTTTCCCTCCCTCCCCCCCCTCCTGCCTTCTTTCTTTTGTCCTTTCTTTCTCTCTCTCCTTTCTTTTCTTTTCTTTTTTTGGTCTCTAATGTTAAGCTTTACCCATTTTGTTTAATGCATAAATTAAAAAGCCATTTAACAACTAAATGTCTGCCTAGTAGCCAAGAGCAGCCCTGCCTTAGAAGCTTACCTACTTAGCTGAGCATTTCAGTCTAAAGCAGCGGTTCTCAACCAGCGAATTCTGTCTCCTTCCCTGACCTCCTCCTGGGGACATGGGGCACTGTCTAGAGACATTATTGATTGTCACACTGGATGGGGATGCTACTGGCATCTCGTGGGTAGAGGACAGGGATAATGATAAACATCCTGCAGTATATAGGACAGCCTCCTACCTCAAAGAATTATCCAGGCCTGAATGTTGGTAGTACTGAGGTTGAGAAACCCTGGTCTAGAGTAGCTCCAGCAGGAGAGAAGAGGGGACCCCAAAGTCAGATTACTCCAACTCCTGAGTTCTGCAGTCGGCCTTGACTGTGTCCTTACAGCAGCCGGCAGTGGTGCCCTGCCCCCCTCTGCTGGGTCCTGCTGACTCTCTTTTCTCTGCCCTTTGTGAGCTCCGAAAACCCATTAAGTCAGTGTATCTTGTGATGGCTCCATTGAGCGTGGGTCCAGAGCTTCCCACTCCTGGTGGGCTTGTGTGTGGGGTTTTTCAAGCAAGCCTGCTTCCTCTAGCCACAGAGAAATGTGATATGACAGTTTGTAAAAGTGTCGCTTTGTAAAAATGCCAGGCGTAATCTCAAGGCACAAAGAACACCGTAGAGATCAGAATCGACTTGAGGAGTCGTGGCCAGCAAAGGTTGGATTCAAATGGCAGACTCTGTGGGCTTGTGTTGTTTTGTTGGGGTGGTGTTTGCCAGTTAATACAGCTCATTGAAAAAATGACTTCTAGACCTTTTCTCTCTTTAATAATGACCTGTTACGGGTTTGAAAATGGCAAATATTATCTTCATTTTAGAAACTGCCTGAGCTTCACGTAGTCCAATGGTGTCCATCGGTGTCCATCTTTTTTATTTTTGTAACATCTTTGGCTGGCGGGGAGGGGTGGGGTGAATGTTAAGAAGAGGCAGGTCAATTGATTTTCCTGCTTTTCCATTGAAAAAAATAATGTCTGCAAGGGAACCCCACAATAACTCTTCATAAAGCTCTCCTGTTCTGTTCAAATGCATTTAAAATGCTCAGAAGTAAACAAAAGCTTGGCTTAAGAAAAGAAATAGTCAAAAACGTAGTCAAGTGTAAACTGGAGAAACCTGCAGAGATTTGGTCCAGCTAATTCCTTGGATATCTAAGGTAGGCATCCATTCAGGGAGAGGAGGGAACATGAGTATGGTTGCTGAGCAACAGTTCCCATGGGGAGAAGAGCATCAGTGGGTTGGCTATAGACTGCATAAAAGATGGGTCAGGACAGAAGGAAAGAGGAAGCTCAGTCATTCTTCCTCCACCTTCTGTTTCTGAGCTAGAAGGAAAGATACACAATAAAGACCCAAAGGGTGGTGGCAGGATTGCTGTGCAATTAGCAGGGCTACTCTTTGCAGAACAGAAACCAGCTAATTAGTGAGGTGTGAGGAATCATTCTGACTTTCATATTATGCTAGATATGGGTTGAAGGCAGCTTTCTGAAACCAGGAAGCACTGAAAAAGAGAATAATTGAAGGTTTCCTGAGAACTGAAAGGATGCCAAAGATAAACACAAATTACAGGCAGGTGAGCTTAATGTCAAAACGGTGTCTTCACATCCCTGTGAAGCTGTGTTACTGAAGGCAAGGTGTGTAAATTCTGTGCTTCAGTTTTCTCATTCATAGAATGGGTGTAATAATAGTTGTTGTGAGAATTAAGAGTTAATATGCATATAGAACTTAGAACAGTGTTTGCATGTAGTAAGTGCAATATGAATATTAGGTATTATTACTTTATTTTTCTCTCCTCTTCCAGATCAAAGACAGGTCTGACCTTTTTATGCATTTTAATATCATGCATTTTCTTATATTCGAAGTTTGTGGAATTATGACAGTAACTTGACTTTGTATGTAGTTCATATTGTATATCCATCAGGATGCGGAGCTTATGCTTGATAACGAACAGTCTTTAGAGCTTAATACTAACACAAGTCTGTATCTTTTGTTCTTGTCCAGTGAGGATTGTTTTTAGTCTACTAGGGTTGCCATAACAAAATACCACAGATTGGGTAGCTTAAACAACAGAAATTTATTTTATCACAGTTCCAGAGGCTAGAAGTCCAAGATCAAGGTGTGTGCAGGCTTGGTTTCTGCTGAGGCCTGTTTTCCTGGCTTGCAGATGGCCACCTTCTCGCTCTTCCTTCACATGGCCTTTCCTCTGCGCACACACAGAGAGAAAGAGAGAGCTCTCTGTTATCTCTTCCTCTTCTTATAAAGACACCAATCCTATTGATCAGGGCCCCACCCTTATGACCCCATTTAACCTTAATTACCTCCCTAGAGACCCTATGTCCAAATATAGTCACATTGGAGGTTAGGGCTTCAACATATGAATTTGGGGTGGGGGGAGATACAATCCAGTCCATAACAGGATTGGGGGTGGAGGTGGGCCTTTCTTCATAGTATTTATTTGAAGACCCTGGTTCTCAGGGGCTTCATCTCAACACATGCCCATCTCTCCCGCCCCAGCTCATGCTGAATGAACTCACTCTGATGCCCCAGCTGCATGGTTCCCCGAACTCCAAGTTCTTTGTCAGCTTCCTTCTTCTCTACCCGGACTGTTCTTCCATAACTGCTTCCATCTCATCCTTTAGACCTTAGTTGACACCCTATCTACAGATGGTCCTTTGTCCCAGGCAAGCCTCAGCTTTAGGCTCCTACGAGTAAGTAGAAGGGGTAAAATTCACCGGCCTGCAATTCTCGTAGCTGCCCTCCCATTTCACTTGATGGCAGATGGGGTACCCCGAGAGGAACCGCTAACTGATAGAGGAGCAGTCATACAGCGGTATCTCTAAAATGCCATAAATCCATTACACTAGGAACATGTCCCTCACCCCCAGGTGACCGACAACTGCTGTCACCACCACTCCTCTTGGTGGCAGCCGTGAGAAGACAGTGTTGGCTTCCTGTGCCCCTGGCCCCTCTCTTCCTGGCTTTCCTCTCCAGCCCCACACCTGCTTTCTGTTCCTTTTGGAGGCACAGTGGCTGCAGGCCAGGTCTCTGGAGGCAATGGTTTGAGTTAGAGTCCAAGCTAGGCCACTTACTAGCTGTGCCACTTTGGACAAGTTACTTTACCTCTCTGAGCCTGTTTCCTCATCTGTAAAATGGGGATGATGGCAGGACCTATCTCACAGAGTTGTGAGGATTAAACTATTTATTATGTGTGAAGTGCTTAGAACAATGCCTGGCCCATGGTAAGCTCTAGACTGCATTTATTGCTGTTGCTATGAAGCCCTGTCTCAGCACATACCCAGATGTAACATTTTTTTTGACCTGTGGATTTGAAACTTCTTTTTAAATTAGCCAGACACTTTTCACGTGAGATCTTAAAGGGAACCCCAATATATAAAACAGAGTTTACAAGGGCTCTTCTGGTTGTAGCGGAGTGGGTGTCCCAGGAACTCTCTCTCAAACCCCTCAGTCTCTCTCACCAACTAGATGATAATGTTTCTCATGTGTGCTTCGTGGACCAGTGGCATCAGAATCACCTGGATTTTAAAAATTTAGAGGCTGGGGTCCCAGTGCAGCCTGCTGAATTGGATTCTCCAGGGGGCGGAGCCTGGGAATCTGGATTTCGGTATAGTCTTTAGGTGATTCTGAAGCACAGAGGAGCTCATGCAAGCATCATAACTACATATTTATTTTCCCCACTCCTGCCAAGGAGAAACCCTTCTAGGGTAGTGAGTGGAGTTTCTACAGCGCTACACTGATCCTCTGTTCAGTTTCTCCTGGGTGACAGTGGAAAGGAGGCTGGCATTCTTCTTGGGAAGCTGCCTTACGAACTGGAGGGTACTGCCATTGGTTGGCATCGCCCCTCCGCATCCCACAGCCTTGCCCTGCCCTCTGCCCCGAGGGCGCTGGGTATTACCAGATCTGGATTACGGTCTACAGAGCTTCTAAACCCTAAAAAGATGATGCTCCCTTCCATCACCACCTTGAGTGATTCAAAATCAAGAGTGCCACACCTTAAAGTAAGGGAGACCAGCACATTCTGGTTTCTTCCATGTGATTCCCCTGAGGCTTTTTGAAAACGTTTAAATTGCATTCAAGTCAACTTTTTCCCCTTTTTGTGTTTGGGGGCACGTGCCTGCTTTGCACCTGGTAAGCACTCACCTTGCTAACTTGTAGGCAATTCTGGGCTGCAGCCTAAACCTCTCTCTCGTTCTGCCTGCCTTTCTCACAGGCCTTGACGAAATCCAATGCTCCCTGCCCATGGAGAACAGGAGGATATTCCTGCAAGAGCTGTCGGAGGCCAGCTTCAGCGAGTGCAAGTTCAGCCTCTCGCTCACAGACCTGTTCATCATCATCTTCTCTGGCGTGGCTGTGTCCATCGCCGCCATCATCTCCAGCTTTTTTCTGGCCACCGTGGTGCAGTGCTTCCAGAGGTGTGCCCCCAACAAAGACACTGAGGACGAAGATGAGGATGAGGACGACTGAACCACCTGCACCCCCTCCTCGCTCTCCAGACCCCCAGCAGGTGGCTCTCCTCTGCGGGAAATGCTGAAAACGGAGAAGAATTGACCATCAGTGACCAGAGCAGCGCCTGCTCTGAGCCTTGCCCCCTGGGCGCACCCGCTGAGACCTCTGATCTCAGAGTTTAGAATCCGCAGAGCGAAGAAGCCCAGGAAGGATTCCCCGAGGAGAGCCTGCCTCTCGGCTTGAGGTGCGTGTGGGGAGAAGATGACCGAGTCAGGTTTCAGAGGTGACAGCTGAAAACAGCACAGGGGATGTGAAGACTGGCAGCTCTCACCTGCAAAGATGACTTTGTGCCGTCCATTTCTCTGACCTGGACCGCACAACCAGGCAGCTTCTCCTTCCTCCTGAGAGGCGGCAGCCTAGACAGTGGGGATTGGAGTTCAGGTCCGTCTCCATGGGAGTGGGACTTCTGCCCCTTCTGGAATAGGCTTCGGCCACCTTAGGGTGTTACGCAGAGAACAGCCCCACGTCTGGTTAAAATGGCACCGAGGAAAAAGCTAAGACCTGGCCAAAGGGTGTTTGTTGTTATATTTTGGTGAGCAGGTCAGAAAAACATTTGTTGACAGAACTCAAACCCTGATCCTTATCCTAAGAGGTCGCAACTGGTAAGGGAAGAACAGTCGTTTTTGTACAATTGTGGTGGCCTCTGCTGAGTCACTCTTCCCTCTGCAGCACAGCCAAGTTGTTTCCATCTTGCCCCGCCACCTCCTTCAGCCTTGAGTCCCGCCTCAACTGAATAACGCCTGTTTATTCTCTGTGCTGGCACCGTTCCAGACTTGTCATCTCCAGAACTTGTGATAAACTTTCCTGGAGGCCAGGATTCCAAAAAGCAGGTTATATCGGACCAATAAAATGTTAAAAAAAAAAACAACAACAAAAAACTGGGACTTGGCTTCTGTAGAACCTCCATCAGTGGCCTTAGGGTGTGTATGACATTCTTTGGAGCATAGGCTGTGACAGGCAGTGTTTTCCAGGATGTGGACTGCAGCACTTTGGTTCAGAGACAGTATGAAACAATGCCATGCACCCAGCAGGTTGATGCAAGATGATGGGTATCGGCAGCGTCGGACCTTGCTGGGGACTGACACTTAGACGAGGGGCTGGTGAGAAGCTCCTGGGATATTTGGGGAAGCATCTTTCCATTGTTTCCCATAATATATTCCTTATGTTTCTTCCTCATTGCTCTCTTGCATCTTTGCCTCCACAAAGAATTACTGAGTGCTTTCTAAGTGCCCTGGTCCAGGAATTGTGGATACACCTTCCAGAAGGAAGGTGGGGCCCCGGCTCGCTTGGGCCTCAATAATCTTATGGGTAGAATATAAAACAAACAAGTAAACAAAACTATAATTGCAGGTAGTGATAAGCACCATGAAGGAAAGAAATGAGGTCTTGTGACAGAGAGTAAGTGGGAGGAACCGGTCAAGAGTGGATGGATGGGTGTATTAGGCAGGGCTCTCTAGAGAAACAGAATCAGTAGGAGCTCTGTCTGTCTATCTATCTATCTGCATTACAAGGAATTGGCTCAGGCAGTTATGGGAACTGAGAAGCCCCACAGTCTGCAGCCAGCCAGCTGGAGACCCAAGGAATGCTGGTGGTGCAGGTCTGAGTCCAAAGGCCTGATAGCCGGAGAGGCAATGGTTAAGTTCTAGTTTGAGGGCAGGAGAAAACTCAGCTCAAGTAGTCAGGCAGAGGGAGAGGGAGCAGGGAGGGAGAGGGAGGGAGAGATGGAGAGGGAGATGGAGATGGAGATGGAGAGAGAGAGAGAGAGAGAGAGAGAGAGAGAGAGAGAAATTCCTCCTTTGTCTGCCTTTTTGTTCTATTCAGGTCCCGATGGATTCGGTGCTGCCCACCCACTTTGGGGAGGGGGATCTGCTTTACTCAGTCTACAGATTCAAATCCTAATCTCATCCAGAAACGCCCTCACAGACACACCCAGAAAGAATGTTTAACCAAATAACTGGGCACCCTATGACCCAGTCAAATTGATGCATAAAATCAGCCGTCACTCAGGGGCCTCTGATTGGGTCGTTTTGAGCTGAATCCTGCCTCCTTCTCCCACCTCCTTTCTTCCCTCTCCCCTACTCTCCTTTCCTCCTCTCCCACTCTCTGTCTCTACTCTTCTTTCTCCTCTTCACCCTCGAGGAGACTCCCGGTCACCTTTCTAGCGCCCAGCGTTGCTGGCTCCAGTGGAGGAGACCCCTGGCTCAGAGGGGCTGTCTTCTCAGAGTCGCTGGGCGAGTGGAGAAGTGGGCCAGCATCTTCCCAGACTCCATGGCAACCTCCGTGGGCCCCACCCTCAGTGCAGGTAACGCTTCCATTGAGGAAACAATACAGGCAAACAAAATGGTCGTCACGAAACATTAGCTGCTGCTCGAATTCCTGTCGAAAGGTTCCAGCCATCATTTGTACCTTATTGTGAATGAGGTTCCTGGAGACAGTTTTCAATCAGGAGAGAGAACTGCACTGATGTTGGGCCATCATAGGGGAGATAGAAAAGACCATGGAATAGGGGGCCGAGGGCTCAGAGGACACGAAACAATCTAACACCAGCACCTCCCCAGCCTGGCCACAGACTCAGCTGAGACTTGTGTGGGGTTGGAATTACGGTCTGTCGTCACAGTCTCCAATCGCCATTCCCAGGAGCATCCTACCAGGGACACAACTAAAGGCCCTGGATCCAACTGGGCCCCCACCAAAGGCACACTGTGTTTCTCCCAGAATTCTAGGGAGGTGGTACCCCAAGTTGTGGAAACAGCACCAGACCCTTGTTATAATATGTTCTGATAGATGAATTCCCTCTTAATAAGTCTATTTTAATCCTTCGGTCCACTTCAAGTGGTTCATTGTGGTCAGCAGGCTCAGCTCTTTGCTCGGAAGACACCCTGCAGAGTGTAGGGGCCGGTGGTCATTTACTGAATGAATGAGTGAGCAAGGCTTGCTGGGTGCCAATTAACCATCACTTCTGCGGACTGCAACCTAGAGTTTTGAAAAGAACGTGATCTGGGGGAAGAAGAAGAGTTTTCAAGTATTGGCAGTTGAAACAGTCATCTCCTGGATATAAAGTTCCCGTGAAACACTGGGGACATGGGGACGTTAGGGACATCTGTGGTCAAATCCAAGGAAATATACTGACCAGGAGCCACAGCTCAACTGGGGAAACGCCTTTGAGAAGTGACATTGCACAAGCAGCAGGCGATGATTTAGTGCTCTCTGTTGCTGTAGCATCTCAAGTTATCGTTAACAGCAATGGTAATGCTGCATACCAGTTGAGGGCCTCCTCTGCGCCCCGGACATCCCCGTCTCCCAGATCTCCACTAGTGTCATTTGGGTCTCGAGTGTCACCTCCTCAGAGCCACTCTTATCACGCCATCCTGTATTATGTTTGCACAGCACGTACCATGGTGTGAAGTTATCCCACCTGTTTGTTTACATGTTTATTGTCTACCTTTTCTGGACTAGAACATGAGCTCCCCAAGGGCAGGAACTCAGACCCTCTGTGTCTCCAGCGTTTGAACAGTAGTGGCACAGCCAGTATGCATGGGGGGTGAACGAGCAAACAAATGAATTCCAGGCACAGTACTAGAAACTCTAAAAAGCTGAGCTCTACTTAAGCATACTCACAGCTCAGGTGGAGAGCTGCTATCATCCTCATTTTGTCGACTGAAAAAAACTGCGCAACCTAAAAACTGAGAGTTTTGTTTTTTAGGGTTTTTGTGTGTGTGTGTGTGTGTGTGTGTGTGGAGCACAGGATCTGGACGCACAGGCTCAGTGGCCATGGCTCACAGGCCCAGCCACTCCGCAGCATGTGGGATCCTCCCGGACCGGGGCACGAACCCGTGTCCCCTGCATCGGCAGGCGGACTCTCAACCACTGGACCACCAGGGAAGCCCGAGAGTTATGTTTTATTCAGTGGGAATTTTTAGGACTTCAAGCCGGGGAGGCAGCATCTCAAGTAGCCCTGAGAACTGCTCCAAGGAGGCAACGGTGGGAAGCTAGGATATATAGGAATTTTGCAACAAAGGGTAGGTAGTCTGAACGTCAAAAGATTATTGTTAATTAAAGAAAACCAGACCTCTCAAGGAATTTAGTGCTTTTCTATATATGGGAAGATGCAAGAGTCTGGGCTTACTGAAATTATTCCTTTGATATGCACCTCACCTATCTGGGGCCAGTATCCTGTGTTTTCATATCCTGAGTTTCCTCGGGGCTCACCGAGGGGGAGTGGCTGCAGTCTGATGGCTGCTAGATAGCAGGTATTCTTTTCCTTCTTGAGTTCCCTCAGGGCTCACCGGATCGCCATGGCCGTGGCTACAATCACTGATGACTGTGCATCCTTTGTTTACTGACATGGCAGGCAATATTCCATTTCTCAGTTTCATAGGTGAGCAAACCAAAGCTCAGAGAAGGTGGTGGATGACAGGACACGACAGAGCCAGAACAGATTTGTGGCCGTAGGACTCCAAAGCTGTGCTCTCGGTTATAATAATAGTTCATGTGTATCGAGAGCACTGTCCATGCTAGGTGCTGAACGAAGCCCTTTGTACAACTCACCCCTGTAAAGGCAGTATATTTGTCAGGGTTCTCCAATAGGATGTGTGTGTGTGTGTGTATATATATATATATATATGATTTATTTTAAGGAATTCGCTCATGTGATTGTGGAGGCTCACAAGTCCACAATCTGCAGGACGGGCCAGCAGGCTGGAGACCCAGGGAAGAGCCAATGTAGCAGTTCAAATCTGGAGGCATCTGCTGCACACACCCTCTTGCCCAGGGGCGGTCAGTCTTTTATTCTATTAAGGCCTTCAACTTATTAGATGAGGCCCACCCACATTATGGAGGGCAATCTGCTTTACTCAAAGTCCACTGATTGAAATGTTAATTTAATCTAAAAACACCCTCACAGAAACATCCAGAATAATGTTTGACCTCACGTCTGGGCACCGTGGCACAGCCAACTTGACATGTAAAATAAACCATTACAGGCAGGTACCATTATTGTCTCACCTTTATGGATCCATCACCTCCATATGGTCGTTGAGAGATCTGATTTGGTCTTGGGAATAACTTACCTGGTGGGACAATGCTAGTTAGTGATGGAGTAGGCTTTGTGCTCTGACCACTGCATGCCCTCTCTACACCCAACTGCATATTCCCTTCTCAGGTCAGCAGGAGCTGGCCTGGCAGGGACAGCACAGAATGGCACATTTCCTGGGGTTGTATGCTAGACTCCAGGAAAGGCAACCTGCACTTGCTAGGTGCACCCAGAATGAGTTTATTTTAAGCCTCAAATTCAACATCTCAGATGCATTCAGGAGAATCAAAACCACCAAAGTATCTTGTCTTACCACCTTGCTCTCCTTAAGATCTGATGACCAGAAGGTTCTGGCAGCATCACAAATGAATTCATCTCATCGTGAACACAGCAGGAACCACCAGTATGGCCCTTGGACCTGAGCAATGGGCCCTTATTTGGGTCCAGTGCTTTAGAGGGCCCAGTTCCAGCTCTCCTCCAGTTGTCCTCTTCCTCTGGGGTAAAGAATCTGTGAGGCCAAGGGCACACACCCACCCAGCACCAGTATGCTATTTTAGCACATCCTCAGGATCCCAGAATTCTCTGCACAAATGACCCCAAGCTCAGGGGTGGGCCCCTTCCCAGCATCCCTCCTCCAGGGTGAACTGAGCGGCCAGGCAGTGGATGTTGGCTGGGCATGTGAACAGAGGCTGGATGTGTAGGCTGAGGTATCCACATATGGGTACACAAGACCCTTAGAGGCTCAGGATGGAGCCAGGGCTGGGAAGAGAAAGGGGAAGGTCATACGGCTCAGCTCTCCCCACACTGCCATATTCTGGTGCAGATTTCCAGGAATTCAAGACTCATCATTTAAACCTGGTCTTCCAAGTCATTAGGAAGGTATTTTTGTCAAGGTAGCTGGGTGGAACGTTTTCTTAGCAGTTTATCTTTATGACTTATGAATGTTTAGATATGGGTGTGTGGAGGGTATTTGTACTCTGGTCCTGGCTTCACAGATGATACAGGTAGGCCTGGGTACCACAGTAGAGACCAAAGGGTGGCCACACACCCTGGCTCTGGCTCTAGAACTGAATATCGCTTCTTCCCTATGGGGCTGGTCCACAGAAGCCTTTATACAGAAAGGCTGAAAAATGCATGCACGCTGATTGCTTTCCCTAGTGATGGAGAGGTTTGTACTGAACACCCATGCTTCCCCCCATCCTCCTCCTTCTCCTCCTCTCCCTCCCCCTTCTCCTTTCCTTCTCATCCGCCCACCAATGCTATGGGCTTGAACTCTAGGTGCAGTCAGTGGCTGGAGACAGGTGGTTTTTACACCCTTATTACACTTAACTGGACCCTAGAACACATCAAGGCTCTATTTCCTTAACATCTCACCACCACCTACTGAGTCAGCTGCAGGCCCTGGGCCTTGGCCATAAAATTATTTTTAGTGGTCTCTAATGACCTTGAAGGTTAAGTGATTTATTATTTGCAAAGTGGTCTACCCTCACCGAAACCTCCCCAAAGCAGACCTCTGTGGATTTCATTTGCCTGCAACCAACAAGGTAGCCTTGTTCTTTAAGACTCCAGGCTAATGAACACATATCCAAACTTTACATTATTTTTCCACATAAAAGAATCTTTAAAAACAGAGAGGAACATTGTTCTCTGTTGTTTTCAAACATGATCCATTTTATGAAAACATGTCTTTCCAGGGTATAAGTGAGACATCCTTGGAAAACATACAATGTGCTTTTCTGGTAAAACGTCACATGAATGCTCAGGACATTAGTCATGAACTCAATTGCTCTCTGGAGATCTTTGGTACCAGAGCTGGGAGTGCTTTTCCAGTACAGATCCACCATCCCCAAGTGAGCCCCTGATTGTGAATAATCAGAGTGAGGCAACCGCACATCAACCAGCCTCAAAAGGAGCCCTCGGGGGTGGAGGGTCAGTCTCCAGTGGAGTGTCCACCTATCCTCATACCTGATGCCCTGGGCTGTGCCAGGGACCCACTGGGAGCCTCAAGCCCTCCCCTGTGAGCAGAGAAACACTGACTTGTTGGCAGAGTTGATGAGAATACAGTGAAACGGTGGGAGGGACACCTTCCCTCCTCTTCCAGAATCTTCCTCCAGAATCTTTGAGCATTCATAGAAGAGGGTGCTGTCTAAAGAGAACAGTAGGATCATAGCTCGAATCCCAGCATCAGATAACAGGAGCCGAGTTCCAGCAGTCTGAAGACCTCAGCAGGTATCACAGGAGCTCAGTTCTCATTTCTACACATTGTAATCAGCCCCCAGCCCCGCTGCCAGTGACCTAACACTCCCAGCTGCATGTGGGGCTCACGAGCCTGCATAAATGTCAGAGGCCACTTTTGCTCGCATGTCCCGAGGGTCCACTCACCAGGAATACACATGAGGCCACATCAATACTCAGATTATATTGTCCTGGTGGATCCTGCCAGCCTGACTGCAAGTCAGCAGAAGTACCATCACCCCAGTCTATCCCCCAGCCCACAGACACTATGTATTTACGGGAATGGAGATCCTCTCTCAGGCTCGAAATCCAGCATGAACTGGCATCCGCCAAGCATCCATCACATCTGCTGAGGGTTGACACTTGCCTGGGCAGTGTGGCCTCCATCAGCCATGCGGTGGCTCCTTGGGGGGCCCCTCCCCACACCATCCCTGCCCTGTCCAGGTTTTTAATCCCACACTTCCATCCCTCACTCACCCTGCAGAACCACAGTGTATTACCCATGGAAATGGGGACAATGCCCCAGGTGTGGGGTCAGACTAGACCATAGGCCAGGCTTAGAACCAGACCCCCTAAGAGCCTCCCAGTTTCCCCGTCTCTCCAGCCTCCTCCCTCAGGTTTCCACTCAGGTTTATCAACATAAGCAAGTAGATTCCCTGGGAAGGGCTGCCACCACCTGCAGCCACGGCAACCAGCCAGCTTCCAAACCAGAGAAGGCTCAGGTAGGATGGGGATATGGACATCAAAGCCAATCAGCACCTGCGTTCCTTCCTGATTGATGGGGGAGGCTGCAGATTCTGCTGAGACTGGGGAAAGCGCTGGGCTCTCCACACCCTAAGAGCTGCCTGAGAAGGTAAGAAATGCAGGGGCAGTTTAAGAAAATTGAAATTGTATCAAGTATCTTTTCTGACCACAACGCTATGAGACTAGATATCAATTACTGGGAAAATCTGTAAAAACTACAAACACCTGGAGGCTAAACAATACACTACTTAATAACGAAGAGATCACTGAAGAAATCAAAGAGGAAATCAAAAAATACCTAGAAAAAATGACAGTGAAAACACAATGACCCAAAACCTATGGGATGCAGAAAAAGCAGTTCTAAGAGGGAAGTTTATAGCAATACAATCCTACCTCAAGAAACAAGAAACATCTCAAATAAACAACCTAATCTTACACCTAAAGCAATTAGAGAAAGAGGAACAAAAATACCTCAAAGTTAGCAGAAGGAAAGAAATCATAAAGATCAGATCAGAAATAAATGAAAAAGAAATGAAGGAAACAATAGCAAAGATCAATAAAAATAAAAGCTGGTACTTTGAGAAGATAAACAAATTGATAAACCATTAGCCAGACTCATCAAGAAAAAAAGGGAGAAGACTCAAATCAACAGAATTAGAAATGAAAAAGAAGTAACAACTGACACAGCAGAAATACAAAGGATCATGAGAGATTACTACAAGCAACTCTATGCCAATAAAATGGACAACTTGGAAGAAAAGCACAACCTTCTGAGACTGAATGAGGAAGAAATAGAAAATATGAACAGAAAAATCACAAGCACTGAAATTGATACTGTGATTAAAAATCTTCCAACAAACAGAAGCCCAGGACCAGATGACTTCACAGGCGAATTCTATCAAATATTTAGAGACGAGCTAACATCTATCCTTCTCAAACTCTTCCAAAACATAGCAGAGGGAGGAACTCTCCCCAACTCATCGTACAAGGCCACCATCGCCCTGATACCAAAACCAGACCAAGATGTCACAAAGAAAGAAAATTACAGGCCAATATCACTGATGAACATAGATGCAAAAATTCTCAACAAAATACTAGCAAACAGAATCCAACAGCACATTAAAAGGATCATACACCGTGATCAAGTGGGATTATACCAGGAATGCAAGGATTCTTCAATATACAAAAACCAATCAATGTGATACACCATATTAACAAATTGAAGGAGAAAAACAATATGATCATCTCAATAGATGCTGAAAAAACTTTTGACAAAATTCAACACTGATTTATGATAAAAACCCTCCAGAAAGTAGACATAGAGGGAAACTTACCTCAACATAATAAAGGCCATATATGACAAACCCACAGCCAACATCGTCCTCAATGGTGAAAAACCGAAACCATTTCCACTAAGATCAGGAACAAGACAAGGTTGCCCACTCTCACCTCTATTATGCAACATAGTTTTGGAAGTTTTAGCCACAGCAATCAGAAAAGAAAAATAAATAAAAGGAATCCAAATTGGAAAAGAAGAAGTAAAACTGTCACTGTTTGCAGATGACATGATACTATACGTAGAGAATCCTAAAGACGCTACCAGAAAACTACTAGAGCTAATCAATGAATTTGGTAAAGTAGGAGGATACAAAATTAATGCACAGAAATCTCTGGTATTCTTATACACTAATGATGAAAAATCTGAAAGAGAAATTAAGGAAACACTCCCATTGCAACATAAACATAAATAATAAAATACTTAGGAATAAACCTACCTAAGGAGACAAAAGACCTGTATGCAGAAAACTATAAGACATTGATGAAAGAAACTAAAGATGATACTAACAGATGGAGAGATATACCATGTTCTTGGATTGAAAGAATCAACATTGTGAAAATAACTCTACTACCCAAAGCAATCTACAGATTCAATGCAATCCCTATCAAACTACCACTGGCATTTTTCACAGAACTAGAACAAAATATTTCACAATTTGTATGGAAACACAAAAGACCTTGAATAGCCAAAGCAATCTTGAGAAAGAAAAACGGAGCTGGAAGAATCAGGCTCCCTGACTTCAGACTGTACTACAAAGCTACAGTAATCCAGACAGTATGGTACTGGCACAAAAAAAGAAAGATAGATCAATGGAACAGGATAGAAAGCCCAGAGATAAACCCACACACATACGGTCACATTATTTTGATAAAGGAGGCAAGAATATACAATGCAGAAAAGACAGCCTCTTCAATACGTGGTGCTGGGAAAACTGGACAGCTACATGTAAAAGAATGAAATTAGAACACTCCCTAACACCATACACAAAAGTAAACTCAAAATGGATTAAAGACCTAAATGCAGGCCAGACACTATAAAATTCTTAGAGGAAAACATAGGCAGAACACTCTATGACATAAATCACAGCAAGATCCTTTTTGACCCACCTCCTAGAGAAATGGAAATAAAAACAAAAATAAACAAATAAGACCTAATGAAACTTAAAAGCTTTTGCACAGCCAAGGAAACCATAAACAAGACAAAAAGAAAACCCTCAGAATGGGAGAAAATGTTTGCAAATGAAGCAACTGACAAAGGATTAAGCTCCAAAACTTATAAGCAGCTCATGCAGCTCAATATCAAAAAAACAAACAACCCAATCCAAAAATGGGCAGAAGACCTGAATAGACATTTCTCCAAAGAAGATATACAGATTGCAAACAAACACATGAAAGAATTTTCAACATCACTAATCATTAGAGAAATGCAAATCAAAGCTACAACGAGGTATCACCTCACACCCGTCAGAATGGCCATCATGAAAAAATCTATAAAACATGAATGCTGGAGAGGATGTGGAGAAAAGGGAACACTCTTGCACTGTTGGTGGGAATGTAAATTGATACAGCCTTTATGGAGAACAGTATGGAGGTTCCTTAAAAAACTAAAAATAGAACTACCATACGACCCAGCAATCCCACTACTGGACATGTACCCTGAGAAAACCATAATTCAAAAAGAGTCGGGCTTCCCTGGTGGCGCAGTGGTTGAGAGTCCGCCTGCCGATGCAGGGGACACGGGTTCGTGCCCCGGTCTGGGAAGATCCCACATGCCGCAGAGCGGCTGGGCCCGTGAGCCATGGCCGCTGAGCCTGCGCGTCCGGAGCCTGTCCTCCGCAACGGGAGAGGCCACAACAGTGAGAGGTCCGCGTAACGCATAAAAAAAAAAAAAAAA
Source organism: Phocoena phocoena (assembly GCF_963924675.1). Classification (NCBI taxonomy): domain Eukaryota; kingdom Metazoa; phylum Chordata; class Mammalia; order Artiodactyla; family Phocoenidae; genus Phocoena; species Phocoena phocoena. The sequence goes on along the minus strand of NC_089219.1, from coordinate 10,042,788 downwards.
AAAAAAAAAAAAAGAGTCATGTACCACAATGTTCATTGCAGCTCTATTCACAATAGCCAGGACATTGAAGCAACCTAAGTGTCCATCGACAGGTGAATGGATAAAGAAGATGTGGCATGTATATACAATGGAATATTACTCAGCCATAAAAAGAAATGAAATTGAGTTATTTATAGTGAGGTGGTTGGACCTAGATTCTGTCCTACAAAGTAAAGTAAGTCAGAAAGAGAAAAACAAATACCATATGCTAACACACATATATGGAATCTGAAAAAAAAAAGTGGTTCTCAGAACCTAGGGGCAGGACAGAATAAAGACACAGATGTAGAGGATGGACTTGAGGACACAGGGAGGGGGAAGGGTAAGCTGGGATGAAGTGGGAGAGTGGTATAGACATACATACTACCAAATGTAAAATGGATAGCTAGTGGGTAGCACCTACATAGCACAGGGAGATCATCTCGGTGCTTTGTGACCACCTAGCCGGGTGGGGTAGGGAGGGTGGGAGGGAGACGCAAGGGAGAGGAGATATGGGGATATATGTATATGTATAGCTGATTCACTTTGTTATAAAGCAGAAACTAACACACCATTGTAAAGCAATTGTACTCCAATAAAGGTGCTAAAAAAAAAAGAAAGAAAGATAAAGAAAAAGAAATGCAGGGGCAGGACATCCCCACTAGGTGGCTCTGAGCTGGCACTGTGGATGTCTCCTCCTGCCCCATGGAATCCTCTGTACCCAGAGATGCTCCATGAGGTCAGAGCCAGTGGGTCACCATCACTGAACACCAACCCTTGACCAGGACTGGCAGAAAGGAGCCCTCAACTGTTGCATGAACAGGGGAACACACAGTATCCCATCTGAAGAGGGCCACACCATGTGGCCTCCCTCAAGGAAGGAAGTCCAAGAGAGGGAGGAGGTGGGACAGAGTCCAGGGTGGGGTCCAAGCCAGCTTATTGCAGTTGACCTACAGCCACTGAAATGGTCCTAACAGAGTATTTGGGAGGAGTATTACTGGAGCATTAAAATAGCAGAGTAATAAAAGTTTCTGGTATGTGAGCACCAGGGTATTCACATGAGTATTGGGAGGGCAAGCAAGCTGGCCCTCAGATTGTGTGGTGCTGCTGTGAGTGGTCCCTGAGTTTGCTGACTCCTCCCCTTCCCCCCACCCAGGTCCCCATCACTCAGTCTTTTCAGCCCCTTGGCTTCTTCAGTCAAGGGCCCTTGCAGTTGGCTGTCCCCTCATCCTGGGATGCTCTCCCCCTAGATCTTTTCTCCTTCTTGTCATTTAGCTCAAAGGTCACTTTCTCAAAAAGTCCTTGCTGCCCATCCTAGCTGAAGAGACCCTTACCTGTCACCCTCTAACCCATTATGACCCTGTTTCATTCTCTTCACAGGACTCATTGTGTGGGCTTCTCGGGTTTTGTTTGCTTGCTTGTGTACTGTTTCCTCCTCTCTGGATTGTGAAGTGCAAGATCAAGGTCCATGCTTGTCTTGTTTGTCTTGTATGCCCAGAGCCTAGCCCTGTTGTGGGTTTGGCAGGAACCTGATAAATATCTGTGAAGTAGATGGATGAGGTGGGTGGATGGATGGATGGATGGATGGATGGGAAGGTGGATGGATGGGTGAGTAGGTGAGCAGATGAATGGACGAGTGGCTGGATGGATGGATCAGTGGGTGGATGGATGGGTGAGTGGATGGAAAACTTTCCACCATTTCTAAAGACTTGAAAGCCACACATAACGTGTGAGGAATACAACCAAGGAAGGATTTACAAGACATGCTGAGTACGTTAAAGTGCTTCTTCACCTTGCAGAGGGCAGTTCTGAGCCTTGGGCTGCAGTAATGTCAGGAGCCACTTGTATTTCCTTCCTTAGCAGCTGCCCATCTTTGTTGTAGCTCTGAATCCTTCCCCTCTGCCCGGTGTGGGCTGCTGATTATGGGTGCACACCCCCAGACTTCACAGCTTGCCTTTAGTCTGACAGCCAGGAGAACAAGCCCCCCCTCAGATCACCACATCCTGTGGGGCGATGGCAGTGGCTGCCTCTTCTCCTCTTTGGACCCTCCCCCCCACCTCCACCCCCTCCATGTTCGCCTTTCCTTGGCACGACCAAGCTTGGCATTGGTGGCTGGGTACTGAAAGATTTCCATTTGTGACCACCCGACCCCTAATTACTTCTATTAATTACTTGGACAGCTTTCCCTGCAAAAAGGACTTGCACCCAGGGAGGACGAGAAGAGGATGTTTTTCACCTGTCCTTGCCCACCACCTGCCTCAAGAGGGAGGAGGCTGTATACCACTCAGGTTACTCAGTTTTCCAGAGATTTGCTCTCAAAGGAGATCAGTCTGTCCCTTTGATGAGTTCCCTCTAAGAGCTTATTCTCTCACTAATTCTGCACCTTCTAAAGTGCTTGTTGGGGAAACAAGTGTGATAGCAGGAGAGGGAGGGGAGAGCTGGTGCAATGTGGAATTAACTGACTCATTCATTTCTGGTCCCTGCTGTCACTCCCACATCCAGGGAAAGGCAGCATGGAGCTGCCTGGCCCAGGACAGAAGTCCAGGTGGGGCATTAAATGCCTGCAGGTCCCATGCCCCTCAAACCATCATCTGACACATTTGTCAAACCTCACTTCTCTCTGGTTCTAAAGAGAGTGTAACAGGCTCCCAGGTTGTCTGGCTTTTCACCTTCCCCTCATTTCCCCCAGTTTGTTCTGCCTAAATCCACCTTGTCTTAGATGCTTCTTACTTGGGACTCATTCATTCATTTAAACATTCATTAATTCATTCAACATTTCTTAAGTGTTTCCCCCTGGCCAGGCACTGGACATACAGCAGCACAGGACAAACAAGCTCTCATCACAGGCAGTTTTCCATCAGAGGACACAAATAAAACAAGTGATCACAATAATGTGATAATTTACTCCAGGGAACGCCAGTGCCTGGGGAACCCAGAGCAGGGGCCAGCTCAGGGTGAGGGGCCAGGAAAAGGGTCCCTGGTGAGAACTAAGGACTCTGTCCAAATCCCTGCACTGGGAGAGGACCAAATCCTAGCAGAGCTTCTAGGAGCATAAGGCCTTGTCCCTAGGAAGACCCTAGCCCCCCATCAAATGCCTGCCTGGGCAAGCTCCAGGAGGCCAAGAAAATTTACTACTGTTCTAGCCAACACCCGACGTAGACTCCAGTCTCCATTTCTTAGAGATCTACAACTGTTAATCCTTCCTCTGTCCCTTTGAGATGTATATGTACCTCCTACAACTCAGGGGTGCCTTCTCTAGGGCCTGGGGAAGATTCCTTTGAAAAGTAATTATCAGGAAGATAGGGCCTCTCTCCCAGTCTCCGTGGGAGGATGGAATCCTGACTTCCATAGTTGTCAGCTAGCAGACACAGCTTTCCTAATCGCGTGGACACCAACCAACCCAAGAAAACCAGACCTCTCAGGTTAATGGATTCAGCACTTTTCTATGTGCGGGAAGATGCGAGATCTGGGCTTACTGAAATTATTCCTTTGATATCCACCTTAATTATCTAGGGCCAGTATCCTGTTTTTCTCCATCCTGAATCCCCTCAGAGTGCACTGTTGGGGATGATTGCAAGAGGCTTGTGGCTTGATGGCCTCAACATCTTTTGTTTACTGAGATGGCAGGTGACATTCTTTGTTCACACGTGACTTGATGGCCTCAACATCTTTTGTTTACTGAGATGGCAGATGACATTCTTTGTTCACACCGACATTGCAGTGGGTTGGGGAGGGACATCACCAGATGCAGTTTCGGGTTACTTAGGCTTTGCCCATCCTTATGTTCCTGCTGGGGCTTCGCCTAACAGCTATAGCCTTCTCTAGTGCTTACAGTTTAAATTAATTAACTAATTTGGTTGCACCAGCTCTCAGTTGCGTCTTGCCAGCTCCTTAGTTGTGGCACGTTGAAGCCATCACCTGGGAGTCACACAGCCCTCTCCCCAGGGGTGTGCTAGAACAAGGGCTCACGGAAAAAAGTACTGGTTTGTAGCATTTGCCGATTTCCCCAGTGTAAATATTCCCCCCTTGGCCAATTTCAAGCTCCCAATGTGATGTCACTGAACTAGTGCAGTTGGTCTCACCAGCTGATAGGAGCTGACAACAGCACATCACTGCTTTCCTCCCCAGGGTCCCCCAGGCCAACAGCAGTGACTGATGGAGAGAAGGTAGTCAGGGGTACAGAAGCCCCCCTCCTTTGCCTCAAGGTAGGAAGGGTTCTGGGGGGGGCAGGTCGTGCTCCCTGAGGACATGCCATAGCTAAACTTCTGCTGAAACCAGACTTGTGTTCCTTCCCGTTACTACTTCTGCTTCCCTCACTCCCTTACTGGTTTCTTCCAAGGGCTCTCACTCAATAAATCACATGCCCACAGATCCTGGTCTCAGGCTCGGCTTCTAGGGGTCCCAACCCATGACAGACCTCTTTGCCAAGTGGTGGCCCAGATCAGGCTCTGTCCTGAGGTTGGCCGGGAGGTCTCCCCACATGCATGCCGGTTTCTGAGAGTGGCAGGGAGGGAGGACATGACCATCCCTTATATTTGTGAGGTGGTCAGAATAGCCCTGTACTAGGAAGCTGGAAATCTGCGTCCTGACTCCACTGCTGACCCTGGACAAGGTCCTTCCACTGGATCTTCTTAACTCTCACCAGGAGAAGGACGGGTGCTGACTCCATCATGCCAAGAAGCTTTGAAATTCTTTATTAGGCCCCATTAGTGGAAACTCAGGTTCCTTATGCCAGGTTGGGGTGCTTTCTTCTTTAACAAACACCTCTGGACAGTCTGCTATCAGGTGAGGGGAGAAACTGTTCTCGGGTAGGACTTCTCAGCCTTGGCACCACTGAAATTTGGGCTGGATCATTCTTTGTCATGGAGGCCGTCCTGTGCCCCACAGGAGGTTCTAAGCAGCATCCCTGGGCTGTACCCACTAGATGCCAGCAGCACCCTCTTCAGTGTGGCAACCAAAAATACCTCCAGACTCTGCCAAGACATCCCCCAGGGGCCAAAATCGTACCCGAAAATCTATGAACCTTGAACTGTCATGGCCACTTGTCAAACTGTGGTAAGGAGACCCTTTGGATTGAATTCCCCACAAACCTCTTTACCCTGAAAAAAAGTCTGTTTATATTGTACTTTCCAATTATATGTGTGTAGAAGTGTACAGATATATTTTCTCTTATTTTTCTTAAAGCTGTCATTACTATCATTATTATTTTAAGGGAAGGAAAGGAAAACTACATCGAATTCTTTTTCTGGGGACCCATCAGTTTTGCTTTACCTCCCTCCTCTTCATAACTGTGTCCCCTCTCAACCACTGTCTTTAGATGGAGGCAGTTCCCTCTGAATCACACTGTTTGTTCTCACTGCTATAAGCAGAAGCTCCTACAAGACCTAAGGGTGGGAGAAGCAAGCAGAAGTAGCAGAAATGTGGGAGGGGGCAGCAAGTCAGCATCCCTGGGGGGAGAGGCTCGTAACCAAACCCATCAGTGGCACAGCACTTTCAGCAGGTCCTAGTTGCGTGGCAGGTTCCAAAGGGTCCTTCAACATGGGGGAACCCCAGAGCCAGCGTGCCTGGCAACCCTCAAAAGATGGCCCATTATAAGCAGTCACTTTACATCCCAAATAGAGTCCCTGAAAGCCAGACAGAGGAGTTTGGGCTCATTATGTAATGCAGTAGGGAGTCATTGAAAGTTCTTCATCAAGGGCATGGTGACACCGGCTAACGTGCTCCAAAGCAGGAAGGATCCTGACATTCGCTGAATCTCTAGGCTTTCTGATGCCTCTCCAGCTTACAGCAAACTTTCCTGACAGTAATGAGAGGGTACTTAGAGGAGGAAGAGCTCCCGGGCCACCCATCAACTAGACAGAAATGATCACGTAGTCAGTTCCTGAGAGTTTCCTGAACGTCACATTTGTATTGTAAAGTCCTTTCCCATCCAGGGCAGAGTCTAGGGGAGCAGGTGCTCTTAGCAATGGGGGTTCTAAGGGAGCAGGCAGCTTACTGCAGGTGGAAGTGCTGATGGACGCTCTTGGTCAGTGTCTGTCTGGACTGTGGCAGGCTGGCCGTTCCCCACTGTGAACAGCATCGGTTTTGTAACCCCGGCTCTGCCGTTCCAACCAGTGCCTTCCCAGCACTCTGATGCATGGGGCCCAGGGACTTTCTCTGTAAGGAGAGGATTTCCTCAGACTAACCGAAAGAGACAGGCATAAGTGGCACCCTGGATGAGGCTTTTGGGAGGATATCTCTGCCTTCCTGAGGCATAGTCTCAATTCTACTGGATCCTCCTGAGTGGCAGGGAGGTTGCTTCAAACAACTACACACGCACACACCTTATTTAATCTTCACAATATTCCCATGAAGGAGGGATCATTAGGCTCATTTGACAGATGTGAAAACCAGCTCAGAGAGGTTAAGTGTCTCCTCCAAAGCTGCACAGCCAGAATTCACTTCTGTCCTGAATTCAACCCCAGTTTTCCCTCTTGCCCCATCCAGGCAGAATAGAGAGAGAGCTGGAGTTAAGATGAAAACCAGGATGGAGGTGGCAGGGCAGAAAATTATGCTCAGAGAAGTCATGCATCCAGCTCCACTGAGCAGAGGAGCCCAGAGCCCCCCCTTCCTACCCTCTCTGGCTCCACAATCTGCCGAGGGGCCTCAGGAGAAGTGAGCGGGCCTGACGCCTGCGGCCTCTAGGCTGAGCTGCAGAGTGGGTGGTCGGCATGGGGCTGGCTCCGCTGCGTGTGAACAGCTATATATAACCGAGGATTGATTGCCACTGCCTCCCTGCCCTCCATCTGCCTCACTGAAGGCTGGCATCCTTCATCTTTACACAAATCCGGCAGCTGGCAGCCTCGCCCTGCACCACTGCCCTAGGCCCCAGGTACTGGCCAGCGAGTCCCTTCACACGGTGAAGGGTGAAGGGTGCTGGTCACGGCAGAAGGAAGAGGAAGACATTCACCTTTGGAAAAATATAAAAACAGCAGACGGCGAAGGCAGAAAGAGCTTATGTTGTTTCGCAGGGAAAAGAAAGACTTGGAGGAAACATTGAGATAGAAGCAAAATTAGCATAGCTGTGGGACCCTCAGAGCCAGCAGGTGGAAAATAATGGCTTTAAATGATTCTAAGTATTTCTTATCGTTGGTATTTTGCCCCCCACGTGGAATGGGCTGCCTTGCCCATTGGGTTTCCCATGGGGTTTGACCATCGATGCTTGGTGACGTGGCTGGGTCCCCGTTGGAGCATCAGTAGTAACATTTTGCAAGGTAACATCCATCCCACGTGGGCCCTGTACTAATTGTCAGAAACCACTCTTGCTTGTAGGGAGAGGAAGGGGAGTCATGGACTAAGAATTCACAGTGCTCAGATCCCTTCCAACCCTAGGATGCTTCAAGCAAAATGGCTACAAAGGTATGTCCCAGGGTGACGCTGGCCCTGAATGGAGAGGATGAAAAGAATAATGATGATAATTACCTTTTGAGCTCTTACCACGTGCCAGGTACTTTCCATACATTTTTCAAATCTCTGTGACAGACAGGTCACATTATCTGCGACATAGATATTATTGTGTTTTTCCCTTGGGGACATTGATGCTCAGACGGAAAGCCACGTGCCCAGTGAGATGCAAGAGTCAGTGGCCATGTCTTTCCCATTATGCTGCCCCACCACCAACATCAAGAACCATCCAGAAGCTCATAGCTCTGGATGGGATGGGCAGGGAGACATAAGTCCTCTGTAACAGTGAGTTCTTGATTAGAAACAATTCCTTGGGCTTCTTGGGATGAAAGCGGGACCACGTCATCTCTACCAATGATTTTCAACTGTATTTAGTTTTAGCAAAAAAGAATAATAAAAAAAATTTTTTTTTTAATCTTCAAATAGAACCTGACACAGAACCCTTGATGCAAGTGGGCTGTGAAGAAGCCCAGCAGCGTGGGATGCCCTGTGATGGGCCGCCCAGCACATCCTTGTCTCCTGGCAGGTGTGTTCATCACCGTTTGCTCCCTGATATTGAAGAGATCAGCAGTATTACCCATGAATGGTCCTGGTGGGGCTCATTTGTGTACCCACTACCTCCCTAGCACAAGCTCCCCCTTCTGGGCACCATGGCTGACAAAGGCCACCTCTTACCTGTTCTCCTGCCTCCTCTCTCCTCCCACATCCTGCTTCCCCAGGTCCTGTCCCCAGATCACCATTTGTCAAGTGCAGAGAGGCACACGAGAACCTCCTAAGACTCTTTCTGTAAAGGGTCAGGCAGTCAACATTTTAGGCTTTTCTAACCACTTGCTGCCTCTGTTGTATAACTTTCTTGTTTTTGTTTCTTTTGTTTTTACAACTCTTCAGAAATGTAAAAACCATCATCAGTCCACAGGCCAGGCCTGAGAACAAGTGTGGGCTAGATTTGGACTGTGAGCCATAGCTTGTTGACCCCTGGCTTAGAGAATAAATTACAGATTGAGCTTGGCGTTCAAGGCCTCCTGTGATCTTCTTCCAGCCCTTTTCTGAGCCTTAACCCATATTACTGCCCTTCCCTTTCCTACACACCAGCCAAACTAGGGCGCTCACACTGAACCACACAAGCACTCCCACCTCTGTAGTGCTCCCTTACATCTTCTACCTGGAAATCCATCCACCAATCTCTTCCACCCATCGAAATCCTACATCTCAAATGCTATCTCCTCCATGAAGCTTTCTGGATCCTCCTCCACAAGGTGTGTTGCATATGTGAATGTCAGCCCCCAGAGTTGTACAGTGTACAACCTGGGCAACCAAATGTAGTAGCCTGTCCTGCCCCCAGATGCAAATTACTTCTCCCTTCTATGAACTTAAAAAAATATACTTTTATTTTATGAAGTACTGTTTCTACCTAGATTCAGAGTTTTCCACACAGGGGTGTTCAAATCTCTAGCTCTTCTGTCTTTTACTACACTATTCTCTTACTGAGTTTACCTCCTAAGAGAAAAAAGTACCTGGGACATGTCCACTTCTCTCTTCTCCACTTTCCATGTGGCTGATGGCCGTTTCTGAAAATGGCTGTAATGACATCTCCCACCTTATATGGCCTCCTGCAATGTGACTTCGTCATGCTTCCATCAAGAGGTAGGGTCCATCAGGAATGGGAGGGGCCTTGAGAGCTCTGAGGAATAGACTATGGGGAAGTCATGCTGGGCTAGTTCCTGGAGAGGAACTTAACTGGTCTGGCAGGTTCTCCTTCCTTCCTCTGTTGAAGCAAGCATCATATAGAAGTTCAAATCGCCTAGGACCACCAAGCGGTGGGAGGCCCAGCCATGGGGGGAGGAACTGGTGGGTCACATGGAGAGAGAGAGGAAGAGGCCAGGAGCACCAAGGAGCCACACAGGGGAAACAAGGAACCATCTGGACATTCCAGCACCATGGACACCTCATGGCGATACTAGGCCACAGACACTTGGTCCCAGTTGAGCTGATCAAAGCTCCCCAGATGAGACTCGGGGAAGCAGAGACGGTGGTTCCTGCTCTACCCACCTGAATTCCTGAATAATGAGCACCAAAAAAATGGCTGTTGATTTGACATGACGGAGCTTTAGTTTGTTACACAACCAGAGCCAGCTGGCACATCCCCCATCCTAACCTGTACCAACATCACCTTCTGGCCTCCCAGAGCCAATTAACTGGGCTCCCCTCCAGTCTGTCTTCCACTGAGGCGCCAGAGCCATCTTAATAATCGGATCACACTGCTTCCTGCTTAGAAACCTCAAAACCTTTCAAAGCTTTTCCATTAGTCTTAGAGCAAATCTGAACCCTTTACCATGGCCTCCGAGGGCTGGTGAGCCTGCTGCCTCTCCAACCCACCTCTCTTGTGCCAAGAACTGCCCCAGCCACATTCTATCAGGTCCTGGAATATGCTGGGTTTTTCCTGCTCCAGGGTTTCAGTACAAGCTCTTCTCCTGGCCTGGACTGCTCTCCCCAGGTGCTGAGAGGGCTGGCTTCTTATCAGTCAGCTTGAGCAGCTCGTCCCCAGAGAGGTCTTCTCTGGCCACCGGCTCCAAAAGGAAGAGCACTTGTCTTGACCACTTGCAGCCCGAGTTCTGGACACAATGCCGGTCAAGGAACAGATGCTCAGTTTGTAGAATAAATGAATGAATGAATGCCAATCCTCAAGGCCTGGCTCAGGCTTTACGCATCTCTGGAATCCTGCAGGGCTTAGTCGGTACCTGACTCTCAGCAGATATTTGCTGAACAGACGTGGTGATGCCCTCATATAGATTCTACATGTGCCCCTTTTGTGGGAGCTGGGTGGGCAGAGGGGTGGGGAAGTGGAAGACAATCCTCATTTTCCCACCCCTTGGGGTAACCTGAGGGGGCACCTCAGTCTTCAGAAGGGTCCTAGGTGAGGGGACAGAGAGCTGAAAGTAGTGGTACGCCTCCATTCAATGAAACCTGGGGGAAAAGAATGAGTGATGCGATCAGCCTAGGCTACTCTTGAAACCCACATTGTGACATGAGTAAGACAGACAAAGCCTTCTGGCCGCAGGTCCCACACCAGAGAGATCCATAAAGAATTACTGAATTACTATTTACAGTAGCCAAGACATGGAAGCAACCTAAAAGCCCATCAACAGATGCATGGATAAAGAGGATGTGCTATATATATACAATGGAACATTACTCAGCCATAAAAAAGAATGAAATAATGCCATTTGCAACAACAGGGATGGACCTAGAGATTAGTGAAGTAAGTCAGAAAGAGAGACAAATACCACATGGTATCACTTATATGTGGAATCTAAAATATGACACAAATGAAAAAGAAACAGACTCACAGATGTAAAGAACAGACTTGTGGTTGCCAAGCAGGAGGAGAGATGGGGGAAGGATGGAGTGGGAGTTTGGGATTCGCAGATGCAAACTAGTATACATACAATGGTACTACTGTACAGCACAAGGAACTATATTCACTATCTTGTGATAAACCATAATAGAAAAGAAAAAAGGGGCTTCCCTGGTGGCACAGTGGTTGAGAGTCCGCCTGCCGATGCAGGGGACACGGGTTCGTGCCCCTGTCCAGGAAGATCCCACATGCCGCGGAGCGGCTGGGCGTGTGAGCCATGGCCGCTGAGCCTGTGCGTCCGGAGCCTGTGCTCCGCAACGGGAGAGGCCACAACAGTGAGAGACCCGTGTACCGCAAAAAAAAAAAAAAAAAAGAAAGAAAGAAAGAAAGAAAGAATTGCTGAGTTGAAGGTTCTCAAATCATCGTGTGTTTGGCCACTTGATCAAGGTTGACAGGAGAGAGCCCAGAAGTGGGAAGACTGCCCTCTCCCAGATCCTCAGGTTTCCTGGAGGAGGAAATTGGCTCTCCACACCTTTGGCCCACACTTCCTCCCCTTTCTCCTCCCTCCTGTACCTCCCCTCTTTTCCTTGCCTTCCCCCTCCATCACCTCCACCCTCATCCTCAAAGCCTGCAACTCAGTTTGCGTGGGTCAGTTCAAGTGGAGAGGGTGGTCTGGAGTGCCCGTCTGGCCACAGATTCAAGCCACCGTCTCCGGTCATAGTGTTATCAGAACAAAGCCAACATTTGGACCTGCAGTCTCCTAGCTCCTGCATCAGCTCACTCAGTTCTGAATATGGGGGTAGGGGGAAGAGGCATGACCCCTCGAGTTATTACCCCTCAAGTCTCAACAAAAACAGCATCAGCAATATGTATTGAGCATCTACATGGGCCAGACACGGGGGTCACTGCTGGGTCAGTGTTGATGGATAAGATGCGTGAGGTCTTATGCCCTCCTGGAGCTGGCCTTCCAGAAGAAACAAGAATGCACATCATTTCACATTGTGCTATGTTTGTTCTGTGGAGGAAACCAATAGGGAGAGTGATGGGAAGAGCAGAGGCGCTCAGGGAAGGCTTCTTTGAGGAGGTGACATTGAAGCTGAGACCTGGAGGATGAGAAGGAGCAGGTCTAGTAAAAGGGGAAGGGGGTGGGGGAGGTGTAGGAGACGATTCCAGACAGAGAGGAGAGGTCTCCTGCCTGCCTCCTTCCACTGCCCCCACCTGCCGAGACAAGGTTATGCAGTCCATTGAAGCTCCTGCGCCAACTCCCGCCCAGCCTCCAGCAGTGGGAGATTTTACCCAGAGACAGAAAGGCCACCTCTGTCTTGTTTGGAGGTGAGTTAATGTCCCCTACAATGTGCCGCGGAAGAAGGTAACAGCTCTTTGATTTATCTCTCGCTGACATTCCTCCCAGTCGGTGACAAGGCAGCACCTAAATAGACCTGAAGTGCATTCAGAGAAGCCCACTTGCATACGTATTTACTCAGGAAGCAGAAACTGCTCCGGACAAAGAAGAAACGATGCGATAGCAAAATGAATTGTTGAGAAGCTGAACGGGTTTGGCCAAATCCGCGTACAGAGGATGGATGCAGGACAAGCTGCCAATTTGATTACTTATTTATCACATGACTAGATTCTCTTCAAGACAGCCTCGGTGAATAATAATATGGAAGATCAATTCTGAGCCTCTCTGCAAAACAAAAACAAAAGAAAAAAAACCCCACCACCTTTAATTGGTATTTTATAAATCACGTTCCTTGATTATACCAGAATACAGATTTGAACTTCCAGTGCTATCTGAATTAGGAAAAATTAAGTGTTTTTTTAATGCTTGTTTATATGGAGCACTAGGGTAACATTCTAAAGTGCCTTCAATTTTTATCTTTCCCTCTGACCTTGGAAATTGCATTTGTTTCCTCAAAGCTAACTTTTCCCTTTGACCTTCCTGCATGACCCTGGCAGATAAAATCGCTTTATACCTTCTCTTTCCCTTCTTTGTCTTGCTCACCATCTTGGATTTACTTCTTTGTCCCAAATAGAGACCATCACAAGAAAAACTGAAGGACTCATACCAGACTTGGTGAATATGTGGGTTATGCTCTGTGTTAACCAAAGGATTAAAATTAACGTCACTTTGCCTCACTTAAGGAAAGAACAAAGGGAGAAAAGGTAGTAAATCTTTAAAATGACCTCCCCTTTTGTTATCATGTCTTTTTTCTGAGAGGGAAAGTGGTCTTACAAGGTTGAAGACTTTTCAGAGGAGTACAGCGGCCATCATTAAAGCCAACGCAGTCTCTGCACTAACTCTCTCCCTCAAGGGAGCAAAGAGGGATTTGAATTTTCAAGGAGGTTGAGCCCTCCATCTGTAACCACATCAAAGTGGGTCACAGATCCGCTCTAACAGATTTCACTGTCAAATAGGAAGCTGGCGCCAGGCCCAGCCCATGATGGAAATTTAATAGAATGGTTCTCATCCTGGAGCCTTTGGATCGCGTGGAAATGTTGGGGACAGGAAAGTGGGCCACAGTGTTAAGTGGAAGAAAAAAATGTCATGTTTTGACAGCGAGTTAACTATCAGACAGCCTCTTCCACTGCCCGCTCATGAATATGTATATGTTTAAAGAGCAGTTGAGTGAGAAGTAAATTACCTCCAGTACATTCCTCGGTTTTCTTAAAGTGTCTTCTTGAAACGCCAACTCCCTTTGGCATTTCACAGCTTTCCCCAACAGGCTGAGTGCCCAGGTCCTGAATTCCTGGAGCAATGCTGACTATTGGCATTGCTGTCAAGAGTCTCTTGTCCCGTGAATCTGATGTCTGCTGCTCGGTCACTCAGAAGTGCCCTCAACTAGAAGCAGATTTGGTTAGGTGTAGTGGACTGTTAGAGTCCCATCCAGACCCCTGTGGTGGGCACACTCATCCCCAACTGCTGTGAGGGTAGATGACCTATGGCTCCTGCTTCTTCTAGAGAACCACCCCCAGCAGAAGTGGAGCCCTCTTGACAGCCCTGACCCAGGCATCCCACAGCCATGACTCACTGACACAGGAGAACAAAAGGCAGCCCCCTGGCCTCCAGTTGGGATCCACGCTGTGATACACTCCCAGCTCCAAATCACCCCACGCACTGTGGGGGCAGGGGGTGGGGAGGTCAGGTGGAATAGTGCTCCAGCTAAGACCTTGTCCTTGCTTGGCTCTTCCCCTGCGTTGTCCCGTGTACCTCATGCTCTTCTCCTCCCCCAGTCAATCCTGTGTGCCTTCACCCCTGTGTTAATCTCTGCTTCTAGGGAACGGGACCTAAGACATTTGAATATGCAGGTACCCAAAAGTCACCAACAAGGCACACTGACCAACAGAGAGAAAACTCATCTTCATTATCTTTGCAGAAAGGCTTTTGAACTTGAAAGCACAGAGCCTGACGATGAACATCTAGGGTGTTTTCTCATCACATCGTGGGATTATAGATTGCAGCTGCAGCTCTGTTCATGTGGGGAATAAGTAACTTTCTCATAAGTAAACTCTTCTACTGGTAATGGCTATACAGTAACTGAGTGGGTCAGGATTGGACATGGCTCGAGGATAGTGGCAAGGGTAACAAACAGCCAAGGAGCTAAAAATGGGCATCTCCGACAGTGCTTGCACTATTTGGGGGAGTAGATTCAGTAGTGGTCTGAGACCCTCAGAATGTACCCAGTCCCTGATATCTCTGTGGAAATCTCCATAGTACCATTGCTTATGTTTGCATGATACATATGTTATACCTAAGGTAAAAATTCTGGCTTATGATAGCATTAGCAGAATCATTTAACATCACTTGAGTTATATGGTGAGTGTTAAATTTTATAGGTTCAGAAACCTTTTTTTTTAAAATAAAGAGCATCTTCCAGAAAGCTACAGCAAATATTGTAATTAATGGTGAATCAAGAGAAGCATTATGAGCTATGTGCATTAATATGTCTTTGCTATTATTCAATATTGCACTAAGGGTCCTAGCCAGTTTTACAAGAAAAGAACAAATAAATAATAGGTATAAATATTTGAAATGAATAATGTAGATGATACGATTGCCTACATAGAAAATCCAAGAGAATCCACCAGTAAACTTATTTGAACTAATATGTCAGTTCAGCAAGATGGGCAGGTACAAAATTAATGTACACAAATCAGGACCTCTCGGACTTCCAGTTCTTGAACAAATACCTAACTACAAGTTTAGGAATATTGGATAAACTATAATGCAAACTGCTTTTAATGCATAGCTGAACCCATAAAGGAAAAAAGGAAGTATTTATATTCTGGAAGAAAAAGGAGCTTGAAACTAGAGTGGTGAGAAAGTGAACTAATAGAATGTCTGATGGGGCAAAGGAGAGGTAGTGCAGGGAATCATTATGGGCCCAGGAACCTAGGTGCCTGGGTTTTAAGCCCCACATGGGGAATGAGTAGGAAACTAGTCTGCAAAAGACAGGCCACTGGAATTAATATCACTACATAAAGCTGTGCCGACAAGATCTTACCTTAAGTGAAAGAATGGATTCTGGAAGTCCACCTGCCACCGTAGGGATGGTTCTGGGTGGGGAAAAATTGTCTCCCCTCATAAATTCAATCATCCAGCCTGTTCCTTAGGTAGGTTTGCAGCCTATTTTATATTCACTATGTGGTCTAGAAAACTCCAAGATGAGAAACATAGTTAAAATTTGTCCCATGAAACTGACATCACTGGGACACTTGAAAAACACAAGAGCAAAATGATCTTGGAGGATGATCCAAGAGCAGGAGCTACGAGAAATTCCCACAAATAAAGCCTGGTGAAGATGAGCCCACAAACCAAAATTAAAACACTCATTCTAAAATATTCCTCCAAGGGTCAGGGTCAGCAAACCATAATAATCAGGAGGATTAGAACCCTGGAAACTACAGATAGAACAATCTGGAAAAGGCTCTAGAATAAGATATTAGAAATGAATAAAAACATAAAGGAATTGAATGCTTAAAAATACTAGTTTTAAAAAAAAGAAAAAAAATTAAAAATAGAAGCAAGTTGAACTCTTTGAAACTCTTCATCCGAGAGATAAAAACTAAAAATTTCTCGGAATTGGTAAAAGATACCAACCCTCAGATCCAGGAAGCCCAATAAATCCTGGGCAGACTAAAGGAAAATAAATCCATACCTAGATAAACTATATGAAATCCAGAACACCACAGGCAAAAAGCTTATCTTAATAGTGCCAGAGAGAAAAAACAATTACCTACAAAAGAACGGCAATTTGCCTTACAGCTGGCTTCTCAACTCCACCAATGGAAATCAAAAGTCCTTCGAATAAGAATAGTAGCTCCATATTGCTAAGAATGTAATTGCCATCTTAGAATTCTAAATTCAGCAAAGCCTATTCAAGAATGAGGTGGAATAAAAGCATTTTAAGATGAGGATTGAAAGATTTTCCCACTTTTAGTTCTATTAAAGAAGAAAATCCCATCTATAAAAAGGTCTGAGATTCAAAAAGGAATAGTAAGTAAAGAAATTTAAAAACAGGCTGTTAATCTAAACAAATTCAACTGTATAAAACAGAAATAATGACAAGGTTTGGATACAAAAATAAGGGCTAATTAAAATCCTAAAACTCTAGCCAACAATGTAATATAATGTAAGAAGGGAGAGGGATAATTGGCATTAAAATTTTTCTATTGCTTGGAAGGAGGATAGAGGCACTAATTTTACATTTTACTTCTTTTCTTTTCTTCTCTCTTCTTTCTTTTTTCTTTCTTCTTTTCCCTCCCTTTCCCCTTCCTCCATCTTTCAGAATTGAACTATTCTAGATTCTTCATTTATGGCTCATTATCATAATTGGTCCACGAGAGGTCCCTCTCTTGCAGGTATATGTATATACATTTGTATATTTTCCCTTTTATTCCCCTTATTCCCTTCCACTCCCTTCCCCGCCATAGATAACTACTGTACCATTCGATCTAACCTTAAATTTGCATGTATCCTTATAAAATGACACTAGTGTCATTTTGTGTGTGTATTTATTTTAATTCACACACATGGTATAGTACATAGTGCTACAGACAGCTTGATCCTACAATTAGCTGCCCAATCCAGAAACACTTTTGAGAGTGAACAGAAGTGCTCTTATTATTAATACTCCCAGAACAACAGGGAAACCCTGTTGGACCTATAGTCATCTTAACTGCAGACCTTGTTCTTTTACTTAGTTTTTTTTTTCACTTGGTAACATGTTTTTAAGATATAATAATGACAGTGACAATAATATTACTTGCTACATGGAAAACACCTTTGCAATTCTGTAAGGTAGACATTGTTATTATCCCCATTTAATGGGTGTGTGAACTAAACCACAGAGAGATTAAGCATATTGTACAAAGTTACACAACCAAAGAGGAGTGAGTCAGTTTTGAACCTAAATTAGTCAGTCTGGCTCTGGAGTCTCTGCTATTAACCGTAAGACCATAGCTGCCTCTGAATACAAAGAGAATATTCTGAGGGCCTTTGGCAGGACTGGTTGCGTAGTGGTGAGCATAGCTGCCTTCCAACTGTTCTGAGGGCCTTAGTTCATAACTCAGTGGGAAGGTAGCTAAAGTTTCTACATTGCATCTGATGTTTAATATGAGTTTTTGGTATATGACATTTCATTTCCCAAGAATTTTTATTCAAAAATAAGGTTTGATTTCTATAAAATTCTTTTCTGAATTTTTGAGGAAACTATACTTTTCCTTCTTTAGCCTGTCATTTTGAATTACACTGATAGATTTTTCAGAGGTTGTCTTATATTCCTAGAATGAACCTTAATCATGATATATTACTTTTTTTTTTTAAGAAGATGCTGGGGGTAGGAGTTTATTAATTAATTAATTTATTTTTGCTGTGTTGGGTCTTCGTTTCTGTGTGAGGGCTTTCTCTAGTTGTGGCAAGCAGGGGCCACTCTTCATCACGGTGCACAGGCCTCTCACCATCGCGGCCTCTCCTGTTGCGGAGCACAGGCTCCAGAAGCGCAGGCTCAGCAGCTGTGGCTCATGGGCCCAGTTGCTCTGCGGCATGTGGGATCCCCCCAGACCGGGACTCAAACCCGTGTCCCCTGCATTAGCAGGCAGATTCTCAACCACTGCGCCACCAGGGAAGCCCAATATATTACTTTTTAATACACTGTTGGATTCATTTAGCTGAATTAAGAATTTTTGCCAAATGAGCCTATAATTGAGTTTTCTTCTAATGTACTTATTCAGCTTTGAAATATAAGTTACAGACAGCCTCATAAAATTAATTGCACGGTTTTCTCTGTATTTTCTGGAACAACTTGTGTAAGGCAGGAATTTCCCAAAGGTGTGGAAAAATCACATCAAACATCTGAGCCTGGAGGTTTGGGGGAGGGAAGTCTCACTGATTACCATTTCTATTTCTTTAATTTGTCTATTCCAGTTTCTGTTTCTTCTGGCACCAAAACTGTCATTTCATATTTTTCCAGAAATATGTCCTTTTTGGTCTTGGTTTTCAAAACTTATTAACATATTGTTGTTAATATTTTTATTATAACACATTTTATTATGAACCATACATACAAACAAGACTATATGTAATGTATATGCACACACACACATATGTATACAGTTGAAAAAAATAATAGTAAAATGAAGGCCCATATGTATGCATCACCCATCTTAGGGCTGCTGTGTGTCCCCATCCCTCCCCTCCTGCCAATTCCATACCCCTATATCTCTTCCAGTGATTTAAGAGAGATTTATTCCAGGAATGTAAGATTGGTTTAACATTTGAAAACCAATCAGTAGAACTAACCATTTCAATAGAATAAAAACAAAACCAAAAATATATGATCATCTCAGTAGATGCAGGAAAAGCATTTGACGAAATTCAATTATCCATTCATGATTTTTCTAAACTCTCAGCAAAATAGGAATAAAATATTATTCCTCAATATAATAAAGGCCACTACGAAAAAAAATCTATAGCCAAATTCATACTTAATTATGAAGGACTGAATCCTTTCTCCTTAGGCACAAGGTACAGATGTGTACTCTCGCATCTTTTATTCAACGTAATTCTCTGGTGGCTCTCT
Source organism: Phocoena phocoena (assembly GCF_963924675.1). NCBI lineage: Eukaryota > Metazoa > Chordata > Mammalia > Artiodactyla > Phocoenidae > Phocoena > Phocoena phocoena. Next base: position 10,023,891 of record NC_089219.1, on the reverse strand, counting down.
GGGAGACTAGGTTGTTTATGACACTGGCGATTCTGTTGTTTTTAGCGAGGAAGCTATGGGGATTGCAACATTATATAGTTATGGTACCTGGTTGGTAATTGTTACTGGCTGGTCGCTGTTTATCGATGCTGTGATTATGATGGAGATTGTTCGTGGTAATTAAATAAAAGCTAAGGATGAAGGTAATAAGGAACGATAGGAAATATAGTTTGATAAGGGCTTTTTGGCTTGAGACTAGCATGGAGAGCTTTAATTGGATAAGGGATGTGGGTTTTGGTAAAATATTTTCTAGTCAGATTAAGTGTAAGAGGGAGGATGCTGACTTATTGATAGGTTTAGGTAGGGAGGTAAACGGTGCATGACAGTGGGGAAATATCCTAAAAGACTAGAGAATTTGAGGGTATTTGAAGGGTAAATAAATTTTAAGTTTTGCGTGTTAAGATTAATTTCAAGTGCTAATACAAAGCCCAGGATGGTCACTGTAAGGGCAGTTAATTTTAGGTACAGGGGACCGTTGTTGGGAGGATGTTGTTGGAGATAATAAACCTGGCAAAAACACTTCCAATTAATAGGCGTTTGATGGAGTTAATTAGGGGTGGGTTGTTTTCATTTATTGAGGTTAAGGGAGAGAAGCGAGGTTGTCCTAGTAGTGGGAAGAAGATAAGGCAAGCACTATAGACAGCTGTGAGGGAAGTGGCGACTAGAATTATTAGCAGGGCTCAGGCATGGGTATAAGACGTGTTAGCAGTTTCAGCGATCAGGTCTTTAGAATAGAAGCCAGTGAGGAAAGGCATTCCTGTCAGTGCTAAACTTCCAGTAACAAGGGCTGTTGTGGTGAAAGGTATAGCTCAGAATAGGCCTCCTATTTTTCAGATACTTTGTTCGTCGTTCAGGCTGTGAATAACAGATCCGGAGCATATGAATAGCATGGCCTTAAACAAAAGCATGTGTGCAGTTGTGTAAGAATGCTCGATAGGGTTGGTCGATGCCAGTTGTTACCATTATTAGGCCTAATTGGCTTAAAGTGGAGAAAGCGACAATTTTTTTAATGTTGTTTTAGGTGAGGGTACCTATTGCTGTGAATAGGGTGGTAAGGGCTTCTAAGCATACTGCTATTGTTTGAATAAGTTTGTTGTTTTCTGTTAAAGGGTAAAATAAAATAAGCAAGAAGATTCCTGCTACAACTATTGTGCTTGAGTGGAGTAAGGCTGAGACAGGAGTAGGGCCTCCTATTGCTGACGGGATTTAGGGGTGAAGTCCAAATTGGGCTGATTTTCCAGCTGCAGCTAGTATGAGTCCTATGAGGGGGAGATTTGAGTGATTTAAGCTGAGTATAAAAATTTGTTGCAGGTCTCCTGTGTTTAGGTTAAACAGTAATCATGCTGTTGGTACAAGAAGTTCAGTATCCCCGATGCGGTTTTATAGGATCGCCTGGAGAGTGGCCGTGGTTTGCATCTGCTCTCCCGTATCACCACCCAATGAGCAGGAAAGATGTAATTCCGACTCCCTCTCACCCAATAAATAGTTGGAAGAGGTTGTTGGCAGTAAAAAGAATTAGCATGGTGATGAGGAAGAGGAGGAGATATTTGAAGAACCAGTTAATGTAGGGATCGGAGTGTGTGTATTATACTGAGAACTTCACGATGGACCACGTGACAAATAACGCTAGTGGTATGAATATTATTGAGAAGTAATCTATTTTGAAGCTAAGTGTTAATTTAAGGGTTTGAATGGCGGTCCAGTGTCAGTTTGAAATAACTATTTCTTGGCCTGTGTGGACAAATATTATTGTTAGAATTAGGCTGGTCATGAAAGCATAGGAGACAGTATTTTTTTTACATATGATGAATATTGGTCACTTTTGTATTAGTTATTATAATTGGGATTGTTAGCATAAGCAGCGTGACCAGAGTGAAAGAGGAAAATAGGTTTATTACTTTTACTTGGAGTTACACCAATTTTTTGTTTCCTAAGACCAACGGATAACTACCATCCTTTAAAAGCTTGAAAAAGCCATACTGTTAGGCATGGGAGCATGAATTAGCACTTTTTGCATACTTTCTCAGTAAATAAGAAGTTTCAGTCTTCTGTTACTAGAATCACAATCCAGTGTTTTTTTTTAAACTATATTTACAATACGGAGGGCCTAGGCTGGTTTTGGGGTTTAGTGACAAGAGTAGGAGGGGTAAAATACGAAGGGCTCTAAGGGTATTTTCTCGTGTGAAAGAGGGTGTCATGTTAATATGGTGTGTGTATTTACTGCACTGTGCTGTAATTAATGTAGAGAGAGAGTATAAGGCTGTAATTACAATGTCGGCTCCTTTTAAGATAATGGTAAACTTTGATCATAAGAGAGCCGATATAACTAGAAACAGCTCTCCGACCAGATCAATAGCTGGGGGTAAAGCTAAGTTTGTTAGACTCGCTAGCAGTCACCAAGTGGCTATTAGTGGGAGGAAGGTTTGTAGGCCTTGGGCTAATGGATTCGCTTGTGATTTGAGTTTGCTAGGCAGAATAGTAGAGATGATGTGAGGCCATGGGAGATTATTAAAGCGGAGGCTCCTATATAATTTCAAGGCGTCTGGATAAGAATAGCTGCAATGACAAGTGCTCTATGGCTGATGGAAGAGTATGTGCTAAGTGATTTTAGGTCTGTTTGGTGCAGACAGATTGAACTGGCTATGATTATTCCTCATAGGGAAAGCATAAGAAAGGGGTATGCTATGAATTCTGTCAGTGGGTCAAGTATTGCTGTAATTCGGAATATGCCGTAGCCCCCAAGCTTTAGTAATACGGCTGCAAGGACTGTAGAGCCTGCGGTGGGGACTTCTACATGTGCTTTGGGTAGTCAAAGGTCGAGGCCATAGAGGGGTATTTGTACCATAAAAGCTATCATGCAGGCTGGTCATATGAAGACATTAGATCAGGAATTGGGTAATGCTTGAGCTCAATATTGGAGTACTAGGGAACGTAGAGATCCCGTAGTGATTTGGATATATACTAATGCTACTAGAAGTGGGAGTGACACGACCAGCGTGTAGAATAGAAAGTCGAGTCCTGCATTAAGGCGTTCTGTCCGGTTACCCCATCAAGTGATGACAATGAGTGTAGGAACTAGTGTAGCCTCAAATATAATGTAAAATAAAGTTAGTTCTGTGGCGGTAAGTGTTATGATTTAAAGTGTTTGTAATGTGATTACTGTCGCGATGCAGTGGCTCTTTGAGCAGGTGAGATTGGCTGGCTATTAATATTAGTGGTATGAATCATATTGTTAAGATCAATAGCAGTGTAGATGAGTCGGAAAAGAACATTAATGAGAAATTAAGGCTGTTATCATTAAACTGATTAAGGAGAAGCTGGCTTGTGAGGCTAATTTAGTAGGCTATGGGCTGTAGCATTAATTCAGATTATATTATTTTTTGATAATCAAGTCAGGGGTATTAATATAAGCATAGGGACAATAAATTTTAGCATTGGAGGAGGTTAAGGTTTTGTATGTAATCAGTGGCGTAGGTGTTTGATACTGTTACTAGTAAGGATAATCCGAGTGTGGCCTCACAGGCTGTGAACACTAACAGGATGATGGGTAGTATGCTGGCTAAGGGGAAGTGTGAACTTAGGATCATTCGGGTTGCCATGACGAATAATATTATGCCTTCTAGCCATAATAATGAGGCCCTTAAGTGGGATTGATATATTAGCAGTCCTACAAGAGATACTCTGAAAGCTATAATAATATTTATATATACTAAAGGCACTTGGTAATTATGAATTTAGTCATAATCTAATGGGTTGACATCATTTGTTTCATTTTAAACTAAATACCATATTCAGTTTATTCTAGTCCCTTCTGAGTTCATTCATAGGCCAGGCTAATTGCCAATAATGAGATTAGGAGCCCGGCTATGGTGAGTGTTGTTTTTAGATTCTTTGTTTGAGTTGCTCAGGGGAGGGGCAGTAGGAGGGCAATTTCTAGGTCAAAGAGAAGAAATGTGATTGCTACTAGGAAGAATTTTACAGAAAAAGGCAAGCAGGCTGATCCTATGGGGTCAAATCCACATTCATAAGGACTTGTTTTTTCTGTATAAATATTCAACTGGGGGAGTCAGAAAGTGATGAGTACGAGCAATGAGGCCAGTGCTGTGTTTGTCAACAGGGCCAGTATTAAGCTTATTATTCTTTTTCGGGCTACACCAAAGCTAACTGATTGGAAGTCAATTGTACTAATTAATACTAAAAGAATTATGCGTCTCATCAATGGATAGTACGTAAAGGAAGAGTCATACAACATCTACAAAATGCCAGCGTCAAGCAGTGGCTTCAAAGCCCAAGTGATGGTTGGATGTGCAGTGATATTTTAATTGGCGTAGGAAACAGATAACGAGGAAGGTGGACCCAATAGTTACGTGCAGTCGGTGGAATCCTGTGGCTATGAAGAAAGTTGATCCGTATACTCGGTCTGAAATTGTAAAGGATGCTTCATAGAACTCTGAGGCTTGTAGGAGTGTAAAATATACGCCTAGGGTGATTGCAATAAAAAGGGCTTGGAGTATATGCTTGCGGTTCTCCTCCATAAGGCTGTGGTGGGCTCGAGTAGTAGACTCGCCAGAAGCTCGTAGCACAGAAGTGTTGAGGAGTGGTACTTCTAGTGGATTTAGAGGGCGAAGCCTGTTGGCGGCCAGCACCTGCCTAATTCAGGTATAGGGGCGAGGCTTGAGTGGTAGATGGCTCCAGATAAGCCAATAAAATAGAGGACTTCTGAGATAATAAGTTGGATTATCCCATATTGAAGTCCTTTTTGAACGATTGGTACGTAATGGCCTTGGAAGGTGCTCTCTCGAATGACATCTCGTCATCACTGATATATTGTTAGAGAGTTAGTAGGCCAAATATTAGTAATATTATCGAGTTGAAGTGGAATCACATGATTAGGCCCAATGTTATTAAGAGGGCTGAAAGGGCTCTGTGAGAGGTCAAGGACTGGGGTTTACTATATGGTATGCATGGGTCTGGTGGGTCATTATGTATTATCATGTAGGTAAAGGCTTACTAGGAGAGTGAATACATAGGCTTGAATTATAGCAATGGCAAATTCGAGGACAGTAAGTAGGAGAAGAATGATGAATGTAATAGAAGCTGTAGCAGTGCTGATGCTTATTAGTGCTAGAGTTGTCCCTCCAATTAGATGGATCAACAAGTGCCCTGCTGTAATATTGGCTGTCAATCGCATGGCTAATGCTACTGGTTGGATAAATAGGCTGATAGTCTCGATAATTGCTAGTATAGGGATGAGGCGGGGGTGGGGGGTGTTCCTTATGGTAGGAAGTGAACCAATGATGCTTTTGTTTTGTTATGGAAACCTGTAATCACGGTGCGGGCTGACAAGGGAACTGCCATTCCTAAATTCATTGAAAGCTGTGTGGTGGGTGTGAGTGAGTGGGGCAGCAGCCCTAGAAGGTTAGTTGACCCAATAAATAGAATGAGTGACATTAGTATTAATAATCAAGCCCACCCCTTGTGATTGTGGGTGCTTATTATTTGTTTGGATGTGAGTTGGACTAGTCGTTGTTGAAGAGAGAATACGCGATTATTAATTAGTGGATTTGATGTTGGAAATAAAATATTTGGAAATATAATAATTAAAATGACTACAGGGAGGCCAATTATTGTTGGGGCAATGAAAGAGGCAAATAGATTTTTGTTCATTTTGTTTCTCAAGGGGTGAATTGTTTTTGTACTTTGGTGTGTGTTGATTCTGGGTTAGAGTAATGAGTGTATTTTGAGATTTTTAGTTGAAATATAATAAACAGTGATAGAAACATAGATAAAATGGTAATGAAGCATGTTGATTTATCTAACTGTGGCATACCATTAAGGAGAGTCTTAGCTCTCAGTCTTTAATTTAAAAAGTAACGCTACGTAGCTTCTTAATGAGCTTATAATATTGATGGGGATCATCTTTCCAAGTATTTTAACGGTACTAGTTCGAGGACGATAGTCATGAAACTGTGGTTTGCCCCATAAATCTCTGAACACTGTCTGTAATACAAAGCTGGTCATGTTGATATTAGGGTTGTTTGATTTAGGCATCCTGGGATTGCGTCTGTTTTTAGGCCTAAGGATGGTATGGCTCATGAGTGCAATACATCTTCGGAGGAAATTAGAATACGGATTGTTACCTCTATGGGTAATACTACTCGATTGTCTACTTCTAGCAGTCGTAATTCCCCTGGTTTTAACTCTGATGTTGGGATTATATAGGAGTCGAAACTTGAATCTTCATAGTCAGTGTACTTATAACTTCAATACCACTGGTAACCTATAGTTTTTAAAGTAAGGGATGGGTTATTAATCTCATCCATCATGCAGAGGATTCGTAATGATGGCAGGGCAATTAAAATCAAAATAATGGCTGGTAAAACCGTTCAAATGGTTTCTATTTCTTGTGCGTCTATTGTGCTGGCATGTGTTAGCTTAGTTGTTAGCACTAGTGAAATAACATAAAGAACCAGAGAACTAATTAAAAAGACAATTATTAGTGTGTGGTTGTGAAAGTGTAGTAATTCTTCCATGATGGGCGATGTTGCATCTTGAACTCCTAGCTGGAAAGGATATGCCATAGAGATATAGAGGATTCCACCTGTGACTTAACTCTGACAAAATTACGTAAATTTTTACTAATACCTCATTTATAGAGAAAGAGATAATGGTTATGGTGTTGGTTTGAAACCAGTAAAAGAGGGTTCGATTCCTTTCTTTCTTGATTATTTTATATTGACATTAAGTCGGTTCTTCAAATGTGTGGTATAGTGGAGGACATCCATTTAACCACTCTAAATTTGTACTAGCAAGTTCTACTGTTAGGACTTCTCATTTGGATGTGAATGCCTCTCAGATAATGAAAATTATTAACATGACTACTGTTATGAGCCTATTGATGGAATAGTATTTCATGTTGTATAGGCATCTGGGTAGTTGGAGTATTGTCGAGGTATGCCAGATAGACCTAAGAAATGTTGGGGGAAGAAGGTCATGTTGACGCCTACAAATATGATTACAAAGGGAATTTTTGCTTATGTTGAGTGGATATCCTGAGAATAGTGGGAATCAGTGCACAGACCCTCCTGTGATAGCGAAGACAGCTCCTATTGAGAGTACATAGTGAAAATGCAACTACGTAGTTGGTATCATGAAGAACAATATTTAATGATGAGTTAGCTAGGACAATACCTGTTAACCCACCAACTGTGAAAAGGAAGAGGAAACCTAGGGCCCACATCATGGCTGGGGACCATTTACTATTATCCCCGTGAAGTGTTGCTAGTCAACTAAACACTTTTACCCCTGTTGGGATAGCAATAATTACAATGATTGATGTAAAATATGCTCGTGTGTCAACTTCTATACCTACTGTGGGTGTGAGACAGGGGAAGGGTTATCCATTTGTGATAGTGGGTAAAAAACCAAAACTTTAAAGCATCATTGTTTGGGGATCTTTAGCCATAAAAAAAAAGTATCAAAATGTCCTGGAATTAAAACTGCTTCATGAAGACAGTGTTGTTGTTCCCAAAGGAAACAAAATAAATGTGTCCCTCTATCAAGTGTCACTTGGGTGTTCTCTCTGAAACATGGGAGATCAGGAGCCTATTCAGGAAGCAAGGGAACTCCTTTGGGGAATGTGATTGGTTTTCCAACCTTAAGTCCAGACTTCTCTGAAGGAGGTAACAATAAACAAACAAGGCTACACTTTAGATCCACTGTCTTGCTATAAACAAGGAGCTGTTGATCTTTCTTCCTCATCAATAAAGATTTGATTATGACATCACCCTGAGTCCAGACAATCCCAAAGGACAGGCTTGTAGATACATGGTGGGTGGGGAGGATGTCTGTGACTCTCTCCAGGTGGGACTGGGCCACAGAGAATGAAGGAACGGAGAAGTGTTAGTGAGTCAAAGCTCATACTGCTCACTGCATGACAGGCTAGAAAATTGAGAGACAAGTTGCTGGAGCAAGGAATAGTGACTTTCTTGGGAAAGCTGGCTGACAGAGAAGCTGGTGGACTCATGTCCCAAAGAACCATCTTGCCTGAGTTAGAATTCAGGCTTCTTTTATATTAAGGGGAGGCAATAAAGTCGAACATTTCCTGGTTCTGTTCAGACTCTGGAGGGAATGTATTAATTTCTTCCTTCCTGTAGTCATCCACAGATGGGCCTGGTGAGGATGTTTACTGTGAGCTAAACAAATGTATTTTAGCTTAATGCTCACTACCGGGGAGACAGCATTCCCAGAGGTGTGCCATTATGTATAATTTAAGTTTATAGGCAACATCACTTTAGTGATTCACTTGTAATAGAATACAAAGCTTCCACTCTGTTACAGAGGGACAAGAGAAGGAAATGTCCATAGGAGCTGGTGTGTTGCCCAGAATAAGGGGGAAGGAGGGAAATCACAGACCACCTAGAGACCATGTCCTCTGGCTGTCACAGAGCTGTGTCCTTTCAAGTCTTGGGACTTGTGTCTAGATCACTGGGGGTCACTGAGGGCCTGGATTTGGGGCTGTGAGTTCCCAATGAACTGGATTTGCTTGCCCTGACCTGCATTAGGCTCCAGTGGCTGCCCCCACCCCCTGCCCGAGGGCATGGAGTCTGGCCAATGGACAGTCTGGAAAGAGGGAGTGAATAGCATCCATTGTGGATGCAAAGATGAGGGGCAGGTTAGGAGGGAAGTGGAGAGTCTCCATCGTGGCATTTAGGCCAGGAAAGGATGCTCTTTGGAAATTTTTCAGTTTAGCCTCCTTACTCATCAAAGCCTCCAGACTTTGAGAATTGTGCTTTTTAGGAGGATGTCTTTCTCATCCAAGTGACACCAGATTGCCTACTTTGATCCATAGAAAGGTCATGGGAGATGAAAGTCAAACCAAGACCTATTGGCTGCCTGGCACAGATGAAGGAGGAGCACAGTGGCCTCAGGGGCACTGGCCTTTTGTGGGAAAAATCTTCTAATATCAGGGTTGAGGACTTGCAGAACCCCCTGGGGGCAGGGACTCTGTGGACAAGTTCCCTGGGATGTCCCCAACACATGTGACACCCCCTAGTACTCAATATCCAATAATGCCCCCTCACATCTCTTTCCTTGATTCATTTAAAGCTTTTATTTATTCTTTTTATAACTGAAAATGTGTACCATTTGGACCTATATCATCCCATTTCTCCCTTCTCCAGCCCCTAGCAACCACCATTATATTCTGCTTCTGAGAAATTTCTTTTCTTTTCTTTTCTTTCTTTCTTTTTTTTTAGATTGTACTCATAAGTGATACCATATAGGATTTGCCTTTCTCTCTCTGTCTTACTTCTCTTAGCATAAAATCCTCCAGGTCCAAACATAATTTTACAAATGGCAGGCTTTCCTTCTTTTCATGGATGAATAATATACCATTATGTATATATACCACTTTTTCTTTATCCATTCATCCATCAAAGGACATTTAGGTTGTTTCCATATCTCGGCTATTGTGAATAATGCTGCAGTGAACATGGGTGTTCAGATATCTCTTCAAGTACCTAATACACCCGCAGTGACTATAGCTATTAATATAATATTGTATAGTTGAAATTTGCTGACAGTGGATCTTACGCATTCTCACCCTCCCCCCCCCAACACACACACACACACAAAGAGTCAACTATGTGGTGATGGATATCTTAATTATCCTGATCTTGGTAATCATTTCACAATGCATATGTATATCACATCATCACATTCCACATTTGATTTATCTACAATTATATTTGTCAGTTATTACTCAATTAGAAAAATGCATTTACTGAGTAGCTAGGGTGTGCCAACTGCTATGCTGGGTGATGGGGAAACATCCAATGAATATAACATGGTCCTGCTCTCATGTTATCCCATATGTACAAACCTTACCTTCTACTGAGGCAGACAAAAAAACCCACATAATCAGAAAAATAAATTTAACACAGGCAGACCTGTACCTAGACGATAGTAGTTCAGAATGAGCCCCTCCACCCCCAAAGTGTGCTACTTTGGTATGCATATTAGTTTGAGCTATAGGCAATCAAGACCCAGCAGACTAAAACAAAGAAAACCTTTTACCTCTCTCTGAACTACCTAAATAAATTTAGAAGGGGAGCCTGGGCCAGAGAGAGAGCTATTACCAAGAGATAACTTTATCTGAATGAAGTATCTATATGGCAGGACAACTATCTAATTACCAAACATCTGCTCTTCTGTGAATCACCTTCCTGCCCTTTGAAGCCCAGGCCCCCTCTCCCATTCCGTGTCCTGAGATCACACATAAGCCTCAACTGCTTGGCTTCTCCTCGGTCTTACTGTGCTGAACATTCCCATTTAAACTTCTTTTTTTCTCCTGTTAATCTGTCCTATGTCAACTTGATTATTAGACCAGTTGAAGAACGTTTAAGGGTAGAGGAAACGTGTCTCCTCCCGAACAATGATAAAAATGAATGTGCAAACTGAAACTACAACCCAATCTTAATAATCAAAAAGAAAAACTATGGTTATCCTGTGGCCTTTAAAAAATTTAAGAACTTTCTTGCTGTGGTTATAAATATATAGGTAAATTAAAACTAGCACTTAGTACACTGTAATTTAAAACATTTAGAGCTAAAGTATTTTGTTTCTTTGTGAGAAAATTACCAAGAGTAGTGTGAAAGGGTGACTGCCTTCTTCTTATGGCATACCTGATGACAGGGAGCCAACATCTCTTCTCTACTTTGGAAATTGTCATCCTCCTTTCTAAGTCTGGATCAGCCTCCCACCTTTGGTCTTTCGTCCATCTGATATCATGGGTTCTGTGAGTGTGAAGGACAACTATTCCTTAAAAGGCTAAATTCCCTAATTACTTTCAGGGAAAGTCTTTTAAAGACAGGAGAGTGTTGTGGGGTGTATGATTAACTCCTGGACATTCTTCTGATTGGCTGATGGTGATGTAATTGGGAGTCAGCATCATCAACCTTCTGGTTCCAACTGGTCTGTGGTGTATGTGCTTGTGGTCTGGATACAATTAACTTCTTCCACCTGATGGGAGGTTCTGTATCTGCAAAACAGCTCAAAGGCTATGGCTCAGAATATTATCTATAGCTTGTGAGGAGGAACTAAATGTTCTTTACTTTGTTTAATGGATAAAGTATTATTATTTTGTCTTGCTTGACTGTTTTCCTTTGTTTCTGCATTTTCTCATATTTTGTTATTCAATTTATTCTTTGTAACTTGGGGAAGTGCTAGGAGGCTAAAGATTTTCTGCAAACAAGAGGCATGAGGAGAATATGGTGGGGATCTGCCCCAGGAAGGCCCCAGAGAGTCCTGCTTGGTTACACTTTCATGTATAATTTATAGGTTCAAATAGAACACAAGTGCTATTTCTTCCATATCCAACTTGCTTATGTTATCAGTAGCCTGCTAATGTTGACTTCCCCCAAATTTGCATTGCAGTGCAAAATAACATTTGGCTATAAACTGATGTTAAAATGTTCCATGCACCTGCAGTTATAGACATTTACTGCCTCACTGGGCTTCTTGTTCAGTTGTGGACCACAAGTTGATAAAGACACAGTCCCTTCCCTTTATGAGATAATCTCTAACAGGTAAGATTGTCAAGGTAGAAAAACAATTGTAACACATAATTTTTTCATATGATCCAGCAATCTTGCTCCTTGGTATCTACCCAAATGAGTTGAAAACTTATGTCCACACCATTGTGCACACAGATACTCATGGTGGCAAACCAAGAAAGCAACCAAGATGTTGTTCAGTAGATGACTAAATAAACTCTGGTATGTTTAGACAATGGAATGTTATCAAAACATGAAAAGACATAGAGGAAGCTTACATGTATATCATTAACTGAGAAGCCAATCTGAAAAGTCTATATACTGGATGATTCCAATTATGTAACATTTTGGATAAAGCAAAGCTCTGGGGAAATAAAAAATATAAGTGGTTGCCAGGGTTGCAGGAATGGAAAGATAAATAGCAGAGTAAAGAGGATTTTTACGGCAGTAAAACTACTCTGTAGGGTATACAATTATGTATTTGCCAAAACTCAGAGAATACACAACACCAAGGGTGAACCTTAGTGTAAACTATGAAATTTGGGTGATAATGATGTCTCATTGTAGACTCATGATTTATAGTAAATCTTCTACTCTGGTGGAGATGTTGATAGAGTGACAGTGCATATGGTGAGGGCATGAGTTAAATGAGAACTCTCTGTACTTTCTGCTGTTTCACTATGAATCAAAAATTGCTCTAAGAAATAAAATCTGGGGCTTCCCTGGTGGCGCAGTGGTTGGGAGTCCACCTGCCAGTGCAGGGGACACAGGTTCGAGCCCTGATCCGGGAGGATCCCACATGCCGCGGAGCAACTAGGCTCGTGTGCCACAACTACTGAGCCTGTGCTCTGAAGCCAGCGAGCCACAGCTGCCGAGCCCGTGTGCCACAACTACTGAAGCCTGTGCGCCTAGAGCCCGTGCTCCGCGACGGGAGAGGCCGCCGTAGTGAGGGGCCCGCGCGCCGCAGCGAGGAGCGGCCCCCCTTCGCCGCAGCTAGAGGGAGCCCGCGTGCAGCAACGAAGACCCAACGCAGTCAAAAACAAATTTTAAAAATTAAAATAAAATAAATAAAATCTACTATTATAAATATAATTGTAATCCTTCTAGCTCTAAAATTTTATTTTAAATGTGGTCTAAAGGAGAAAAAAATTAATGCTCATTGTTTGTTTGTTTGGGGCTGCGTCAGGCCTTAGTTGCGGCACTTGGGATCTTCCTTGAGGCACGCGGGATTTTTGCTGCAGCGCAGGCTCTTTGTTGTGGCATACGGGCTTCTCTCTAGTTGTGGTGTTCAGGTTTTCCCTCTCTAGTTGTGGCCCGTGGGCTTAGTTGCCCTGTGGCATGTGGGTGGGATCTTAGTTCCCCAACCAGGGATCAAACACGTGTCCCCTGAATTGGAAGGAGGATTCTTTACCACTGGACCACCAGGGAAGTCCCAATGCTCATTGATTTTTAAAATCAGTTTTTAAGTCCTATTTGTTTTGAGACTCCAAACCAAGTTAAACATTTTTTTAAAACCCACATGCATTCTTTAAAATACTAAATTTCCTTTATAGTTTTATAAGAACATTTATATCTTTAATATTTAAATGATTCACAGCCAATTATTTAGTCAACTAGCATTTACATAACAGCAGATTTTTAAAAAAATACTGAACCGTGCTGTCCTGTCTGCCAAACAGGCCAAATTTATATCTTCTGGCCTGATCAACAGCAGGTGGCCTACAAGACTTGAGGCTCAGAATGTCTATAACTAGAGATGAATCCAATCACTCCTATGTCCACGCCCAACCCTCCCTGCACTGGCTACTAGAGCAGCTTGGTAAATCATGGTTCATTGGTGGCCACATGTAAATGCTGAGACACATTTCATGTCCTGGGTTTGTTCTCCTCCCCTGTTGTAAGGAATAGAGGGTAATCTAGAGGGATAAAGAATCCTGGGGGCTTCTGCTATGAAGGAAAAGACTCATTTAATAATGTCTTACTGTTTGCCAGGTTGGGTGCCAAGCCCCCAAGTGCATCACCTCATTGGATCCTACAAAAATCCCAGAAACTAAAAAAAAAAAAATCCCAGAAACTAGGTTTGTAACATTGTCTTTCTTTCACAAGAAAACTGAGCTTTTACCTAAGGTCTCCCAACCCTATATCCCCTCCCTTACTGAGTCAACAACACCAGCCCCTGAATCCTCAGCAGGGAGCTTTGCTGTGAATGCCCTTTGTTAGGGTCACTATGATGGTTAAATTTTTTGTGTATGAATATTGCTGTGCAAAAAAATGATGGTAAAGAATGACTTCTGGATGAGGGTGTTTCTAGAAGAAATTAACACTGGAAACAGTAGACTGAGTGAAGAGATCTGCCCTCATCAATATGGGTGGGCATCATGCAATCCTTGGGTTCTGCATGAAACAAAGAGGACAAATTCTCTCCTCCTCTCTCTTCTTACCCATGAATATCAAAGCTTCTGGCTCTCAAGCTTCCATACTGTGAAACTTAAACCAGTGGTCCGCTGGTTCTCAGGTCTTTGGCCTCAGACTTGGAGTAACACCATCAGCTTACCTGATTCTCAGCCTTAATCCTCAGTCTGAGTTATACCACTGGCTTTGTTGAATCTCTAGTTTACAGATAGCAAGCTGTGGGACTTCTCAGCCTCTGTAATCATGCAAGCCCATTCCCATAATAAATCTCCTTTAATATATATACAGGTGACCCTGGAAAACACTGGTTTGAAATGATCAGATTCACTTACACACAGAGTTTTTCAGGAGTAAATATAGTTCTACAGGATCTAGTTAGTGGAACCAAGGATGTGGGAATGAGGCTATGGAGGGCAGACGATAAGTTATATGGGGATTTTTCAACTGAGAAGGGGGTGGTAACCCTCACTGACACATTGCTCAGCAATCAGACGTACCCTGTTGGTTACTCAGGAGAACCCTGACAAATACAGTCTTACCACAGGCAAGGAGGTCACATACACCCACAAGTGTTTTGTTATACATTATACATCCTGATTATTTGACGGCAAAACATGCTATTCTAGTCTTCCCTGTTGGTGAGAAATAGATTTTATGGGAATAACTTCAATCTCTCATTGATATAATCTAGCTCCTGAAAGGATATAATTTTTTTTTAAATAAATTTATTTATTTTTGGCTGTGTTGAGTCTTCGTTGCTGCTCTTGGGCTTTCTCTAGTTGCAGTGAGTGGGGCTTCTCATTGTGGTGGCTTCTCTTGTTGTGGAGCTTGGGCTCTAGGTGCACAGGCTTCAATAGTTGTGGCACACGGGCTCAGTAGTTATGGCTCGCAGGCTCTCGAGTGCAGCCTCAGTAGTTGTGGCACATGGGCTTAGTTGCTCCACGGCATGTGGGATCTTCCTGGACCAGGGCTCGAACCCGTGTCCCCTGCATTGGCAGGAGGATTCTAAACCACTGCTCCACCAGGGAAGTCCTGAAAGGATATAATTTTTAATGAGGTATAAAAACACTAAAACCACGTTACATGCCTGTATGATTTTAGTAGTTTGCTAAAGTAAATTTGTATAACTTCCCTGGTCCAACTGGATTAATTCAGGAAGGACCATTACTCACCATGGATCCAGAGGTTCAGCTTATCTGCAGTGTGGATGACCCCTTCCAGAACTGGGAGCCATGCCTTGTGCAGTAAAACCCATTCCCCCCACACTGAAAAGTCAAGAACTGAGAGTTATGGACCCACCAGGAGAACCGTGAGGACTGCTCATGTCCAGGGTCATGGCCTGAGCCAGCAGTGAGGGCCTTGCCAAGAACTCTTCACTCCAGTGGTTCATTGACCACTGAGTATGTTCCCCTTTGTTTGTATTAACCCACTGAACAGCCACAGAAATAAGCAAGGAAGTATGAGATGCTCCAGACTAAAGAACTGGTGGGAATGGTAAGATCAGAGATCATAGACAATTCAGAGCCATTGTTTTCTTCCATCAGTATCTGGATTCCTGCAGTATAAACTGAGAAATCAGGATAATACAGCATGGAGGGCAGCAGTCAGTTTACACTGAGGATCTCTTTATTTCTGACCATTCGTTTACAACAATCTACCCAGGGATAACTCCAACACGTGGGTCTCAAGACTCAATCCACCTCCAGAAATTTAGGTTCATATTTCTGACTCTATAAGACACATTTCCCCAAAACGCCTATTACCTGTCAGAGTCAACTTTTCCCTCTGCAATCCTGCACCCTCCCTTAATCACCTTCTCTTCTCCCATTCACATTGAGCAGATGTCTGAAACCATGGGTCTGTTTTCCCTTTATGATTCAACTATGTCCTAGATATCAGTTTCCAAGTGCTCAGAAGAAAGCTTTTAGACGTACCCAAGTAGTTAGGGGGATTTCAGCGGTATACGATGGGCTGGGAATGAGAGAATGTGTTATCTCCACAGTGCAGACAGGGGCTGGAACTAATCCAAATGATCCTGGGACGTCCTAAGACTCTCAGAATCTCAAACAGTTCAGCCCGACACTGTGCAAGTCTCCCAGGTTGGAGGATTCGCTGAGAGCTGTAACTCTCCTGAGGGACAGGATATAGCTCTTGACTTAAACTGGGCAGCCCGGAGGTGTGTCGCAGCAGCTTCTCCATGACGGCCATGGAGATGAGGTTTCCCCGCAGGCTAAAGAACATGAGCTGGGAGCAGCGGCTCAGGGGCTGCAGGATGGTCTCGAGGTGAGAGTCCATGATCCCACATTGCTCTAAATACAGTTCCTGGAGGGTGGCTGCAACTTTCTCCAACAGAACCAGGAGGAGCTCAGGACTAGAGTAGGTCAGGGTGATGCCACTCAGATCCAGGCCCTTTAGCTGACTGATGTTCGGACACTGGGACAGATGGCTCAAGTCTGAATCCGAAAGGAGGCAGTGAGTTATCGCAAGGTTGTCCAAGGGGGTTGTCAGACACCTGGGGAGAAACAGAGCAATTAGGTCTTGGAAACTGAGGTGGAAGTTGACCTCAAGTAGGGAGACAACTGATTTGCCCAGCCCCAAGTTTAATCTGATCATCTGATAACGATCAATACCCAGAATGCCCAGTCTTATTTTAACCTGAGTCCTTTCACCTTCCTGTGTGACTGAGTCAAGTTGAAAGCTCTCTTTCCTCATCAGTCAAGCAGAGAAAAACTTACTACACTTCTTATGAGGATGAACGAAGATAATGGAGTACACTAGAACACGCTCAGGGGAGAGCCTGACACTTTGTCTCAGTAAAGAGTGGGCATCACTGAATTTTAATAGTAAGATACATACATAAAATGCTTCCTACTCAGGTTTCCTTCAGCCCACGTTTGGGCCACAGGCACGCATATCTCAGGCCAGGTAAGGCTTCTGGGTGATGTGCATAGTGGACCCACCAGGGCAAGATCTCAGGACATCAATTGAGGTTGCCAGTCTGCAGGGGCTCAGTTACATTCCTGCATCATCTGCAAACCATCTACCAGTTTTTATTCTGCTTCAGGCTCCTGCTCTATTACCAGCATCTCCAGAACCACGCATTATCCATATATTAATTACCTTATCAGGAGGAAAAAACAACCTTTTGCAAACAGGGAATTTGAGATAGGCTCATGTGGTCACAGCACTGGTGAGCACAGAGCTTCCATTTAGAAGTGCTCAGGCCTGATGGAGTTTTCCCTCTTCAATGCCCCCTTCCCTTAGTTATTTTCTTAATTCATCTAAACCAAGCTATCTCTTCCTAAAGAAGAAATCATATACCCACACCACTAGATCCTAACCCCTAGTCCATAGCTTCCTAGCAGGGTGTCCCTCTCTAGAGGCTCTATCCCAGTTTGGGTCCCTACCTTGATTTGCGCGGTTATGCGATACCACAGTTCAGGATAGAGAAGCAAAAGGGACAGTGCTTTGGATATTCTAGTGTTGTGTTCGCTGTTACCTGAACAATGGTGCACTCTCACCTGAGCATCTGGTCCAGGCAGCCTTCAAGGAAGGAGTGAGATTCCAGATGGAGATCCCGGAGGTGGTGCAGCCTGAGGAACTGAGAGGTAATTTGGACAATGTGCCGCTGTTCCTGCCCCTCAAGTGCAGACATGTGGATGTTGGAGAGAAGGAGTCTCCGCACGTTACCCATCTGGCCCAGGAGAGGAGCAAACACGGCCAGGGTGGACAGATGCCAGGTGGAGTTCACTTGCACCTCCTGGATACAGTCCAGTTGCATCCTGCTCAGGACCTTCATAATATTTTCTATGGGAAATGAAAGGATCCTCAGCTTCTTACAGCACAGGTGTATGGAAGCTTTTCTCTGCTCCACCCACCTGATGAGGTATGTGAGGAATCCATCCAAGGTCCTTTCCTTGAGATGAAGTTCTATGAATACCTCCAAGGGAGCCCTGGGCTGTTTTGTCCTTGACCTGTCCTCAGCCACTTGTGCCATCAGTGAGCTTGAACATCCATGGACCCTGTATCCAGACCACATCCTCCAGAAGTCCTGGCTGGTATTTCTTAAATCCAGCACCCGCAGTTTGCACCTCCTGTGGGAAAACAGCAGATTGGCAGCTATGGCTTAAGATCCACACATAATGAAACCACAGTCTCAGCATTTAGGCAACACTCAGACTTCCCACCCGAGCTTTTACTTCTCATCCCTGACATCACCTGCTGTCTTGCCCTCTTCTTCCCTCTCTGCCTCACATTCCTCCATCTCCTTTCCCCTCCCCTTCCATCCTTCCTGGCTTTCTACACCTATTACCCTTACGCATCCCTGGCTGAGACATGTAATTTCAGGCTCCCCTGCATCTTAGGCTCTCATACACTGCTGGAAGGCATTTCCCCAAATGAGCTCAGCAATGGCCAAGTCTCTGTGTCTCTTCATTGGCATCATCGAAGCCTCTGTTCCATCCCTTGTCCAGCCACCCTCCTGACTTCAGCTTTCTCTTCAGAGCTGCCCAAAACCTTACTAGGCTCCCTTGATCAGACTCACCTGGGATGATCTTTCTGTGCAAGCAGGATATCAAGCCCAGCCAGCACTGCTTGTAAGGTTCCCAGGTGAGGCACCTTCATCAGGCCCCCCAGAGGCAGGCGTACAAAGGGCCAGGCTTGCACCATGGCCTTCAGGGTCTCGCTGTATCTCCCATAGAAGGCCTCCATGAACACCGGGGGGAAGAGCTCTGTGGGCAGATCCTTCAGAGCCGTGATGGTCGAGGCCTCATCCCTCAGCAAGCTCATTCCCGCCAGGTCCAGGAGTCTCAGGGGGTTCTGGACGCTCATCGTGACTCTGCTCCTAAAGGAATCCTGTGGAAACTTGCAGGGAACAAGGCATCTTTCTCAGGTTAAGCATGAACACCCCTTACTCGGTCTCCCCACCCTTCAGAAGAACCAACTCAGAGCCAAAGTCACTGCTCTGGCAGTGGTGGAAGAGCCTCAGTTTCGCAGAATTCCACTCTGGGCTCAGTGGGCCCAAAAGCCACAGCTTTGCCCTTGTGGGCGCCGGAACAAGCTTCTCACAAGTACCAAGGAGGAAGAAACCCCACCACTCGTCCGTCCATTTCCATTCACTGCTTTGCTCAATTAGGTTGCACTGGGAAGTGGGTACCATGAGCCTGAAGGCTGACCCCAGTCTTTTTCGGGGGAAACCTTTCAGACCACCACTTAGGGCCCTAAAACTATGGGAATAAGAGCATCTTGTGGCCCAACACAGTCTCCAATCTCAGTTTCCACAGTTAACTGCACTGGGGAAGATGAAGCAGATATGCCTAAAATGAATGTCATTTGTGCAAACTAAATCTTTTTTTTCTTTTTTTAATCTTTTGGCCGCACCACAAGGCATAGGGATCTTAGTTCCTCAACCAGGGATTGAACCCGTACCCCCTGCATTGGGGGCGTGGAGTCTTAACCCCTGGACCACCAGGGAAGTCCCTGTGCAAACTAAGGCTTTTTAATGTAAAAAAATAAAATTCCAAACAGATGTTTTCATTAAAAAATAAAATCTGGTTGGTTAAGAGATTTTTAAATGATATAAACCAAAGTACAAATCAAGATGTTTGGGATTAAGGCAAAATTACAGTTAGAGGCAAAATCAAAGCCTTACATTTGTACATCTGAAGAGAAAGAAAAATCTCCCTGCCATCCATAGCTACATGCCATCATTCAAAACCTGCTGACCATAGATAAGATGAGAGTGTCTTTAGCGGAGGTCTGTAACTTACCAGCTCTGATGTGACAGGGTGCTCAGACCTCAGATGGGGTAGAGAACCCAGGCAGTGACTCCAGAGAAAGAAATTTCTGCATATCTTCTTTGGTGCCTGAGGCTTTTATAGGCCTTTTTAATCACATCTTCCCCCTTCGCAACTACTGCCATCCAATCAGAATGCGATGCCTGGTTGGATTCCAGACTGTCCATCAGGTTAATCCTGATTGGATCTTTGCCTATAACCAGGTGAATTGATTGAATCTGGTATTCATTCAGGAGGGAATAAATGGGGGGAGGGGATTGGAGGACTCAATCATTGATTCACTGCACAAACACTGATTGAGTTTTACTAATAGGGTCAGTTATAGCCAAGAGTGTGTGACAGGGAAGAGATTATTGGTTCCTGACATTGAAAAGATAAAACAAAACTTGAAAGCATCATTGTTGGGGAATCTTTGGCCAGATCAATGTGATCAAAATGTCCCACAATTAAAGCGACTTCAAAAACACATTGGGGTCATTCCCAAAGGAAACAACATAAACTCCCATCTGTATCAAGTTGTCACTTAGATTTTACATCAGAAACATAACAGATCATGAGCCTATTCAGGGAGCAAGGGAAATGCAATTGGAGATGTTCACGATCCCCCAGGCTAAAGTCAGGGCTCCTCTGAAAGAAGTCAGGTCAAAATCACAATAAGGAGGAAGGGTGGGGACTGAGCAGTGTGGAGTAGGCCATTCCTAAAGGCACCCTTTGAATGACCCAAACAGTGTGAAATATTTTTTTTCTCTTGGGGAAGAGGGAGACTAAATGACTTTTCTCTTGGTGGAGTTTAGCAATTAAAAAGGGAAACAGTGTTTGGGGTGTTTCCTTACAGAAAGATGGGCTCAGCACAGCAAACTGGCATGAAAAGATTAAATATGAGAATGTGAGCAGAGGGAGAGGCTGGGAGCCCTGGGAAGTCAGACATTTCCAAGACTGAGACCCCTGAGGGTGGGCACTGTGGGCTGTTCGGGAGCTTGGATACAAGGGGAGACATGAACGTGGATAAGGTGCACCAAACCCTGTCCTCATCGTGGTGGCTGCTACCAGTAAATATTTTCTTTTAGGTTCTTCCCACAGAGGACGCTCCCAGATGGCAATTAGCTCCAGCCATTTTCCTGGGGGCTTGGTAGCCAAATCATAATCCCATTGGCCCCTTTCCACGTATATTATGATAATTACTATTTCCTCAAAATTAGGAAAGTTCAGCAGAAATTCTGACCAAAGTGACATCATTAGCCACAGAAATAAAATTCTGCTCTTCTCATATTAAGCACTCTTCACAAATACCAACACCATTCCCTACAAAGTTCAGAAGCTATGTTTGGTTTTTAAGGATCTGCTCATGGGTGACACCCACCCTGGGCTTCATCACATGGAGATTGTTTTGCAGTTTCAGGATGCAAAGAAAGTGTGACCCTCCCTCCACCCCTAAGAGTTCTTCTTGACTTCCGTTCCTCCATTCACTGCGATGTCCAAGTAATTCAATTGTAAAACTGCCAAAGAAGGCTAGGAGTTTTGAAGAGTGTTCTCCACCTTGGTATCTTTCCGGAAGATTCCTTTCACCACATTCCTGCTATGGGTATAAATGCCTTGTGCATAAAATTAGGTTAAACTGGATTGTACTCAATAGGTATTTTAACTCCCAGGCCACCGAACCCTTTTCTTAATAAGCTGCAGTAGAGTGAGATTAGTAACAATGATGATCACAAACCTCTCTGTTTATTGAACACGACGTGGTGAGCAATGGTGTCAGCACTTTTCATCCACTACCTCGATTAACCTTCACAGGAAATGAAAGGTTCACTGCTCTTTTCCCATTTTTAGGCTGGTGGATTCAGGTGTGGGCTTGGGATAGAAACCTGCCCACTTCCACACTGTGAATAATTGGCAGATTCCCTCAGGTGACGGGTACAGAAGGCCCCCCGAGTTGTCAGACAACCTAAGTGGTAGGAAGGACTGACTGACGGACTTCAGGTTATGTCAGTGTAAATGGGCAAATAGCAGAGTCCAAGCCGGGGATGTCTCTATAGGATCATAGCTTCTGTGAGATCCAAGGAGCTATGAGGGGTCAAAGTGTTGGAATGTTCTAGAAAAAAGCCCAGACCTCTCCCTTCCCCCTGGGTAGAGTGTAACCTCCTCTGACCACCTCCACTCAGAGCCTGTTTGCTCAGGGGACACACTGAGCATCGAGGAGGAGGGAGCACAGGTGCCGTCCTTCCCGCCCAATTCTGGGCCCAGCAGGACTCCCAGGGTCAGGTGAGGAGCCTGGATTTAGCATTTCTACCCTGTGTTCATGACCTCATTTGCAGCCCAGGTCAGAGCAGTCCTCTGAACCCATCAGGGGTACGTCCTGTCCTGCTTTTCCAGTCACAGGATCTCAAGTGAGATTCCAAAACATTGCTCCAGGGTCTTTGTTCAGGGGTTTAGAATGTTTCTGTGCATCCAGTTCCCTTTCCAGGATGAAGCAACTCGGCAGTCCTCTCTTTCTGCAGCCCACCAACATCACCTCTTCTAGAAACTGGAGGCTGGCTACAATGCTGGGACACCCTTCCACTGGGATCAGCAGAAATCCAGGAATTCTGCTTTAATTCCTCTGAGTTATTTTGGAGTTTATGACTAACCCCAAGGCATAGAGTTCCCCTCTGGATCCATTGAGGCACCCAGGAATGCTGGGGGGAGACCCCCCCCCCCAGGTTACAGAGGAGGATCTTGACTCTTCTGGTCTTCCTAGAGATAACAGCTGATGGGAGGCCCTGGGGACCAGTCCCCTGCAGAGGCTCTCCCCTCCGTGGCTCTCTTGTTCCAGCCCTTGAGCTGACAAAGTTCTCCTCAAGCCCAGTACGTCTTTTTTCTCTCCCAACTCAGATCCCTTCTTGCCCTGAGATGTCTTGTCCTCTGTGCCTTTTTGAAAGTTCAGGTCTCTGTGTTGGCCTTCCTTGCCCCCTCTAGTTCTCAACAGGCTCTGGTTCCACTCTAGATCCACTAATATCTTGCTATAAACAAGGAGCTGTTGATCTTTCTTCCTCATCAATAAAGGTTTGATGAGAACATTGCCCTGGGTCCAGGCAATTAATCCCGAGGGACAGGTTTGTAGAGCCATGGTGGGTGGGGAGGATGTCTGGGACCCTCTCCAGGAGGGATTGGACCATAGGGACTGAAGGAAGGAAGAGGGAGAGGGCAGAGAATTTCCAGAGGACCTGCTGTAGGGCCCAGAATGAGGGAGGGAAAAGAGAAATGGCAGCTGAGCAGGAGACCATGTCCTCAGCACTCACAGGGCTGTGTCCCTTCAAGACTGGGGACTTGTGTCTGAGGCCATTGGGAGCACTGAGGGCCAGCGCTTGGGACTGGGAGTTCCCAAGAGACTGGATTTGCTTGGCCTGACCTGCCTTAGGCTCCAGTGGCTACCCCTACCCCCAGCCCAAAGTCACAGGGTCTGTCCAATGGGCAGTCTGGAGAGAGCGGGTAAATAGCAACCATTCTTGATGCAAAGACGACAAGCAAGTTAGGTGGGAAGTGGAGGGTCCCCGTCTTTGGTATTTAGGCCAAGGAAAGGGATGCTCTTTGGAAATTTTGCCATTTAGCGTCGTCACGCAACACAGCGTCCATACTTTGAGAATTGTGCTTTTCAGGAGGAAATGAGAAAGGAGGTCTGACACTGTCTTTGTCATCCAAGCGACACCAGATTGTCTACTTTGACCCATAGAAAGGTCATGGGAAATAAAAGTCAAACCAGGATCCATTGCTTGCCCAGCACAAATGAAGGAGGAGCGCAGGGACGACCTGCAATGGCCTCAGGGGCACTGGCCTCCCGTGTGTGGGAAAACTCCTCTAATGACCGGGTTGAGGACAGCAGGAACCCATCGAGGTGGGGACCCTGTGGGCACTTTCACTAGGAAGTATCTAGCACACATGACACCCCCTAATACCCAATACTGCCTCCTCACTGCTTTCTACTTGATCCATTTAAATGTACTTATTTATTCTTCATATAACTGAAAATGTTTACCTTTCTCCCCATTCCCCCTGGCCGAGTGCCTGGCAACCACCATCCTATTCTGTTTCTGTGAAATTGTTCTTTTCTTTTTTGATTCTACACATAAAGATTCCATATAATAGTTGTCTTTTGACAGGATTTCCTTCTTTTTTTTTTTATTTATTTTATTTTATTTATTTATTTATTTATTTTTTAAACATCTTTATTGGGGTATAATTGCTTTACAATGGTGTGTTAGTTTCTGCTTTATAACAAAGTGAATCAGCTATACATATACATATGTTCCCATATGTCTTCCCTCTTGCGTCTCCCTCCCTCCCACTAGGATTTCCTTCTTTTTATGGCTGCATAATATACCATTATGTACATATACCGCCTTTTCTTTATCCATTCATCCATCAAAGGACATTTAGGTGTTTCCACGTTGTGGTTATTGTGAATAATGCTGCAATAAACATGGGTGTTCAGTTTTCTCTTCAAAAATCTAAGACACACACAGTGACTATAGTTAATAGAACATTGTATACCTGAAATTGCTGAGAGTAGACCTTAAGCATTCTCACTCCACACACAAAAAGAATTAACTATTAGGTGATGGGTGTCTTAATTATCCTGATCTTGGTAACCTTTTCACAGTGTATGTGTGTAATATCTCACATCATCATCATTGCACAATTTAAATATCCACGATTATATTTGTCAATCAGAAAAATGTATTTACTTAGTATCTAGAGTGTGCCAGCTGCTACTCTGGATGTCGGGGAAGCATCCAATGAATGTGACCCACTCTTATGTTAGGTCACATGTAGAGACCTTACATTCTATTGAGGTAGGCAAAAAACACATAAGCTGAAAACATAAATTTAATACAAGCAGAACTGTACCTAGACCACAGTAGCGCAGGAGGGTGAAGGGATTAAAAACGCCACCCCCCAAATGTGCCACATTGTTATGCATATTTTTGGAGCTATAGGCAATCAAGACACAGCCAATTGAAACAAAGAAAACCTTTTCCCTCTCTCTGCACTACCTAAAAGAATTTAGAAAGGGGGCCTGGCCAGAGAGAGAGAGTTATTACCAAGAGATAACTTTAACTGAATGAGGTACCTGTATGGCTGGACAAACATCTAATCACCAAACACCTGCTCTTCTGTGAATCACCCTCCTCCCCTTTGAAGCCTGGGGCCCCTCTCGCATTCTGTGTCATGAGATCACACGTAAGCCTCCATTGCTCAGCTTCTCCTGGGGTCTCACTGTGCTTGTGGGACTCCTGAACCTTCCCAATTAAACTTCTTTTTCTCTTGTGTTAATCTGTCTTATGTCAACTTGATTATCAGATCAGTTGAAGAAAGTAGAAGGTTAGAGGAATTATTCTTCCCCAACGATAATAAAAATGAATGTGCAAACTGAAACTACAACACAATCTTAATAATCAGAAGAAAAAATTATGGTTATCCCCTGACCTTTAAAACAGTTAAGAACTCTTGGGCTTCCCTGGTGGCGCAGTGGTTGAGAGTCCGCCTGCCGATGCAGGGGACACGGGTTCGTGCCCCGGTCCGGGAGGATCCCACATGCCGCGGTGCGGCTGGGCCCGTGAGCCATGGCCGCTGAGCCTGCACGTCCGGAGCCTGTGCTCCGCAACAGGAGAGGCCACAACAGTGAGAGGCCCGCGTACCGCAAAAAAAAACAAAAAAAAATTAAGAACTCTTTTGCTGTGATTATAAATATACAGATAAATAAAAACTAGTCAACTACCATTGACTTAGCACACTGTAATTTAAGATGTTGAGAATTAAAGTGTTTTATTTCCTTGTGAGAAACTTATCAGAAGTAGTGTGAGCAGTGGCTGCCTCCTTCTCATAACTGATGACAGGACATCCGCATCTTTTCTATGCTTTGTAAATTGTCATCCTCCTTACTAAGTTGGTATCAGCCTCCCACATTTGATCCTTTGGACTTCCAATGTCATGAAATTCCCCCAGAGTTCTGTGAGTGTGAACTTTCTGACCAGTGTCACCTCGTCTGGAGCTTCTTCATTCTTTTCTTCACACACTTTCCTCTTTCCTGCATCTCTGGGAGATACGGGCTGTGAGCCTGAGAGGAACAGAGACCATGGAGAGAGGGGATCCCTTGACTGGTTCAAGGTCACACATGGGAAAATGGAGGGAGAAGGGTCTGGATTTACCTGCATTTTATCCACATGAAGCACCTCACCAGTGCAGGTTGGCTCCATTTGAAGGAGAAAGGTCCTGGATCAGCAAGTCCCTGGAACAGCAGATGGGAAACATTCCTAACAGTATTAATATGGTGTACCTGATCAAAGCTGGTTTCTGTTTCCCGGCGGAAACTCATAAGACCGTGGGGATCAAGGACCAGATTGACCAGGGAGCTGGGAGGAGTTTGTTCTCCTTGGGCTGGGAACCCAGGGGATCGGGGTAAGGTTTGAGGCCACACCCACTGGACTCTGGATCTCGGGAAGGGAGAGGATGAGCCGCTGAGACCAGGACCCACACCAGGGCCTGCAGTGCAGGTGAGCCCTTTCCCTCTATCAGGTGCAGAGTCAGAGAACAGCTGGCTCTGGGTTCCTCACATATTCCTGTGTCCCTCCTCTAGAGAAGTCTCACCTGCAGGACAGCTGCACCTGTCCCTGTGCAGGAGAGGACCCCAGCACCCACCTGGGTGCAAAGTCCATAAGGGGACCAGAGGCATTTGGCAGTGGGTGGGGGAGTGTGGGAGAGGTTGTCTCCCTGGCTCTTCTCCCTGCCTTGAGTTCACGGCAGGTTTCCTTCCCTCCAAGTCCTCCTGGGATACTTGCACCTGGAAGTCAGGCAAGGGTCAGCCAAGGTCCAGTGTGGAGGAGAACTCTACTCAATATTCTTTCATAACCTATATGGGAAAAGAATCTGAAGAAGAATGGATGTATGTATATGTGTAGCTGAATCACTTTGCCGTACACCTGAAACTAGCACAACATTGTAAATCAACCATACTCCAATATAAAATAAAAATTAAATTCCCGAAAAAGATGAACTACTGACATAGTAGTAAATTATGTCCCAATAAAGAGTTTATATTTTTTAAATAAGACACTTCACATTACTTTAAAAATTTTTTTATTTATAGTTTTGGAAAACATAACAACTTTTGGTAAAAATGTGTCATTTATGTCACAGGTTGGTACTGTTATGCATAATTGAATTGATAAATGAGTTTTAAATATTTTCCCATTGTAACTAGATGACAAATATTGACAAATATAACCCAGATACTCAAAAGCTCTTTAGGATCATCGATATATTTTTAAAATATAAAGGCATCTTGAGACTGAAAATTTGAGAACAGTGGCTCTAGGAAGAGAATTTACCAATAATGAAAGCAGTGGTTTTTCCCTACTGGTGAGAAAAGTGAAGTTTCTTTCCCCCTTGTACTGTTATTTAATCCTGCACACACCATCCAAACATGCGAGTTATGGTCTGTGTGGTGAGGGTGAGCACAGGGTGGTACAGCCACACTCTGTCTACTGCTTCTCCGCTGGCTATCATAGTTCACACAGCTAAGTCAGTCAGACATGCAAATATTTGTGGGGGTTTTTTCTTTTTCACTGTAAAAGCCCTGTCTCCTTATTTTTTTTCATTTTTCTTTTGGCATATTTTCCTAGAAGAATTTTTCCAGTTTTATTGAGGTATAATTGACCTATAACATTGTATTCCTTTTCCAGTGTACAACATAACGATGTGACATGTATACATTGTGAAATGATCACCACAAGAAGTTTAGGTATCATACATCACATCACATAAATATGTTTTTTTCTCATGATGAGAATTTTAAAGATCTACTCTCTTAGCAACTTTCATACACGACACACAATGTTTTTAACTTTTGTCACTGTGCTACGACAGACACATTCCATCCCCTTGACTTATTTATTTTGTGACTGGAAGTTTGCACCTTTTAACCACTTTATGTCTTTCCCCATAGGTCTTTCTTTACTTATTTCACTTAGCACAATGCCGTCACGGTCCATCCATGTTACCGAAAGTGGCAGGACTTCTTTCTTTTTTATGGATTTATGGCTGAATAATATTCATATATATATATAAATATATACATTCATATTTTCTCCATCATCCATTGATGGACCCTTAGATTGTTTACATGTCTTGCTACTGTAAACAATGCTTCAGTGAAACTGTGGCTGCAGATTTTTTTTGAGATACTGATTTCATTTCACTCATATATACACCCAGAAGTGGAATAGCTGGATTATACGGTAGTTGTATATTTAATTTTTTGAGGAACCTCCGTACTGTTTTCCACAGTGGCTGCATCAACTTACATTCCCAGCAACAGTTTCAAGGGCTCTCTTTTCTCCACGTCCTCATCAACACTTGTTATCTCTTGTCTTTATAACAGCCATACTAAATATTCCGAGGTGATATCTCCTTGTGGAGTTTTTTCTCTTTTTTTAAATTTTTATTGGAGTATAGTTGATTTACAATGTTGTGTTAGTTTCAGGTGTACAGCAAAGTGATTCAGTTATACATATACATATACATATGTCCATTCTTTTTCAGATTCTTTTCCCATATAGGTCATTACAGAGTATTGAGTAGAGTTCCCTGTGTTATACAGTAGGCTCTTATTAGTTATCTTTTTTATATATAGTAGTGTGTATATGTCAATCCCAAACTTCTAATTTATCCCTCCCTATCCCTTTCCTCCTTGGCAACCATAAGTTTGTTTTCTACATCTATAACTCTATTTCTGTTTTTAAAATAAGTTCATTTGTACCATTTTTTTTAGATTCCACATATAAGTGATATCATATGATATTGGTCTTTCTCTATGTGACTTCCTTCACTCAGTATGACAATCTCTAGGTCTATCCATGTTGCTGCAAATGGCATTATTTCATTCTTTTTTTTGGCTGAGTAATATTCCATTGTATATATGTACCACATCTTCTTTATCCATTCCTTTATCAATGGACATTTAGGTTGCCTCCAGGTCCTGGCTATTGTAAATAGTGTTGCAATGAACACTGGGGTACATGTATCTTTTCAAATTATGGTTTTCTGCAGATATATGCCCAGGAGTGGGCTTGCTGGATCATATGGTAGCTCTATTTTGAGTTTTTAAGAAACTTTTATGCTGTTCTCCATAGTGGCTATGCCAATTTACATTCCCACCAACAGTGTAAGAGGGCTCCCTTTTTTCCACATCCTCTCCAGCATTTATCGTTTGTAGATTTTTTTTGATGATGGCCATTCTGACTGGTGTGAGGTGATACCTCATTGTAGTTTTGATTTGCATTTCTCCAATAATTAGCGATGCTGAACATCTCTTCATGTGCTTTTTGGCCATCTGTATGTCTTCTTTGGAGAAATGTCTATTTAGGTCTTCTGCGCATTTTTTGATTCAGTGATTTGTTTTTTTGATATTGAGCTGCATGAGCTCTTTGTATATTTTGGAGATTAATCCCTTATTGGTTTCTTCATTTGCAAATATTTTCTCCTATTCTGTGGGTCGTCTTTTCATTTTGTTTATGGTTTCCTTTGCCGTGCAAAAGCTTTTAAGTTTAATTAGGTCTCATTTCTTTATTTTTGCTCTTATTTTCATTACTTCATGAGGTGCATCAAAAAGATCTTGCTGTTATTTATGTCAGAGGGCATTCTACCTGTTTTCCTCTAAGAGCTTTATAGTATCCAGCCTTACATTTAGTTCTTTAATCCATTCTGAATTTATTTTTGTGTATGGTATTAGGGAATGTTCTAATTTCATTCTTTTACATGGAGCTGTCCAGTTTTCCCAGCACCACTTACTGAAGAGACTGTCTTCTCTCCATTGTGTTGATATACTCTTGCCTCCTTTGTCATAGGTTAGGTGACCATTGGCACATGGGTTTATCTCAGAACTTTCTATCTTGTTCCATGGTTCTATATTTCTGATTTTGTGCCAGTACCATACTGTCTTGATTACTGTACCTTTGTGTATAGTCTGAAGTCAGGGAGCCTGATTCCTCCAACTCCGTTTTTCTTTCTCAGGGCTGCTTTGGTGATTTGGGGTCTTTTGAGTTTCTATACAAATTGTAAGATATTTTGTTCTAAATCTGTGAAAAATGCCATTGGTAATTTGATAGGGATTGCATTAAATCTGTAGGTTCCTTTGGGTAGTATAGTCGTTTTCACAATATGGATTCTTCCAATCCAAGAACATGGTATATCTCTCTATCTGCTTGATTTCTTTCATCAGTATCTTATAGTTTTCTGAGTACAGGTCTTTTGCCTCCTTAGGTAGATTTATTCCTAGGTATTTTATTATTTTTGTTGTGATGGTAAATGGGATTGTTTCCTTAATTTCTCTTTGTGATATTTTGTTGTTAGTGTATAGGAATGCAACAGATCTCTGTGCCTTAATTTTGTATCCTGCAACCTTACCAAATTCATTGATTAGTTCTAGTAGTTTTCTGGTGGCATCTTTAGGATTCTCTATGTATAGTATCATGTCATCTGCAAACAGTGACAGTTTTACTTCTTCTTTTCCAATTTGTATTCCTTTTATTTCCTTTTCTTCTCTGATTGCCGTGGCTAGAACTTCCAAAACTATGTTGAATAATAGTGGTGAGAGTGGACATCCTTGTCTTGTTCCTGATCTTAGAGGAAATGCTTTCAGTTTTTCAGCATTGAGAATGATGTTTGCTGTGGATTTCTCGCATATGGCCTTTATTATGTTGAGGTAGTTTCCCTCTATGCCCATTTTCTGGAGAGTTTTTACCATAAATCGGTGTTGAATTTTGTCAAAAACTTTTTCTGCATCTATTGAGATGATCGTATGGTTTTAATTCTTTAATTTGTTAATATCACATTGATTGATTTGCATATATTGAAGAATCCTTGCATCCTTGGGATAAATCCTACTTGATCATGGTGTATGATCCTTTTAATGTGTTGTTGGATTCTGTTTGCTAGGATTCTATTTTGTTGAGGATTTCTGTGTTTATGTTCAACAGTGATGTTCATCTGTAATTTTCTTCTTTTCGTGATATCACCGGTTATGGTATCAGGATGACGGTGCACTGTAGAATGAACTTGGGAGTGTTTCTTCCTCTGCAATTTTGTGGAATAGTTTCAGAAGGATAAGTGTTAACTCTTCTCTAAATGTTTGATAGAACTCGCCTGTGAAGCCATATGGTCCTGGACTTTTATTTGTTGGAAGCTTTTTATTATTATTATTTGTATGCTCTTATTTATTTATTTTTCGTATTGCACCAATATTTACTTTAAAAATGGTGCTAACCATTTTTTAAACATCTTTATTGGACTATAATTGCTTTACAATGGTGTATTAGTTTCTGCTTTATAACAAAGTGAATCAGTTATACATATACATATGTTCCCATAGCTCTTCCCTCTTGGGTCTCCCTCCCTCCCACCCTCCGGGTTGGAAGCTTTTTAATCACAGTTTCAATTTCATTACTCGTGATTGATCTGTTCATATTTTCTATTTCTTCCTGGTTCAGTCTTGGAAGGTTGTACCTGTCTAAGAATTTGTCCATTTCTTCCAGATTGTCCATTTTGTTAGCATATAGTTGCTTGTAGTAGTCTCTTATGATCCTTTGTATTTCTGTGGTGTCAGTTGCAATTTCTCCTTTTCCATTTCTAATTTTATTGATTTGAGTCCTCTCCCTTTTTTTCTTGATGAGTCTGGCTAAAGGTTTATGAATTTTGTTTATCTTCTCAAAGAACCAGCTTTGAATTTGATTGATCTTTGCTATTGTTTTCTTTGTTTCTATTTCATTTATTTCTGCTCTGATCTTTATGATTTCTTTCCTTCTACTAACTTTGGGTTTTGTTTGTTCTTCTTTCTCTAGTTGCTTTAGGTGTAAGGTTAGGTTGTTCATTTGAGATGTTTCTTGCTTCTTAAGGTAGGAGTGTATTGCTATAAACTTCCCTCTTAGAACTGCTTTTGCTGCATCCCATAGGTTTTAGGTTATGTTTTCATTGTCATTGCGGTATTTTTTTTATTTCTTCAGTGAGCTCTTAGTTATTTAGCAGCATGTTGTTTAGCCTCCATGTGTTTGTGTTTTTTTACAGTTTTTTTTCCTGTAATTGATTTCTAATCTCATAGTGTTGTGATCAGAAAAGATGCTTGATATGAGTTCAATTTTCTTAAATTTACCGAGGCTTGATTTGTGACCCAAGATGTGATCTATCCTGGAGAATGTTCCGTGTGTACTTGAGAAGAAAGTGTATTCTGCTGTTTTCTGATGGAATGTTCTATAAATATCAATTAAATCTATCTGGTCTAATGTGTCATTTAAGCCTTGCGTTTCCTTATTTATTTTCTGTCTGGATGATCTGTCCATTGGTGTAAGTGGAGTGTTAAAATCCTCCAGTATTATTGTGTTACTGTGAGTTTCCCTTTTTATGGCTGTTAGCATTTGCCTTATGTAATGAGGTGCTCCTCTGTTGGATGCATAAATATTTACAATTGTTATATCTTCTTCTTGGATGGATCCCTTGATCATTGTGTTGTTTCCTTCTTGTCTTGTCTCTTGTAATAGTCTTTATTTTTAAGTCTATTTTGTCTGATATGAGTATTGCTACTCCAGCTTTCTTTTGATTTCCATTTGCATCGAGTATCTTTACCATCCCCTCACTTTCAGTCTGTATGTATCCCTAGGTCTGAAGTGGGTCTCTTGTAGACAGCATATATATAGGTCCTGTTTTTGTATCCATTCAGCCCGTCTGTGTCTTCTGGTTGGAGCATTTAATCCATTTACATTTAAGGTAATTATTAATATGTATGTTCCTATTACTTTTTCTTAACTGTTTTGAGTTTGTTTTTGTAGGTCTTTTTTTTCTTCTCTTGTGTTTCCTGCCTAGAAACTTTCCTTTAGCATTTGTTGTAAAGGTGGTTTTGTGGTGCTGAATTCTCTTATCTTTTGCTTGTCTGTAAAGCTTTTGATTTCTCCATGGAATCTGAATGAGATCCTTGCTGGGTAGAGTAATCTTGGTTGTAGGTTTTTCCCTTTCATTTCTTTAAATATATCTTACCACTCCCTTCTTGCCTACAGAGTTTCTGTTGAAAAATCAGCTGATAACCTTATGGGGATTCCCTTTGTTATTTGTTGCTTTTCCCTTGCTTCTTTTTTTTTTTTTTTTTGCAGTATGCGGGCCTCTCACTGTTGTGGCCTCTCCCATTGCGGAGCACAGGCTCTGGACGCACAGGCTCAGTGGCCATGGCTCACGGGCCCAGCCGCTCCGTGGCATGTGGGATCTTCCCGGACCGGGGCACGAACCCACATCCCCTGCATCGGCAGGTGGACTCTCAACCACTGCACCACCAGGGAAGCCCCATCCCTTGCTTCTTTTAATATTTTTCTCTGTATTTAATTTTTGTCAATTTGAATAACATGTGTCTCAACCTGTTTCTCCTTGTGTTTATTCTGTATGGGACTCTCTGTACTTTCTGGATTGACTATTTCCTTTCCCATGTTAGGGAAGTTTTTGACTCTAATCTCTTTAAATATTTTCTCAGACCTTTCCTCTTTCTCCTCTTCTTCTGTGACACCTATTATTTGAACGTTGGTGTGTTTAATGCTGTTCCAGATGTCTCTGACTCCTCATTTCTTTTCATTCTTTTTTTTTTTTTAATTCTGCTCCCTGGCAGTTATTTTCACCATTCTATCTTCCAGCTCACTTATCCGTTCTTCTGCCTCAGTTATTCTGCTATTGATCCCTTCTAGTGTATTTTTATTTTCAGTTGTTGTGTCGTTTATCACTGTTTGTTCTTTAGTTCTTCTAGGTCCTTGTTAAACATTTCTTTTCAATCTGTGAAGATTTTGGTTCATCTTCACTATTATTATTCTGAATTCTTTTTCAGGTAGATTGCTTATCTCCTCTTCATTTAGTTCTTCTTGTGGGTTTTTATTTTGTTCCTTCATTTGCAACATGTTTCTCTGTTTCTCATGTTTTGTCTAGCTTTCCGTGTTCATGGTTTCCTTTCTGCAGGCTGCAGGACTGTAGTTCCTCTTGCTTCTGGTGTCTGCCCCCTGGTGGGTGAGGTTGGTCCGTGGGCTTATGCAGACTTCTCAGTGGGGGAGGACTGGTGTTTGCCCTCTTGTGGGTGGAACTGGGTCTTGTTCCTCCGGTGGGCAGGCTGTGTCAAGGAGTGTGTTTTGAGGTAGTTGTGAGAACAGTTGTGAGAACAGTACGACTTTATGCAGCCTGTTTGCTGATGGGTGGGGCTGTGTTCCTGTCTTGCTGGTTGTTTGGCCTGAGGGGTTCCAGCTCTGGAGCCTGTAGGCTATTGGGTGGGACTAAGTCTTGGTGCCAAAACGGGGACCTCTGGGAGAGTTCACACTGATCAATATTCCCTGGGGCCTCTGTGGCCTGTGTCCTTGTCCCCACAGTGAGTTACAGCCACCCCCCACCAACCTAGGAGACCCTCCAGGACCCCTAGTTAGGTCTACCCTGGTTCCTATGGAAGTATTTCTTTGTGCTGGGTCACGGTGCCTGTGAGTTCTTGTGTGCACCCGACAGGAGTGGAGACTCAGCTTCTCCCAGCCCTGTGGAGCTATTGCACTCAGGCCCCACTGGCCTTCAAAGCCAAATGCTCTGGGGGTTCTTCCTTTCAATTCCTGACCCCCAGACTGTCTTGGAGGGCATTTTTGTAGGTGGGAATGTCCCTGTGTAGTCAGCGTGGTTTTAATATTTTTGGGGGTGAGGGCTGTTTTTAATATGTATATCTGCCTCCTCTTTCCTCAGTGTATGCTGGCTATTATCCCATTGATAGGAGGTGTGACTGATGTTGTGGTGACCTGAGCCTGTACTGAATATTGAAAGGGGCCTCCTTTTTACTCTGTGGTTGTCACTACCCTGTCAGGGGCAGGGCTTGCTCCATAGTTGTTGGAGTAGAGGCCCCCAAATCTGTTTCTGAGCTATGTTTCTCATCTGTGATGTGAGGTAGGTGGGATTGGAGCACTCCCACTGGGAGAGAAGCCATGGAGTTTTCCTCCTCTGGAGGTGTTCACCTGTGAGGGTACTCTGTTGTCACTTTTCACCCATTGTGCTGGCCAACACATTACACTGCTTTTGGAACAGCTCTCAGCACCACCTAACTGTGGGTATGCCGGCAATTGGTCCTGATGTCTGTCAGGTGTTGTTTCTACCAGGCTACCAGTGCGGATCCACCAAAGTCAGGTCTCAGGACTGCAGTAATCATGCACCTGGACCTGCTGTGGGAGCTATGGTGGCAGCTCAGATTCTGGCCTGAACCAATCCCCATGTGTACATGTCCACAAAGACCACAGCTGCTAAAGCTTGACCAGTCTCAGCTGCAGGAGCACTCGTTTGTTCAGATGTTCTGCAGGCGCTGAGTTACAAAGCCGGCCGTGGGTGTGTAAATCCGTGGTTCCTACAGTTGCACAGAAAGATTTCAGCTCTTCTCCCTTAGCTGCACCGCCCCTGGAGCTCAGCTATAGTTTCAACCCCACCTCTGCTTGTCAGCCTCTCACCAGCATCTGCTCTAGATGCTGCCCCAGAGCACATGTGCCCACCCAGGTGGACATTGCAGGTGGCAGCAGGTGGGGAGTGTGAGCCTGCTCAGGTGGGAGCTGCTCCTTGTGCCCATGAAGGCAGGGTTCAGCATGTGGGGAAGAGGGCTCCCATGGAGGGCCTGCCCCTTGTGTACAGCTCAGTAGTGGCACCCTGCTTTTATGGTGGTCCAGGCTTCTTCCACGAACATTCCTGGCTGTGGAGCTCCTTACTCCTGTGCCTTCAGGCTGTCTGTTTGCAACCAACAGCAGTCCCCTCACTGTGTTTGCTCTCCAAACCCCACGTTCCAGAACCCAGCTTGCATCCACAATAGCAGACACACATCTCAGGCTGGGGTGTGCAGGGCTGTGGCATGGACTTTCAGTGTAGGTCTTACTCTCTCCTGCCTGCCACAGACCAGTTGCTGCGCTGTCCTCTGAGCCCCCAAATCTTCCCTTCTGTCCCAGCTGATCTTCCCGTCAGTGAGGGGGCTTCCCTGGGTGTAGGAACCTCTCGTCTCCTTTAGGTTCCCCCCCAAAGGTGCAAGTCCCATCCCATTTTCTCTTTTCTTTTTTTTTCCCTTTTTTCATCTTACCCGGTTGCCTGGGTATTTTTCTTGTCCTTGTAGGTGTCCAAGTCCTCTGCTAGTGTTCAGCAGGTGCTCTGTGAGAACCGTTCCATTCGTAGATGTAGTCTTGATGTACTTGTGGGCAGAAGCGAACTCCACATCCTCCTATTCTGCCATCTTGACTCCACATCAAGAGGTTTTAAAGGTCCTTGAATTTGATTAATGTCTAAACTATTATTATTTGTCTTGCTTCACTGTTTCCCCATCTACAAATGAGAGGCAGGAGGAGAACATGGGGTGATCTGCCCTGGGACGGCCTCACAGTGTCCTGCTTAGTTACACTTCCATGTTCAATTCACACGTACAAATGTATTGACCACAAGGTCTGTTGCTTCCATATCCAATTAATTTATGTAATTGGTAGACAGCTAATGTTGATTTCCCCCAAATTTGCACTGCAGTGCAAAATAACATTTGCGTACAAACTGATGTTAATGATGTCTATGCACCCCCAGTAAGAAGCATTTACTGCCACACCAGGCTTTTTTTTTTCAGTTGTGGGATCACAGGGTGATAGAGACACAGTCCCTGCCCTTTATGAGACAATCTCTAACAGGTAAAATTGTCAAAAGAGAAAAATAATTGCAATGCACACCTTTTTTATTTATTTATTTATTTATTTATTTTATTTATTTTTTTGTGGTACGCGGGCCTCTCACTGTTGTGGCCTCTCCCATTGCGGAGTACAGGCTCCGGACGCGCAGGCTCAGCGGCCATGGCTCACGGGCCCAGCCGCTCCATGGCATGTGGGATCTTCCCGGACCGGGACACGTACCCGTGTCCCCTGCATCGGCAGGCAGACTCTCAACCACTGCGCCACCAGGGAAGCCCAATGCACACCTCTTTTATATGATCCAGCAGTCTCACTCCTTGGTATCTACCCAAATGTGTTGAAAACTTATATCCATATCAAATGTGCACACAGATGCTTATAGCAGCAAACCAAGGAAGCAACCAAGATGTCCTTCAGTAGATGAATGAATAAATAAACTCTGATATATTCAGACGATGGAATATTATCAAAACATGAAAAGACATGGAGGAAACTTACATGCTTATTACTAACTGGGAAGCCAATCCGAAAAGGCTACATACCGGATGATTCCATTTATATAATATTTTAGAAAAAGCAAAGCTCTGGGGAAAGCAAAAAGGTCAGTGGTTGCCAGGGCTGCAGGAATGGAAAGATAAATAGCAGAGTAAAGAGGATTTTTAGGGCAGTAAAACTACTCTATAGGACACTACAACTAAATATTTGCCAAAACTCATAGAATATACAACTCCAAGAGTGAACCTCAGTGTAAACTATGAAATTTGGGTGATAATGATGCCTCAGTGTATGTTCGAGAATTATAACAAATGTATTCCTGTGGTGGAGACGCCAATAGTGTGGCTGTGCACGTATAGGGGCAGCAGTTAGATGGGAACTCTCGGTACTTCCTGCTCAGCTTTACTATGAATCTAAAACTGCTCTGAAAAATAAAGTCTACTTTAAAAACTATAACTGTAATCCTTCCAGCTCTAAAATTTGATTATTCTAAATATTTTTAAGGGAGAAAAATAATCCGTGTTCATTGATTTTTAAAATCGGTTTTAAAATCCTATTTGTTTTGAGGCTCCAAACCAAATAAAACATTTTTTTAAATCCACATCTATTCTTTAAAAGTACTAAATATTTTTTATAATTTTAAAATGACACATATCTTTAACAGATAGATCACAGCCCAATGATTTAGTCAACTGACATTTACATAGCAGCAGGGTTTTGGTTTGTTTTTTGTGTTTTTAAAAAAATTAATTAATTTATTATTTATTTTTTAGATGTTGGGGGTAGGAGTTTATTAATTAATTTATTTATTTTTGCTGTGTTGCGTCTTCGTTTCCATGTGAGGGCAAGCGGGGGCCACTCTTCATCGCCGTGCACGGGCCTCTCACTATCGCGGCCTCTCTCGTTGCGGAGCACAGGCCCCAGACGCGCAGGCTCAGTAGTTGTAGTTGTGGCTCACGGACCTAGTTGCTCCGCGGCATGTGGGATCCTCCCAGACCAGGGCTCGAACCCGTGTCCCCTGCATTAGCAGGCAGATTCTCAACCACTGCGCCATCAGGGAAGCCCTAATTTATTTTTTTAATACTGAACTGTAGAGTCCTGCTTACCAAACTAATTTTTATCCTCTGGTCTGATCTACCAACAGGTGGCCTAGGAGACCTGAGGCTCAGAATGTCTATCACAAGAGATGACTCTGATCTCTCTTATGCCCTCCCCACGCCCTTCCTGCCCTGGCTGAGACATATGGACCCACAAGGAGAACCATGAGGGCTGCTCATATCCAGGGTCATGGTCTGAATGAGCAGTGAGGGCCCTGCCAAGAACTCTCATTCCAGTGGCTCATTGACCACTGAGTATGTTCGCCTTTGTGTGTATTAACCTACTGAGCAGCCACAGAAATAAGGATGGAAGAAAGAGATGCCCCAGACAGAATAAAGAACTTGCTCGAATGGTAACGTTTCAGATCACAGACAACTCAGTGCCTTTTTTTTTTTTTTCCCCATCAGTAACCAGGAGTTTGCTGAGTTATAAACTGAGAAAGCTGAATAATACGTCATGGAGGGCAGCAGTCAGTTTACACTGAGGGTCTCTTTATTTCTGACCATTTCTTTACAAAATCCACCCAGGGAGAGCTCCAACATATGTGTCTCAAGCCCGAATCCACCTAAAGAAACTTAGATTCATATTTCTGACTCTATAGGACACATGTCCGCTAAAGGCCTATTACCTGTCAGAGTTAACTTTTCCCTCTGCAATCCTGCACCCTCGCTTAATCACGTTTTCTTTTCACATTTACATTGAGCAGATATCTGAAACCCTGGGTCTCTTTTCCCTTTACGATTCAACTATGTCCTAGATTTCAATTTCCAAGTGCTCAGAAGAAAGCTTTTGACAGATGCACCCAAGTAGTTAGGGGGATTTCAGCGGTATACGATGGGCTGGGGATGAGAGAATGTGTTATCTCCACAGTGCAGACAGGGGCTGGAACTAATCCAAATGATCCTGGGACGTCCTAAGACTCTCAGAATCTCAAACAGTTCAGCCCGACACTGTGCAAGTCTCCCAGGTTGGAGGATTCGCTGAGAGCTGTAACTCTCCTGAGGGACAGGATACAGCTCTTGACTTAAACTGGGCAGCCCGGAGGTGTGTCGCAGCAGCTTCTCCATGACGGCCATGGAGATGAGGTTTCCACGCAGGCTAAAGAACATGAGCTGGGAGCAGCGGCTCAGGGGCTGCAGGATGGTCTCGAGGTGAGAGTCCATGATCCCACATTGCTCTAAATACAGTTCCTGGAGGGTGGCTGCAACTTTCTCCAACAGAACCGGGAGGAGCTCAGGACTAGAGTAGGTCAGGGTGATGCCACTCAGATCCAGGCCCTTTAGCTGACTGATGTTCGGACACTGGGACAGATGGCTCAAGTCTGAATCCGAAAGGAGGCAGTGAGTTATCGCAAGGTTGTCCAAGGGGGTTGTCAGACACCTGGGGAGAAAAAGAGGAATTATGTCTTAGAAACTGGGGTGGAAAGTGAACTTAAGGTGGGAGACAAGTGATCTGCCCCAGGTTAAGTTTGGTCTCACCATCTGATAATGATCAATACCCAGAATGCACAGTCTCATTTTATCCTGAGTTCTTTCACCTTCTTTGTGTGACTGGATCAAGTCCACAGAACATTGAAAGCTCTCTTTCCTCATCTGCTAAAAGGGTACAACATACCCCACTTTCTTTTGAGGATGAATGAAGATAACGGAATGCACTAGAACATGCTCAGCGGAGAGCCTGACACCATGTGTCAATCAAGAGTGGGCATCACTGAATTTTAATAGTAAGTGACATCCCTAAAATTCTTCCTACTCAGGCTTCCTTCAGCCCATGCTTGGGCCACAGGCACCCATAACTCAGGCCAGGTGAGGCTTCTGGGTAACATGCATAGTGGACCAACATGGGCAAGATCTCACAACATCAGCTGGGGTTGCCGGTCTACAGGGTCTTAGTTACATCCTTGCATCATCTGCAAACCATCTTCCAATTTTTATTATCCCTTTGGCTCCTGCTCTATTACCATCATCTCCAGAATCACGCATTTTCCATATATTAAGTACCTTATCTGGAGCAAAAAACAACCTTTTACAGACAGGGAATCTGAGACAGGCTCAACGTGGTCACAGAACTGATGAGCACAGAGCTTCCATTTAGAAATGTTCAGGCCTGATGGAGTTTTCATTCTTTAAGGCCCCCTATTTTCCTAAGTCATCTAAACAAAGATATCTCTTCCTAAAGAAGAAATCACATACTCACACCCACTAGATCCTAACCTCTAGTCTATATCTTCCTAGCATGGTGTCCCTTTCCAGAGCCCCTATCCCAGTTTGGGTCCCTACCTTGATTTGTATGGTTATGTGATACCACACTTCAGGATAGAGCAGCAAAGCGGACAGTGTGTTTCACGTTCTAGTGTTGTGTCCATCATTACCTGGTCAGTGGTGCACTCTCACCTGAGCATCTCATCCAGACAGCCTTCAAGGAAGGAGGGAGATTCCATGCAGAGATCCCGGAGGTGGTGCAGCCTGAGGAACTGAGAGGTAATTTGGACAACGTGCTGCTGTTCCTGCTCGTCAAGTGCAGAGACGTGGATGTGGGAGAGAAGGAGTCTCCGCACGTTACCCATCTGGCCCAGGAGAGGAGCAAACACGGCCAGGGTGGACAGATGCCAGGTGGAGTTCACTTGCACCTCCTGGATACAGTCCAGTTGCACCCTGCTCAGGACCTTCATAATATTTTCCATGGACATTGAAAGTATCTTCAGCTTCTTACAGCACAGGTGTACGGAAGCTTTCCTCTCCTCCACCCACCTGATGAGGTAGGTGAGGAATCTATCCATGGTCCTTTCTTTGAGGTGAAGTTCTATGAACACCACCACGGGAGTCAAGGACTGCTCTGCCCTTGACCTGTCCTCAGCCACTGGTGCCATCAGAGTGCTTGAGTACCCATG
This sequence comes from Phocoena phocoena, assembly GCF_963924675.1. NCBI lineage: Eukaryota > Metazoa > Chordata > Mammalia > Artiodactyla > Phocoenidae > Phocoena > Phocoena phocoena. Next base: position 9,982,889 of record NC_089219.1, on the reverse strand, counting down.
GGCCCCATCTCCACACCACTTTCTCCAGAAGTCTTGTCCAGTATGCCTTAAATCCAACACCCGCAGTTTGCACCTCCTGTGGGGGAAACAGCAGATTGGCAGCGATGGTTTAAGAGCCACACATAATGAAACCACAGTCTCAGCATTTAGGCAGCACTCATTTCCCACCTGAGCTTTTACTTCTCATCCCTGACATCACCTGTTGCCTTGCCCTCTTCTTCCCTCTCTGCCTCACCTTCCTCCATCTTGTTTCCCCTTCCATCCTTCCTGGTTCTCCACTTCTAGTACCTTAAGCATCACTAGAAAGATGTGGGGACGTGTTCCTTCAGGTGCCCTTTCATCTTAGGTACTCCTACATTTCTGGAACTCAGCAATGGCCAAGGCCTCTGAGCCTCTTCATTTGGCATCATCAGAAGCCTCTAGTCCATCAACCGGCCATCCACTCTTATGACACCAGCTGCCTCTCAAGGATGTCTAGGACTCTACCAGGATACCTGGATCAGACTCACCTGGGGCGATCCTGCTGGGCAACTAGGACATCAATACCATCCAACACTGCTTGTAAGGTCCCCCGGTGAGGCGTCTGCATCAGACCCCCTAGAGGCAGGCGGACAAAGGGCCAGGCTTGCACCATGGCCTTCAGGGCCTCACTGTGTCTCCCACAGAAGGCCAAAATGAACAGTGGTGGGAAGAGTTCGGTGGGCAGATACTCCAAAATGGAGATGACCGAGGTCTCATCCCTCAGCAGGCTCATTCCCGCCAGGCCCAGGAGTCTGAGTGGGTTCCAGGCACTCATGCCGACTCTGCTCCAAAAGGAATCCTGTGGAAACTTGCAGGGAACAAGGCATCTTTCTCAGTCAAGCATGAACACCCCTTAATCCGTCTTCTCACCCTGCAGAGGAACAAACTCATAGCCCAATCACTGCTCCCACAGTAGTGGAAGAGCCTCTGTTTAGCAGAATTCTACTCTAGTCTCTGTGGGCACAAATCCATAACGCTGCCTCTACAGGAACCAGAGCAAGCCTCCTTCCAAGGAGGTAGAAAACCAACGACTTGCCCATTCATTTCCATTCACTGCTTTGCTCAATTGTATTGCACTGGGAAGTGGGTAACATGAGCCTGAAGGCTGACCCTAATCTTTTTGGTGAAAACTTTTATAAAATCGCTTAGGTCCCTAAAACTATGGGGATAAGAGCCTTATGTGGCCCAACACAGCCTCCATCCACAATTCCCACTGTTAACTTGGGCTGGAAAAGACGAAGGACATACGCCTAAAATGAGCGCTCTTTTGTGTACAGACTAAATATTTTAAATGTCAAGAAATAAAATTCTAAACAGTTAGATGTTTTCATTAAAAGGAAAATCTTCTTGGTTAAGATAATTAAAAATGATATAAACCAAAGGACAAATCAAAATGTTGAGAGTGAGGCAAAACTACACTGAGAGGCAAAACCAAAGCATTAAATTTGTTCATCAGAAAAGAAATAACTAAAGAAACCACTCTCCCTGCCATCCTGAGCTACGTGGCACAATTCAAGACCAGCTGACCATACCTAAGAGGAGAGTGTCCTTAACTGAGGTCTATAACTTACCAGCTCTGATGTGGTTGGCAGGGTGCTCAGTCCTAAGACCGGGTGGAGAACCCAGACAGTGACTCCAGAGGAAGAAGTTTCTGCATCTCTTCTTTGATGCCTGAGGCTTTTATAGGCCTTTCTAGTCACGTCTTCCCCATTTCCAACTACTAACAACCAATCAGAAAGCGAAGCCTGATTGGATTCCAGACTGTCCATCAGGTTAGTCATGATTGGATCTTCGCCTACATCCTGATGAATTGATTGAATCTGATTTTCATTCAGGAGGGAATAAATGGGGGTAGGGGATTCAAGGACTCAATCATTGATTCACTGCACAAACATGGATTGAGTTTTACTAATAGGGTCAGTTATAGCCATGGGTGTGGGAAGAGATTATTGGTTCCTGATATTGGACAGAAACAACGAAACTAGAAAGCATCATTGTTGGAGAATCTTTGCGCAGATCAAACTCATCAAGATGTCCAACAATTAAAACATTATAAAAATATGGTTATGTCATTCCCAAAGGAAACAACATAAACTTCTACCTGCATCAAGTTGTCCCTCAGGTGTTACATAAGAAACATAGCAGATCATGAGCCTATTCAGGGAGCAAGGGAAAGGCAAGGGGGGATATGCTTGGCACTCTGGGCTTAAGTCAGGGCTTCTCTGAAGCAGGTCAGGTCAAAATCACAATAAGAAGGAAGGGTGGGGACTGGGCAGTGTAGAGCTGGGCATTCCTAAAGGGACACTGTGAATGAATCAAGACAGTGTATGGTATGGGTAAATTCTTTTTCTCTTGGGAAAATGGAGACTAAAAGACTTTTCTCTGGCTGGAGTTTAGAAATTAAAAAGGGAACCAGCGTTTGTTTGAGGTGTTTCCTCCCAGAAAGATGGGATCAGCACAGCAAACTGGCATGAAAAGATTAAATATGAGAATGTGAGCAGAGGGAGAGGCTGGGAGCCCTGGGAAGTCAGACATTTCCAAGACTGAGACCCCTGAGGGTGGGCACTGTGGGCTGTTCGGGAGCTTGGATACAAGGGGAGACATGAACGTGGATAAGGTGCACCAAACCCTGTCCTCATCGTGGTGGCTGCTACCAGTAAATATTTTCTTTTAGGTTCTTCCCACAGAGGACGCTCCCAGATGGCAATTAGCTCCAGCCATTTTCCTGGGGGCTTGGTAGCCAAATCATAATCCCATTGGCCCCTTTCCACGTATATTATGATAATTACTATTTCCTCAAAATTAGGAAAGTTCAGCAGAAATTCTGACCAAAGTGACATCATTAGCCACAGAAATAAAATTCTGCTCTTCTCATATTAAGCACTCTTCACAAATACCAACACCATTCCCTACAAAGTTCAGAAGCTATGTTTGGTTTTTAAGGATCTGCTCATGGGTGACACCCACCCTGGGCTTCATCACATGGAGATTGTTTTGCAGTTTCAGGATGCAAAGAAAGTGTGACCCTCCCTCCACCCCTAAGAGTTCTTCTTGACTTCCGTTCCTCCATTCACTGCGATGTCCAAGTAATTCAATTGTAAAACTGCCAAAGAAGGCTAGGAGTTTTGAAGAGTGTTCTCCACCTTGGTATCTTTCCGGAAGATTCCTTTCACCACATTCCTGCTATGGGTATAAATGCCTTGTGCATAAAATTAGGTTAAACTGGATTGTACTCAATAGGTATTTTAACTCCCAGGCCACCAAACCCTTTTCTTAATAAGCTGCAGTAGAGTGAGATTAGTAACAATGATGATCACAAACCTCTCTGTTTATTGAACACGACGTGGTGAGCAATGGTGTCAGCACTTTTCATCCGCTACCTCGATTAACCTTCACAGGAAATGAAAGGTTCACTGCTCTTTTCCCATTTTTAGCCTGATGGACCTGGGTCTGGGCTTGGGATAGAAACCTGCCCACTTCCATCCACTGAATAATTGGTGGATTCCCTCATGTGAGGGGTTCAGAAGGTCCCCTGAGTGTTAGGAAGGACTGACTGACAGACTTCACATGATGTCAGTGGAAAGGGGGAAACTGCAGACTCCAAGCTGGGGATGTTTCCCAGTTTCTGTGAAATCGAAGGAGGTAGGAGGGGTCAAAGTGTTGGAACGTTCTAGAAATTATAAAAGCCCAGCCCTCTCCCTTCCCCCTGAGTAGAGGGCACCTCCTCTGTCCAACTCCACACAGAGCCTGTTTGCTCAGGGGACATACTGGGTGATAAGGAGGAGGGAGCACATGTGCACAGAGGTGCCATCCTTCCCACCCAATTCGGGGCCTGCAGGACTCCTGGGGTCTGGTGAGAAGCCTGGGTTTGACATTTCTACCCTGTCCTGATTGCCTGTTTCAAGACCTTGTTTGCTGCCCAGGTCAGAGCAGCTCCCTGAGCCCATCAGGGGGTTGTCCTTCCCACTTCTACTGTCACACAATCCCAAGTGACATTCTAAAACATTGCTCCAGGGTCTTTGCTCAGGGGGTTAGCATATTTCTGTGCATCCAGTTCCCCCTCCCAGCATGAACTGACTTGGCAGCCCTCTCTTTCTGCAGCCCACCAACATTACCTCTCCGGGAACCTGGAGCCTGGTTACAATGCTGGGACACACTTCCAATGGGATCAGCAAAAATCAAGTACTTCTTTTCTAATTCCTCTGCGCTATTTTGGACAAATTGACTAACCCCAATGCATAGAGTTCCCCTGTTGCTTCTCTGGATCCATCGACGCACCCAGGAATGCTGGGGGGCGACACATCCTGGGTTACAGAAGAGGACCCTGACTCCTCTGGTCTTCCTAGACATGACAGCTGATGGGAGGCCTTAGGGACCAGTCCCCTGCAGAGGCTCTCCCCTTTGTGGCTCTCTTGGTCCAGTACTTGGGCTGACAATGTTCTCCTCAGGTTCAGTAAGTTTTTTTTCTCTCCCAACTCAGATCTCTTCTTGCCCTGAAATGTCTCACTCTCTATGCCTTTTTAAAAGTCCAGCTGTCTGTGTTGGCCCCCTTGCCTGTTCCCCCAGTACTCAACAGGGTCTGGTTCCACTAATATCTTGCTATAAACAAGGAGCTGTTGCTCTTTCTTCCTCATCAATAAAGGCTTGATGACAACAGTCCCCTGGGTCCAGGCAATTAATCCCAAAGGACAGGCTTGCGGAGACATGGTGGGTAGGGAGGATGTCTGGGACTCTCTCCAGGTGGGATTGGGCCACAGGGAATGAAGGAAAGAAGAGAGAGGAGTGCAGAGAATGTACAGAGGAGCTGCTGTAGGGCCCAGAATGAGCAGAGGAGTAGAGAAATGGCAGCCTAGCAGGAGACCATGTCCTCTGGCTCTCACAGGACTGTGTCCCATCAAGTCTGGGGACTTGTGTCTGAGGCCACTGCAGACACTGAGGCCCTGGATTGGGGCCTGTGCGTTCCCAGGGTCTGGATTGCTTTGCCCTGACTGGCATTAGGCTCCAGTGGCTGCTCTCGCACTCACCGCAAGGGCGCAGTGTCTGGCCAGCGAAGAGTCTGGAGAGAGAAAGAGCGGTGAGCATCCAGTCTGGATGCAAATACCAGGGGCAGGTTAGGAGGGAAGGCGAGGACCCTCACCTTGACATTTATGCCAGAGGAAGGGATGCTGTTTGGAAATTTTGCAGTTTTGTCTCCTCACTCATCACAGCTTCCAGACTTTGAGAATTGTGTTTTTCAGGAGAAAATGAGAAATAATGAGGTCTGTTACTGTGTCTCCGTCATCCAAATGACAGCAAATTGCCTACTTTAATCCTTATGAAGGTCATAGGAGATGAAAGTCAAAGCAGTACCCATTGCTTGTCCAGCACAAGTGAAGGAGGAGCGCAGGGACCTGTACTGGCCTCCCTCTTGTGGGAAAATTCTCTAATGTCCCAGGCTGAGGACCGGCAGGAACTTCTGGTGGTGGCGGTGGGGGGAGGGCTCTGTGGACAAGTTCACTGGGGTGTCTCCAGCACATGTGACACAGCCTAATACTCTTAGCCTAATACTCTCCTTGATTCACTTAAAAGTATTATTTAGGGCTTCCCTGGTGGCGCAGTGGTTGAGAGTCCGCCTGCCAATGCAGGGGACACGGGTTCGTGCCCCGGTCCGGGAAGATCCCACATGCTGCGGAGCGGCTGGACCCGTGAGCCATGGCTGCTGAGCCTGTGCGTCCAGAGCCTGTGCTCCGCAACGGGAGAGGCCCGTGTACCGCAAAAAAAAAAAAAAAAAAAAAGTGTTATTTATTCTTCTCGTAACTGAAAATTTGTACCCTTTGACGTATTTCTCTCCATTCCCTCTGGCCCAGCCCCTGTCAACCACCATTTTATTCTCTGTTCATGAGAAATTGATTTTCTTTTCCTTTTTTTGAGTCTACATATAAATGATACGATGTAATATTTGTTTTTCTCTCTCTGGCTTACTTCACTTAGCATAACGTCCTCCAAGTTTATCCATATTTTCACAAATGGCAGAATTTCCTTTTTATGGCTGAATAATATACCAATATGAACATATACAACTTTTCCTTTATTCATTTGTCCATCAAAGGACTTTTAGGTTGCTTCCATATTGCGGCTATTGTGAATACCGCTGCAGTGAACATGGGTGTGCAGACGTCTCTTCAAGGATCTAGTTCACTCACAGTGACCATAGCTAATAATATAATATTGTATATTTAAAATTTGCTGAGAGTAGATCTTATAAGCATTCTCACCACACACACACACACAAAGAGTTAACTATGAGGTTGTGGATGTCTTAATTATCTCGACCTTGGTAATCATTTCACAGTGTATACGTATATCACATCACCACATTGCACACTTTAAATATCTACAATTATATTTGTCACTTATCAAATTAAAATGTGTTTCCTGAGTATCTACAGTGTACCAACTGCTATTCTGGGTATCAGGGAAACATCCAATTAATGTGATATGTCCCACTACCATGTTATCTCATACGTACAGACTTTACATTCTATTGAGGCAGACAAAAAGCACATAAGCTGAAACATGAATTTAATACAGGCAGATGTGTACCTAGACCACAGTAGTGCAGGAAGGTAAAGGTACGAAAAAAGAGCCCTTCCCAATGTGCAACACTGGTATACTTATTGTTTTGAGCTGTAGGCAATCGAGACACAGCAGACTGAAACAAAGGAAACCTTTTACCTCTCTCTGAACTACCTAAAAGAATTTAGAAAGGGGGCCTGGGCCAGAGAGAGAGCTATTATCAAGAGATAACCTTATCTGAGTGGTGTATCTGTACGGCAGGACAAACATCTAATTACCAAACAAATTACTAGCTCTTCTGCGAATCACGTTCTTCCCCGTTGTAGACCTGGCACTCTCTCCCATCCCGTGTCCTGAGATCACACATGAGCCTCAATTGTTTGGCTTCTCCTTGGGTTTCACTGCACTTGTCTGACTCCTGTAGGTTTGTAATTAATTTTGTTCTGTTTTTCTCTGATTAACTTGATTATCATACCAGCTGAAGAACGTTGAAGGGTACAGAAAACATTTTTCCTCCCCAGTAAAAATAAACATGCAAACTGAAATTACAGCACAATATTAATAATCCATAGTAAAAATGATGATTATTACAAAACCTTTAGAAAAGTTAAGAACTCACTTGCTGTAGTTATAAATATATAGGTAAATGTAAAAACGGTAAAAGGAATATTTATTTAGTACACTGGATTTTAAAGCTTTGAGAATTAAAGTGCTGTATTTCTTTGTAATAAACGTATCAAGAGTAGTATGATCAGGGACTGCTTTCTTCCCATGGCATAATTGTCAACGGGGAGCCAACATCGTTTCTATGCTCTGTAAATTGTCATCCTCCTTTCTAAGTTTGTATCAGCCCCCAACATTTGATCCTTCATCCTTCTGACGTCAGGAAATTCCCGGAGAGTTTCGTTAGTCTGAAATTTCCAGCCCATGTCACTTCCTCCGGGGCTTCTTCATCTTTTCTTCAGGTGCTTTCCTCCTTTCTGAATCTCTGGGAGAAGAGGGGTGTGAGCCTGAGAGGAACAGAGACCATGGAGAGAGAGGGTCGCCCTTGACTGGTTCAAGGTCACATGCAAGAAAATGGAGGGAGCAGGGTCTGAATTTACGTGCCTTTTATCCACATAAGGCACCTCACCAGGTTGTCTCCCTGTGAAGGTTGGCTCCTTTGAAGGAGAAAGGGCTCTAGTCAGCAAGTTGCTGGAACAGCAGGAGGGAAACATTCCTACCAGTATTAGTGTGGTGTATCTGACCAACCAGAATAATATATATTGTATATTATTCACATTTTCTTCATCATCCATTGACAAGCACTTAGATTGTTTCCATATCTTGCTACTGTGAATAATGCTTCAGTGAACATGGGGGTGGAGATATCTTTCTGAGACAGTGATTTCATTTCCTTCCCAGAAGTGGAATTGCTGGATCAAATGGTAGTTCTATTTTTTTATTTAAAATTCACATCCATGCTGTTTTCCATACTGGCTGCACCAAACTACATCCCCAACAACAGTGCAGGAGGGCTCCCTTTTCTCCACACCCTCATCAGCACTTCTTGTCTCTTGTCCTTTTGATAACAGCCATTCTAAATTTTGTGAGGTGATATTTCACTGTAGTTTTGATATGCATTTCCCTGATTAGTGATGCTGAGCATTTTTTCAAGTACCTGTTGGCCATCCATCTGCATGTCTTCTTTGCCAGAATGATATTTAGTATGAATTGTGAGGTCAGAAACATGCAGTCCCCTGCAAATAGGCAGACTGTAGAGAAATATGGGTTGCAGGTGAACTTGAAATGTGTTTTCTGTAGGATAAGGCAAACCAGGCAGAAACTTCTGGTCTGCGGTAAGAGGGTAACTCCCCCTGGAGGCCTCTCCATGGTGGGACCCAAGAGACTCTGTTCCAATCCCTTGGCTCTGACCCAGAACCACACACCTAGCCTGGTGGTGCCTGAACTAGTCACCTGCACTGCAATTTTGTTATTGTGGATTACTCTTGGGACACACATTCCCTCCTGGAGCACCACCAAAACATCAATTCGACAAAAGTCACTGGTCTTGGGAAGTAAATTATGCCCCCTGAACCCCCTATTAATAGAAGCACAAATCCTCGTCTCTGTAAACGAAATTTCATCCTTAGCACCCCTAGATCTCACTGTGCACAGTTATTGAGGCCACCTCAGAACACTTCTCATCCATGTTCTCAGGACGCAGCTCTTCAGACTTTGGAAAAGTGGACACATGAGGAGTACTGGGATGCTGCAACACTGCTGACGAGTCAGTCCCAAACTCCCATCCTCCATTCCTGTTAGCATCATTGATCCCCTGTGTAGTATTCTGATGATACCTCTTTTTTCAGGAGCCCCTCATACCAGCCTCTGTCCATTGAAGAGAAGAACCTGCAGGAAGAAGGTGACTTAGAGCCCAGGACCCAGGATGTGGCTGACAACTAACCCAGACACAGCCCAGTGTGCTCTCCTGCATAGACATAAATGCTGCTCTGATGGAAGGTTCTGGAGAAGAGCTTTATATTGTTAATCAATAGTAACCCTGAGGCCAACTGCTCTCCAATTCCAGCTCTATTTCCATAACCCCAGCAATCTGGCACCATTCCAGAGGGGACTGAATTAGAGGTTCCTCACTCAGTAACACTCTTGGTCTTCTTCTAAGCTTTTGCTCTTCCAAGGCCTGTCCCTAGTCCAGTGTCCTATCCTCTCTCATCTGGCTACCTCTGGGCTTCACCCCTTGCCCAGTTGTCCAGAAGATCTTGGGTCTCCAGCCAGAAACTAACACAAACAGATGTAAAGATATACCATGTTCATGGATTAGAAGAATCAATATTGTTAAAATGACCATACTTCCCAAGGCAATCTAGGAATTCAGTGCAACCCCTACCAAAATAACAACAACATTTTTCAGAGAACTAGAATTATTTTAAAATTTGTACAGAAACAGAAAAAGACCACAAATAGCCAAAACAACCTTGAGAAAGAAAAACAGAGCTGGAGGTATCATGCTGCTGCTTTAGACTACATTGCACAGCTACACTAATCAAAACAGTATGGTACTGGCAAAACAAACAAACCCAGAAACATAAAAATATGGAACAGAATAGAGAGCACAGAAAAAAATCCTACACACTTATGGTCAATTGATCTATGACAAAGGAGGCAAAATATACAATGGAGAAAAGACAATCTCTTCAATAATTGGTGCTGGTAAAATTGGACACCTACATGTAAAAGAATGAAATTAGAACATTTTATAACACCATACACAAAAATAAACAAAAAATGGATTAAAGACCTAAATGTAAGGCCCAAAATCATAAAACTCCCAGAAGAAAACTTAGGTGGAACACTCTTTGACACAAATCATAGCAATATTTTTTTGATATGTCTCCTAAAACAAAGGAAACAAGAGCAAAAATAAACAAATGTTCCCTAATTAAACTTAAAAGCTTTTGCACAGCAAAGGAAACCATGGACAAAATAAAAAGACAACCTGCTGAATGGGAGAAAATATTTGCCAATGATATGACCAATAAGGAGATAATATCCAAAATAACATATAAACAGCTGATACAACTCAACAGCAAAAAAAAAAAAAATGGGCAGAAGACTTGAATAGACATTTTCCCGAAGAAGACATACAGATGGCCAACAGTCACATTGAAAGATGTTCAGTGTTGTTAATCATCAGGGAAACGCAAATAAAAAACACAATGAGATATCACTTCACACCTGTCGGAAGGACGATCATCAAAAAAACCACAGATCGCAAATGTCGGCCAGGGGTGGAGAAAAGGGAACCCTCATACACTGTAGGTTGGAATGTGAATTGGTGCAGCCACTGCGGAAAACAGGACAGAGGTTTCTCTAAAAACTAAAAATATCAGATGACTCAGCAATTTCACTACTGGGTATATACCTAAAAACCCCAAGTACAATCATTCCAAAAGATACACGCATCCCAATGTGCACAGCAACATTATTTAAAAAGCCAAGATATGGAAGCAGCCTAAGTGTCCATCAACATTTGAATGGATAAAGAAGTGGTATATTCCACACACACAATGGAATACTACTCAGTCATAAAAAAGAAAGGAATTTTAACATTTGCAACAACATGGATGGACTTGGAGTGTATTATGTATAATGAAATGTCAGACAGAAAATATAAATACTGTATGACATCACTTATATGTGGAATCTGAAAAATAAAATAAACTAGTAGATATAACAAAAGAGAAACAAACTCACAGATACAGAGAACAAACTAGTGTTCACCAGTAGGGAGAGGGAAGGGAGAGGGGTAAGATAGGGTTAGGGGATTAAGAGATACTAAGTACAATGTATAAAATAAATAAGCTAGGAGTATATATTGTACAGCACAGAGAATATAGCCAATGTTTTATCATAATAACTATAAAACTAGTATAAACTTTAAAAATTGTGATTTAGTATGTTGTACACCTGAAACTTATATAACATTGTACTTCAACTATACCTCAATTAAAAAAAACAGTAAAGCAGCTCAGCCTACTGATAGAAGCACTGGAGGATGATTTGAAATCCAGTGACATTTTCTTTTCCCCCTTTTTGCTAATTAAAACAATAGAATATAGTGGTGAGCTTGACATAAGTTGAGGAAATTATCTTCTAAGAGGATGAAATGGATAATTCAGGAACAACAGGGCTGTATACAGGGAGAAAGCATTGAGAAACCAAAGAGAAGCTTTGGGGAGTACAAGGATTTTTATTACTCTATGGTTGGCAAGAACAGCAAAACATTGGAGCAACTTAAATTTACATAAGGAGACTAAGTGTTAAAATGTGGGCCATTCATTTTATGGACTACTATACGCCCGCTGATATGAATGAGGACTGATCCTTAAGACCCACCCTTAAACGTAAAAAAGCAAGATGATCTGAATCACTAAGACACCGTTTCTATAAGGGAAGCTGAACCAGATGTTAGCACATGCAAAAATAAATGTACAGAAAGTCAGAGAGAAGTCTGGAAAGTACACTAAACTGAACTCTCTGGAGAGGGGCCTGGGATGAAGAGGAAGTTCAGGGGAGATGTTTCTTCTCTCTGTATGGTTGGGATGTTTTACATTGAGAGTATAGTCCTGTCTTACTTGGGCAAAACCAACAGAAGTATGGGAAACAAATGAAGGTTTCTTTTGTTACTGAGCCAAACTCAGGTCCACTGATCTGTGTGCAGTGAAGCCAATCTACTGATACTGAGAGTGATGAAGGAAAGTGTAGCATTTATTGCAGGCACCAAGCAAAGAACAGGGGCAACTGATGCTCAAAAGACCCTAATTCCCTGATGACTTTCAGGAGAAGATTTTTAAAGACAGGGTGAGAGAGAGTGTTGTAGGGTGTGATCAGCTCATGGACATTCTTCTGGTTGTTGGTGATGAGGTAATCAGGAATAAATATCATCAAACTTCTGCTTCCAACCCCTCTGGTCTCTATGTGCTTGCAGTCAGCCTGGAGTTCACTTCATTCAGTGTTTTCAAAGTAGCTCAAGGATATGGCTCAGAATGTTATCTATAGCCCTTGAAGAGGAACTAAGGGTCTTTGAATTTGTTTAATGGCTAAGCTATTATTATCTTATCCTGCTTGATTATTTTCCTTTGTTTCTGCATTTTGTCATATTTTCTGTGTATTCTTTGGAACTCAGGATAGGCCTAGGAGGATAAAGGTTTGCTACAAACAAGAGGCAGGTGCAGGACATGAGGGGGAGTCTGTCCTGGGAAGGGCCCACAGGGTTCTGCTCAGTTACACTTCCAAGTACAACTTATATGTACAAATGCATTGACCACAAGTGCTATTTCTTCCGTATCCAATTTATTTGTTCTTGGTAGACAGCTAGTGTTGACCTTCCCCAAATGTGCATTTCAGTGCAAAATAACGTTTGGCTATAAACCGTTGTTAAATATGTCCGTGCACCCACAGTTATAAGCATTTACTGCCACACCAGGCTTCTTGTTCAGCTGCAGGACAACAGGGTGATAGAGACACAGTCCCTGCACTTTATGAGACTATTAATGTTGCTGATGAAAATTCAATTACCCCTCCAGTTAAGAAGAAAAGAAAGGGAATTTTATTTGAGTCAAACTGAGGATTATAACCCAGGAAGCAGATTCTCAAAAAGCCCTGCGAACTGTTCCATGTGTTAGAAGTCAAAGGCACAGTCATATACATTTCTGAGTCAAAGGATCGTACATCAAAATGACATCCTGATATTGTACATAAAGTTCACCAAGGATACATAGTCCAGGTAAGCACGTACAAAGAGAGCAGCAAGTCACCATGAACCCCTGCAGAGCTGGGAAAGAACACTGTTCTTTTAAGAAGTTACATTGCTGGCATCAGAAGAAAAGAAATTGATCTTTAACGTTGAGCAGGCACTCCCATCTTTAAGGAGCTCATTGCATATTAGGTAGGCAGGAGGCCCAAACAAACACAGAGAGAGACTTTTCTGTTTAATTTTTTTCTTGACCTGCCTTAAAATATAAATTTTATTTCATCATTGTCTAACAGGTAAGTTTGTCAACAGAAAAAATTGTAATACGTACTCTTTTCATATGATCCAGCAGCCTCGTTCCTTGGTATCTATCCAAATGAGTCAAAAATGTGTGTCCAAACCAAACATGCACATAGATGATTTTAGCAGCAAACCAAAGAAGCAAGAAAGCTGTCCTTCAGTATATGAGTGAGCAAATAAACCGTGGTGTATTCAGACAAGGAATGGGATCAAAACATGAAAAGACATGGAGGAAACTTAATAAGTGAAAGAAGTCAATCTGAAAAGGCTACATACTGTATGATTCCAGAAATATGACATTTTTTCTTTTCTAAAAATTTTTATTGGAGCATACATGATTTACAATGTTGTGTTACTTTCTGCTGTACAGCAAAGTGAATCAGTTCTACATATACATATATCCATTCTTTTTTAAATTCTTTTCCCATATAGGTCATTACAAAGTATTGAGTAGAGTTCCCTGTGCTATAAAGTGGGTTCTTACTAGTTATCTATTTTATATATAGCAGTGTGTATATGTCAATCCCAATCTCCCAATTTATCCCTCCCCCACCTTTCCACCCTGGAAACCATAACATTGTTTCCTACATCTGTAACTCTATATGACAATTTGGAAAAGGCAAAGCTCTGGGGAAAGCAAAAATATCAGTGGTGGCCAGGGACTGGGGGGTAGAAAAGATAAATAGGCAAAGAAAAGAGGATTTAAAAAAAAAATTTTATTGGAGTATAGTTGATTTACAATGTTGTGTTAGTTTCAGCAAAGTGAATCAGTTATACATATACATATATCCACTCTCTCTCTCTTTTTTTTTTTTTTTACATTTGTTTCCCATACAGGCCATTGCAGAGTATTGAGTAGAGTTCCCTGTGCTATACAGCAGGTTCTTATAAGTTAGGACAGTGAAAATACTCCATATGATACTACACTAGTAGATACATGCAACTATACATTTGTCAAAACCCATAGAACGTACAACCCTAAGAGTGAACCTTGGTGTAAACGATGCAGTTTGGTTGATAAGGATGTCTCAATGTAGATTCATGAATTATAACAAATGTACTCTTCTGGTGGGAGATTTGGATATCCAGGGAGTCTGTACACGTGGGGGCAAGAGACGGGAACTCTCTGTACTTTCTGCTCAATTTCACTGTGAATCTAAAACTGCTCTAAAAAATAAAGTCTACTTTAAAAAATATAATTGTAATCCTAGCTCTAAAATTTTATTATTGTAAATATTTTTAAAGGAGAAAAAATCTCATTCATTGATCTCTAAAATCAGTTTTCATGTCTTATTTGTCTTGAGATGCCAAAGGAAGTTCAACATTTTTTTAAAAATCCACATGCATTCTTTACAAGTACTAAATTACCTCTATAATTTTCAAAGAAATTTCATGTATTTAATATTCATATCAATGTGCAAATATTTAAACTCAACTAGTATTAACAGGACAGCAAAATTTTTAAAAAGTACTGACGCATACAGTCCTGCTTACAAAACCGATTTATATCCTCCTGTCTGATCTACCAGCTGGTGGCCTAGGAGACCTGAGGCTCAGAATGTCTATCACTAGAGATGAATCCAATCTCTCCTATGCCCTCCCTTCCTCCTCCCTGAACTGCCTGAGAGAGCAGCTTGAGTGAACTATGATTCATTGGTGTCCACATGTGAAAGGTGAGACACATTTCAGGCCCTGGGTTTGCTCTCCACCCTGTTGTAAGGAATAGAGGGTAAGCTAGAGAAATGTAGATACTGAGGCTTTTGCAAAAGGCAACCGAGGCTTTTGATTAATGTTCCTCCACCCCTATATCCACTCCATCCCTGGAGCACCAACACCCTGAATTTCCCATCAACTCCTTGAGTCAACTTTTCCCCTTCAACCTTTTTTTTTTTTTTCACTTTGAGACAATTATATATATATATATATATATATATATATATATATATATTATATATATAACATCTTTATTGGGGTATAATTGCTTTACAATGGTGTGTTAGTTTCTGCTTTATAACAAAGTGAATCAGATATACATATACATATGTTCCCATATGTCTTCCCTCTTGCGTCTCCCTCCCTCCCACCCTCCCTATCCCACCCCTCCAGGCGGTCACAAAGCACCAAGCCGATATCCCTGTGCCATGCAGCTGCTTCCCACTAGCTATCTACCTTACGTTTGTTAGTGTATATACGTCCATGCCTCTCTCTCGTCCTGTCACAGCTCACCCTTCCCCCTCCCCATATCCTCAAGTCCGTTCTCCAGTAGGTCTGTGTCTTTATGCCTGTCTTACCCCTAGGTTCTTCATGACATTTTCTTTTTCTTAAATTCCATATATATGTGTTAGCATACGGTATTTGTCTTTCTCTTTCTGACTTACTTCACTCTGTATGACAGATTCTAGGTCTATCCACCTCATTACAAATAGCTCCATTTCGTTTCTTTTTATGGCTGAGTAATATTCCATTGTATATATGTGCCACATCTTCTTTATCCATTCATCCGATGGTGGGCACTACAAATAGAACTACCATATGACCCAGCAATCCCACTACTGGGCATATACCCAGAGAAAACCAAAATTCAAAAAGAGTCATGTACCAAAATGTTCATTGCAGCTCTATTTACAATAGCCCGGAGATGAAAACAACCTAAGTCCCCTTCAATCTTGTACCCCTGCTGGGTCACCTTTCCTTTTCACATTCACGCTGAGCAGATGCCTGAAACCATAGGTCTGTGTTCTCTTCACAATGCACCTATTTCCTAGGTTTCAGTTTCCAGTGCCCAGAAGAAAGCTTTTCATAGAGGCAACCAACTAGGGAGGGACAAAACAGCAGTATATAATGGTCTTCTCATGACAGAATATCTCATTGCCCGAGCGAGGACAGGGGCTAGAGCTGATCCAGATGGTCCTGGGCCTTCCTAAGTTCCTCATAATCTCAATCAGCTCAGCCTGAAGCTGGGCAAGTCGCCCCGGGTGTAGAATTCTCTGAGAGCTGTAACTCTCCCTTGGGGCAGGATACAGCTCTAGAATTAAACTGGGCAGTCCATCAGTATGACGCAGCAGCTTCTCCATGATGGCCATGGAGAGGAGGTTCCCACAAATGCTGAAGGTCCTGAGCTGGGAGCAGTGGCTCAGGGCAGGCAGGATGGCCTCAAGTTGACAGTCCATGATTCCACACAGATTTAAGTCCAGTTCCTGGAGCGTGGCTGCAACTTTCTCCAGCAGAACTTGGAGGAGCTCAGGACTAAAGCCAGTCAGAGGGACACCACTCAGATCCAGGCCCTTTAGCTGACGGATGTTCAGGCACTGGGACAGATGTTTCAAGTCTGATTCTGTAATCAGACAGTGAGTTATTGCGAGGTTCTCCAAGGGAGTCTTCAGGCACCTGGGAGAGAAACTGAGGAATTAGGTCTTGGAAACTGGGATGGAATGTGACCTCAAAGTGGGAGATAAGTGATTTACCCAAGGCCAAGGTCATTTTGACCATCTGATAACAATCAATACCCAGAAGGCCCAATCTCATTTTAGCCTGACTCCTGTCATCTTCTTTGTTCGGCTGAGATAAGTACACAGAATCTTGAAAGCTCTCTCTCCTCATCAGTCAAGCAGGGTACAACATACTGCACTTCCTTTTGCGGATGAACGAAAATAGTGGAATTCACTAGAACATGCTCAGAGGAGAGCCTGGCACAGAGTCTCAATCAAGAGTGGGCATCACTGAATTTTCACATTTAGAGTTGAAACAAACAAAAACTACTCTCAAATCAGGGTGCTTTTAGCTCACTACTTGAGCCCCAGGTGCCCATATCTCTGGGCCAGATGAGGCTGGAGGGAGACATGCACAGAGAACCAACCTGGACAAGATCCCACATCATCAACTGGGGTTTCCAGTCTGCAGGGGCTCAGTTACATCCCTGCATCATCTGCAAACCACCTTCCACTTTTAATTTTGCTTTTGGCTCCCCATTCCTTACCACCAGAAGCATGCATTTCTCGTATATTAATTACCTAATCTGGGGCACAAGCAACATTTTACAGATGGGGAATTTGAGACAGGCTCACTGTGGTCACAAAACGGTTGAGCGCGGAGTTCCTCTAGAAATACTCAGGTCTGAGGTTCTTTCCCCTCTTCAGTGCCCTCTTACCTGTTTTTTTTTTTTTAAGTCACCTGAACAAAGACATCTCTTCCTGAGAAAGAAATCACAAACACTGATACATCTGAACCCTCCAATCTATAGCTTCCTAGCATTGTGTCCCTTTCCAGAGCCTCTATCGCACTTTGTCCCTCTACCTTGATTTGTGTGGTTATGTGATGCCACACTTCAAGGTAGAGCAACAAAGGAAACAATGCATGTGACGTTCTAGTTTTGTGTTCTCTGTTACTCGTTCAGTGGTGCCATCCTCACCTGAGCATCTTGTCCAGGCGACCTTGGAGGAAGGAGGGAGATTCCATACGGAGATCCCGGAGGTGGTGCAGCCTGAGGAACTGAGAGGTAATTTGGACAACGTGCTGCTGTTCCTGCTCGTCAAGTGCAGAGACGTGGATGTTGGAGAGAAGGAGTCTCCGCACGTTACCCATCTGGCCCAGGAGAGGAGCAAACACGGCCAGGGTGGACAGATGCCAGGTGGAGTTCACTTGCACCTCCTGGATACAGTCCAGCTGTACCATGCTCAGGACCTTCATAATATTTTCCACGGACATTGAAAGTATCTTCAGCTTCTTACAGCACAGGTGTATGGAAGCTTTTCTCTTCTCCACCCACTGCCTGAGGTAGATAAAGAATTCATCCATGGTCCCTTCATTGAGGCAAAGTTCTATAAACACCTCCAAGGGAGCCAAGGGCTGCTCTGTCCTTGACCTGTCCTCAGCCACTGGTGCCATTGATGAGCTTGAGGACACACGGACATTGGATCCAGACCACGTGCTCCAGAAGTCCTGGCCAGTATTCCTTAAATCCAGCACCCGCAGTTTGCACCTCCTGTGGGGGAAACAGCAGATTGGCAGGGATGGTTTAAGATCCACACTGAATGAAACCACAGTCTCAGAATTTAGGCAACACTCCCTTCCCACGTGTGCTTTTACTTCACGTTCCTGACGTCACCTGCTGCCTTGTCCTCTTCTTCCCTCTCTGCCTTTCTTTCCTCCAACTCCTTTCCCACTTCCATTCTTTCTGGTTTTCTACTTCTAGTACCTTTAATCATCACTAGAAGGCTGTGGGGGCATGTTCTTTCAGGCTCCCCTGCATCTCAGGCACTCCTACACTTCCAGAAGGCATTTCCCGAAGTGAGCTCAGCAATGGCCAAGGCCTCTGAGCTTCTTCCTTGGCATCATCAGAAGCCTCTGGTCCATCCCTTGGCTATCTACTCTTATGACACGAGCTGTCTCTTCAACAATGTCTAGGACCCTACCAGCCTACCTGGCAGACTCACCGGGGGCAATCCTTCTGGGCAAGCAGGACATCAAGCCCATCCAACACTGCTTGTAAGGTCCCCACATGAGGCATCTCCATCAGGCCTCCCAGAGGCAGGCGGACAAAGGGCCAGGCTTGCACCATGGCCTTCAGGGTCTCGCTGTGTCTCCCATGGAAGGCCTCCATGAACAGTGGTGGGAAGAACTCTGTTGGTAGATCCCCCAGAGGAGCAAAGGCCAAGGCCTCATCCCTCAGCAGGCTCATCCCCACCAGGTCCAGGAGTCTGGGTGGATTCCAGACACTCATTCTGATCTTTTCCAAAAGAAAACCTGTGGAAGCCATCAGAGAACAAGACATCCTTTTCATGCCAAGCATAAGCAAGCCTCCATTGTCTCCCCACCCTTCAGAGGGATTTAGCGCAGTGGTAGAAGTGCCTCAGTTTTCCCCAATTCCACTCTAGGTTCAGCGGGCACAGAGCCATAACTCTTTCCCTACTAGCAGCAGAACAAGTATCTCACAAGTACCGAGGAAAAGGAAAGGCAACCACTAGTCCATCCATTTCCACCCACTGCTTTGCTTAATTCATGTCCCAGTGGTAAGTGTGTACCATGAGCCTTAACAATGTCCCTTATCTTCCTCGGGGGAAAACTTTCAGAGCATCACTCAGGGCCCCAAGACTATGGGAATAGGAGCATCGTGTGGTCCAGAACAGCCTCCATCCTCAATTCCCACAGTTCACTTGGCTGAGGAAGATGAAGGAGACACCCCTAACACGAATGCTATTTGCACAAAGTAAATATTTTAAACGCCAAGAAATAAAATTCCAAAGAGATACTTTTCATTAAAAAGAGTATCTGTTTGGTTAAGACATTTAAAAATAATATAAACCAGGCTTCCCTGGTGGCGCAGTGGTTGAGAGTCCGCCTGCCGATGCAGGGGACACGGGTTCGTGCCCTGGTCCGGGAGGATCCCACATGTCGCAGTGCGGCTGGGCCCGTGAGCCATGGCCGCTGAGCCTGCGCGTCCGGAGCCTGTGCTCCACGACGGGAGAGGCCACAACGGTGAGAGGCCCGCGTACCGCCAAAAAAAAAAAAAATATCCGTTTGGTTAAGACATTTAAAAATAATATAAACCAAAACACAAATCAAAGTATTTGGGATTAAGGCAAAATTACACTTAGAGGTAAAACCAAAATCTTAAACCAGTTTATCTGAAAAGAAATAAGAAACCTTCCATACCAAGCTACATGCCACCATTCAAGACACAGAGATCATGGGTAAGATGAGGGTGTCCTTTGCTGAGGTATGTAACTGACCAGCTCTGATGATATTGGCAAGGTGGTGCTAGGACCTCAGACTCCTCGGAAAATCCAGGAGGTGACTGGATTCTGCATCTCTTCTTTGGTACGTGAAGATTTTATATACCTTTCTAATCACAACTTCCTTCTTTCCAACTACTAACTTCCAATCAGAAAGCATACCTGATTAGATTCCAGACTGTCCATCAGGTTAATCCTGATGGGATCTTTGTCTATCTCAGGAGGAATGGATTGAGTCAGGTATTCATTCAGGAAAGAGAAAGAATGAAGGAGGGGTATTGGAGTCAAAGGCACGTTCCTTGATTCACTCCACAAATATTCACTGGGTTTGACCAATACCAATAGTTATACCTGTGGGTATGAGACAGGGAAGGGGCTATTGATTTGTGATATTGGATAGGAAAAACCAAAATTTAAAGCATCAGTGTTGGGGGATCTTTGGCCACATCACAATTATCAAAATGTCCCAGAATAAAAACAGCTTCATGAGGACAGTGGTGGTGTTCCCGACGGAAACACAATAAATCCATCCCTGTATCAAGTGTCACTTAGGTGTTACGTCGGAAACATGGGAGACCATGAATTTATTCGGGCAGCAAGGGAAGTTCTTTTGGGGATGTGGTTGGTTTTCCAGCCTTATGTCAAGGCTTCTCTGAAGGAGGTCAGGTCAAAATCACAGTGAGAAGGGTGGGGCTGGGCAGCATGGAGCTGGGCATTCTTAAAGGGACCATGTGAATGAGCCAAACAGTGGAAAACATAGTTGTTGTTTTTGGTTTTTCCCCTGAGAAGGGAGAAGATTTAAAGGCTATTCTCTGGGTGGAGTTTAGAAATTAAAAGGGAGTGGCTAAGAGGAGGCAGTGTCATCTCTGACGGTGTTTCCTCCCAGAAAGATGGTGTCAGCACAGCAAACAGGCATGAAAAGGTTAATCTGAGAATGTGAGAAGAGGGAGAGGCTGGGAGCCCTGGGAAGTCAGGCATTTCCAAGACTGAGACCCACTGAGAGTGGGCACTGTGGGCTGTTTGGGAACTTGGAACCAGGGGGAGACATGAACGTGGTCAGTCACAAATAACCCTGTCATCCAGGGGCAGCCGCTAAGAAGAGATGTTTTCCTTTAGGTTTTTTCCCTACAGAGGATAATTCCCAGATGGCAAATAGCCCCACCCATTTTCCAGGGGTCTTGGAAGCTGAACTATAGTCCCATTGTCCCCTTTCCAAGTATATTTTGATAATTACTGTTTTGTAAAGCTTAACTAAGTTCAGCACAGATTCTGATCAAGGTAATAGCAATGGGCACAGAAATAAAATTCTGTTTTTCTCTTCATATTAAGCACTGTTCACAAATACCAACACCTCTTCCAAACAAAATTCAGAAGCTGTATTTGGTGTTTAAGGATCTGCCACGTTCAGGTATGAGTTCCACCCCAGCTACAGCACACAGAGATTCTTTTGAAGTTTCAGGACACAAAGAAAGCTGGACCTTCTCTCCACCCCCAGAATTTTCCATGTCTCCCACCCCCCATTCAATACAGTGCCCAAACAATTCTTGTATACCACTGGCTGCCAAGGCAAGGATTATTTGAGATTGTTCTCCATCTTGGTATCTTTCCTGAAGATTCTTTTCACCATATTTCTACCATGGGTATAAATGGCTTTTACATAAAACTGGGCTAAACCAAATTGTACTCAATAGACTTTTAACTCCCAGGCCATCAAGCACCTTTACTAATGAGTTGCAGTATAGTGAGATTTGCAACAAGAGTAATCATAACCACCTCTGTTTATTGAACACAAACTGGGTGAGCACTGGTGCTGACGCTTTTTATCCACTAGTTCAGATAAGCTTCACAGAGAATCTAGAGGTCACTGCTATTTCTCTGCATTTTTAACCTGGTGGATTGGGGTTTTACTCAGTAGAGGAATCTGCCCACTGCCATGCAGTGAATAACTCGTAGATTCCCTTTGTTGATGGGATCAGAAGGAACCAAGGAACCCTGAGTTGTCAAACAACCTAAATTTTGGAGAGGACTGACTGAGAGACTTCACTCGAATGTTAGTGGAAATGGGGAAAGTGCAGTGTCTCAGGTGGGGATGTTTCTATGGGTTTGCAGCTTCCATGAGATCCAAAAAGACCACTGTTTTATTTATTTTTTTGCGGTACGCGGGCCTCTCACTGTTGTGGCCTCTCCTGTTGCGGAGCACAGGCTCCGGACGCGCAAGCGCTGAGCGGCCATGGCTCACGGGTCCAGCCCCTCCGCGGCATGTGGGATCTTCCCGGACCTGGGCACGAACCCACGTCCCCTGCATCGGCAGGCGGACTCTCAACCACTGCGCCACCAGGGAGGCCCAAGGCCATTGTTTTAAAGTGGCAGGTTGTAACTAATTCTCTGAAGAAAACTCCAGGGATGAAATGGAAAGGTCCAAAGTGGGCAGACTCGAAGTTGAGCCTCTCTGGGATATTTGGGAATTTGCAGGATACTGGGAAGGAGCTTTCTTGCCTGAGCAGTAATCAACTGTGGGAACTGTGTCAGAGAAAACCAGAGACAGACACAGGTTTATACGGTAAAGGCGAATTTCATTCAGGATTATTGCAACAGAGGAAAAGATACACCAGTATGGAACTGGTCTCCATTCACAATACAATGAAGACATTTGGGGATTCACAACCAACAAGCAGGGGGTTCTGTGGCTGGAGAATTACTATGAGGAGACCTCAGCTCTGGGGGAAATCTGGCTAAACCAGTGTAACAGGATTCCTACCGAAGGCTGTCCAGGGTGATCAGACACCAAGAGTGGGGAGTCAGGAATTTGGATCAGATATTATTGGAATATCAGGTATCAAAATTGTGGATTCTTCTAAAACTGACTAATCAGGGTTCTTCCTAAAGCTGGATTTTACAAGGATGTGCACAGATGGGCCTAGCAGAAGGTCAGGAGACTGACTTAGAGTTTTCAAGTGTACATGCCAGTTGAGGGGATCGTGTTGGAGCCATGGGTGCATTGTGCAAATCCTGATGTAGTGAAGAGCTTGGCCAACTTGAGAACAGGAAGAAAGCCACTGAGGCTGGGCAAAGAGGTGCAGGCAGTTCAGGAAGGATCCATCGGAAGATTTTCATGATCTTATTAATTCTTTCCCTACTGGTGAAGAAAGTTAGGGGAAGATAGTTTTATTCTTATATTGTTATTTATTCTGGTACACACCATCCAAGCACACCTGGTATGGTCTGAGTGGTGAGGGTTAGCACAGGGTGATACAGCCACACTCTGTCTATTCCTTCTCAGTTGGTTCTTTTAAGTTTATACAGCTAAATCAGCCCTAAGTGCAAATATTTGCTCTTCTCTTTTCCATTGTAAAAGCCTTGACTCTTTTCTTTTTTCAGTTTTCTTTTGGCATATTTTCCTGTAAGATTTTTTCCAGCTTTATTGAGATATGATTGACCTCTTTTCAGTGTACAACATAGTGATCTGATATGTGTATACACTGGGAAATTATCACCACAATAAACTTAGTTATCATCCATCACTTCACGTAGTTAAAATTTTTTCCTGTGGTGAGAACTTTAAAGATCTACTCTCCTAGCATTTTTTTTCAAGTACACAATACAGAATTGTTAACTTTTGTCACTGTGCTATACATTACATCCCTATGACACATTTATTTATTTATTTATTTTTTCTGTACGCGGGCCTCTCACTGTTGTGACCTCTCCCATTGCGGAGCACAGGCTCCAGACGCGCAGGCTCAGCGGCCATGGCTCACGGACCCAGCTGCTCCACGGCATGTGGGATCTTCCCGGACCGGGGCACGAACCCGTGTCCCCTGCATCGGCAGGCGGACTCTCAACCACTGCGCCACCAGGGAAGCCCGACACATTTATTTTATAACTAGAAGTTTGTACCTTTTGACCGCCTTTATTCATTTCCCCATAAATCTTTCTTTGACTTGTTTCACTTAACATAATGCCCTAATGATCTGTCCATATTGTTGAAAATGGCAGGATTTTCTTCTTTTTTATGGTTTTAATTCTGAATAATATTCATATATATACATATATGAATATATATGTATTATATATATATTCACATTTTCTTCATCATTCATTGATGGACCCTTAGGTTGTTTCCCTTTCTTGACTATTGTAAATAATGCTGCAGAGAGCTTAGGGCTGCAGATATCTTTTTGAGAAAGTGATTTCATTATCTTCATATATATACCCAGAACTGAAATTGCTGGATCTTATGGTACCTCCATACTGTTTTCCACATTGTCTGCACATTCTTGCATTCCCAGCACAGTGGCTACACAAGGGCTCCTTTTTCTTCACACCCTCACGTCACTCATTATCTCTTGTCTTCTTGATAACAGCCATTCTAAAAGGTGTGAGGTGATATCTCCTTGTGGTTGTGATTTGCGTTTCCCTGATTAGTGATGCTGAGCATCTTTTCAAGTACCTGTTGGCCATCCATCTGCATGTCTTCTTGGCAAGAGTGAAGTCAGCAATGGACAGTCCCCTGCAAATAGGTAGAGTGTAGAGAAATACAGGATACAGGTCAACCAGAAGTGTGTTTTTTCTGTAGGATACGGCAAACCAGGTGGAGAACTTGGGGTCTGGGGTGGGGGGTAGTTCCCCTGGAGGCCTCTCAACAGTGGGGCTCAAGAGACTCAGTTCCATCCCCTGGCTTCAAGCCAGCCCGGGAGTACCTGAACGGCTCATCTGTTCTGCCCTTTCATTATCGTGCTTTACCCTTGGAACACACACTGCCTCCTGGAATGTCACCAAAAAAGCAAATCAACAAAAGTCGCAAGTGTCTTGGGAAGTAAATGCTGTCCCCTGAACTAATGAATAGAAGCACAAGACCTCATCTCTATAACTGGAATTTCCTCCCAAGCATCCCTGGTTCTCACTGTGCACGCTCACTGAGGCTGCCTCAGAACTCTTCCCATCCCTGTTCTCAGGACACAGGTCTTCAGATCTTGCAAAATCAGGCACATGGGGAGGGTTGCAACGTTGTCCTCAGGGCTGTCTCAAATCCCCAAACTCCCATCCCCCGTTCCTGTTACCATCACTGACCTTCTGTGTAATATTCTGATAAGGAAGGAGGTGACTCAGTCCAAGACACAGAAAGTTCCTTGATAACTGACCTGGACACAGTCCAGTGTCCTCTCCTGCACAGACATGGGTGCTGGTCTGATGGGAGGCCCTGGAGAAGAGCTATAGGCCCATCCTGAGGCCAACGGCATTCTTGTTCCAGCTCCATTTCCGTAACCCAGAGAGTAGGGCCATCCCAGAGGGGACTCAGTTAGACTTTCCTCTCTGTCTGATGCTCTTGGTCTTCTCCTAAGCTTTTGCTCTTCCAAGTCTTTTCCCAAATCTACTATCCTGTCCTCTCTCACCTTTCTTCCTCCAGGCCTCACCCCTTGTCCAGCAGTCTAGATGATCTTGCATCTCCAGCCACCAGGGGACACTGTGGGCCCAGAATTGGCTGCAGTGCAGGGTTCCAGGAGGGAGGCGAGAGAGATTGCATGACCTTGAACTAGGGGGCAGCCAGGGAGTGGAGGCTGGGGTGATGGGGGGAGACTGCCCAGGCAGGGGCTTGTTAGGGGACCCTGGAATTTTGTAAGTAGGGTTGTGACATAACCTGATGGGTGTTTCCCAGCCCCCCTGGCTACTGTTGGTTAGTGTTCTGGGGGAGTTAGCAAGGAAGCAGGGATGCCAGAAAGAGACCCTTGGTGGCTCCTGGCGGCAGATCCTGGCTTGCACTTTAGGTACCTTGGGGACAACTTCAGGGATACTTGGAGGCAGAATCAACAGCACTTCGCTCTCAGAGTGAAGGTGGGGCATGAGGGTAAAACAGGGATTGAGGGACCTCCTAGAGCCTTGTGGTGACTTCTTAAAATTGGGAGGAATGGGAAAGGAGCAGGTATGAAAAAAAGGTAAAGAGTCCGCTGGGCCATGTTATTCTTCAGATGATTATGAAAAAAGATGAAGTACAGAGTAACACCTGAAATAAATATATATATATATATATATATATATATATATATATATATATATACACACACACACATACATACATATATAATCATATATATTCTTATTCAAGAGCTATTTGCAAATGCCTCCCATGGACTTTATATTTATACATGGTGTTGCAGTACTGTGGGGTGCAAAGGGGATTATAGGCCCTGCAGTTTCAAAGCCAGGCTCCTGACTAAGGTCAATCTCTGGCCCAGAAAAACAAAGTCATGTGGTTTCTTTTCTGTTGTCTTCAGTGTCACTGTGGGTCAGGTCAGAATGCTATGCCGGGCATTTCTTTCTCCATAGTAGAGGCTGCAGGGTGGCACTCCAGAAGCCAAATGTATCCTACAGACATGTTTTAACAAATAAGATTTGTGGCCAGAGGTTAAAAATCAAGTTTTGTATCATAATTTACTCCCCAATATCCCTTGAAGAAAAAAATCTTAAAAGAAAAATGTAGCATCACTGAACCCACATCCCTAAGTGGTATCACTGGGCATGAACTGCGAGGCAGCTTACCAGATGTGGGGACCCGTGCCCTCCAGGTCTCCATGGTCCCTGCCTGCAATCCTTCACTCACCCCCTGCCTGGTCCTGGGTTCTGTGGGGTTTGTGTCTCATGTAGGAAGATGGCCAGGCAATTTGCCCTGAGACTGGGAGAGAAGGAAACTCTTCACCCACTCCTGCGGTGGACAAAGGGTGGGAAGACCCCAAAGTGGGATTTGGGGACCTGGGCTACAGAAACTGCATGTATCCAAGTTGTTCCTACTCCAGTGACTATGGGAACCTTAGTTCAAGAAAAAAAAAAAAGAAATCTAGCACAAAATCCAGATTCAGGAGTATATCTGGAAACTCCAGTGAACTGGGGACCTCAGAGACGGTTTCTTTTCAGACAAAGAACCGGAGGCCCAGAGCATGAAATGTGCCAGCAAGAAATGTCTGACCAGAACTGGGACCTCGGAGTGAGCCCCACAGGGTTTGCTGGTCAACACGGCTATGCCTTCAAATTCATGGATGAATTTTCTGAGCATTGGCGCACCCGAGTTCACCAACAGCACCCCAGATGTTTGCCAAGAAGAAACAGAAAATCTCTGGGGGCAGGGGGCAATCAGGTGTTGACTTATTTTCGCATCTGCTCCCATGAGTTAGCGCCAATCAGACAGACCCTGATCCTGAAGCCATAACCACCTGCAAATTGGTGTCAAATTGGCCACCAGGGGGCTTGTGTCAGCCAATGGGCTGAACTCTAGGGGGTGGCCCAGGCTTGGCTCCTAAGGTGCTGGGTTCCACAGTCAAACCAGCACATCTTGGCAGAGGGACCAGCTGGCAGGTTACTGGACGCTGCTGCAGAGCCGGGTCATTCCCTGGGGCCTGGCTACTTATGCCTGTGGTCTTTGAATGTCAAGAAACAGCTGCTGCCATTTTTGGAGGATTTATTCGGCAACAAGTTCTGGGCTCAGTGTTTGTATCTGAGTTAGAGATCATCATGGTACCCATTCAATAGCGGAAGACATAGATTCAGAGAAGGACAGAAACTTCTTCAAGGACACACACCAGTAAGTGTTAAAACTGGAATTCTGGGGCTTCCCTGGTGGCGCAGTGGTTGAGAGTCCGCCTGCCAATGCACGGTACACGGGTTCGTGCCCCGGTCCGGGAAGATCCCACATGCCGCGGAGCGGCTGGGCCCGTGAGCCATGGCCACTGAGCCTGCGCATCCGGAGCCTGTGCTCCGCAACGGGAGAGGCCACAACAGTGAGAGGCCCGTGTACCGCAAAAAAAAAAAGAAAACTGGAATTCTGTCCCGTCTGTTTGTCAGTGCTCTTGAATATTGCACTCTGCTGCCCAGATACTGGCAATGCACTGCTCACTTTAACATTTGTAATAAAATTTTCAGTCATTTGACTCCTACCTTGCTGGAAGACCTGAGAGAGAATCTGGTCCAGATATTTACTACCTTGTTTTAACTGCAGAATCTATTATTCCAAAGAAATTGCACAGATTAAAAAAATAAAAGTAGAGCAGTTCAGCCCATGGATACAAGTACTGGAGGATGAGATGAAGTCATGTGAGGATTTTCTTTTCTTCCTTCTTGCTTTTTTTTTTTAATGGAAGATAGTGGAGAGCCTGCCATAAGTTGATGACATTGATCTAAGATAGGATAAAATGAATAATTTAGAGAGATGGAGAAAACATTGAGAAACCAAAGAGAAGCTTTCCTGAGCGTAAGGATTTTTGTAGTATATGGTTGGTAAATAACAACAAGAACAAAAATGGAACAAACTAAATTTACACAAACAGGCAAAGGGTTAAACTGTGGACCATTCATTTTTATGGAATACAATATGCAAGTTAATACGAATAAGGACAGAGTTTTAAGACCTACCCTTAAGTGAAGAAAGCAAGATGATCAAAATCACACTAAGACATCTTCTCTATAAGGGAAGACAAACCAGATATTTCTACATGCACGTATAAATGTATAGAAAGTCAGAGAGAAGTCTGGAAAGTACACTAAACTTTGCCCTCTGGAAAGGGGCCTGAGGAGCAAGTTCAGTGGAGATGCCTGCTCTATCTGTACTATTGGAATGTTGTACATTGAGAATGTGTCCTGTATTGCTTTGGGCAAAACAAAAAAAAAGTATGGGTCTTCCCTGGTGGTGCAGTCGTTGAGAGTCTGCCTGCCAGTGCAGGGGACATGGGTTCGAGCCCTGGTCTGGGAAAATCCCACATGCCGCGGAGCAACTAGGCCCGTGAGCCACAACTACTGAGCCTGCACGTCTGGAGCCTGTGCTCTGCAACAAGAGCGGCCGAGGTAGTGAGAGGCCCGTGCACCGCGATGAAGAGTGGCCCCCGCTTGCCGCAACTAGAGAAAGCCCTCGCACAGAAACGAAGACCCAACACAACCAAAAATAAATAAATAAATTTTTAAAAAGTATGGAAAACAAAACTTTTCTTTCATGTCCATTTACATGTACAAATATATAGACTACAATTGCTATTTCTTCCATATCAACTTATCTACGTTATTGGTAGCCAGAAAATGTTGATTTTGCACAAATCTGCATTTCAGTGAAAAGTATCATTTGGCTATAAACTGATGTTAAAGATTTCCACACACCATGCAGTTCAGGCTTTGTGTTCAGCTGTACTACCACAGTGTGAGAGACACAGTACCTGCCCTTTATGGGACAATCTCTAACAGGTGAGATTGTCAAGGTAAATAATTGTAATACACACCCTAATCATACAATCCAGCAATCTCACTCCCTGGTAGCTACCCAAATGAGTTTAAACCTTATGTCCACAACAAATGTGCACACAGATGCTTATAACAGCTTTATTCATAATTGCCAAAACTTGGAAGCAACTAAGATGTCCTTCAGTAGGTAAATGAACAAATAAACCGCACTATTCAGACAATGGTATGTTATCAAACCATGAAAATACTTGGAGGAAACTTAAATTTGTATTAATAATTCAAAGAAGCCTATCTGAAAAGGCTACATATTGTATGATTCCAACTATGTGACATTGTGGAAAAGACCAATCTCTGGGGACAGCAAAAGAGATCAGTGGTTGCCAGGGAATGGGGGAGAGGGAGGGATGAAAAAGAGCAAATAGGACTTTTATGGCAGTGAAACTCCTCTCTACGATATCATAATGATGGATATATGTCATTATATGAGAGCCAAAACCCATAGAAACTACACTGCCAAGAGTGAACCTTAATGTAAACTATGGACTTTGGGTGATAATGATGTGTCAATGTAGGTTCATCAGTGTAACCCATGTACCAACCTGGTGAAGGAAGTTTATAGTCCTGAAGGCTGTACACGTGGTGGGGTAGGAGTTAAATGGGAGCTCTTTGTACTTTCTGCTCATTTTCAAGATGAACCTAAAACTGCCCCAAGAAATAAAGTCTACTGTAAAAAAATATAACTGTAAACTTTCCAGCCCTAAAATTTTATTATTCTAAATTTTTTTAAAGAAGAAACCATTCTTGTTCATTAATGTTTAAAATCAGTTTTAAAGTCTCATTTGTTTAGAGGCTCCAAATCAAGTTAAACTTTTCCTAAAAGTAAACATTCATTCTTTAAAAGTATTAAATTTACATTATAATTTTTTTCTTAACATTTTTATTGGAGTATAATTTCTTTACAATGATGTGTTAGTTTCTGCTGTATAACAGAGCGAATCAGCTATATGTATACATATATCCCCATATCTCCTCCCTCTTGCGTCTCCCTCCCACCCTCCCTATCCCACCCCTCTAGGTGGTCACAAAGCACCGAGCTGATCTCCCTGTGCTATGCAGCTTCTTCCCACCAGCTATCTATTTTACATTTGGTAGTGTATATATGTCCATGCCACTCTCTCACTTCGTCCCAGCTTACCCTTCCCCCTCCCCGTGTCCTCAAGTCCATTCTCTAGTACGTCTGGGTCTTTATTCCCGTCTTGCCCCTAGGCTCTTCATGACTGTTTTTTTTTAGATTCCATGTATATGTGTTAGCATATGGTATTTGTTTTTCTCTTTCTGACTTACTTCACTCTGCATGACAGACTCTAGATCCAACCACCTCACTACAAATAACTCAGTTTCATTTCTTTTTATGGCTGAGTAATGTTCCATTGTATATATGTGCTACATCTTCTTTATTTTTTTTTAACATCTTTATTGGAGTATAATTGCTTTACAATGGTGTGTTAGTTTCTGCTTTACAACAAAGTGAATCAGTTATACATATACATGTGTTCCCATATCTCTTCCCTCTTTCATCTCCCTCCCTCCCACCCTCCCTATCCCACCCCTCTAGGTGGTCACAAAACACCTAGCTGATCTCCCTGTGCCATGTGGTTGCTTCCCACTAGCTATCCACCCTACGTTTGATAATGTATATATGTCCATGCCAATCTCTCACTTTGTTACAGCTTACCCTTCCCCCTCCCCATATCCTCAAGTCCATGCTCTAGTAGGTCTGTGTCTTTATTCCCGTTCTACCCCTAGACTCTTCATGACATTTATTTTTCTTATATTCCATATATATGTGTTAGCATACGGTATTTGTCTTTCTCTTTCTGACTTACTTCACTCTGTATGACAGACTCTAGGTCTATCCACCTCACTACAAATAACTCAATTTCGTTTCTTTTTATAGCTGAGTAATATTCCATTGTATATATGTGCCAAATCTTCTTTATCTAGTCACTTGTCAATGGACACTTAGGTTGCTTCCATGTCCTGGCTATTGTAAATAGAGCTGCAATGAACATTTTGGTACATGACTCTTTTCGAATTATGGTTTGCTCAAGGTATATGCCCAGTAGTGAGATTGCTGGGTCATATGGTAGTTCTGTTTTTAGTTTTTTAAGGAATCTCCATAATGCTCTCCATAGTGGCTGTATCAGTTTACATTCCCACCAACAGTACAAGAGGGTTCCCTTTTATCCACACCCTCTCCAGCATTTATCATTTCTAGATTTTTTGATGATGGCCATTCTGACCAGTGTGATATGATATCACATTGACATTTTGATTTGCATTTCTCTAATGATTAATGATGTTGAGCATTCTTTCATGTGTTTGTTGGCAATCTGTATATCTTCTTTGGAGAAATGCCTATTTATGTCTTCTGCCCATTTTTGGATTGGGTTATTTGGTTTTTTTGATATTGAGCTGCATGAGCTGTTTGTAAATTTTGGAGATTAATCCTTTGTCAGTTGCTTCATTTGCAAATACTTTCTCCCATTCTGAAGGTTGCCTTTTCGTCTTGTTTATTGTTTCCTTTGCTGTGTAAAAGCTTTTAAGTTTCATTAGGTCCCATTTGTTTATTTTTGTTTTTATTTCCATTTCCCTAGGAGCTGGGTCAAAAAGAATCTTGCTGTGATTTATGTCATAGAGTGTTCTGCCTATGTTTTCTCTGAGTTTGATAGTGTCTGGCTTTACATTTAGGTCTTTAATCCATTTTGAGTTTATTATTGTGTAGGGAGTGTTCTAATTTCATTCTTTTACATGAAGCTGTCCAGTTTGCCCAGCACCACGTATTGTATATTTTTTTCTCCATTGTATATTCTTGCCTCCTTTATCAAGACACATATTAATCAAAGTATCAAAAATTAAATACAAAGAAAAAGTATTAAAAGCAACAAGGGAAAAACAACAAATAACATACAAGGGAATCCCCATAAGGTTAACAGCTGATCTTTTCAGCAGAAACTCTGCAAGCCAGAAGGGAGTGGCAGGACATATTTAAAGTGATGAAAGGGAAAAATCTACAGCCAAGATTACTCTACCCAGCAAGGATCTCATTCAGATCTCACAGAAAAATTAAAACCTTTACAGACAAACAAAACCTAAGAGGATTCAGCACAACCAAACCAGCTTTACAACAAATGCTAAAGGAACTTCTCTAGGCAGGAAGCACCAGAGAAGGGAAAGACCTACAATAACAAACCCAAAACAATTAAGAAAATGGTCATAGGAACATACATATCAATAATTACCTTAAATGTAAATGGATTAAATGCTCCAACCAAAAGACTAGACTGGCTGAATGGATACAAAAACAAGACCCATATATATGCTCTCTACCAGAGACCCACTTCAGACCTAGGGACACATACAGACTGAAAGTGAGGGGACGGAAAAAGATATTCCATGCAAATGGAAACCAAAAGAAAGCTGGAGTAGCAATTCTCATATCAGACAAAATAGACTTTAAAACAAAGACTATTAGAAGAGACAAAGAAGGACACTACGTAATGATCAAGGGATCAATCCAAGAAGAAGATATAACAATTGTAAATATTTATGCATCCAATATAGGAGCACCTCAATACATAAGGCTAATACTAACAGCCATAAAAGGGGAAATTGACAGTAACACAATCACAGTAGGGGACTTTAACACCCCACTTTCTCCAATGGGCAGATCATCCAAAATAAAAATAATAAAGAAACACAAGCTTTAAATGATACATTAAACAAGATGGACTTAATTGATGTTTATAGGACATTCCATCCAAAAACAACAGAATACACTTTCTTCTCAAGTGCTCATGGAACATTCTCCAGGATAGATCATATCTTGGGTCACAAATCAAGCCTTGGTAAATTTCAGAAAATTGAAATCATATCAAGTACCTTTTCCGACCACAATGCTATGGGACTAAATATCAATTACAGGGGGAAAAAACTGTATAAAATACAAACACATGGAGGCTAAACAATACACTACTAAATAACCAAGAGATCACTGAAGAAATGAGAGAGGAAACAGCAAAAGCAGTTCTAAGAGGGAATTTTAGAGCAACACAATCCTACCTCAAGAAACAAGAAACATCTGAAATAAACAACCTAACCTTACACCTAAAGCAATTAGAGAAAGAAGAACAAAAATAAAACACCAAAGTTAGCAAAAGAAAAGAAACCATAAAGATCAGATCAGAAATAAATGAAAAAGAAATGAAGGAAACGATAGCAAAGATCAATAAAACTAAAAGCTGGTTCTTTGAGAAGATAAACAAAATTGATAAACCATTAGCCAGACTCACCAAGAAATAAAGGGAGAAGACTCACATCAACAGATTTAGAAATGAAAAAGGAGAAGTAACAACTGACACTGCAAAAATACAAAGGATCATGAGAGATTACTACAAGCAACTCTATGCCAATAAAATGGACAACCTGGAAGAAATGGACAAATTCTTAGAAATGCACAACCTTCAGAGACTGAACCAGGAAGAAGTAGAAAATATGAACAGACCAATCACAAACACTGAAATTGAGACTGTGATTAAAAATCTTCCAACAAACAAAAGCCCAGGACCAGATGGCTTCACAGGCGAATTCTATCAAACATTTAGAGAAGAGCTAACACCTATCCTTCTCATACTCTTCCAAAATATAGCAGAGGGAGGAACACTCCCAAACTCATTCTACGAGGCCACCATCACCCTGTTACCAAAACCAAAGATGTCACAAAAAATGAAAACTACAGGCCAATATCACTGATGAACATAGATGCAAAAGTCCTCAACAAAATACTAACAAACACAATCCAACAGCACATTAAAAGGATCATACACCATGATCAAGTGGGGTTTATCCCAGGAATGCAAGGATTCTTCACTATATCAATGTGATACAGCATATTAACAAATTGAAGGAGAAAACCCATATGATCATCTCAATAGATGCAGAGAAAGCTTTCAACAAAATTCAACACCCATTTATGATAAAAACCCTCCAGATAGTAGGCATAGAGGGAACTTACCTCAACATGATAAAGGCCATATATGACAAACCCACAGCCAACATCGTCCTCAATGGTGAAAAACTGAAACCATTTCCACTAAGATCAGAAACAAGACAAGGTTGCCCACTCTCACCACTCTTATTCAACATAGTTTTGGAAGTTTTAGCCACAACACTCAGAGAAGAAAAAGAAATAAAAGGATTCCAAATCAGAAAAGAAGAAGTAAAGCTGTCACTGTTTGCAGGATACTATACATAGAGAATCCTAAAGATGCTACCAGAAAACTACTAGAGCTAATCAATGAATTTGGGAAAGTAACAAGATACAAAATTAATGCACAGAAATCTCTTGCATTCCTATACACTAATGATGAAAAATCTGAAAGTGAAATTAAGAAAACACTCTCACTTACCACTGCAACAAAAAGAATAAAATACCTAGGAATAAACCTACCTAAGGAGACAAAAGACCTGTATGCAGAAAATTATAAGACACTGTTGAAAGAAATTAAAGATGATACAAATAGATGGAGAGATACACCATGCTCTTAGATTGGAAGAATCAACATTGTGAAAATGACTCTACTACCCAAAGCAATCTACAGACTTAATGCAATCCCTTTCAAATTACTACTGGCATTTTTCACAGAACTAGAATTAAAAAATTCACAATTTGTATGGAAACACAAAAGACCCCAAATAGAAAAAGCAATCTTGAGAAAGCAAAACAGAGCTAGAGGAATCAGGCTCCCTGACACCAGACTATACTACAAAGCTACAGTAATCAAGATAGTATGGTACTGTCACAAAAACAGAAATATATATCAATGGAACAGGATAGAAAGCCCAGAGATAAACCCATGCACATATGGTCACCGTATCTTTGATAAAGGATACTTTATAATTTTTAAGGAACATTTATATCTTTATTATTTATAGAAATCACAGTGCAGTTATTTACTCAACTAGGATTTACATAATATAAGATTGATAGGGACAGAGTAAAGGGACAAAGTAGGTAATTAAATAGTTAATCCCACTAGGGGATTAAGTAAAAAAAATATATGGGAACCCCTGTAAGTTAATGATCACTTAAGAAAACAGGTTTGCTTGACCACAAAACCAAGCAGGCATGCTTAGCAACAAAACCATGCAACAGAAACATGAGACATGCCCCCAAACAATAAAAAAATGGTGGCATGAGACCCACATCCTTCCCAATGAGCTCAGAATGTTAATGGCCCCTAGGACATGCTCTCTACCCACATGAAAAACAATAATTTATGGAAAGGTGGCATTTCAAAGTGAAAGACCCTCATTGTACTGAGACCTAAAATAATTTTTCCATAGTACCATGACAGTCCAGGCTTGACCACGTAGGGACAAGAAAACTCCCCTGTCCAACTTGGAGGAGGAGCTGATGATGGAGGCATGACATCTACTTAAGAATGAAGAAGAAGGTGGTCTTTTCTTCCTCCCCACTTTTCCTTTGATTATTAAACTGTAGCCCACTAAGTTCTCCAGGGCAGCACCCTGTTGCCCAACCACTTGTATGCCTCACAAGCATCCTATTTTAATAAATCACTTCTTATCTATCACTTTGCCTCTCACTGAATTCTTTCTGCATGGAGGACATAAAGGACCCAAGCTCTTCAGAGCCCCCCAAAATGCCACATAGCGGTTTCAAGATTTTTTTAAATACTGAATTATATAGTTCTGCTTGCAAAACTAATTTATATCTTCTGGTCTGGTCTACCAGTAGGTGCCTAAAAGTTCTGAGGCTCAGAATGTCTACCTAATAATCACTAGAGATGAATCCAATCTCTTCTCTGTCCCCCTCTCTGCACTGGCTGCTAAAGCACCCTTGGTGAATCAGGATTCTTTGGTGCCACGGGTATAAGCTGAGTCCCACTTCACACCCTGGATTCTGCTCTCCTTGAGGTTGTCAGGAATAGAGGGTAAACTAGAGGATGAAGATAGTGGGTGTGTCCACCAGGAGGAAAAAACAAGGGAAAGACCCTATTGCTGAGCTCTTACTGCATGTCAGGTCCTGTGCCAGGCCACCAACTAACATAGTCTCTTTGATTCGTGCTGAAATCCTGTAACTTGAGTGTGTGCCATTATCTTCATGTTACAGGGAAAATGAGGCCCTTGTCTAAAGTCCTCCCACCCTTTTATCCTATTCCTCCCCCGAGCCAATAACACCAGTCTTTGATTTTGTAACGAGGAGTCTTCATATGGGTGCCTTTTGTTTAGGGCGACTGTGGTGGTTAATTTTGAGTCACCTTGTTGAAGGAATGCCCAGATATCTGGTAAAACAATAATTCTGGGTGTGTCTGGGAGGGTGTTTCTGGAAGAGATAAGCATATTAATCCATAGACTGAGGGAAGAGATCTGCCTTCACCAGTGTAGGTGGGCATAATCCTATCCTTTGGGGGCCTGAATGGAACAAGAAATCCAATTCTCACCTTCTCTCTCTTCTTGTCCATGAACATTGAAGCTTGTAGCTCTAGAGCCTTCATACTCCGAACTTACACCAGGGGTCCTCTGGTTCTCAGGCCTTCAGCCTCAGACTTGGAATAACACTGTCAGTTCCACCATTTTTCAGCCTTAAACTTTGGTCTGGGTTATACCATCAGCTTTGCTGGTTGTCTAGCTTACAGACAGCAGACTGTAGGACTTCTCAGCCTCTGGAACCACGTAAGCCCATTCCCATAATAACTCCCCTCTAATACATAACTATATATACAGCTGACACTGGAAACATGGGTTTGAACTGCTTGGGCCCACTTACATGAAGATATCTTTCAATAGTAAATATAGCACTAAACCATCTGAAGTTGGTTGAATCCAAGGACATGAAACTGATGAGTTGTATGAGGTACATAACAGGTATTTGATATATATCCTGATATGCTGATGTCAAAACATTCTATGCCAGTTTTCCATAACAGGGAGAGTCAGGAGGTACTAAGAGAATATAGTCAATCTCTAATTGACATGAACTAGTCCCCCCAAATGGTATAATTTTTTTTTTAGAAGATGTTGGGGGTAAGAGTTTATTAATTAATTTATTTATTTTTGCTGTGTTGGGTCTTCGTTTCTGTGCGAGGGCTTTCTCTAGTTGTGGCAAGCGGGGGCCACTCTTCATCGCGGTGTGTGGGCCTCTCACTATCGTGGCCTCTCTTGCTGCAGAGCACAGGCTCCAGACGCGCAGGCTCAGTAGTTGTGGCTCACGGGCCTAGTTGCTCCGCGGCATTTGGGATCCTCCCAGACCAGGGCTCGAGCCCGTGTCCCCTGCATTGGCAGGCAGATCCTCAACCACTGCGCCACCAGGGAAGCCCAAATGGTAT
Organism: Phocoena phocoena; assembly: GCF_963924675.1. Classification (NCBI taxonomy): domain Eukaryota; kingdom Metazoa; phylum Chordata; class Mammalia; order Artiodactyla; family Phocoenidae; genus Phocoena; species Phocoena phocoena. Next base: position 9,945,405 of record NC_089219.1, on the reverse strand, counting down.
AATTTTTAACACACTATAAAAATACTAAAAACATGTTACATGCCTTCATGGTTTTAAAATTTTGCTAAAAGGAATTTGGATGTCTATACTGACCACAGCTAGATTAATTCACGAAGGACCACTAAGCACCCATGACAGGCATGGGTTGGTGAGGACCAGAGGCTCAGCTTAGATGTATAGATACACCTTCCAGAACCATGGGCATTGCCTTGTGTAGTGAAGCTTTTTCCCAGCACATACAAAGACCAGAAACTCAGACTAAAGAACCCACCAGGAGAACTGTGAGGACTGCTCATGTCCAGGATCATGGCCCGAGCCAGCAGTGAGGACCCTGCCAAGAACTCTTCATGCTATTGGCTCATTGGCCACTGAGTATGTTCCCCTTGTTGTGTGTATTAACCCACTGAACAGCCACAGAAATAAGCAATGCGGTAAGAGATGCCCCAGATAGAATAAAGAATTTGCGGGAAGGGTAAGGTTTCAGATTATAGACAACTCAGTGCCTTTTTTTTTTTTTAACCAGTAACTGAAGATGACTGAGGTATAAACTGCAAAAACAGAATAATACATCATGGGAGGCAACAGTCGGTTTACACTGGGGTCTCTTTATTTCTGACCATTTATTTACAGCCATCCACCCAGGGATAACTCCCACATGTGTATCTCAAGCCTGAACTTCCTTCCAGAAATTTAGATCAATATTTCAGACTCTATAAACACATATTCCTGAATGTCCCATCAGCTACCTGAGTCAAGATTTCCCCCTGCAATCCTGCACCCTCGCTGGATCACCTTTCCTTTCCCCATTCACATTGATCAGATGTTGGAAACCATGGGTCAGTTTTCCCTTCAGGATGCACCTTTGCCTAGATTTCAGGGTCCAGGTGCTCAGAAGAAAGTTTTTGATAGAGAACTAGGCAGAATACCAACTAGGCAGGGTATTGTAGCTGTATACAACAGGCTCGGGATGATAGAATGTGTTTTCTCCACAGTAAGGACAGGGGCTGGAGCTAATCCAGATGGTCCTGGGACGTCCTAAGTCTCTAAGAATCTTCAACAGCCCAGCCTGAAGCTGGAGAAGCCTCTCTGGGTGGAAATCTCCCTGAGGGCTGTAACTCTCCCGAGGGGCAGGATACAGCTCTTGACTTAAACTGAGCAGCCCGGAGGTGTGTCGCAGCAGCTTCTCCATGACGGCCATGGAGAGGAGGTTCCCACACATGCTGAAGGTCCTGAGCTGGGAACAGCGGCTCAGGGCAGGCAGGATGGCCTCAAGTTGGGGGTCCATGATCCCACACAGATCTAAGTCCAGGTCCTGGAGTGTGGCTGTAACCTTCTCCAGCAGAACCTGGAGGAGCTCAGGACTAAAGCTGGTCAGAGTGACGCCACTCAGATACAGGCCTTTTAGCTGACTGATGTTCGGACACTGGGACAGATGTGTCACGTCTGATTCTGTAAACGGGCAGTTGGTTATTGAGAGGTTGTCCAAGGGGGTCTTCAGGCAGCTGGAGAGAAACCAATGAATTAGGTCTTGAAAACTGGAGTGGCAGGTGAACTCCAGGTGAGAGAAAAGCCCAAGGTCAAGGTTGTTCTGACCATCAGATAAAGGTCAATACCCAGAATACCCAATCTTATTTTAGCCTGAGTCCTTTCATCTTCCTTGTGTGACTGGGTCAAGTTCACAGAATCTTGAAAGCTCCCTTTCCTCATCTGTCAAGCAGAATAAAATTTACTCTACTTCCTTATGAGGATGAATGAAGATTATGGCGTGGACTAAAACATGCTCAGAAGAGAGTCTTACACAGAGTTTCAATCAAGTGGCACCACTGAATTTTAATATTGGGAGACACGAAAAAAAATGCTTTCAACTCAGGTTCCTTCAGTCCATGCTTAGGCCCCTAGCACCTATATCTCAGCCAAGTGAGAGTCCTGGGTGATAAGCATAGAAAACCAACCTGTACAAGTTCCCAAATCATCAACTGTGATTTTCCAGTCTACAGGGGCTCACTTACACCCCTGCATCACCTGCAAATCACCTACCCCCCTTTTTTTTTTTTTTTTTTTTTGCGGTACGCGGGCCTCTCACTGTTGTGGCCTCTCGCGTTGCGGAGCACAGGCTCCCGACGCGCAGGCTCAGCGGCCATGGCTCATGTGCCCAACCGCTCCACGGCATGTGGGATCTTCCTGGACCGGGGCACGAACCCGTGTCCCCTGCATCGGCAGGCGGACTCTCAACCACTGTGCCACCAGGGAAGCCCACCTACCCCCTTTTATAATCCTTTTGGCTCCAGCTCCTTAACCATCCTCTCCAGAATCAAGCTTTTCCCATATGTTAATTACCTTATCTGGAGCACAACACAACTTTTGCTGAAATGAATTTGAGACAGGCTCACTGTGGTCACTAAACGGGTGAGCACAGAGCTTCTCTTTAAAAATGTTCAGGTCAGCTTACATATTTTACTAGGTCATCTGATTAAAGACAGATATCTCAAGGCAGAAATCACAAAATCTCCATTGATAGATCTGAGTGGTCTAATCTGTACCATGGTGTCCTTTTCCAGAGCCTCTCTGCCAGTTTAGCCCTCTACCTTGATTTGTGTGGTTATGTTATACCACACTTCAAGATAGAGCAGCTGGGGCTTCCCTGGTGGCGCAGTGGTTGAGGGTCCGCCTGCCGATGCAGGGGACGTGGGTTCGTGCCCTGGTCTGGGAAGATCCCACATGCCGCAGAGCGGCTGGACCCATGAGCCATGGCCGCTGAGCCTGCACGTCCGGAGGCTGTGCTCCACAACGGGAGAGGCCGCAACAGTGAGAGGCCCGCGTACCGCAAAAAAAATAATAATAATATAGCAGCAAAGGAGACAATGCATTCACATTCTATTGTTTATTGTTATTCAGCCAGTGTGGCCAGACTTACCTGAGCATTTGGTCCAGGCAGCCTTCAAGGAAGGAGGGAGATTCCATATAGAGATCCCGGAGGTGGTGCAGCCTGAGGAACTGAGAGGTAATTTGGACAACGTGCTGCTGTTCCTGCTCGTCAAGTGCAGAGACGTGGATGTGGGAGAGAAGGAGTCTCCGCACGTTACCCATCTGGCCCAGGAGAGGAGCAAACACGGCCAGGGTGGACAGATGCCAGGTGGAGTTCACTTGCACCTCCTGGATACAGTCCAGTTGCACCCTGCTCAGGACCTCCTTGATGTTTTCTGTGGCCATTGTAATGATCCTCAGCTTCTTACAGCACAGGCGTATGGAACCTTTTCTCTGCTCCACCCACCGGATAAGGTAGATGAGGAATTCATCCAGGTTACTTTCCTTGAGGTGAAGTTCTACAAACACCTCCAACAGAGCTAACGGCTGCTTTGTTCTTGAACTGTCCTCAGCCACTGATGCCATCATTGATCTTGAGTGCACATAGTAATTGGATCCAGACCACATCCTCCAGAAATACTGTCCAGTATTCCTTAAATCCAGAACCCGCAGCTTGCACCTCCTGTGGGGGAAACAGCAGATTGGCAGCGATGGTTTAAGATCCACACTGAATGAAACCACAGTCTCAGCATTTAGACAGCACTCATTTCCCACCTGAGCTTTTACTTCTCATCCCTGACATCACCTGTTGCCTTGCCCTCTTCTTCCCTCTCCGCCTCACCTTCCTCCATCTTGTTTCCCCTTCCATCCTTCCTGGTTCTCCACTTCTAGTACCTTAAGCATCACTAGAAAGATGTGGGGACGTGTTCCTTCAGGTGCCCTTTCATCTTAGGTACTCCTACATTTCTGGAACTCAGCAATGGCCAAGGTCTCTGAGCCTCTTCATTTGGCATCATCAGAAGCCTCTAGTCCATCAACCGGCCATCCACTCTTATGACACCAGCTGCCTCTCAAGGATGTCTAGGACTCTACCAGGATACCTGGATCAGACTCACCTGGGGCGATCCTGCTGGGCAACTAGGACATCAATACCATCCAACACTGCTTGTAAGGTCCCCCGGTGAGGCGTCTGCATCAGACCCCCCAGAGGCAGGCGGACAAAGGGCCAGGCTTGCACCATGGCCTTCAGGGCCTCACTGTGTCTCCCATAGAAGGCCAAAATGAACAGTGGTGGGAAGAGTTCGGTGGGCAGATACTCCAAAATGGAGATGACCGAGGTCTCATCCCTCAGCAGATCTATTGCTGCTAGGTCCAGGAGTCTGAGTGGGTTCCAGACACTCATGCTGACTCTGCTCCAAAAGGAATCCTGTGAATATTTGCAGGGAATAAGTCATCCTTCTCAAGCCAAACATGAGCAGACCTTCATGTGTCTCCTTACCCTTCAGAGGAACCAATTCAGGGCCAAGGTCACTGCTCCAGCAGCAGTGGAAGAGCCTCTGTTTATCCGAATTCCACCCTGGGCTCTGTTGACACAAAGTCATAGCTCTGCCCCTTCTGGCACCATAAGAAGAGTCTCACAAGTACCATGGAGATGGAAATATCAACCACTAGCCTATCCATTTCCATCCATTTCTTTGCTTAATTATGTCTTGCTGGGAGGTGGGACTCATGAGCCTGAAAGCTGACCCCAATCTTTTTTGGGGGCAAACTCTCAACATCTCTTAATGTCCTAAGACTATGGGAATAGGAGAGCTATGTGGACCAACACAGCCTCCATCTTCAGTTCCCACAGTTAACCTGGCTGGGAAAGATTAAGGAGATACCCTTAAAATGAGTGTCATTTGTGCACAAACTAAATATTTTAAATGTCAAGAAATAAAATTCCAAATAGATAGATGTTTGTCATTCAAAAGTAAATCTTGGGAGACGGGGGAAGATGGCGGAAGAGTAAGACGTGGAGATCGCCTTCCTCCTCACGGATACACCAGAAATACATCTACACGTGGAACAACTCCTACAGAACACCTACTGAATGCTGGCAGAAGACCTCAGGGCTCCCAAAAGGCAAGAAACTCCCCACGTACCTGGGTAGGGCAAAAGAAAAAAACAGAGACAAAAGAATAAGGACGGCACCTGCACCAGTGGGAGGGAGCTGTGAAGGAGGAAAAGTTTCCACACACTAGGAAGCCCCTCCGCGGGCGGAGACTGCGGGAGGCGGAGGGGGGAGCTTCGGGACCGCGGAGTAGTGCACAGCGACGGGTGCGGAGGGCAAAGCGGGGAGATTCCTGCACAGACGATCGGTGCCGACCAGCACTCACCAACCCGAGAGGCTTGTCTGCTCACCCCAGAGACGGGCGCGAGCCGCGACTGAGGGCGCGAGCCCCCGAGACGGGCGCGAGCCGCGGCTGGAAGCGCGAACCCCAGAGACGGGCGGGAGACGCTGGGGCTGCTGCTGCCGCCACCAGGGGGGCTGTGTGCGAGCACAGGTCACTCTCCGCGCCCCTCTTCCGCGTAGCCTGTGCAGGCCGCCACTGCCAGGTTCCCGGGATCCAGGGACAACTTCCCCGGGAGTACGCACGGCGGGCCTCAGGCTGGTGCAACGTCACGCCGGCCTCTGCCGCAACGTCACGCCGCCTCTGCCGCCGCAGACCCGCCCCGCACGCAGTGCCCCTCCTTCCCCCATCCCCCAACCCCCGGCCTGAGTGAGCCGGAGCTCCCGAATCAGCGGCTCCTTTAACCCCGTCCTGTCTGAGCAAAAAACAGACGCCCTCCAGCGACCTGCGCGCAGGGGCAGGGCCGGGTACAAAGCTGAGCTCCTGTGAGCTGTGAGAGCAGGGAGGAGAGGGGGAGGTCTCTCCCGGCAGCCGCGGAGGCGGCGGATTGAAGCTCCACAATCAACTTGATGTGCCCTGCATTGTGGAATACCTGAATAGACAGGGAGTGATCCCAAATTGAAGAGGTGGAATTTAAGAGCGAGATCTGTGATTTTTTTTCCCTTTTCCTCTTTTTGTGAATGTGTGCGTGTATGCTTCTGTGTGAGATCTTGTCTGTATACTCTTGCTTCCACCATTTGTCCTAGGGCTCTATCCGTCCATGGTTTTTTTAAAAAAAAATTTTTTTTCTTAATAATTAATTTTAATTGTAATAACTTTATTGTACTTTACCTTCGTTCTTTCTTTCTTTCTTTCCTTCCTTCCTTCCCTCCTTTAGACAGCGAATCACCCCAGGTTGAGGAGGTGGTCTCTGGGAGCAGGATTTATGATTTTTTCCCCCTTTGCCTCTTTTTGTGAACGTGTATGTGTATGCTTCTGTGTAAGATTTTCTCTGTATAGCTTTGCTTCCAACATTTGTCCTAGGGTTCTATCCGTCCCTTTTTTTTTTTTTTTTCTAAATATTTTTTAGTACAATAACTATATTATACTTTATTTTATTTTTACTGTATCTTCTTTCTTTCTGTCTTTTTTCCTTCTTTCCTTCCTTCCTTCCTCCCTCCCTCCCTCCCTCCTTTCTTTCCTTCTTTGCTTCTTTCTTCCTTCCTTCCTTTCCTCCTTTCCTTCTTTCTTTCCTCATACTTCTACTAATTCTCTCTACATTTTCTCCTTCTTTCCCTCCTTCCTTCCTTCCTTCCTCCCTCCCTCCCTCCCTCCTTTCTTTCCTTCTTTGCTTCTTTCTTCCTTCCTTCCTTTCCTCCTTTCCCTCTTTCTTTCCTCATACTTCTACTAATTCTCTCTACATTTTCTCCTTCTTTCCCTCCTTTCTTCCTTCCTCCCTCCCTCCCTCCCTCCTTTCTTTCCTTCTTTGCTTCTTTCTTCCTTCCTTCCTTTCCTCCTTTCCCTCTTTCTTTCCTCATACTTCTACTAATTCTCTCTACATTTTCTCCTTCTTTCCCTCCTTCCTTCCTCCCTCCCTCCCTCCCTACCTCCCTCCTTTCTTTCCTTCTTTGCTTCTTTCTTCCTTCCTTCCTTTCCTCCTTTCCTTCTTTCTTTCCTCATACTTCTAATAATTGTCCTACTTTTTCTCCCTTTTATTCTGAGCCGTGTGGATGAAAGGCTCTTGGTGCTCCAGCCCAGGAGTCAGGGCTCTGCCTCTGAGGTAGGAGAGCCAACTTCAGGACACTGGTCAACAAGAGACCTCCCAGCTCCACATAATATTAAACGGTGGAAATCTCCCAGAGACCTCCATCTTAACACCAGCACCCAGCTTCACTCAACGACCAGCAAGCCACAGTGCTGGACAACCTATGCCAAACAACTAGCAAAACAGGAACACAACCCCACCCATTAGCAGAGAGGCTGCCTAAAGTCATAATAAGGCCACAGACACCCCAAAACACACCACCAGACGTGAACCTGCCCACTAGAGAGACAAGATCCAGCCTCATCCAGCACAACACAGGCACTAGTCCCCTCCACCAGGAAGCCTACACAACCCACTGAAACAACCTTAGCCACTGGAGACAGACATCAAAAACAACGGGAACTACGAACGTGCAGCCTGCAAAAAGGAGACCCCAAACACAGTAAGATAAGCAAAATGAGAAGACAGAAAAACACACAGCAGATGAAGGAGCAAGATAAAAACCCACCAGACCTAACAAATGAAGAGGAAATAGGCAATCTACCTGAAAAAGAATTCAGAATAATGATAGTAAGGATGATCCGACATCTTGGAAGTAGAATGGACAAAATGCAAGAAACAGTAAACAAGGACCTAGAAGAACTAAAGATGAAACAAGCAACGATGAACAACGCAATAAATGAAATTAAAAGTACTCTAGATAGGATCAATAGCAGAATAACTGAGGCAGAAGAACGGATAAGTGACCTGGAAGATAAAGTAGTGGAAATAACTACTGCAGAGCAGAATAAAGAAAAAAGAATGAAAAGAACTGAGGACAGTCTCAGAGACCTCTGGGACAACATTAAACGCACCAACATTCGAATTATAGGGGTTCCAGAAGAAGAAGAAAAAAAGAAAGGGACTGAGAAAATATTTGAAGAGATTATAGTTGAAAACTTCCCTAATATGGGAAAGGAAATAGTTAATCAAGTCCAGGAAGCACAGAGAGTCCCATAAAGGATAAATACAAGGAGAAATACGCCAAGACACATATTAATCAAACTATCAAAAATTAAATACAAAGAAAGCATATTAAAAGCAGCAAGGGAAAAACAACAAATAACACACAAGGGAATCCCCATAAGGTTAACAGCTGATCTCTCAGCAGAAACCCTACAAGCCAGAAGGGAGTGGCAGGACATACTGAAAGTGATGAAGGAGAAAAACCTGCAACCAAGACTACTCTACCCAGCAAGGATAACATTCAGATTTGATGGAGAAATTAAAACCTTTACAGACAAGCAAAAGCTGAGAGAGTTCAGTACCACCAAACCAGCTTTACAACAAATGCTAAAGGAACTTCTCTAGATAAGAAATGCAAGAGAAGGAAACGACCTATAATAACGAACCCAAAACAATATAGAAAATGGGAATAGGAACATACATATCGATAATTACCTTAAATGTAAATGGACTAAATGCTCCCACCAAAAGACACAGATTGGCTGAATGGATACAAAAACAAGACCCTTATATATGCTGTCTACAAGAGACCCACCTCAGACCTAGAGACACATACAGACTGAAAGTAAGGGGATGGAAAAAGATATTCCATGCAAATGGAAACCAAAAGAAAGCTGGAGTAGCAATTCTCATATCAGGCAAAATAGACTTTAAAATAAGGACTATTAAAAGGGATAAAGAAGGACACTACATAATGATCAAGGGATCGATCCAAGAAGAAGATATAACAATTGTAAATATTTATGCACCCAACATAAGAGCACCTCAATACATAAGGCAAATACTAACAGCCATAAAAGGGGAGATCGACAGTAACACATTCATAGTAGGGGACTTTAACACCCCACTTTCACCCATGGACAGATCATCCAAAATGAAAATGAATAAGGAAACACAAGCTTTAAATGATACATTAAACAAGATGGACTTAATTGATATTTATAGGACACTCCAAAAACAACAGAATACACATTTTTCTCAAGTGCTCATGGAACATTCTCCAGGATAGATCATATCTTGGGTCACAAATCAAGCCTTGGTAAATTTCAGAAAATTGAAATTGTATCAAGTATCTTTTCTGACCACAATGCCATGAGACTAGATATCAATTACAGGAGAAGATCTGTAAAATATACAAACACATGGAGGCTAAACAATACACTACTTAATAATGAAGTGATCACTGAAGAAATCAAAGAGGAAATAAAAAAATACCTAGAAACAAATGACAATGGAGACACAACGACCCAAAACCTATGGGATGCAGCAAAAGCAGTTCTAAGGGGGAAGTTTATAGCAATACAAGCCCACCTTAAGAAGAAGGAAACATCTCGAATAAACAACCTAACCTTGCACCTCAAGCAATTAGAGAAAGAAGAACAAAATAGCCCCAAAGCTAGCAGAAGGAAAGAAATCATAAAAATCAGATCAGAAATAAATGAAAAAGAAATGAAGGAAACGATAGCAAAGATCAATAAAACTAAAAGCTGGTTCTTTGAGAAGATAAACAAAATAGATAAACCACTAGCCAGACTCATCAAGAAAAAAAGGGAGAAGACTCAAATCAATAGAATTAGAAGTGAGAAAGGAGAAGTAACAAATGGCACTGCAGAAATAAAAAAAATCATGAGAGATTACTACAAGCAACTCTATGCCAATAAAATGGACAATCTGGAAGAAATGGACAAATTCTTAGAAATGCACAACCTGGCAAGACTGAATCAGGAAGAAATAGAAAATATGAACAGACCAATCACAAGCACTGAAATTGAAACTGTGATTAAAAATCTTCCAACAAACAAAAGCCCAGGACCAGATGGCTTCACAGGTGAATTCTATCAAACGTTTAGAGAAGAGCTAACACCTATCCTTCTCGAACTCTTCCAAAATATAGCAGAGGGAGGAACACTCCCAAATTCCTTCTACGAGGCCACCATCACCTTGATACCAAAACCAGACAAGGATGTCACAAAGAAAGAAAACTACAGGCCAATATCACTGATGAACATAGATGCAAAAATCCTCAACAAAATACTAGCAAACAGAATCCAACAGCACATTAAAAGGATCATACACCATGATCAAGTGGGGTTTATTCCAGGAATGCAAGGATTCTTCAATATACGCAAATCTATCAATGTGATAAACCATATTAACAAATTGAAGGAGAAAAACCATATGATCATCTCAATAGCTGCAGAGAAAGCTTTCGACAAAATTCAACACCCATTTATGATAAAAACCCTCCAGATAGTAGGCATAGAGGGAACTTTCCTCAACATAATAAAGGCCATATATGACAAGCCCAGAGCAAACATCATCCTCAATGGTGAAAAACTGAAAGCATTTCCACTAAGATCAGAAACAAGACAAGGTTGCCCACTCTCACCACTCTTATTCAACATAGTTTTGGAAGTTTTAGCCACAGCAATCAGAGAAGAAAAGGAAATAAAAGGAATCCAATTCAGAAAAGAAGAAGTAAAGCTGTCACTGTTTGCAGATGACATGATACTATACATAGAGAATCCTAAAGATGCTACCAGAAAACTACTAGAGCTAATCAATGAATTTGGTAAAGTAGCAGGATACAAAACTAATGCACAGAAATCTCTGGCATTCCTATATACTAATGATGAAAAATCTGAAAGTGAAATCAAGAAAACACTCCCATTTACCATTGCAACAAAAAGAATAAAATATCTAGGAATAAACCTACCTAAGGATACGAAAGACCTGTATGCAGAAAATTATAAGACACTGATGAAAGAAATTAAAGATGATACAAATAGATGGAGAGATATACCATGTTCTTGGATGGGAAGAATCAACATTGTGAAAATGACTCTACTACCCAAAGCAATCTACAGATTCAATGCAATCCCTATCAAACTACCACTGGCATTTTTCACAGAACTAGAACAAAAAATTTCGCAATTTGTATGGAAACACAAAAGACCCCGAATAGCCAAAGCAATCTTGAGAACGAAAAAAGGAGCTGGAGGAATCAGGCTCCCTGACTTCAGACTATACTACAAAGCAACAGTAATCAAGACAGTATGGTACTGGCACAAAAACAGAAAGATAGATGAGTGGAACAGGATAGAAAGCCCAGAGATAAACGCACGCACATATGGACACCTTATCTTTGATAAAGGAGGCAGGAACGTACAGTGGAGAAAGGACAGCCTCTTCAATAAATGGTGCTGGGCAAACTGGACAGGTACATGTAAAAGTATGAGATTAGATCACTCCCTAACACCATACACAAAAATAAGCTCAAAATGGATTAAAGACCTAAATGTAAGGCCAGAAACTATCAAACTCTTAGAGGAAAACTTAGGAAGAACACTCTATGACATAAATCACAGCAAGATCCTTTCTGACCCACCTCCTAGAGTAATGGAAATAAAAACAAAAATAAACAAATGGGACCTAATGAAACTTCAAAGCTTTTGCACAGCAAAGGAAACCATAACCAAGACCAAAAGACAACCCTCAGAATGGGAGAAAACATTTGCAAATGAAGCAACTGACAAAGGATTAATCTCCAAAATTTACAAGCAGCTCATGCAGCTCAATAACAAAAAAACAAACAACCCCATCCAAAAATGGGCAGAAGACCTAAACAGACATTTCTCCAAAGAAGATATACAGAATGCCAACAAACACATGAAAGAATGCTCAACATCATTAATCATTAGAGAAATGCAAATCAAAACTACAATGAGATATCATCTCACACCAGTCAGAATGGCCATCATCAAAAAATCTAGAAACAATAAATGCTGGAGAGGATGTGGAGAAAAGGGGACACTCTTGCACTGCTGGTGGGAATGTGAATTGGTTCAGCCACTATGGAGAACAGTATGGAGGTTCCTTAAAAAACTACAAATAGAATTACCATATGACCCAGCAATCCCACTACTGGGCATATACCCTGAGAAAACCAAAATTCAAAAAGAGTCATGTACCAAAATGTTCATTGCAGCTCTATTTACAATAGCCCGGAGATGGAAACAACCTAAGCGCCCATCATCGGATGAATGGATAAAGAAGATGTGGCACATATACACAATGGAATATTACTCAGCCTTAAAAAGAAATGAAATTGAGCTATTTGTAATGAGATGGATAGACCTAGAGTCTGTCATACAGAGTGAAGTAAGTCAGAAAGAAAAAGACAAATACCGTATGCTAACACATATATATGGAATTTAAGGGGAAAAAATGTCATGAAGAACCTAGGGGTAAGACAGGAATAAAGACGCAGACCTACTGGAGAACGGACTTGAGGATATGGGGAGGGGGAGGGGTGAGTTTTGACAGGGCGAGAGAGAGGCGTGGACATATACACACTAACAAACGTAGTAAGGTAGATAGCTGGGGGGAGGCAGCCGCAAGGCACAGGGATATTAGCTTGGGGCTTTGGGACAGCCTGGAGGGGTGGGATGGGGAGAGTGGGAGGGAGGGAGACACAAGAGGGAAGACATATGGGAACATATGTATATGTATAGCTGATTCACTTTGTTATAAAGCAGAAACTAACACACCATTGTAAAGCAATTATACCCCAATAAAGATGGTTAAAAAAAAAAAAAAAGTAAATCTTGTTGGTTAAGATATTTTAAAATGATACACATCAAAGTGCAGATCAACACGTTTGGTATTAAGGCAAAGCTACACTTACAGGCAAAACAAAAACCTTTAATCCATTCATTGAAAAGGAAGAAAAAGGAAAATCTCCCTGCCATCCCTAGCTGCATGCCATCATTCAAGACCAGATTACCATAGATGAGATTTGGGTGTCCTTAACTGAGATTGTTAACTTACCAGCTCTGATGTGATTGGCAGGATATTCAGACCTCTGTTCTGTTGGAGATCCCAGGCAGTGACACCAGAGCAAGAAAATTCTGCATCTCTTCTTAGGTACCTGAGGCTTTTGTAGAACTTTCTAATCACATCATCCCCCTTTTCAACTACTATCTTCCAATCAGAAAGTTATAAATAATTAGATTCTAGACTGTCCATCAGGTTAATCCTGATTGGATCTTTGTCTTTCTTCAGATGAGTTGACTGAATCAGATATTCATTCAAGAAAGAGAAAGAATGGGGGGTGGGGGCGGCAAGAGAGTCAAGGAATCATTCCTGATTCACTCCACAAACATTGAGTTTTACTAATGTGGACAGTTGTAGCTCTGGGTGTGAGACAGGAGGGGTTTAATCTCTTCCTGAATGAGAATAATAATACCAAAAGCATTATTGTTGGGGGATCTTCAGCCAGATCAAAGTAATCAAAATGTCCCAGAATTTTTAAAACTTTCTAAAAACAGTGGTTTCTTTCCCCTCAAAGCCCCAATATAAAGAAGTCCTAAGGAGGAGATATGGGGATATATGTATATGTATAGCTGATTCACTTTGTTATAAAGCAGACACTAACACAGCATTGTAAAGCAATTATACTCCAATAAAAAGGTTAAAAAAAAAAAGTCCTTGTGTCAAGTTGCCATTTAAGTGTTATGTAGGTAACATAGCAGATCATGAACTGATTCAAGGAGCAAGAGAAATGTAACTGGGGATGTGTTGGTCCTCCAGGCTTAAGTCATGGCTTCTCTGATGGTGGTCAGGTAATAATCACAATGAGAAGTAAGGGTGGGGGTTGAGGAGCAGGCAGTTGAGTATACATTAAGTGACCCTGTGAATGACCCAAACAGTGTAAAATATGTTTGTTTCCTTCCCTATTCGGCAGGCTTGAGATTAAATTTTTTTCTCTGGTTGGAGTCTAGAAATTTACAGGGAGTAGCTAAGAGAAGACAATGTTATCTTTGAGCTCCTTACTTCCCAGAAAGATGGGCTTAGCAGCAAATTGGCTTAAAAACACTACATCTGAGAATGTGAGTGGAGATTGAGGCACCCAGCCCTGGGAATTTGGACATTTCCAAGTCTAAGAGCCACTGAGGGTGGCGCTGTGGGCTCTTTGGAAACTTGGAGCCAGGGAAAAAGTAAACATGGGTCAGTTGCAAATAACCCTGTCCTCATCATGGCAGCTGCTACCAGGAATCCTGTATTTTCTTCTAGGTTCTTCCCAAAGAGGATGATTCCCAGATGGCAATTAGCCCCAGCCATTTTCCAGGGGCTTTGGGAACCAAACCATAATCCCATTGGCCCCTTTCCAAGTATATTTTGATAATTCCGGTTTCCTCAAGCTTAGCTAAGTTCAACACAGGTTCTGACTGAGGCAATGCCATTAAGCACAGAAATAAAATTCTGTTTTTCTCCTCATATTTAGCACTGTTCACAAATTTCAACCCATTTCCCTCACAGAATTCAGAAGCTATATTTGGTGTTTAAGCGTCTGTCACTTTCAGGGATGACTCCCGCACTGGGCTTCATCACAGGGAGATTCTTTTAAAATTTCAAGACACAAAGCGAGTGAGAACCTTCCTCAACCCCAAAGAATTCTCCATGCCTCTCTTTCCCCCATTCAATGTGATACCCAAACATTTTTATATACCACTGGCCACCAAGGCTGGGATTCTTTGAAGGGTGTTCTCCATCTTGGTATCTGTTGGAAAGACTCCATTCGCTACATTTCTATCCTAGGTATAAATGGTCTTTGCATAAAAAGGAGGTAAGCTGGGGCTTCCCTGGTGGCGCAGTGGTTGAGTCCGCCTGCCGATGCGGGGGACAAGGGTTCATGCCCCAGTCCGGGAAGACCCCACATGCCGCGGAGTGGCTGGGCCCGTGAGCCACGGCCGCTGAGCCTGCGCGTCCAGAGCCTGTACTCCGCAACGGGAGACGCCACAGCAGTGAGAGGCCCGCGTACCATAAAAAAAAAAAAAAGAGGTAAGCTGGATTGTACTCAACAGACATTTTAACTCCCAGCCTTTCAATTGTCTTTATTAATGAGATGCAGTAGAACGAGATTAGTAACGATGATAATCATAAACATCTCTGTTGAACACTCACAAGGTGGGCACTTTTCATCCACTTCTTCAAATAACCTTCACAGAAAATGTAAATGTCACTGCCCTTTTCCCTATTTTTAGGCTGGTGAACCCGGTTCTGGACCAGGGAGAAGAAACTGCCCACTTCCAGGCAGTGAGCAATTGGTAGGTTCCCTCAGGTGAGAGGCTCAGAAGGACACCACCACCACCACCACTGAGTTGTCAGACATCCCAAATGTTGGAAAGGACTGACGAACAGACTTCACATGAAGGTCAGCGCAAATGGGGAAATCCACAAGGAGAGACAGTGCATCAGTGGTTCAGGACCTGAGAGGTTTGTGAGAAGATGGGGCCTTACTCTCAGTGGGTACAGACTTTCACTTGGGTGTGATGAAAGTGTTCTCAGATTGTGGTGACATATCTGCCCTTCTGTGAATACACTCAGAAGCACTGAACTGTGTGCTTGAATTGGATGGATCGCACGATATGTAAAGTTTATCCCAATAAAACTATTTTATTTTTTTAACTGTGACCCTTCACGCTATGGTTTTTTTTTTTTAATTTTGGAAAACATAACTACTTTTGGTAAAAATGTATTATTTATATTCGCCTGTAATGGGTTAGGGGTTGTTACGCATAATTGGATTAATAAATGAGTTTTTAACATCCTCCCACTTTAATTAATATTGAAAATGTTGTAGCTATAACCCACATACACAAAAGCTCTTTGGGATCCTCAATACATTTTAAGAAAATAAAGGAGTCATGCGATCAACAATCTGAGAACGGCAGAGCTAGGAAAAAGTTTAGCAGAAATGAAAGCAGTGGTTTTTCCCTACCAGTGAGAAAGTTAGGTGACCCTTCTTTCCATGTTTTACTGTTATATAATCCTGCACACGCCACCCAGGCACACCTGGTATGGTCTGAGTGGCGAGGGTGAGCACAGGGTGACACAGCCACCCTCTGCTCCTTCTCAGTTGCTTGTCTCAGTTTATACAGCTAAACCAATCAAAAGTGCTAACATTTGTTACTGTCTTCTTCGTGGTAAAACCCTTGTCTCTCTCATTTCTTTTTTCTCTCTTCCTTTTGCCGTAATTTCCCAGAATAATATTTCTCCAGTTTTATTGGAATATAATTGACATATAACATTCTATTTATGTGTACCAGTGAATGATCTGATAGATGTATATATTGCAAAAAGATTATCACCATAAATTTACTTAACATCATCATGTCACATCGTTACAAATTTTTTTCTTGTGGTGAGAACATTTAAGATCTACTCTCTTAGCAGTGTTCAAATGCAAGATATAGTATTGTTAACTTTTGTCACCATGCTGTACATTACATCCTCATGACTTATTATTTTATAACTGGAAGAGTATACATTTGGACCACCTTTATTCATTTCCCCTAACCCTAACCCTAACTATATATGCCACAAAAGAAGGCATTTTATATATATATTCACATTTTGTCCATTATCCTTGATGGAAACCTAGTTTGCTTCCATATCCTGGCTATTGTAAATAATGCTGCAACAAACATGGGGGTGCAGATATCTTTTTGAGAGAACGATTTCATTCCCTTTACATTTATATACCCAGAAGTGGAATTGCTTGACAATTTGGTAATTCTATATTTAATTTTTTGAGGAACCACCTTACCGTTTTCCACACTGGCTGCATTGTTATGTCCCCAACAAGAATGCAAAGGCTTGTTTTCTCCACATCCTCCACAATACTTGTTATCTCTTGGGTTTGTTTGTTTTGCTTTGTTTTTTGATAACAACCATTCTGAAAGGTGTGAGGTGATATCTCACTGAGGTTTACGTTTGCATTGTCCTGATCAGTGCTGTTGAGCTCCCTTTCATGTACCTGTTGGCCATCTGTATGTCTTTGCCAGGATAATATTTAGTATGAATCCTGATGTCAGAAACATGCACTTACCTTCAGTTAGGCAGAATATAGAGAATTAGGGATGCAGGTAAACCTGAAGTGTTTTTTGTAGGTCAGGTCAAACCTGGGGTCTGGGGTGGGGAGTGGTTTCCCTGGGAAGCTTCTCATCTGTGGGACCCAATAGAATAAGTTCCATCACATAGTTCTGACCCAGGCCCAACAACCAGCCCAGTGGTGCCTGAATGGGTCATCTGGGCTGCCCTTTCGTCATTGTGCTTTACCCTTGGAACACACAGTGCCTCTTGAAGTACCGCCAAAAAACCAAGTCAACAAAAGTGATAGGGGTCTTGGAAAGGAAATGAGGTTCCCTGAACTTATGAGTAGAAGCCCAAGTCCTCATCTCTATGATTGGAATTTCCACCCCAGCACCCATGGTTCTTACTGTGTACAGTCACAGAGGCCACTTCAGATCTCTTTCCACCCATGTTTTCAGGACATAGTACTTCAGGCCTAGGGAAAGTGGACACGTGTGGTGGGCTGAGATGCTGCAACATGGTCCTTAGAGCTGAGGGACCTCCATATCCCATCTCTCATTCTTGTTAGTGTCACTGACACCCTGTGTATTATTCTGATGTCACCTCTCTTTCCAGGAACCCCTCATACCTGACCTCTGCCCATGGAAGAGATGAGCCTGCGGGAAAAGGTGACTCAGAGTCCAGGACCAAAGATGTCATTGAGAACTGACCCAGACACAGCCCCGCATCCTCTGTTGCACATACTGGATGACAGTCTGATGGGAATTCCTACAGTAGATTTTTAGGCCTGAAGGCAGCTGCTCTCATTTCCAGCTCCGTTTCCATAATCCAGCCAGCAGGTGTATCTCAGAGGGGACTCAACTAGATTTTCTCTCTTGGTAACACCCTTGGTCTTCTATGCTTTTGTCTGTGGACAAAGAATGTCACCTGCCATTTCAGAAAAAGCTGTTGCAGCCAAAAAGCCATCAGCCACTGAAGCAGCCCCAGACAGTGACCCCTGAGGGGATTCAGGATGGAGAAAACAGGATACTGGCCCTAGATAGTTAAGGTGCATGTCAAAGGAATGGCTTCAATAAGCCCAGACTCCTACATCTTCTCATACATAGAAAAGCCGTAGGATCACTAACTTGAGATGTCTGGTTTTTCTGACTAGCAGTAAACTTTTGGTATTTGACTACATTTTTTTTTTTTTTTTGAGCAAAAACTCCTGTATATCCTTGTTCATTCCTTACCTCTGGATCAGTTCCTCAGAGCTATCTGAAAAGTTGTTTCCCTGGGCTATAAGTAAGGGCACTGAATAAAACATAATTCTCAACTTTTAGTTTCTGCACTTTTTTTTTTTTTTTTTTTTGCGGTGCGCGGGCCTCTCACTGTTGTGGCCTCTCCCGTTGCGGAGCAACAGGCTCTGGATGCGCAGGCTCAGCGGCCATGGCTCACGGGCCCAGCCACTGCGTGGCATGTGGCATCCTCCCGGACCGGGGCACAAACCCGTGTCCCCTGCATTGGCAGGCAGACTCTCAACCACTGCGCTACCAAGGAAGCCCTGCACTTTTTTAAGGCAATAGTTTTGGTGACCATGAAAGGAATGAGAGTTGACTTCTTTCACCTGAACTCTGCAAAAACACAGATCCTTGGTACCAGCAGAGGCCACTTGTGCCTGTCCCCCTCCTCGGCATGTCCAGACTCTTTTAGGTTAGTCTCTCCTGGTTCTTGGATCTCCTGATTATTGGTTGATGATCCTGAGTTTTAGTTGGTGGTATATAATGGTATCTGGCTTCCCAGTTGAAAGATACTGGGGAGTGGGCCCAGGTAAAAGATACTGAAGGAGGTGGTTTGAAAGACATTGGGATTTGCTCAGTTGAAAGACATTTAGCAATCTTGGCTGAGCAGTTATGTAGGAGGCTAACCTGATATTCTTCCTCAGTTCGGCGGCCTTAATAGAATTCTTCAGGATAAAAGTAAAAATATTACATGAGAGCTTTGCACTGAAGAGGGAATAGACTCCTTCCCTCCATTACAGCTTCCCCAAGCAACTGAGAAATTTATGGAGTGGTAGAGGCAGAGTCCTCATATCATGCAGTTGTCCCATAGGGAAAACCACTCATTAATTAAAAGACTTGCTTGTCCAGGGATTATATATAAGAATTGGCCATTCAGTGATTTGAGCACCCACAGCAGTTTTAGATGGCCAGAGGGAGAAACTGAGACCCATTAGAGACCTGAATCCACTCTACAGTGACTCCTAGAATACGTGAGCCCGCAAGCAGCACATTGGCTCATCACACAATATCATTAGTAATTTTATCCCCGACAAAGTCAGCTATAAAATGGGAAAGAGTGTCTCCCAAACAGAGAAAGAAGGAGTGTTTTAGAAAGCCGACCTTCAACTAATGCCCCAGCCTGATTCACTTACTATACGTACGGAGCTTATACTTGCAAGTAACTTCTTAATTGGAGAAATTATACTAAAAGAGATTTCACTCTAAAATGGCCATTAATTGCTAAAGAGGTCTAAGTTTACCTGGTTTTGTCTCCTTATGACATAAAATTTAATGATGTTTGGGTTTATTAGACAAAAGTCTTCTACCACATTGAGGAAAGAAGTTCTACTGTGAGTTCTAGAGGTTATGGGATGGATACCTACATTTGCCAATCAGAAATGGGGGTATGTTCACAATTGCTTGCTTCTTGGTTTTTGCTAGAGATTAAGGTTTTCTAAGTGTTGAGAATTCCAATTGAAATATGTAATTAAAGCTACTAGAAATTTTCAGTATGCAAAGAAAGTAGGATGTGTGTTTTCAGAAAAAAAATAAGGCACGGGGAATAGAAATGCATTTAGCTACGGGAAAAGAAAGTGATTTTGTGCTAAAGCTGGTTGTTTCTGGATGGGAAAGAAAATAAGGGACCGACTAATATAAATACAGAAAGCTATGAAAATTTTGTGAAAAGAGATCCCTGAGAAGAGAGTTTTGTACAAAGTCAGGCTGTAACTGGATTGAATTTAATTAGGTAAATAAACTTTGTTATTGAGGGTGGGCTGCTGCAGGTCTGTATTTTATTTTTCCCTCTCTGTAAGAGAACAAAGTTTTCTTGGAAAGTTGAACTACTTTTGATAACAGATTGTAACTTTCTTTGCCTTCTAATGATCTGTCTTTGCCTTTAAAATCTTCTATTGTCACTTTGGTTGAATGAATAAATATTGTCTCACATTTACCTATGACTCTATTTGACCATGTGTTTTAAACCTTTTGGTGCTTTTAACAAATTCCCCCAAGTCAAATTCTAAATAAAATTCTTTTGACATCCAGCTAACTTTGGGCTGCCTCCAAAGGCTCCCAAAGCACCCCACAGAGAGCTATTAAACTAGTTAAGTTTATCTGGTGTGTTAAATTACATGGAAACATTGTCAAATAAGTGGTGATAAAAACTTCTTAGGTTACATTGTGTGGGTAAATGTCATTAATATAGATATGCCAAAATTTATATGGAATCCCTAAAAATCTGATATGTCTTGGTACAATGTTATCAGTCATAACTCTAGTCCTTATCTGTATACAAAATTTTGTATGTCACAGAAAAAAACAAGTTTCTTCTCAATTGTGTTGTAATCAGATCTTTAACCATGCCATTTGAATTCTTATGTTGTTTATAGATAATCATTGTTTTACTCCAATACTGCTACAAAATGAAGACCTTCAAGAAGATCCAGAGGTGAAGGGTCAGGATCAAGATGGTGGAGGAGTAGGAAGCAGAGTTCACCTCCCTCCACAGAAACATTGAAAATGCATCTACAAGTGGAACGATTCACACAGAACAGCTACTGACTGCCAACAGAAGATCCCAGATGTCCAAAAAGACAAGAAAACCTCCATGTAACGAGGTAGAATAAAAGGAAAAAGAAAAAGAAGGAAACGGGATGGGGCCTGCACCCCAGGGAGGGAGCTCTGAAGGAGGAAAGCTTCCTGCAACTTGGGAAGCCTCCTAACTAGAGGAGAGATTAGACTGGATGGAGGGGGTTGTTTTAGAGCCTAAGAGGGGAGAGCAGCAACCGGTTTGTAGCAAGCAAAATGGAGAGTAACCTGCACAGAGGGTCAGGCCCACCACCCTGTGCTCCCCAACCTGAGATACTCTTCTGTCAGTTGGGGGGCGGGGGTGTGCTAAAGTGTAGACTCTGAAGCTCAATCCCAGGGAGAGGACCAGGGTTAGGTGCAGAAACAACCTGAAGAGGTTGGGCTGTGACAACTGAAGTTGTACTAGGAAGAAGCCTGGGCTCACTAGAGAGGTAAGGCACCATTATTGGGAGGCGCACGAGGAGAGGGGTGGGACCACCATAAGAAATTCTTTCCCTGTGAGCACTCCCAGGCAACAGGACACCACCTACAGGAGCTCCGGGGGCAGTCGCCAGTCACTGCCACCACCTTGGGCTCCAGAGGTGGGCACTGGTGGCCTCTTCTGGACCCATGGGCAGACACCAGACCCCGCCCCTGCTGTCCCAGGAGGGCACAGACAGCTTTCCCCACTAGGAATTCTGCCAGCAGACCACAGGACCTGCCCCCGGTGACCCAGAAGGATATGGACAGATCCAGCAACTAGGAATTCCACCAGTGGGCCCCAGGACCCACCTATGCTGTCCTGGGAAGGGGCTGAGAGCTTCTGCAACTAGGAAATCCATCAGTGTGTACCAGAACCCACCCTGCTGTCCTGGGAGTGTGCAGATAACTCTCCCCACTAGGGAATCTGCTAGTGGGTGCTGTGAACTGCCCCACTGTCCTGGGAGCATGTGGAAATTTTCACTACTAGGAAATCCACCAGTGGGTGCTGGGACCTGCCCTGCTGTCCTGGGAGGGCACAGAAATATCTTGCTATTAGGAAATCTGCCAGTGGGTGCCAGAACCCACCCTGCAGTCCTGGGAGGAGGTGGATATCTTCCACGACTAGTAAGTCTGTCACTGGGGACCAGAACCCACCCTGCAGTCCTGGGAGGAGGTGGATATCTTCCACGACTAGTAAGTCTGTCACTGGGGGCCAGAACCCACCCTGCTGTTCTGGGATCATGCAGATAGCTCTCACTACTAAGAAATCTGCCAGTGGATTCTGGGACCTGCCCTGCAGTCCCAGGAGGGCATGGATAACTCCCTAGTAAGAAATCCATAAGCGGGTGCCAAGATCTGCCCTGCTGTCCAAGAGGGTGCAAATAGCTCCTCCCACTAGGAAATCTGCCCAGAGGAGAGGCTGAAACTGCAGCTGAGCCCCAGGGGCTGCGTGACTAAGGAAGAAGAGCTGAAATCTCTTCTCATGGCTGCACAAATTGCAGAATTACACCCCTGCGGATGGCTTCCTAAATCTAGCACCTGCAAAACATCTGAAAGAACAACAAGTGCTCTTGCAGCTGGGACGGGTCTGGCTTTAGCAGCTATGGGCTCTGTGTGCATATATACATGGGGGTTGGGACACACCAGAGTCCAAGCTGCCTCCATAGCTCCCACAGTGGGTCCAGGTGCATGACTACTGCAGTCCTGGGAACTGATTTCAGTGAATCTGTGCTGGTGGTAAGGAGAAAACAATGCCTGAGGCTCACCAGGGCCAATTGCCAGCATACCCACAGCTAAGGTGGGACTGAGAGCAGTGCCAATAAGAGTATACTTTGTGAGCCTGAACAATGGGTGAAAGGGGACACAACAGAGCACATTCACAGGTGAACAACTCCAGAGGAGGAATACTCATTGGCTTCTCTCCCAGTGGGAGTGCTCCAATCCTGCCTACCTCACACCACAGATCAGAATTACAGCTAAGAAACAGATCTGGGGGCCCCTACCCCAATAAATAGGGAGCAGACCCTGACCCTGACAGGGCAGTGACAACCACAGAGCAAAGGGGAGGCCCTGCTCAATATCTAGGGCAGACTCTGATCACCACAACACAAATCAAACTCCCTATCAAGGGGATAACAGTACAAGCCTCCGGATCAAGCTCAACCACTAGGGGGCAGACACCAGAAGCAGGAAGAAATATGATGCTGCAGTCGGTGGAAAGGAGACCACAAACACAGTAAGCTTGACAAAATGAGACAACAAAGAAATATATTGCAGAGGAAGGAGCAATATAAAAGCCTACAAGAACAACTAAATGAAGAGGAGATAAGCAATGTATCTGAAAAATAATTCAGAGTAATGATAGTAAAGATGATCCAAGATCTCAGAAATAGAATGGAGGCATGGATTAAGAAGAAGCAAGAAAAGTTTAACAAAGACCTAGAAGAGCTAAAAAACAAACAGAGATGAACAAGACAATAACTGAAATGAAAAGTACACTAGAAGGAATCAATAGCAGAATAACTGAGGCAGAAGAAGGGATAGGTGACCTGGAAGACAGAATGGTGGAAATCTCTGCCACAGAACAGAATAAAGAAAAAAGAATGAAAAAAAAAGAATGAGGACAGTCTCAGAGACCTCTGGAACAACATTAAATGCATCAACAGTCAAAGTATAGGGGCCCCAGAAGAAGAAGAAAAAGAGAAAGAGAAAGGGTCTGAGAAAATATTTGAAGAGATTATACTTGAAAACTTCTCTAACATGGGGAAGGAAGTCCAGGAAGTGCAGAGAGTCCCATACAGGATAAACCCAAGGAGGAACACACTGAGATAGATATAAATCAAACTAACAAAAATTAAATACAAAGAAAAAATATTAAAAGCAAAAAGGGAAAAGCAATAACTAAAATACAAGAGAATCCCCATAAAGTTATCTGCTGATTTTTCAGCAAAAACTCTGCAGGTCACAAGGGAGTGGCATGATATATTTAAAGTGACGAAAGGGGAAAACCTACAACCAAGAGTACTCTATCCAGCAAGGATCTCATTCAGATTCAATCAAGAAATCAAAAGCTTTACAGACAAGCAAAAGCTAAGAGAATTCAGCACCACCAAACCAGCTTTACAACAAATGCTAAAGGAAGTACCCTAGTTAAGAAACACAGGAGAATAGAACAAAAGAGGAAGGGAAGAAAAAAGATCTATAAGAACAAGCCCAAAACAATTAAGAAAATATCTTTAGGAACATACATATTAATAATTACCTTAAATGTAAATGTATTAAATGTTCCAACCAAAAAACATAGACTGACTAAATGGATACAAAAACAAGACCCATATATATGCTGTCTATAAGATACCCACTTCAGACCTAGGGACACATACAAACTGAAAGTGAGGGGATAGAAATAAATATTCCATGCAAATGGAAATAAAAATAAAAAAACCCAAAAAACTGGAGTAGTAATATTCATATCAAAAAAAAGGTAGACTTTAAAGTAAAGACTGTTACAAAACACAAGGACACTACATAATGATCAAGGGATCAATCCAAGAAGAATATATAACAATTGTAAATATTTCTGCACCCAATAAAGGAGCACCACAATACATAAGGCAAATGCTAACAGCCACAAAAGGGGAAATCAACAGTAACACAATAATAGTGGGGAACTTTAACACCCCACTTACACCAATGGACAGATCATCCAGACAGGAAATTAATAAGGAAATATAAGCTTTAAATGACTCATTAGACCACATGGACTTAATAGATATTTATAGGACATTCCATCTGAAAACAGAATAATACACTTTCTTCTCAAGTGCACACAGAACATTCCCCAGAATAGATCGCATCTTGGGCCACAAAGCAAGCTTCAGTAAATTTACAGGAATTGAAATCATATCAAGCATCTTTTCTGACCACAAAGGTATGAGATTAGAAATCAATTACAAAAAAAACTTTAAAAAAACACAAACACATGGAGGCTAAACAATATGCTACTAAATAACCAATAAATCACTGAAGAAATCAAAGAGAAAATTAAAAATACCTAAAAACAAATGACAATGAAAACATGATGACCCACAACCTATGGGATGCAGCAAAAGCAGTTCTAAGAGGGAAGTTTATAGCAATACAATCCCACCTCAAGAAACAAGAAAAATCTCAAACAACCTACTCCTAAAGCAACTACAGAAAGAAGAACAACAACAAAAAAGTTAGTAGCAAGAAAGAAATCATAAAGATCAGAGCAGAAATAAATGAAATAGAAATGAAGAAAGCAATAGCAAAGATCAAAGAATCTAAAAGCTGGTTCTTTGAGAAGATAAACAAAATTGATAAACCTTTAGTCAGATTCATCAAGAAAAAAAGGGAGAGGACTCAAATCAATAAAATTAGAAATGAAAAATGAGAAGTTACAACTGACTACTGAAATACAAAAGATCATAAGAGACTACTACAAGCAACTATATGTCAATAAAATGGACATCCTGGAAGAAATGGACAAATTCCTAGATAGGTACAATATCCCAAGACTGAACCAGCAAGAAACAGAAAAAATGAACAGACCAATCACAAGTAATGAAATTGAACCTGCAGTTAAAAATCTTCCAACAAACAAAAGTCCAGGACCAGATGGATTCACAGGTGAATTCTATCAAACATTTAGAGAAGAGCTAACACCCATCCTTCTCAAACTCTTCCAAAAAATTGCAGAAGAAGGAACACTCCCAAGATCATTCTACAAGGCCACAATTATCCTGATACCAAAACCAGAAAAAGACATCACAAAAAAAGAAATTTACAGACCAATATTACTGATGAACATAGACACAAAATCCTCAACAAAATACTAGCAAACAGAATCCAACAACACATTCAAAAGATCATACACCATGATCAAGTGGGATTTATCCCAGGGATGCAAGGATTCTTCAATATATGCAAATCAATCAATGTGATACACCATATTAACAAATTGAAAATAAAAACCATATGATCATCTCAATAGATGAGAAAAGAAAAACCTTGACAAAATTTAACACCCATTTGTGATAAAAAAAAAAATATCTCCAGAAAGTGGGCATAGAGGGTACTTACCTTAACTTAATAAAGGCCATATATGACAGCAAACATCATTTTCAACAGTGAAGAGCTGAAAGCATTTTCTCTAGGATCAGGAATGAAACAAGGATGTCCACTCTCACCACTATTATTCAACATAGTTTTGGAAGTCTTAGCTATGGCAATTAGAGAAGAAAAGGTAATAAATGGAATCCAGATTGGAAAAGAGGAAGTAAAACTGTCACTGTTTGAAGATGACATGATGCTATACATAGAAAATCCTAAAGACACTACCAGAAAACTATTAGAGATCAGCAGTGAATTTGGTAATGTTGAAGGATACAAAATTAGTACACAGAAATTTCTTGCATTCCTATAAACTAACAATGAAAGACGAGAAAAAGAGATTAAGGAAACAATCTCATTTACCATCACATCAAAAAGAAAAAAAAAACCTAGGAATAAACCTACCTAAAGAAACAAAAGACATTTATGCAGAAAATTATAAGATTTTTAAATTTATTATGATTATAATTATTATTAATTATAAAGACAACACAAACAGATGGAGAGATATACCATGTTCTTGGATTGGAAGAATCAACATTGTGAAAATGACTATACTACCCAAAGCAATCTACACATTCACTGCAATCCTTATCAAGGGCATTTTTCACAGAATTAGAACAAAAATTTCACAATTTGTATGGAAACACAAAAGACCCCAAATAGCCAAAGCAATCTTGAGAAAGATAAATGGAGATGGAGGAATCAAGCTCCCTGACTTCAGACTATACTCCAATCCTCAGTAATCAAACAGGATTGTACTGACACAGAAACAGAAAAACAGATGAATGGAAAAGAATAGAAAGCCCAGAGATAAACCCACACACCTATGGTCAATTAATCTATAACAAAGGAGGCCAAAATATACAGTAAAGAAAAGAATCTCTTCAATAAGTGGTGCTGGGATAACTGGACAGCTACATGTAAATGAATGAAATTAGAACACTCCCTAACACCATACACAAAAATAAACTCAAAATGTATTAAAGACCTAAATGTAAGGCTGGACACTATAAACTCTTAGAAGAAAACATGGGCAGAACTCTCTTTGACATAAATTGCAGCAAGGTCTTTTTGATCCACCTCCTACAGTAATGAAAATAAAAACGAACTAAACAAATGGGATCTAATTAAATGTAAAAGCTTTTGCACAGCAATGGACACCATAAACAGAACAAAAAGACAACCCTTAGAATGGCAAGGTGGTTGCATACCTGCTCTGGATCCATTATGTCTCTCAATGCTTGATCTTGATAGCCCAGTTATTTCTTTCCTTTTAGGGGGTTATGTTAGTAGGATACTTGTCAAGGACTGACAGTCAATTCTAATAAGGTCTATCCAATAGACCTTATTTTAATGTTAACTTTTATGTCCTTTTTGTATGTCCAATACCTTACGTAGAACTATAGATGTGATCAGTAGTTACAATTCATTTAAGCATTACTATTTTTCTCATCACAGCACTTTAGAAGTAGTCTATTAACTAAATTCAGTAAGCAAACATAGAAATATATATGTGTATATGTGTATATCTGTGTGTATATTAGAGAGAGAAAGAAGTTTTATAGTTATACACTAGTTCAATCATCTCAGTTTGCTGTACAATCATCGTATGTGTGCTTTTGGCAGCAGCCTTAAAGCAAGCAGTGGTATATATCATGAGTAAGTTGATAGCTAGGAAATGAGTAATAATACATATCATGAAAATAACTACTGTCTGTAAAGCAGAGCAGATAACGTTGCCTGGACCGGAGGGGAACCATCTGAACAGGTCATCCAAAGGGTAAGGCTTTCTTACGTGTTGTAACCTTTTTGCCTTTTGGAAATTTTTTTTCTAGGCATGTCTCAACTTCTTCAGAGGTATTGATGAAGGTGCAACAAGTAGTGTGAGCCATAGCACAAATGCGTTTGGGTTTGGCCAGTAGAAAGTCTAAGGCAATTCTATTATCTAACACTACTTGGACTAAGGAATTTACACATTTCAGTTGTCCTGGAATGCTTTTTGTGGTTTCTTATGCCATTTGACCAATGGTGACTAATTGATTTCTAAGCCTATCCCTGTTTACATATACTCATGCACTTGGAACCTAGATTACCAAAAGACTTTGCAATCAGGTATCTTAGTATCCTGCTAGCATGGATCTCTTAACTCTGTAATGGGGGGAAAAAAGTAGGTCCATCTGTCTCTTTGTATTTAGACAATGGGGTAACATAATGTCCCAATAAGCATAAACCTTCTACTTGCCATCTATTAAGACACATATGTGTCCACCCTTGGGAAGGTGGGTCAGTTCCCATACCACATATAAAGCCAAAGTCTGGAGGAACACAACTGATTCCTCCCTGAATGCTTTCATTGATAGTTTTGTTAATTGAAAATTTTGTTAAGACAGTATGAGACCGTTGGTCATCTCACTTGCAGGCTTTCTAAGAGCTATCAGTATGATATTTGATGCGAGACAGTTGCTGACACGAGTGACTTGTATTTTTCTCTTTAAGAAGTCAGATATGGAGTGAGGTCCCAGGGTAAATTGTGACTGGTCTCTAAGAACAAGTGTCAGACAAGAGATGGACATATTAATATGTTGGAGAGTTTGAACCTGAAAGGTTAAGCCAGACAGAGGTTGATCTAAATAAGTGGTAACATTAGGAACATTTGAAAAGTCAGTTACAGGAATTATGAGGTGTTTAATTCAACCTTGTATTGACCAAGGAATTTGATGAAATATCAAACTATCAGTTAAACTGTCCTTAGTAGCTATCCTTTGTGATGTTTTACTAAAGAGTTTTCTTTCCATCCCAAACATTGGGAACAAAACATAGCTAGTAAGTAAACAATAACTTTCAA
Source organism: Phocoena phocoena (assembly GCF_963924675.1). Classification (NCBI taxonomy): domain Eukaryota; kingdom Metazoa; phylum Chordata; class Mammalia; order Artiodactyla; family Phocoenidae; genus Phocoena; species Phocoena phocoena. The sequence continues at coordinate 9,916,785 of NC_089219.1, read as the reverse complement.
TTTTGACAGAGAGCAGACATTTGATAAATAGTACACTTCGAACTAGTAAGATCGATCTTACAAGCCCGGTCCAGACTCTTGGGTTAGCTGTCTACAATTGCTGTAATCTTCTCGTCCTGGCATGGTGGGGCTTTTCTTAGTTAATCATATCCAGGTGTCAGAAATAGGAGTTGCAGCCCATTCAGGACAGGAGGCTTTTTTGAGGTGAGAAATGTGAATCCAAGACCTTACTTCTTTTTTTTTTTTTTTGCGGTACGCGGGCCTCTCACTGTTGTGGCCTCTCCCGTTGCGGAGCACAGGCTCCGGACGCGCAGGCTCAGCGGCCATGGCTCACGGGCCCAGGTGCCCCGCGGCATGTGGGAACCTCCCGGACCGGGGCACGAACCCGTGTCCCCTGCATCGGCAGGCGGACTCTCAACCACTGCACCACCAGGGAAGCCCAAGACCTTACTTCTTTAAAGAGGTGCTGACGTTTTTCAGTACAGGGTTTTGTTAACAATACCTGATATGATTCTTTCCAATGAGGTTGTAAAGTGTCCTTTATTTGGTGTGTTTTTCCAATAGACAAAATCTCCATGTTGCAACCCATGGTCCGCAAGGTCTTGGTCTCCCAGGAGCTCACTGTGGAAGGAATTGGTTACTAATTTTTCATATTCTTTAAGTGCTTTGATGAGTCCCTAACAATAACGTGAAATATCACATTCAAGAAGTGCTGGTTCATCAGATGCATAGGTTGCCCAGTCATTATTTCAAAAGGAGACAATTGATGTTTATCAAAGGGGGTAGACCTCAGGTTAAGGAGTACCAGAGGAAGAGGTTTTGGCCATGGAATATTAAAAACCTCTCAAAATTCAGCCAATTGTATTTTAGTTGTGCTACTGTTCCTTTCTACTAAGCCTTAGCTTTGAGGGTGATAGGCACAGTGAAAATGTTACATTTTTGGCCAAATCTTACAATTGTATTAAACAATCTGTCCAGTAAAATGGGTTCCCTGGTCACTACACAACTCCGAAGGAGTTCCCCAAACTGGAAATATTCTTTCCAATAGTAATTTGCCTACTGTTAAGGCCATTTTTCATCTGCAAGGAAATGCCTCCACCTAGTGTGAAAACATGTATACCATTACCAGGATGGATTTATAGCTTTGAGAGGAAGGCACCTAGATAAAGTCCCGTTGCAAAACTTCAAAAGGTCCCTTGGGGAGGGGAAAGTGACCTTGAGAACCATGAAGGAGTTTACCAGGATTACATTTAAGACAAATAGAACATTGGTCATAAACCTTATGGGCTATAGTGAGAGAAGTTCTTCAAATATATTGCTTTCAGGTGCCCAATGGGTCAAGGAATGTACATGCTGGAGTAAGGGTATTGGGGTATTTATGGGTATTATAGGCCTTTTATTTGGTCCAGACCTCATCTGTGATATGGGATTGACAAATCCCCCTTTTTTCTTCCAGGTCTACTTTTTATTTTCTGAAACAAGTCCTTGAGCCTGAAAAGGAAATTTCCTAACGGTTTCATAACAGTTATGTTTGAGCAGAGGACATCTTCTATACTGGGCAGAGGCAAGGCTTAAGACAGCTTGTTTAGCTGCAGTGTCAGCCCATCAATTTCCTTTGGCTTCTGTTGAATCATATTTTTATTTGGAATGTCCAGGTATTTTAATGATGGCCAGCTGTTTGGGCAATTGAACGGACTTTAATCGTTTTGAGACTAGCTGTCCATTCTTTATGGGCTGGCCAGAAAAGGTGAGAAATCCTCTCTGTTTCCATAGCTTTCCAAAATTCTGAGCTACTCCGAAGGCATAGCAGCTGTCAGTATAAATATTTGCGCGTTGATCCTTGATTAATTGACAAACCCTAATTAATGAAATCAATTAAGCTTTTTGGATCAATTTGGTGTCCAGTAAATAAGAACTTCTGATTATTTCTACTATGGAAGTTATTGCATACCCAGCTTGATAATGTCCCCTGCTCATCCTTTAAATAGGATCCATCTGTAAACCGACTTAAATCAGCATTAGCAGTGGAACTTCCTGTACGTCAGTCCTAGGCGTAAGAAGATAGTCAGTTAGCACAATGCAATCATGGTTATTGTCATCTTGAGTTGTGGGAAGTAAAGTTTCGGGGTTAAGTCTATGAAATCAAACCAAAGTACCATTGAGTGAAGAGAGTAACAATACTTCATAAGGGGCGAATCAAGTTACAGAATATTTTTGAGTATGATGAGAATTGAAAAGAGATTCAACTGAGTGAGAAACATAAACTCTATTATGAGTTCTGCAGTAGCTTTGCATAAGAGATATATCATTGATATACCCCTCAAAAAGCAATTAAACATATGGACTATAACATCCTATGGGTTGGAACTTGTCACAATACCACTGAGTTAATACACCCAGGGCATTTCCTCTATCTTCATGCCCCAAGAGGAAAAATGGAAAAATTTATCATTAGGATGGCCTAATGCTGAAGCTTGGGCTAATGCAGGTTTTAAAGCATTTATAACCTTTTCTTTTTCCATTGTCCTTTCAATTGGGTCTAGTTGGTCAGACCTAAGTAATGCATAGAGAGTTTGGGCAATGAGGGAATAAATTGGTACCCAGTTATGTCAATACTTGGTTAGACCTAGAAATCTTCTTTGTTGTTTCTTTTGGGAAATGAGAAAGCTAGGATTCCCTTAATTCTTTCAGAATGAATCAATAATCCTTCTTTAGATATTAAATGACCTAAATATTTCACAATTGATAAGTAGAAATGTAATTTGTCTTTGGACACCTTATACCGCATAGAAGCTAATTGTTGAAATAGGTGAATAGTGTCTCTTTGAGAGTCCTGTTCAGTTCTAGAGCAAAAAACAAATCACCTGCCTATTCAATTAAAGCAGAGACATTAAGAAAGTGTACATCAGCTAAATCAGCTTTAAGTGTTTGAGAAAAATAAATAGGGCTCTCAGTATAGCCTTGTGGCATAACCGTACAGGTACGCTGACAATCTTTGCATGTATTGTTTTCTTGTTCTCCTGGAGTACTAAAGGATGCACTACATAGGTCTGTTACTGAAAAATAACAAGTGTCTGCTGGAACGGCTGAGAGCAGAGAGAGGATTAGTAATCTCAGATTGGCGAGGGATCACAGTGTTATTTATAGCTCTCGGGTTCTGAACAATCTCCAGCCTTTTCCATTTGGCTTTCTTACTGGTAAAATGGGAGTATTGCAAGGACTGGTGTAACAAATTATAAGTCTTTCTTAAGGAATTTCTGAATAATGGGTCTTATTTCACTTAATGCCTCTGGTCTGAGTGGCTATTGTCAGATATTGGGTAGAGGCTTGGAATTATCAACAGTTACTTTAATAAGAATAGCTATTTTAATTTTCCCAGTACCTGATGAAAGAAGGTGACCATAATTCCTCAGGCATTTGTAACAGTAAATCATTAACTTCCTCTTGATTTGTCTGAATTTTCATTTTCATAACCATCGATTTATCAGTAATTCTCTTCTGATCTGCACCTACATCTTCTGAATCTAAAATCATTTCACCTTATTATATGCCTCTAAAAATTCTCTTCCTAAGAAATGAATTGGAACACATTTCACCAAAAGGAACACGTGTCTTTCTGTGACAGTTCCTAGCTGAAAGGTTATTAACTCTGATTTTAAAACCTGCATAGAAATATTTTAAACCCCTATAATTTAAATAGATTGATTATTCTGAGGGAGAGGGCAATGAATAAGGGAAGGGTTAAAAACAGATAATGTATCCTCCGTGTCTACAAGAGCTTTAAAAGTTTCTCCTCTAATTGTTATTTCAATTTCCCCTAAGGTATTCATGAGGAACAGGGGAATGCCCTCTCACAATCCTCAAAGGGTTCGGATTCCTTTTTAATTTTGCCTGTTTTAAAGTCTCACTTGAATTTGTGGCAAACTCTTTTTAAATGTCCAGGTCTCCTTCAATAAAACAGGTGCACTCATGTCAAGCCTGGCTGGAACTTGGGCAGGTTAGTTTTGCAAGGCCCCCAAACTGCTGTTATCTGTACATTCATAATTTTGGCAGTTCTTTCATTTTCTCATTTCTGTAAGGTTTTAGAAATTTGCCAGCAATTGTGATAAGGCATTAGTACGCACGGTAGTACAATAAAAGTTCATGCCTTTTATTTTTTATTATTTTGTTTATTTTCTTTTTTGTTTATTTTTTGGCTGCATCGGGTCATAGTTGCAGCACACGGGATATTTGTTGAGGCACGTGGGATCTTTCCTTACGGTGCGTGGTCTCTTCGTTGGGGTGCTCAGCTTTCTCTCTAGTCATGGCGTGAGGTTTTCTCTCTCTAGTTGTAGCGCACAGGCTGAATAGTTGTGGCGTGTGGGTTTAGTTGCCCTGCAGCATGTGGAATCTTAGTTCCCCAAGATCGAACCCACATCCCCTGCATTGGAAGGTGGATTCTTTACCACTGGACCACCAGTGGGAAGTCCCATAAGGTTCATGTCTTTTCACTAGTCTGGACAATTATTCATCTAATCCTTCTAGAACAATGGAATTTAATATTGGATCATTCTGATGGTTCAAGGAATTCTCTGGATCAATGCCAGAGTGCTGTTTGTATGTCTTTTCAAACCTTTTAAAATAATCAAATAGTTTCTCCTGGCCTCTGATTGTGTTGATCGACCTTGGCCCAATCTATTTTCTGAGGGAAAATTTGGGGGATAGCCTGATATAAGTTTTGGGCTTTATTTAAATTTCTGGTGATCTGTAGCCTCATGTTTATAAAACTCCTTCATAGGTGTCTTTCAGTTTATGTCTTGGAGCCATTCTTTTGCTCAATGAGCTGGTACAAGTCTGAATATCCAGGCTCCTGAGTTCTTAATGTAAGATCAAATTCCTTAGCAAAATCTAAAGGATCACGTAAAGGATTTGGAAAATCCTTAGTTAAATTCCTAAGTCCTGTCCTTGTCCAAAGGGTATAAGTAATGGCAGTTCTCCCCTCTGCTTGTGCCCTTTAAGGGAGGTGCCATTACCTTGGAATTCCTTTCATTTTCTACTGTGGACTCAATAATTTTTTTTTTCTCTTGGTGGGAGGGAGGGCAGGAAGGTCAGGGCTGGGGAACTCATAGAGGAGAGGATATAAAGAAGCCTGAGAAGGAGGTTGAGGATAAAGTTGTAGAAAAGAAACACTCGTTCTGAGGCTTTTTCCAATTTAGCCACCATTTCTAAAAATTTTCAGTTTGTTTCTTGCAATGAAGCCATTTTATTATTCCCTCATTGAGGCTTCCAGGTAACAATTAAAATATACATCCCATTCTGGTTGTTTGATTTTATCGCTGGCTCTTTTTAATTTATCATACAAATAAATCAATTCAGATAAATAAGAAATGTCCAGTTTGGGCCATCTCAGGGAAAAGTTATCTTTGGTCAGATTTTCCCATTTAGTTAAATACTTGCAAGTGTCTGTTCCATAAGTATTATATCTAAAATTAGCTGGTGTTTCCATAGGTGGCTATCCCTCTGGGAGCTGTTTAGCTTTCAAGGCACAGTTTCCTGTTATTCATTTGGTAGTCTAATTCAGATATGAAATATGATGTGAACAAATTTCTAGGACAATGTGATGGATTGGATATGTGCTGCTTCTGAATCTAGCTCACAATGAGTTACTTTTGGGTCCATTCAACTGTCTTAAATGTCTTCGTTTCTCCCTCTGACAGTCTAAAACTGCCATGGGTGCCTGGGATACTAGGGGATCAGCATTTTTATGTCATGTGGCAAGCAGAATTTACTTAATGATTGTAGCGGTATCCTCTGTGGGGACTGTTAAATGTCATGAGAATTGACCCTCAGACACTTCAGAGCTAGGTTCTCAATTGCCTGAGAATGCCTTGTGGCCAGAAGGGGCAGATGTCACATTTTCTTTGGAGCTGAGCAGGTACAGTCTCTTATTTCAATAGCAAATAGTTTGTTCTGACCGTATGATAATTTGTTCTCAATTTAAGCCAAAATTAACAAAGATTTTATGTTTCTCTAGGCTTCCTGTCCAGATCCTCCTAGGTCCCCATTTTGGGAAATTCATTGGTGACCCTTAAGATTCCAAGTTAAAGCAAAAACATTTCAAATGAAATTCAGGATGTCATTTAAAACAGGTATCAGGAGAACTCACCAAAGCACCTGAGGAGTATGAAGAAGCCACTGGAGCCCAAAGGTCCCATGCTGACACCAAGTGCCGATTTGGGATAGACTCCAGGTATCCTCTGGTGGGTGTCTCTGATATCCTGCCAACTATGCTAAGAAGATGTTGACAGTAAGTCAAATAACAAACAAACTAAGAAGAAAGAAAAGAGATTTTTATTTCAGCCAAACTGAGGATTATAACCAGGAAACAGATCCTCAGAAGCTCTGAGAACTCTTCCATTGCTCAGGAGGTAAGATGCAATTTTATACATTTTTGTGACAAAGAATTTGTGTGTCATATTGACATATTATTGTACATAACATTCTTCAAAGATTTTTTTTGGTCAGTCATGCCTGTACAGAGAAAGTCTTTGATCAATGTGACCTGCTTTATGAGTGAAAAAAATTAATCTTAAAATTGAAATGCTGGCATCTGAAGAAAGGAACCATTGTTCTCAAAGGTGGAGTAGAAAAAAACATCATTTTTTCTTCTTCAGGTTACAACATAATGATTTGATATATGTATATATTGCAAAATGATTACCACCATTAATTCGCTTAACATCCATAACCTCATACAGTTACGAAAACTTTTCTTTCTCCTGATGAGAACTTTTAAGATCTACTCTCTTAGCAACTGTCAAACACACTATAGAGTACTAAATACAGTACATCCCCGTGACTTTATTTTTTTTAGATTTTTTTTAACATCTTTATTGGAGTATAATTGCTTTACAATGGTGTGTTAGTTTCTGCTTTAAAACAAAATGAATCAGTTATATATACACATATGTTCCCATATCTCTTCCCTCTTGCTTCTCCCTCCCTCCCACACTCCCTATCCCACCCCTCCAGGCGGTCACAAAGCACCGAGCTGAACTCCCTGTGCTATGCGGCTGCTTCCCAGCAGCTATCTACCTTATGTTTGGTAGTGTATAGATGTCCATGCCTCTCTCTCGCTTTGTCCATGACTTATTTTTTTAATAACTGGAAGTTGGTATCTTTTGACCACCTTCATTTATTTCCTACATCCTCCCATCCTGCCTCTGGCAATCACCAATCTGTTCTCTGTATCTATGATTCTATTTTTCTTAGATTTTACATATAAGTGAGATCTTACAGTTTTTGTCTTTCTCTGACTCATTTCCCTTAGCATAAAGCCCTCAAGGTCCATCCATGTTGATGCAAATGGCAGGATTTCTTACTTTTTTATAGCTGAGTAATGTTCCTCTATAGTAATATATCATATTTTCTCCATCATCCATTGATGGGCACTTAGGTTGTTTCCAAATCTTGGTTATTGTAAATAATGCAGCATTGAATATGAGGTTCCAGAAATCTTTTTGAGATAATGATTTAATTTCCATATTTCCCTGGTGTTAACAGAATTTGTAGGGATAAAAGTGAAAATATGACATGAGAGACTTGCTCTGAAGAAGAGGGACTAGATTCCTCCCACTCAGTCACAGCTTTCTCTGGAAACTGAAAACTTTGAGGGAGTGGTGGAGGCAGAGTCCTCATACTGTGCAGTGGCCCATAGGGACAACCATGCATTAATTAAAAGACTTGCTCATTCTCACATCATGTATATGAATTGACCATTCAGTGATCTGAGCTCCCACAGTGGTTTTAGATGGCCAGAGGGAGAAACAAAGACGCAAAAGACAGCTGAAATCACTCTACAGTGCCACCTACAGGAGGTAAGCTCACAGCGGCACATTGGCTCACCACACAATTTCTTTAGTAAATTTTATTCCCAACAAATTCAAGTTTAAAATGGGAAACAAAGTCTCTCAAATAGAGAAATGAGGGGTGTTAGAAAGCCGACTTCCGACTAACACCCGAGCCTGATTCACTTACAATATGCATGGAGCTTACACTTGCAAGAAACTACTTACTTGGGGAAATTATATTAAGGGAGATCTCAATTTTATTTTATTTTATTTTATTATTTTATTATTATTTTTTTTTGCGGTACGCAGGTCTCTCACTGTTGTGGCCTTTCCCGTTGCGGAGCACAGGCTCTGGACGCGCAGGCTCATCGGCCATGGCTCACGGGCCTAAGCCGCTCCGCGGTATGTGGGATCTTCCCGGACCGGGGCACGAACCCGCGTCCCCCGCATCAGCAGGCAGACCCTCAACCACTGCACCACGAGGGAAGCCTGAGATCTCAATTTTAAATGACCAAATGGGGTTCTTTTGACATTCCAAATTTAATAGATTTGCACACATAGTCAGGAAAAGCCAGCTTGATAAAATATCTTTTCACAATCCTAAACTTACAGAAACAAAAGCCCTTCTAGGAGTAAGGTGCATTTATCTCCCCATTTCTTTGAGAGGTAAATGTTCTATCTGATCTTCTTAGGTGTTTTTATTTTTCCCCTGGGTTTTGAGAGCTTGGTCTCTGCCATCCAAAAGGTACACATATTGTGTCCATATGACAACCAGTCAAATAGATTGGGATTCTGAGCAGCATTTTTGGCTGTGCCAACTTTCAGAGGTCTTTGTCATCTTAACCTTTGTTGCCTCCACCTATACAACAAAGACTTTTTAGGAGTAAACGTTCTAGACCTTGTGAAGCTTACATCCTTTGCATTGTCTTGTGGGGACTACTCGTGAATCTTATTTCTTTAAATTGCTATTAAAATATCAATACTACTGGAGGGAGCTTCAAGATGGCGGAAGAGTAAGACACGGAGATCACCTTCCTCCCCACAGATACACCAGAAATACATCTACACGTGGAACAACCCCTACAGAACACCTACTGAACGCTGGCAGAAGACCTCAGACCTCCCAAAAGGCAAGAAAGTCCCCACATACCTGGGTAGGGCAAAAGAAAAAAGAATAAACAGAGACAAAAGAATAGGGACGGGACCTGCACCAGTGGGAGAGAGCCGTGAAGGAGGAAAGGTTTCCACACACTAGAAGGCCCTTTGCAGGCGGAGACTGCGGGTGGTAAGAGGGGGAAGCTTTGGAGCCGCGGAGGAGAGCACAGCAACAGGGGTGCAGGGGGAAAAGCAGAGAGATTCCCGCACAGAGGATCGGTGCCGACCGACCAGCACTCACCAGCCCGAGAGGCTTGTCTGCTCACCCGCCGGGGCGGGCGGGGCTGGGAGCTGAGGCTCTGACTTCGGTCGAGCACCAGGAGAGGACTGGGGTTGGCGGCGTGAGCACAGCCTGCAGGGGGTTAGTGCACCACGGCTGGCCGTGAGGGAGTCCGGGGAAAAGTCTGTACCTGCCGAAGAGACAAGAGACTTTTTCTTCCCTCTTTGTTTCCTGGTGCGCGAGGAGAGGGGATTAAGAACGTTGCTTGGAGGAGCTCCAGAGACGGGCGCGAGCCGCAGATAAAAGCGCGGACCCCAGAGACGGGCATGAGACACTAAGGCTGTTGCTGCCGCCACCAAGAAGCCTGTGTGCGAGCACAGGTCACTCTCCACACCCCCCTTCCGGGGAGCCTGTGCAGCCCGCCACTGCCAGGGTCCCGAGATCCAGGGACAACTCCCCCGGAAGAACCAACTGCGCGCCTCAGGCTGGTGCAACGTCACGCCGGCCTCTGCCTCCGCAGGCTCACCCCGCACTCCGTGCCCCTCCCTCTCCCCGGCCTGAGTGAGGCAGAGCCCGCGAATCAGCTGCTCCTTTAACCCCGTCCTGTCTGAGCTAAGAACAGACGCCCTCCGGCGACCTACACGCAGAGGAGGGGCCAAATCCAAAGCTGAGCCCCTGGGAGCTGTGCGAACAGAAGAGAAAGGGAGATCTCTCCCAGCAGCCTCAGAAGCAGCGGATTAAAGCTCCACAATCAACTTGATGTACCCTGCATCTGTGGAATACATGAATAGACAAGGAATCATCCCAAATTGAGGAGGTGGACTTTGAGAGCAAGATTTATGATTTTTTCTTCTTTTCCTCTTTTTGTGAGTGTGTATGTGTATGCTTCTGTGTGAGATTTTGTCTGTATAGCTTTGCTTCCACCATTTGTCCTAGGGTTCTATCCGTCTGTCTTTTGTTTGTTTTATTTTGTTTTTTTTTTCTTTTTATTTCGTAATAATTATTTTTTTATTTTAATAACTTTATTATATTTTATCTGACTTTATTTGTTGTTGTGGTAGTGGTGGTGGTACAGGGGCCTCTCACTGTTGTGGCCTCTCCCGTTGCGGAGCAACAGGCTCCAGACACGCAGACTCAGCAGCCATGGCTCACGGGCGCAGCTGCTCCGTGGTATGTGGGATCTTCCCGGACCGGGGCACGAACCCATGTCCCCTGCATCGGCAGGCGGACTCTCAACCACTGTGCCACTAGGGAAGCCCTATCTGACTTTATTTTATTTTACTTTAGCTTCTTTCTTTCTTTCTTTTTTTCCTTCCTTCCTCCTCCCTCCCTTCCTTCCTCCCTCCCTCCCTCCTTTCTTTCTTTCTTTCTTTCTAATTCTACTAATTCTTTCTTTGTACTTTTTCTCCCTTTTATTCTGAGCAGTGTGGATGAAAGGCTCTTGGTGCTGCAGCCAGGAGTCAGTGCTCTGCCTCTGAGGTGAGAGAGCCAACTTCAGGACACTGGTTCACAAGAGACCTCCCAGCTCCACATAATATCAAATGGTGAAAATCTCCCAGAGATCTCCATCTCAACACCAGCACCCAGCTTCACTCAACAACCAGCAAGCTACAGTGCTGGACATCCTATGCCAAATAAGTAGCAAGACAGAAACACAACCCCACCCATTAGCAGAGAGGCTGCCTAAAATCATAATAAGTCCACAGACACCCCAAAACACACCACCAGACATGGAGCTGCCCACCAGAACGACAAGATCCAGCCTCATCCACCAGAACACAGACACTAGTCCCCTCCACCAGGAAGCCTACACAACCCACTGAACCAAGCTTAGCCACTGGAGACAGACACCAAAAACAATGGGAACTACAAACCTGCAGCCTGCAAAAAGGAGACCCCAAACACAGTAAGATAAGCAAAATGAGAAGACAGAAAAAACACACAGCAGATGAAGGAGCACGATAAAAACCCACCAGACCTAACAAATGAAGAGGAAATAGGCAGTCTACCTGAAAAAGAATTCAGAATAATGATAGTAAAGAAGATCCAAAATCTTGGAAATAGAACAGACAAAATGCAAGAAACATTTAACAAGGACCTAGAAGAACTAAAGATGAAACAAACAATGATGAACAACACAATAAATGAAATGAAAAATACTCTAGATGGGATCAATAGCAGAATGACTGAGGCAGAAGAACGGCTAAGTGACCTGGAAGATAAAATAGTGGAAATAAATACTGCAGAGCAGAATAAAGAAAAAAAATGAAAAGAACTGAGGACAGTCTCAGAGACCTCTGGGACAACATTAAACGCACCAACATTCGAATTATAGGGGTTCCAGAAGAAGAAGAGAAAAAGAAAGGAACTGAGAAAATATTTGAAGAGATTATAGTTGAAAACTTCCCTAATATAGGAAAGGAAATGGTTAATCAAGTCCAGGAAGCACAGAGAGTCCCATACAGGATAAATACAAGGAGAAATACGCCAAGACACATATTAATCAAACTGTCAAAAATTAAATACAAAGAAAACATATTAAAAGCAGCAAGGGAAAAACAAAAAATAACACACAAGGGAATATCCATAAGGTTAACAGCTGATCTTTCAGCAGAAACTCTGCAAGCCAGAAGGGACGGGCAGGACATATTTAAAGTGATGGAGAAAAACCTGCAACCAAGATTACTCTACACAGCAAGGATCTCATTCAGATTTGATGAAGAAATTAAAACCTTTACAGACAAGCAAAAGCTGAGAGAGTTCAGCACCACCAAATCAACTTTACAACAACTGCTAAAGGAACTTCTCTAGGCAAGAAACACAAGAGAAGGAAAAGACCTACAATAACGAACCCAAAACAATTAAGAAAATGGGAATAGGAACATACATATCGATAATTACCTTAAATGTAAATGGATTAAATGCTCCCACCAAAAGACACAGATTGGCAAAATGGATACAAAAACAAGACCCATATATTTGCTGTGTACAAGAGACCCACTTCAGACCTAGAGACACATACAGACTGAAAGTCAGGGGATGGAAAAAGATATTTCATGCAAATGGAAACCAAAAGAAAGCTGGAGTAGCAATTCTCATATCAGAAAAAATATACTTTAAAATAAAGACTATTAGAAGAGACAAAGAAGGACACTACATAATGATCAAGGGATTGATCCAAGAAGATATAACAATTGTAAATATTTATGCACCCAACACAGGAGCACCTCAATACATAAGGCAAATACTAACAGCCATAAAAGGGGAAATCGACAGTAACACAATCATAGTAGGGAACTTTAACACCCCACTTTCACCAATGGACAGATCATCCAAAATGAAAATAAATAAGGAAACACAAGCTTTAAATGATACATTAAACAAGATGGACTTAATTGATATTTATTGGACATTCCATCCAAAAACAACAGAATACATATTTTTCTCAAGTGCTCATGGAATATTCTCCAGGATAGATCATATTTTGGGTCACAAATCAAGCCTTGGTAAATTTAAGAAAATTGAAATTGTTTCAAGTATCTTTTCTGACCACAACGCTATAAGACTAGATATCGATTACAGGAAAAGATCTGTAAAAAATACAAACACATGGAGGCTAAAGAGTACACTACTTAATAACGAAGTGATCACTGAAGAAATCAAAGAGGAAATCAAAAAATACCTAGAAACAAATGACAATGGAGACACGATGACCCAAAATCTATGGGATGCAGCAAAAACAGTTCTAAGAGGGAAGCTTATAGCAATACAATCCTACCTTAAGAAACAGGAAATATCTCAAATAAAAAACCTAACTTTGCACCTAAAGCAATTAGAGGAAGAAGAACAAAAAACCCAGAAAGTTAGCAGAAGGAAAGAAATCATAAAGATCAGATCAGAAACAAATGAGAAAAAAATGAAGGAAACGATAGCAAAGATCAATAAAACTAAAAGCTGGTTCTTTGAGAAGATAAACAAAATTGATAAGCCATTAGCCAGACTCATCAAGAAAAAAAGGGAGAAGACTCAAATCAATAGAATTAGAAATGAAAAAGGAGAAGTAACAACTGACACTGCAGAAATACAAAAGATCATGAGAGATTACTACAAGAAACTCTATGCCAATAAAATGGACAACCTGGAAGAAATGGACAAATTCTTAGAAATGCACGACCTACCAAGACTGAATCAGGAAGAAATACAAAATATAAACAGACCAATCACAAGCACTGAAATTGAAACTGTGATTATAAATCTTCCAACAAACAAAAGCCCAGGAACAGATGGCTTCACAGGCGAATTCTTTCAAACATTTAGAGAAGAGCTAACACCGATCCTTCTCAAACTCTTCCAAAATATAGCAGAGGGAGGAACACTCCCAAACTCATTCTGCGAGGCCACCATCACCTTGATACCAAAACCAGACAAGGATGTCACAAAGAAAGAAAACTACAGGCCAATATCACTGATGAACATAGATGCAAAAATCCTCAATAAAATACTAGCAAACAGAATCCAACAGCACATTAAAAGGATCATACACCATGATCAAGTGGGGTTTATTCCAGGAATGAAAGAATTCTTCAATATATGCAAAACAATCAATGTAATAAACCATATTAACAAATTGAAGGAGAAAAACCATATGATCATCTCAATAGATGCAGAGAAAGCTTTCGACAAAATTCAACACCCATTTATGATAAAAACCCTGCAGAAAGTAGGCATAGAGGGAACTTTCCTCAACATAATAAAGGCCATATATGACAAACCCACAGCCAACATTGTCCTCAGTGGTGAAAAACTGAAAGCATTTCCACTAAGATCAGGAAAAAGACAATGTTGCCCACTCTCACCACTCTTATTCAACATAGTTTTGGAAGTTTTAGCCACAGCAAACAGAGAAGAAAAGGAAGTAAAAGGAATCCAAATCAGAAAAGAAGAAGTAAAGCTGTCACTGTTTGCAGATGACATGATACTATACATAGAGAATCCTAAAGATGCTACCAGAAAACTACTAGAGCTAATCAATGAATTTGGTAAAGTAGCAGGATACAAAATTAATGCACAGAAATCTCTGGCATTCCTATACACTAATGATGAAAAATCTGAAAGTGAAATCAGGAAAACATTCCCATTTACAATTACAACAAAAAGAATAAAATATCTACGAATAAACCTACCTAAGGAGACAAAAGACCTGTATGCAGAAAATTATGACACTGATGAAAGAAATTAAAGATGATACAAATAGATGGAGAGATATACCATGTTCTTGGATTGGAAAAATCAACATTGTGAAAATGACTCTGATACCCAAAGCAATCTACAGATTCAATGCATCCCTATCAAACTACCAATGACATTTTTCACAGAACTAGAACAAAAAAATTCACAATTTGTATGGAGACACAGAAGACCCCGAATAGCCAAAGCAATCTTGAGAACGAAAAACGGAGCTGGAGGAATCAGGCTCCCTGACTTAAGACTATACTACAAAGCTACAGTAATCAAGACACTATGATACTGGCACAAAAACAGAAAGATAGATCAATGGAACAGGATAGAAAGCCCAGAGATAAACCCACACACATATGGTCACCTTATCTTTGATAAAGGAGGCAGGAACGTACAGTGGAGAAAGGACAGCCTCTTCAATAAATGGTGCTGGGCAAACTGGACAGGTACATGTAAAAGTATGAGATTAGATCACTCCCTAACACCATACACAAAAATAAGCTCAAAATGGATTAAATACCTAAATGTAAGACCAGGCACTATCAAACTCTTAGAGGAAAACATAGGCAGAACACACTATGATATAAATCACAGCAAGATCCTTTTTGACCCACCTCCTAGAGAAATGGAAATAAAAACAAAAATAAACAAATGGGACCTAATGAAACTTCAAAGCTTTTGCACAGCAAAGGAAACCATAACCAAGACCAAAAGACAACCCTCAGAATGGGAGAAAATATTGGCAAATGAAGCAACTGACAAAGGATTAATCTCCAAAATTTACAAGCAGCTCATGCAGCTCAATAACAAAAAAACAAACAACCCCATCCAAAAATGGGCAGAAGACCTAAATAGACATTTCTCCAAAGAATATATACAGACTGCCAACAAACACATGAAAGAATGCTCAACTTCATTAATCATTAGAGAAATGCAAATCAAAACTACAATGAGATATCATCTCACACCAGTCAGAATGGCCATCATCAAAAAATCTACAAACAATAAATGCTGGAGAGGGTGTGGAGAAAAGGGAACCCTCTTGCACTGTTGGTGGGAATGTAAATTGATACAGCCACTATGGAGAACAGTATGGAGGTTCCTTAAAAAACTACAAATAGAACTACCATATTACCCAGCAATCCCACTACTGGGCATATACCCTGAGAAAACCATAATTCAAAAAGAGTCATGTACCAAAATGTTCATTGCAGCTCTATTTACAATAGCCCAGAGATGGAAGCAACCTAAGTGTCCATCATCGGATGAATGGATAAAGAAGATGTGGTACATATATACAATGGACTATTACTCAGCCATAAAAAGAAACGAAGTGGAGCTATTTGTAATGAGGTGGATAGACCTAGAGTCTGTCATACAGAGTGAAGTAAGTCAGAAAGAGAAAGACAAATACTGTATGCTAACACATATATACGGAATTTAAGAAAAAAAATGTCAGGAAGAACCTAGGGGTAAGACAGGAATAAAGACACAGACCTACTAGAGAATAGACTTGAGGATATGGGGAGGGGGAAGGGTAAGCTCTGACAAAGCGAGAGAGAGGCATGGACATATATACACTACCAAACGTAAGGTAGATAGCTAGTGGGAAGAAGCCACAGAGCAAAGGGAGATCAGCTCGGTGCTTTGTGACCACCTAGAGGGGTGGGATAGGGAGGGAGGGAGGGAGGGAGATGCAAGAGGGAAGAGATATGGGAACATATGTATATGTATAACTGATTAACTTTGTTATAAAGCAGAAACTAACACACCATTGTAAAGCAGTTATACTCCAATAAAGATGTAAAAAAATAAAAATAAAAGACAATTTATATCTTCTATATTTATATAAATTACACACAAATATTTATACTAAATGAGCATTTACATTACAGCAGATGTTTTTAGAATGCTGAACACTACAGACCTGCTTGCAACACTGGTTTATGTCATTTGATCTACCAGCAGGTGGCCTAGGAGTCCTGAGGCTCAGAATGTCTATCACCAGAGAGGAATGGAATCTTTCCTATGACATTCCCCCTGTCCCTCCCAGTGCCGGCTGCCAAAGCAGCTTGGGTGAATGATGATTCATTGCTGGCCTCATGTAAATGATGAGCCCTTTCCTCTTTTCTTTCTGTTGTAAGAATAGAGAGTAAGCTTGAGGAATGAAGGATCCTGGGGGTGTCTGCTAGCAGGTGAAAAGAAGGACACAAGTCATTTATTGAGCTCCTACTGTATGCCAGGTCCAGCGCTAAGACCTCAACATGCATCATCTCATTCATTCTACAGGAACCTCATATGCTGTTTGTGCATGATTACCTCCATTTTATGGAGAAGCTGTGCCTCTTGCCTAAGATCATCCTAGCTCAATATTCACTCCATCCCCTGAGCCAACAGTACCAGCCCCTGAATTCTCAGCAAGGAACCTTTATTTGGGTTCCCTTTGTTTATGGTCTCTGTGATGGTTAATTTTATGTAACATTGGTTCTGGGTATTTCTGAGATGGTGTTTCTGGAAGAGATTAACGTTTGAATCCATCAACTGAGTAAAGAGATCTGTCCTCACCAATGTGGGTGGGCATCATCCAATATCTTGGGGGCCTGAGTGAACAAGACACTCTTCTCTCCCTCTTTCTCTTCTTGACCATGAACATAGAAGCTTTGGCTCTTGAGACTTGAGACTCCAGGACTTACATGAGTGGCCCCTGGTTCTCAAGTCTTTAGCCTCACACTTGGAGTTACATCATCATCTCCCCCAGTTTTCAGCCCTAAGCTTCAGCCTGAGTTATAAAACTGGCTCCGCTCGTACTCTAGCTTTCAGACTGTGAGCCCTCTGTCTCTGTAACCATGTAAATCCATTCCCATAATAAATCCCTCCTAATATATATCTGTATATACAGATGACTCTTGAACAACATATCTTTGAACTGCTCAGATCCACTTACCCGTGAATATTTCCCTATAGTAAATGTAGCCCTACACCGTCTGCAGATGGCTGAATCCGAGGATGTGGAACTGAGGGTAGGGAAGGTTGACTATGAGTTACAAGATGTATAGAGGAGGTGTTTTTTTATACATGCTGATATGTTGATAATAAAGCATGCTATACTAGTCTTCCCTGATAGGGAGAGATAGTAGGTGTTATAGGATTAATGTCAGTCTTTCAATGACATGACATAACCCTACAAAAGGATATAATTTCTTAATGTGGTTTGGAAATACTAAAACCCTGTTATATGCCCGTATGATTTTAGTATTATGCTAAAAGAAAATTGTATGTCGTTACTGGTCACAACTAGTTTAATTCAAGGAAGACGACTACCCCCTCATGACAAGCATGGGTTGACGAGGACAAGAGACGTTGGTTCATCAGAACTGGAGGTCTTGACTTGTGTAGTGAAGCCCTTTCCCAGCACACACGAAGGCCGGGAACTGGCACTAATGGACCCACTTAAAGAACTATGGGGACTGCTCATGTCCAGGGTCATGGCCTGAGTCAGCAGTTAGGGCCCTGTCAAGAGCTTGTTTTCACATTCCTGTCATCACCTGATGACAGACGTATGTAAGGAGGTCAAAGATGTCCAAGACAGAATAGAGAACTGATGGCAATAGTAGGATTCCCAATCATAGACAATTTGGTGCATTTTCTTTCATCAGTAACTGGAGATTACTGAGGTGAAAACAGAGAAAACAGGATAATATACCGTGGAGGACATTAGTCCATTTACACTGAAGGTCTCTTTATTTCTGACCATTTCTTTACAATCACCCCCGCTCCAAGGGATAATGCCAACATGTGTGTCTCCAGCCCAAATTCCCATCCAGAAATTTAGATTCATATTTCTGATGCTATAAGCACATGTCCCTGAAAGTCCCCTCACCTCCCAGCATCTACATTTCCAGTGCAATCCTATACCTGTGCTGGATCACCTTTCCTTTTCCCATTCACATTGAGCTGATATCTGAAATCACAGGTCTGTTTTCCTTTCATGATGCATCTATTGTCTAGATTTTTATTTCCAAATGCCCAGAAGAAAGCTTTTGATAGATGCACCCAACTAGGCAGAGATATAGCAGTGGTATAGAAAGGGCTCCTCTTGATAGAATGTCTTATTGCCCCAGCGAGGACATGGGCTGGAGCTAAGCCAGATGGCCCTGGGACATCCTAAATTCCTCATAATCTCAATTAGCTCATCCCGAAGCTGGGCAAGTCTGCCCAGGTGGAGAGCTCCATGAGGGCTGTAACTTTCCTGAGGGGCAGGATAAAACTCCTCACTTAAGTGGGGCATATCAGTGGTGTGACACAGCAGCTTCTCCATGATGGTCATAGAGAGGAGGTTCCCACACAGGCTAAGGGTCCTGAGCTGGGAACAGTGGCTCAGGACAGGCAGGATGGACTCAAGTTGAAAGTCACTGATCCCACACTGCTCTAAGTTCAGTTCCTGGAGGGAGGCTGCAACTTGCTCCAGGAGAACTTGGAGGAGCTCAGGACTAAAGCCGGTCAGCGTGACACCACTCAGATCCAGGCCTTTTAGCTGACAGATGTTTGGGCACTGAGACAGGTGGAGCAAGTCTGAATCTGTAAGCCGGCAGTTGGTTATTGAGAGGTTGTCCAAGGGGGTCTTCAGGCATCTGGGGGGAAAACAAGCCATTAGGTCTGAGAATCCAGGGTGGCATGAGCTAAAGTTGGCAGATGGTTGATTTGCCCAAAGCCAAGGTCCTACTAACTGCCTTAAGAAAGTCAATACCTAGAATGACCAGTCTCATTTTAGACTGACTCCTGTCATCTTCTTTGTGTGAGTGGGTCAACTTTACAGTATCTTGAAAGCTCTCTTTCATCATGGGTCAAGCAGGGTGAAACTTACTTCGCCTCTTTTAAATGACGAATGAAGATAATGAAATGCACTAGAACCTACTCAGCAGAGAGCCTAACACTGAGTCTCAATCAAGTGTGGGCATCACTGAATTTGAATATTGGGAGAGAAAATATAAAATGCTTTCAACTCAGGCTTCTTTCAGACCATGCTTAAGCCCTAGGCACCTGTATCTCTGGGCCAGTTGAGGCTGGTGGGAGACATGTATAGAGAATCAAACTGGACAAGATCCCACATCATCAACAGGGGTTGCCAGTCTGCAGGGCCTCACTTACACCCCTGCATCATCTGCAAACCACCTTCCACTTTCTATTATCTGTGGCTGCTGCTCCACTGCCATCCTCTCAGAATCATGCATTTCTTAAATATTAATTTTCTGGAGCAGAAGACAGCCTTTTAGAGACTGGGAATCTCAGACAAGCTCACTGTGTTCACAAACCTGGTAAGCACAGAGATTCTCTCTCTCTTTCTCTCTCTTTCTGCCACGCAGCTTGTGGGACGGTAGTTTCCCAAGCCCTCAGCCATGAAAGTGCAGAGTTCTAACCGCTGGACATCCAGGGAATTCCCCAGAGCTTCTCCTTAGAATTGCTCGGGTCTGAGGTAGTTTCGCTTCTTTAATGCCCTCTTCACTTACCTAATTTCCTAAGTCATCTGACATAGATATCTCTTTCTAAGGAAGAACCTATGTCCACCCTCACTGGATCCTAACCCTATGATCTATAGCTTTCTACTATGGTGTCCCATTACAGAACCTCTATAGCAGTTTGTTCCTCTACCTTGATTTGTGTGGTTATGGGATACCACACTTCAGGATAGAGCAGCAAATGACATGGCTCACGTGACATTCTAGTGTTGTGTTCACCGTTACCTGGTCAGTTGCCCACTCTCACCTAAGCATCTGGTCCAGGCAGCCTTCAAGGAAGGAGGGAGATTCCAGATGGAGATCCCGGAGGTGGTGCAGCCTGAGGAACTGAGAGGTAATTTGGACAACGTGCTGCTGTTCCTGCTTGTCAAGTGCAGAGACGTGGATGTGGGAAAGAAGGAGTCTCTGCACGTTACCCATCTGGCCCAGGAGAGGAGCAAACACGGCCAGGGTGGACAGATGCCAGGTGGAGTTCACTTGCACCTCCTGGATACAGTCCAGTTGCACCCTGCTCAGGACCGTCATAATATTTTCCATGGACATTTTAACAATTTTCAGCTTCTTACAGCACAGGTGTATGGAAGCTTTCCTCTGCTCCACCCACCTGATGAGGTAGGTGAGGAAATTATCCAGGGTCCTTTTCTTCAGACAAAGTTCTATGAACACCTCCAAGGGAGCCACGGGCTGCTGTGTCATTGACCTGTGCTCAGCCACTGGTACCATTCCTGAGCTCGAGCACCCGTGAGTGCTGGCTCCAGACCACACGCTCCAGAAAGTCTGGCCAGTATCCTGTAAATCCAGCACTCGCAGTTTGCACCTCCTATGAGGAACAGATTAGTGGGGGTGCATTAAAATCCACACAGAATAAAACCACTGTCTCAGAATTGACCACAGACTGTCCACCTATGTTTTTAGTTCACATTCCTGTCATCACCTGCTGACTCCCCCTCTTCCCTCTCTGCCTCACTTTCCTCCGTCTCCCTTTCCCTTCCCCCCCTTTCTAGTTCTTCACTTCTAGTACTGTTAAGCGTCACAGGAAGGAGACGGGGCATGTTCTTTCAACCCCCCTTGCATCTTAGGTACCCTTACATATCAGGAAGGCATTTCCCATAGTGAGCCAAGGCCTCTGAACTCCCTCGCTGTCATCATCAGAACCCTCTTGTCCATCCCTTGTCCATCTACTTTCCCTCATCCCACCTGTCTCTTCCAGGAAGCCCAGGATTTTACCAGACTATGCAAATCAGATTCACCTAGGGCGAACCTTCTGGGCAAGTAGGACATCAAGTGCTTCCAGAACTGCTTGTAAGGGCCCCACATGAGGCATGTCTATCAGGTCCCCCAGGGGCAGGCGGACAAAGGGCCAGGCTTGCACCATGGCCTTCAGGGTCTCGATGTGTCTCCCATGGAAGGCCTCCATGAACAGTGGCGGGAAGAGCTCAGTGGGCAGATCTTCCACAGCAGAAATGGCTGAGGCCTCATCCCTCAGCAGGCTTGCTCCCGCCAGGTCCAGGAGTCTGGGTGGGGTCTGGACACTCATCCTGACTCTGCTCCGAAAGGAATCCTGTGGAAACTGCCAGGGAACAAGGCATCGATTTCAGGCCAAGCAGGAGCACACCTCAGACTGTCTCCCAAACCTTCAGAAGTACCTACTCAGGCCAAGGTCACTGCCCTGGCAGAGGCGGAAGTGCCTCAATTAGCCCATATTACACTGTGGACTCAGGGGGCAGAAAACTATAACATGTTCCCTACTGGATCCAGAACAAGCATCTCACAAGTACCAATGAGGAGGAAAGGCAACCACTAGCTCATTCAGTTCCATCCACTGCTCTGCTTAATTCCTGTCCTACCGGGAAGTGGGTACCAAGGAGCCTGAGAGCTGACTCCAATCTTTATGTGGGAAAGACTTGCAGACCATGACTTAGAGCCCTAAATCTATGGGAAGAGGAGTGTCAGGTGGACCAACACAGCCTACATCCTCAGTTACCTCAGTTAACTTGGCTGGTAAAGATTAAGGAGATACTCCTACAATGAATGCTATTTGTCCACAAAATATATATTTTAAATTTCAAGAAATAACATTCCAAACAGATGTTTTTTACTAAGAATATCTGCTTGAGGGACTTCCCTGGTGGTCCAGTGGTTAAGACTCTGTGCTCCCAATGCAGGGGGCCGGGGTTCAATCCCTGATCAGGGAACTAGATCCCACGTGCTGCAACTAAAGATCCCTCATACCGCAATGAAGATTCCACATGCTGCAACTAAGACCTGGCTCAGCCAAATAAATAAATAAATATTTTAAAAAATAATATCTGCTTGGTGGGGACATTTAAAAATGAGATAAGTCAAAGAACAAATCAGAATATTTGAGATTTAGGCAAAACTACACTGAGAGGCAAAACCAAAACCTGAAATGTATTCATCTGAAAAAAATGATTTTTCAAAAACTCTCTGTGCCATCCAGAGATCCATGCTACCCTTCAAGATGAGCTTACCATGGGTAAGAAGAGGGTGTCCTTAGCTGAGGTTGGTAACTTACTGCTGTGATGGGGTTGGCGGGGTGCTCAGACCTCAGACCATGTGGAGACCCCAGCCAGTGACTCTGGAACCAGAAGATTCTGCATTCCTTCTTCAGAGGCTGAGGCTTTTATACACCTTTCTAATCCCATCATCCCTCTGGCCAACTACTAACTCAATCAGAAAAGGATCCTTGATTATATTCCATACTGCCCATTGGATTGATCCTGATTGGATCTCCATTCTTCTCCAGATTACTTGATTGAATCAGATATCCATTCAGGAAACAGAAAGAATGATGGAGGGGGAATCAAGGACCCATTCATGGATTCACTCCACAAACATTGACTGAATTCTACCAGTACAGACAGTTCTATTCCTGGGGGGTCAAACAGGAAAGGGATTATTGCTTCCTGACATCGGACAAGAAAAAAACATAACTTGAAACCATCATTATTGAGGGATCTTCGGCCATATCAAAGTTATCGAAATGTCCCTGAATTAAAACAGCTTCATTAAGACAGTGGTATGGTTCCCAAAGTAAACAAAATAAACATGTTTCTGTATCAACTTGTCACTTGGATGTTATGTAGCAAAGATACGAGATGATGACCCTATTCAGGGAGCAAGAGAAGAGCTTTTGTGGATGTGGCTGGTTTTCCAGCCTTAAGCCAAGCCTTCTGTGAAGGTGGGCATGTCAAGATCACAGTGAGAAGTAAAGGTGGGGGCTTCACCTCTTGGAGCTGAGCATTCCTGAAGGGACCACTGAATGACTGCAACAATTGAAAATAAAGAGTTCTTATTCTCCTAAGGAGGATGGAGACTTAAAGACATTTCTCTGGGTGATATTTGGAAAGTAAAAGAGAGTGGCTCGGAGGAAACAGTGTCACCTTTGAGGGTGTTTCCTCCTAGAAAGTTGGGATCAGCACAGCACACACCATGAAAAGACTAAATCTAAGAATGTGAGAAGAGGAAGAGATGTGAGTCCTGGAATCAGACATTTCCAAGACTGAGAGCCACTGAGGGTGGGCACTGTGGGCTCTTTGGGAACTTGGAGCCAGGGAAGAAATAAACGTGGGTCAGTAGCAAATAACACGGTCATCCAGGGGCAGGTGCTACCAAGAGAGGTTTTCTTTAAGTTTTTTTCTCACTGAAGACACTTTCCAGATGGCAAATAGCCCCAGACATTTTTCTGGTTATTGGAAGCCGAACCGTAATCCCATTGGCCACTTTGCAAATGTATTTAGATAATTACTGTTTTCTCAAACTTAGCTAAGTTCAAGACAGATTCTGAACAAGGAGACACCATTAGGCACAGAAATAAAATTCTTTTCTCTTCATAAAGAGAGAAAAATTTTCTCTTCTATTTGGTGTTTAAGGTTCTACCATATTCAGGGATGACTCCCACCTGGGCTGCATCACACAGAGATTCTTTTGAAGTTTAAGTTCACAAATAAAGGGAGACCCTTTCTCTATCTCTAAGAATTTTCCATGCCTCTCTCCCACCCCATTTATTTGATGCCCAAACAATTCTTATATAGCACTGACCACCAAGTCAAAGATTCTTTAAGGGTGTTTTCCCTCTGGGTCACATTCCGGAAGATTCCTTTCACCACATTTCTGCCATGGGTATAAATGACCTTTGCATAAAATAGAGTTAAATTGGATTCTACTCAATAGGCATTTTAACTCCCAGGCCAACCATCCCTTTTATTAAAGACCTGCGGTAGAGTGAGATTAGTACCAATGATAATCATAAACATCTCCGTTTATTGAACAAAAACTGGGTAAGAATGGTGCGGACGCTTTTTATTCACTACCTCAGATCACCTTCACAGAAAATCTAAACATCGCTGCTATTTTCTCCATTTTTAGGCTGGTGAATCAAGGTTTCTTCCAGGTAGAGGAATCTTCCCATTTCTGTGCAGTGAATAATTAGGTGACTGGATCAGAAGGACCCTTCAAATTGTCAGACAACCTAAATGTTGCAAAGGACTGACAAAGAGTCTTCACATGATGTTAGCGGAAACACGGAAAGCGCAGAGTTTAAGCTGGGGATGTTTCTATGGGGTGGCAGTTTCTATGAGGTCCAAAAAGACCATTGTTTTAAAGTGAGGAGTTGAAACTAATTCTCTGAAAAAAACTCGAGGGCTGATATGGAAAAGAGCAAAAGTGGCTAGACTCCAAGTTGGTCGTTGTCAGATTTGTGGGCATTTGTGGGAAAATCAGAAGGAGGTTTCCTGCCTGAGCAGTCATCTGTTGAGCGAGACGTGTCAGAAGGAAATCAGAGACAGACACAGGTTTATATGGTGAAGGCGAATTTTATTCAGGGCTATGACAATAGAGGGAAAGATACCCCAGCATGTGACTTGGCTTCATTCAAACTTCAACAGATAGGAATAGGGATTCACATCCAAAAAGCAGGGGGGTTACTGGCTGGTAAATTAATAAAGTCTGGGAGGGATTCTGGCTGAACCAATGTAACAGATTTCTTGCTAAAGGCAGCCCAGCATGATCTGATACCAATAGTGGGCAGTGAGGAAATTTGATCAGATTTTTGGGGTCATCAGATATCAAGCATGGGGATTCTTGCTGGACTGACCTACAGTTCTTATTGAAACTAGATTTTACAAGGAAGTACACAGACAATCCCAGGAGAGGATTCAGGAGGCTGAATAAATTTTGCTCAAACAAAGAACGTTTTCATTTGAGGGGATTGTGTTGGGGCACTGGGTGGAATGTGCAAACGCTGATTTAGTGAAATGTGCGGCCAACTTGGGAACAGGTGAAAGTCACTGATGCTGGGCAGGGAGAGCACAGGCAGGTCACGTGGGAGTTGGAATGAAGACGGAATCCTTTGAAAGATTTCCATGATCTGATTAACAGTCTCACACCCACTGTCATGGGTACCTGGAGATAATGTTGTCAGTGGACAAAGGAGCAAGAAGGGAGAGAGCACAGCCTGCATCCTGGCCTGGACAGAGCAGTCGTGTTGGAGACCCACAGAGGTGGAAAGACACAGGAGTCCCCATAGCCTTGACAGTTTACAGGAGGCTTGAGGGTGGCCTCCAGAGGAGGAGGGCCGCTGGAATGCGGCCACTGGGGTCTTGTTCTCTTTACGGTGATGGGTTGCTATGACCTGAATGTTTGTTCCCCGTCCCCTCCTCCACCTGCCACAACCAAACACATGCACATCCCACGGATTCTTCCGGTCACTACAGTGTTACCAGCCACTTTTTAGACTCTGTGTCTGTGTGTGTGTGTGTGTGTGTGTGTGTGTGTGTAAGGTCATGGAACGCTGACCACGTATGGACATCCATGGGCTCTGGGATCCACTCAGTCCCACCTCCACCCCTA
Organism: Phocoena phocoena; assembly: GCF_963924675.1. NCBI lineage: Eukaryota > Metazoa > Chordata > Mammalia > Artiodactyla > Phocoenidae > Phocoena > Phocoena phocoena. Next base: position 9,890,956 of record NC_089219.1, on the reverse strand, counting down.
ACCATTGTCCGTCCACCGTCTCAACTGCCTGGAAAGGATTAGATGGATTGAGGGATTTTGAGATGGGGGATGACGCTGGGTTATCCAGTGAGCCTCACATAATCAGAAGGATCCTTAGAGAGGGAGACAGAGAGGAAAGAAGATGCTACACTGCTGGGTCTGGAAATGGAGGAAGGGGACACAAGCCAAGGAATGTAGGTGTCCCCTGGTAGCGGGAAAAGGCAAGGAAAGAATTGACCCCTACAGCCTCCAGAGGGAACCCAGCCCTGAGAATCCGCTGTGAACTTCTCACCTCTAAAGCTGTAAGGGAATAAACTTGTGTTACTTTAGGACAGTGAGTTTGTGGAATTTGTTACAGCAGCAATAAGAACTAGTACACCACCTTTCTGGACCTTTAACAGACCTGCCGAGCTCCTTCCCAACTCGAAGCCTCACATATGCCATTCCTGCAGCCTGAGCCACCCTGTCCTCCCTTCCACCTGTCCCTGCACCTGGCTCATCCATTTCAGCATTCTAGTCTCAGCCTAAATGTCCCCTCCTCAGGGAAGCCCTTGCTCACTAGCTCATGCCTCCATGCCCCCATTACTGCTTTCATGCACCCCTTTAGTTCAGCACAACCCCAGTGATCTCCCTTATAACCTACTGGCCCCCAGGGTCCTCACTTCTGTAAGCCTGTCCCCCAACGTCACCCTCTCCTGAATGCAGGAAAGGGATGCATTCAACATCCCTTTCCTGCTGGACAGAAGGCTGTGAGGCCAGAGGCTGCCTTGACCACGGCTCAATGGATGTATCTGGGATGAATGGATGGTGCGGGAGGCATGAGGAGGCCCGCCGGCTCCATGTCAGCTGTCTCTTATGTCTTCTACCACAACATTCCTCTACTCCCCATTCCTCATGTCACTCATTCATTCAACAAACATTCCTAGAGGATATGTACCGAGTTGTGAGAACTTGGAGTCATATTACCTCTCTGGGCCTCAGTTTCCCCTTGTGTGAAATATGGGAACTTATGGGTTCTTCCAGTTACTCTTGACTTTCAGGTCTGTCTTCTGCACATACATAACACTCCTTGTGTCAAAGGGCTTTATTTGTGGGCTGGAAAAGAAAGGAACCTGTGGGTTTGGAGGAGGGGTAGAAAGTATAAAACACAGACCATGATTCCAAGGGCCACTCAGATGGGCCTGATTTAAAACTCTGGAAGTATGTGCAGCCGCCTGCTGTCTGGCAGGTCCGACGGTGTGGTGGGTCTCCATGTGATTCCACCTGTGCTTGATGGGGTGGCAGTTCTCAGGAGTGTGGGACAGGCTGCAGGCGAGGGGGAGGCCCCGGAATTGCATGTTCCCGCTGCGACATAGCACCAGAAGGTGGTCTGGGGCAGGAAGAAGTGTAAATGCGCTCCCTCCAGGTGGCTTCGGGTGACGGGAGCCATCTCTGCTTCAACTGCTCATAGAGTCCGTAGTTTGTAGGGGGAGCTGCAAGGCAAACCAGAGTCTGGGTGAACAGGGCGTAGAGGAGGAGGCTAGTGTTGATGGGACAGGAGAATGGTTGGTTGGACCCTGCAGGTTCTCCCAGGCTGCCGTACCAGGGAGCTAGGCTGGCCGTGCACCAGAGGGGAGAAGGAGGCTTGCAGGAGGGTGGTGGTCCTGCCAACCCCCGAGAGCCTCAGGGCTTGGCCTGCTCCTTGTGTACCTAGGAGGGACCAGACACTGTGAGAAGCCTTGGAAAATTCAGCCCCATGACCTGATTGAAAGTGGCCCCATCAGTTCCTGGATAATAACTGCCCCACCCCAGTAGGGAAGGGAGCAGCGTGAGCTTGCGAGAGTGACCTTGAGAGAAACCCTTGCAAAGTAATGCGTTGTGACAAGCGCTCACTCTCCACAAAAAGATAAGTGCAAAGGACAGGGGCAGCTTGAAATGTAAATCAGATCAAGGCACTCTCCTGGTAAATCTGTGCAAAGTCTTGTTACTGAAGGAAGGACAAAGTCCACACTCCTTATTGTGGCCTGTGAGCCCCTACCTGGCCTTCCTCTACCCCTGCTTAGCAGCTTTGTCACTCGCTCGTGCCTCCCCTGGGACGTCCTTCCCTCCAATTCCTGCACGGCTCCCTCCTTCTCAATTCAGTTATTTCCTCCAGAAAGACCATCCTTTGTCATCCCATCCCAATGAGAATCAATATACCGGCCTCACTTTCTCTCCGCTACCCGTTTTCTTTTCTTCATACCACATGTCCCGGTGCAGTGCACTGGATCTTACGTTATCTTATTCATTAATGATGTCTTCTTTGTCTCTTCATGAGGGTGTCAGTTCTCTGAGGGCAGGAATTCCTCCCTATCTGTCACTGCTGTGTCCCCAGATGCTACAATAGGGCATGGCACCTGGGGATTACTCAGTAGTATTTATGAAATGGATGATGGATTTGAGTGTGCAGTGACGCTGCCCCCCACCACCTGTGCTCCAGGTAAACACGGTGCTGCAGGTGACAGTTTCATCACACAGCAACATCATCCAGCAACACAGGGAGAGGGCAGGTGACCTGGAGGGTAAATAGGACTCTTTCCCTATCTTCTCATTCTAATGCTTTTCTGGAGTCTGAGTCACCTGTGAGGTTCTTCCGCACCAGGTGGGCATACCTCAGCCCTATGCAGCTATGAACCCTTTAGAGCCCAATAAAGGAGGCGATCCCGAATTATAAAAATACCGAGAAGGGGGAAGTCAGCTTTCTCTGGGAGCCACAGCAACTTATGTCTATCCCACGTGCGGAGCTGGGGCAAGCTTGGGTTATAGTTATGCCGGTTGTAATGGTCGTCGTACGTGCTGATCAGATGGTGGCACGAGGGCTCCTGGTGGTGGGTGATCAGGTGTTTGTACGGGAGCCCCTGGAAGGACAGACACAGGGCACATGTTACCAATCAGAGGAAGGCATCCACCTGGCTGTGCCATGGAGATCTGTGGTGCTGATGGAGAGGGGGCCCCCGTGGGAGTGTGGCTGCCTGAGCCCTGGGAGCCACCAACAGGAAACACACTTGTCTGCCCATCATGACGCAGTTCACCTTCAAACACACATCCCACCTCAGCTGCAGTCAGCTCTCTGTGTGAGGAGCTCCCAGCCTATGCCAAGACAACTCATCCCGAGAACGAGCTAGGGGGATGCAGTAAAATGAAAGTCAGGATGCCCAGCTGAATAGGGAGAGTCCGAGCCATCTCATTGCATGCCCTGATGATCTGAAATTACCCCCTTTGATTTGTCTCAAGTCTCATCCTTCCAAGTGCCGATTTCCATGGCAAGTGAAAGATGTTAAATGCCGAGCCTGACGTCTGCACCTTCTATTTCAATCAGTTACTATGGGAAGAGTCAGAGAATGCTCCATAAATTGCCTTCTCCTGCAAAGAATTTATGTCTCCCTCAGCTGGCAACTCAGGGAGTGATTTCTTTGGTGGGGAGTTATTTACAGGGAGAAGAAAGCCATGTTCTCCCGACTCTGGGACGTTTGCCTGAATCAGTGCTTTTCCGAAGAAAATCCTCTTGGCCCTAAAAGGGAATCCTAGAGGACTGGACTGATTTACAAGGAAGATAATGTGGATTCCCATGTTCCTCCTCTTGTCTGGAGTCGTGGGGAGGTCTGCACCTACTATGGCCAAAAAACACTGGTTGCACCAAATATTTCAAGTGGTGGTTCCATGAATCCGTCAGATCACAAGGCCAGAAGGAGACAAAGGGGATGGGCACAGACATTAAGCAGGGGTTCCCAAGGTCCACATCACCAGGTGTCTGGAGTATATTTCCAAGGTCAGGGAAAGCAAGTTGGAGGGGTTCTCAGCTATCTTGACCGTGCACACAAGATTTTTGTTTTGATCAGGTACGGTAAGCTGACAGACATAGAGACAACTGCCTTTGAAAGAAGAGTTTATCACTTACAATTCCCAAGAGGAGGGGGCATGTCACATCGCACAGGACCACATGGGAAGCACAAGGGTCAGTCAGGAGGCAGAAGGACTGAAGATAGAACATGGCCCAGAGCCTTCGTTGTGCTTTCCAACAAAGGAATGGGCAAAGCAGGGTAGGCATGTTTGAGAAGCATAGGATTGCACAGTTTGAATAGATTCAGGGTGTCTCTGGTTGTCACTGCCTGGGCCTGGAATGGGGAATATTGGCCTCGCATGTGAGCATTAGATAAAGGAGGTGATTGGAGGGATGGTCTCTGGATTGGTTGGTTTGCATCTGAAAGGCATGATGGCAGGCAAGTTGTTTACTGTCCCTAGGAATTAGCTAACCCTGGGAGGGGCAGCCTCTCCAGGATTAGCAAGACCCCTAAAATATCAAAGTAAAATACAGAAGATAAAAAACATGATTAAAACACCTGCCTAGGGGATAAAAACTCCATTGATCCATGGTCAATTTGAAGAGCAGTTGCAGCATTTGCCAAAGGGAGGAGAGTAAAGTGGGGAGGGAGATGGAAATGGAGGCTGTCCCAGTAGGGGAGCACAGGCTGAAGCACACAGAGGAGCTGACAGAACTGAAGCAGCGATGTGGAAGTGATGCTGTTTCCAGTGTCCTTAGCACACAAACAGGCTATTTGAACAGAATCCCTAGAAATGAATATCCAATTGCTGGGTTCTATTTTGTGTATGTGTTGGAGGAGGTATCTTAATTTTATCCAGGCTCTATGTATGTGTGGTTATCCCTCATCAGGGTTTGTGATGGGACAACAAATGTCTTTAAGAAAGGGCACCAAGGGGCTTCCCCGGTGGCGCAGTGGTTGAGAGTCCACCTGCCAATGCAGGGGACACGGGTTCGTGCCCCGGTCCAGGAAGATCCCACATGCTGCGGAGCGGCTGGGCCCGTGAGCCATGGCCGCTGAGCCTGCGCGTCCAGAGCCTGTGCTCCGCAACGGGAGAGGCCACAACAGTGAGAGGTCCACGTACCGCAAAAAAAAAAAAAAAAAAAAAGGCACCAAAGGTGTATTGAGAGCTAGGCTAAATGTCTCATGTACATTGATGGTTAGGGGATGGTTAGGATTGTGGGTTCTAATTCTGACTTCCTTGTATTCAAGTATGTTTGTGTCTTCAGTGCACACTAGTGCTAACGGTTGGCAGCACCAAAGCATCAGCACGGTCCGAGGACCATGCAGTGCGACCCAGACATGACAGCACAAACCAGAGATGCCATCATGGTCCAGGGATGCTAGCACAGAACTGAACATCTGGCACTGTTTATACTGACATGAATCCCCAAATGCAGACGTTGAAGAGTCAACTCTGGCAGGTGGTAAAAAGGGATCTGAGGAGACTTTTTGCTTGATTTCCTGATTTGCTGAGCAGCCCCCTGTTCAGTCCCTTACCAACAGGCTACACAGCTTCAGACGGGACACTCGCCACCCTTGGGCACATTTTATCTGAAAATGAACATGCTGAGCTGGACAATCCCTTGGGTCCCTTCCAGCTCTAAATTGCTCCATTCTGAAGGATGTCCATCCCTCATTCTCTGCCTCCCTGCCCCCACCCTGAATTTAGGCAAAGGTAGGGTTGTGTGGGGTGGGAGTGAGGGGACGGAAATCACCTCTATGAGCAGCAGGCTGGCAGAAGAAATAACTTGGGGGAACACCCAGATCATGGTGGGGACAGGCATAGTTGTGCACCCAGTGGGTGAGCACCTACAAGGTTATTCTCTCCAGGCTGAACCTGGTGGGAAGTACCCATGAGAGCTGATCTAGGAAGAGGCTTTCTCTCCTGTTCCTGGAAGGGCCAGGATCTCTGAGCCTCTGGCACACTCTCACCTAATTTGATAAATGTCTCAAATGCCTGGTCTTGGGCGTGGAAGGCATGTTCTGAGGCTGCAGTGCCCTGCTCCCTGTTCTGAAAGCCTGGAACACAGCCACACTCACAAACAGGCACCCAACAAGTGAGAGTGCACTGAACGGTCCTTGACTTTTCATACAAAAGAACAGGACGCTCGGGCATAGCTACTACAAACACTGTCTGTTCAAACATCACCACCACTTAACTTTTGGAGTACTTTGTGTGATTCCTGACTACATTCACCTTAATTGAACACTTACCTTTGTTTGTTTCCCATATTCTTTGCCTGCACCCTGTTGGAAAGGCGTGAAGGAAGGGGGGAAATGGCCCAGGAAAGTGCTGGGATACCAGCCAAGGGGAATGCTACCAGCTTGAGATTAGATTAACATCTGTCCACCCAGTAAATAAGGGTAAGTGACATTGGCAGCCCTCTGGCTGGGGAGGGTATTTAATGAGGTTACTCGTGAGTTTCTAAGAGAGAAATGGATCTAGAAAGAGTCTGGCTGTTAGTGTCTCCTGAGCATTGGGAGGGAGTCAGGCCTGAGTGGGGGGTCCCGAGCCCTCTTACCTCAACTCTCCTCTTGCTGTACCACCTGGAGATCTGATCCGGTCTGTGGCCTGGGAAGGGGATATACTCTTTTCTATAAATGGTCTGGGGTGTTTTCTCAGTGGCTTTGGTGAACTGAAAAAGACCAAATATTCAGGACAGTTTCTGTGATGCCCCTTCTCAAACTTCTGCTGTATTCCCTCAGCTCCCAACCATTGGAAGCTGGGCAGAAAAAGGGTAAATATGGACCCCGGGCATCCTGCACAACACAGGCTTAATTGTGCCCCCCTCCCTTCCAGTACTTGAAAAGGAGTGTGCTCAGGGACTTGGCACCCCCCCCAAGAGCCCTTGAGAAAGCTGTTTTGGTGTCATCTGACCATATCTCATGGTCACTTCTGTTTCTGTTCTCTCCTCTCTCTCCCTGCTCCTTCCTCCTGCTTGTCTCCTCCCTTTCTCTTTCTCCTTTGTTGCTCACTCTTCCACATTTTTGTGGTTGATTTTTTTTTGAAATTCATTGTGGTAAAATATGCATAATAAAAGGTACCATTTTAACTATTTTTAAGTGTGTGGTTCAGTAGCATCAAGTACATTAACACTGTTGTGCAACCACAACCACCCTCCGTTTCCAGGACTTTTTCATCCTCTCAAACTGAAACTCTGTCCCCATTAAGCAACAGCTCCCCAATCTCCCCTCCCTCAGTTCCTGGCAACCATCGTTCTACTTTCTGTCTCTGCGAATTTGACTCCTCTATGTACCTCAGATAAGTGGAAGTATAGAGTATTTGTCTTTTGGTGACTGACTCATTTCACTTAGCATAGTGTCTTCAAGTTTTATCTACATGGTAGCATGTGTCATCATTTTCTTTTAAAGACTGAGTAGTATTCCATTGTACGTACACGCTCTATTTTGTTTATCCACTCGTTCGTCATTGGATTACATCTACCTTTCAGTTCCTGTGAATAATGCTGCTGAGAACATGAATGTGCAAATATCTCTCTTCAAGATCCTACTTTCACTCTGTTGATAATGTTGATAGAGTTCTTTGGTGCATAAATTTTTTAATTTTGATGAAGTCCAATCTATCTATTTTTTTCTCTCGCTGCCTATGTTTTGGGTGTCGTATCCAAGAAATCACCGCTAAATTCAAGGTCATGCAGCTTTTCTTCTATGTTTTCTTCTAAGAGTTTTATAGTTTTAGGTCTTGTATCTAGGTCTTTGATCCATTTTGAATTAATTTTTTAATATGGTGTGAGGTAAGGGTCCAACTTCATTCTTTTGCATGAGTATGATGTTAGCTGTGCTTTGTAACAATCTATTTTAAATTGATACTAACTTGCCTTAACTCATTAATAAAAACTCCACTCCTTTACAGCTCTGCCCTCTCCCATTTTATGTTATTGATGTCGCAAATTACATCTTGATATACCGTGTATGCACTAACATGGATTTATAATTATTTTTATATACCTGGGTTTTTTAATCATGTAGAAAATAGTGGGATTACAAACCAAAATTATAATAATAATGGTTTTTATATTTGTCTGTGTATTTGTCTTTACCAGACGTCTTTATGTTTTCATATGGCTTCAAGTTACTGTCTAGCATTTCTCCATTTCAACTTCAAGGACTCCCATTAGCATTTCTTGTAGGGCAGCCCTAGTGGTAATGAACTCCCTCAGCTTTTGTTTATCTGGGAATGTTTTAATTTCTCCATTTTTGAAGTAGAGTTTTGCTGGTTAAAACAGTATTCTCAGTTGATAGTGGGGTGGGGGTTTTTGTTGTTACTGTTTTTGACCCCTTTAAATATATCACTCCACTGCCTTCTGACCTACAAGGTTTCTTTTGAGAAATCTAATGATAATCTTATTAGGGCTCCCTTGTATGTGATGATTCATTTTTCTCTTGCTTCTTTAAAGATGATCTCTTTTTCTTTGACTTTCAACAGTTTGATTATAATTGTCTCTGTGTGGGTCTCTTTGGGGATTATTTTATTTGATCTTCATTGAGCTTCTTGGATTTGTAGATCCATATCTTTTCTTCCAGTTTGGGAAGTTTTCAGCCATTATTTCTTCAAATAATCTCTCTGCCCCTTTCTCTCTCTCTTTTATCCCATAATCTGTATACTGGTCAGCTTGATGTTGTCCCATAAGTCCTTGGGATCTGTTCACTTTTCTTATTCATTTTTCTTTTTGCTCCCTGGATGCAGTAATTTCAAATGATCTGTCTTCAAGTTCTCTGATTCTTTCTTCTGCTTGTTCAAATCCACTGTTGAATGTCTCTAGTGAATTTTTTTCAGTTTAGTTACTGAGTTTTTCAATTCCATTATTTTTGTTTGGTTCCTTTTCATAATTTCTATCTTTCATTAATATTCTCATTTTGCTTGTATATTATTTTCCCAATTTCATTTAATTCTTTGTCCATATTTTCTTTTATATCTTTAAGCATATTTAAGACAGGTGGGGTTTTTTTTAATTCTTTTAAATTTATTTACTTTATTTATTTTTTTTGGTTGTGTTGGGTCTCAGTTGCTGTTGGTTGGCTTTCTCTAGTTGCGTCCAGCAAGAGCTACTCTTCATTGAGGTGCGCAGGCTTCTCATTGTTGTGGCTTCTCTTATTGAGGAGTACGGGCTCTAGGCATGCAGGCTTCAGTAGTGTGGCACACAGGCTCAGTAGTTGTGGCACACGGGCTTAGTTGCTCTGCAGCATGTGGGATCTTCCTGAACCAGGAATCAAACCCGTGTCCCCTGCATTGGCAGGTGGACTCTTAACCACTGCACCACCAGGGAAGCCCCTAAGACAGGTTTTTTAAAGTTTTTCTCTGGTACTTCCATTGCCTGTGCTTCTTCAGGGACCATTTCTGCCACTTTATTTTCTTCCTTTTAGTGGGCCATCTTTTCCTGTTTCTTTGTATGCCTTATGATTTTTTTGTTGAACACTGAGCACTTGAAAAACACAGCCATCTCTCCTAGTCTTTGCAGACTGGCTCCACTCAAGGAAAGTTCTCCACTAAGTACCAGGGCATGTTCTGAGCCTTGGAATCAGCCAGGTATGGAGGTTTAAGTTCTTCTCAGGACTTTTCTGAACATGAGCATGCATCCTCCTTAGGCCTGTGTGTGTGTGTGTGTGTGTGTGTGTGTGTGTGTGTGTGCACGCATGCATGTGCACACTTTTTATTTCCCCTGTGTACATGGCTGCTTTAAAATGTCTTAATTATCTGAGGAGTCTCTCCCTGGCTTCTTCTCAGAGCCTTCGATGTTCTGTTGCATTCCTCTACCTATAATTTCTTGCCCCCAGACATTTGCAAGTTTGTAGTCCCCTGGCAGCTTTCATTAACTGTGACCACTGCTGCTTTTCAAGCTCTTCCTAGCCTAAAGTATGAACTACCCACTTTTCCCTGTCTGGTCTCTTGAGTTAGGCAGAACAGAGACCAATCCCTCAGGCAGCTTCCAGACAGGTTACAATGCTGCTCCACTCCCTCTGGGTTCCAGGGAGGGAACTGGGAGCTGAGCCACTGCTTCCCCCACACTGCACCACACTGTGCTGGGGAGAGAATGCAGAAAGGGCAAGTAAAAATGCCATGGAATCTCCTACTATTTTGAATGTGGCTTTTTCTACTGGGCATTTGATTTTTTGCTATAGACCTTTGCTTTGCAGAGCTCCCATATAGTTGTTTCAGTTAGGCTATAGTTGCTTTTTAAGTGTTTCCATGGGAGAACAAGGAACCTGGAGCTTCTTAGTCTGCCATCTTTCTGACATCACTCCAACTCTGCTCTCTTTATGCAATCTCCTCTAGGCATTGGACCAGTCCATAATATCCCTGGGTACTGCCTTGCCCACAGGAGCCTGAAGGGATAGCTCACCCAGTCCATCTTGCCCTTGGATTACACGCCCCTACTCCCCAAACAAAGCCAAGTGCAGTCAGAGCTAAAACTGGCCAAAAGCCACATCTGACCAGAGGGGTGGTAAATGTTCAGGTTCCCCCATGAAAACAGCCTTTTCCAGTTCACAGAAATCACCATCAACCTTCCCTGCACTTGCATCAAAGCTGCCGATTCTATCTCACCCTCTTTCCCTTGCCTATTTTCCAAGAAGACGTGAGGATGTCTAGACGTCTCTGCAGAAATTTAAGTGGGTCAGTCTTGATTGCCACGAATGAAGATATTCTATTTTAAGTAGGTCAATTCAGGCAAAGTATTTTGCGATGACCTTTAAGGTACATGGGAACACCAAAAGCCCATTTGTTCTGTTTTGAAAGTGAAAGCTGAAATGCACAGGCAGGGCAAGGTTGCATAACAGGTGCCAGAGAACAGCAGTTCATCCCTGGACATCAACACAAGGAGTGTCAAGCCTGCCTTGGCAGGTAACACATCCTGGGAAGGGCCAGCCCAGGGAGAGCAGACATTCTTCAAATCAAGGTGCAGTGGAATTAGGGACAGGGAACACTGGATGCCTAGAAACACTCCACTGAATATGGAACTGCAAGGCACAACCATATTGACATCTGTGCTATGATGTTTTCAAGCTGTAACAGGGGCCTTGATGATTGCTTGAACGTAGCTCCTCTATGTATAGCACAGTGTCACCTTCTTAAGATGCAGTCGCCTATGGCCCTTTGAAAATAATAATGTCCTAACTCCTCCCTCTCCCTACCACACGTCTCCCTCTGAGCCCTCTGTCCACCTCCTCTTTTCTTACCGTCTTCCTCTCCTCCAACCAGTTTCCAGTGAGCACTCTGGTTGAATACTTGGCCTCAATCTTCCAGCTCGGAGTGGAGAATGACTGTGGACTTACTGCAGTAAGAAACTGCATGGTAAGGATTTGCCCCAAGCTTCTTTGACTTAACACAGTTTAAGGTTTCGGGGGTGGGAGATGTTATGAAGTTGCTGAGTTTGGGATGCCTTTTTTTTTTTCTTTTCATCAGTCAGAAGGAGTGGTAGTAGATGAAACTCTACTAACTTCACAGAATAAAAGGGCCTTGAGAGTCCACTTTCAGCCTCCAGGGAGAGGTGATGTGATCTTGGATTCCCTACTGTTGACTGTCTCCATGGCGATAGACTCTGAGTATAAATACTCTCCTTAAGGGGGCAGCTGATTCTTTAGGGGCACCACAAAAGCAAATCAAACCAACAATCGCCACAAAAGCAGGAGGCAGAAGGACCTGGTTTCTATGTCACCACCTGATAAAAGGCATCATCTTTGCTGCCTTTTTACAACTAGAACGACTTGAGATGATCACATTCTACTACTTAATGAGTGCGGATGTGCTAGGCCCATACTGAGACTTTTACATGTACTCACTTGTTTAATCCTCAGAGCAGCCCTATGAAGCAGGTACCAATGATTGTACCCATTTTATGGATGAGGACACTGAAGCAAGGAGGGATTAAGTAGCTGCCTCAAGTCACACATGTGGAGAGCTGGGATTTAAATCCACTCTGATTCGGGTCTAAACCACTGGGCTCTACTCACTGCCCATCTGCCCCTTTGTCTAAGGGGCTTGAGGAAGAATCCTATCTTTGTGGTCAAACTAATAATTATTGTTCATTCAGATCATCTCCATTCGTTCATTCCAGAGTCATTCTAGCAAGCATATGCCACATCCTTGGCACTGAGCTGGGGCTACAATGCATCAGTGGCTAGATCAGGGCCCCATCCCTATAGAGCTCAGTCCAATGGGATAAAGACCATGATCTTGCTTACTCATTAAGCCAAAAAATCAGGAACCACCTAGATATCTATCAGCAGAGAGCTGATTGTGACACATCATATAAAAAAATACCCTGTAGCTGTTAAAAAATGCTGACATAGGAAGATGCCTGCAATATATGGTTAAGTTAAAGAAGCAGTACACTGTAGTCTTGCTTGCCACAAATGAAGACATTCCATTTCAAGAAAGCAATTCAGAGAAAGTGTTTTCCAATGGCTTTTAAACAAAAATAGAGGAACTCCAGGAAATTATTTGTCCCATATTGAAACCAATTATGTGGCAGGGAAAGGACATGGAAGATAGAGCAGAGCAAACTTCTATTTGGCAGGTACCATAGTCTGGGCAAGTCTTGAGCCAGGAAGATGGGCTATCCTTTCAATCAAAACCCAAGAGAGCTACGTGTCCTATATAATTCCATTTTTTAAAACTTTTTATTGTAAAATGTAACACAAACATGAAAAATTACTTTAAAAATAAATGTACAGAAAAAATGAATTCTAGTAAACAAAACCCCACCAGCATGTCGGTCAAGAAATAAAACGTTCCCAGCACCCCAGAAGTGTTCCCATATGCCTTCTTCCACTCCAACCTGACTTCTGTGGCCATCTCTTCCTTGATTTTCTGTATATGCTTAGCACCAAAGGATGCATTCCTAAACACTAAAGCTTAGTATTGCCTGATTGTGGACTTTAAATGGAATCCCCTAGCATGTATTTGTCGGGAGCCGCATAAGAAGTGCCTTTGAGTCTCAGCACGGACGAGACCCATAGTGCCTAGCAAAGCTGGTACTATCAGGTACAAATATGGAGAAGCAAAGCTCTCCTCTGTGTGGTTCCCCTTGTTTTCCCCTGGTTTTGCTTAAAGTGATTTTTATAGGATTACTATTAATGTTAGGAAATATCCCCAGTGCCGACGGAGGGTTTAAGGAAAAACCCCAACTTAGGGTAAAACCAAAAAAGACTCCGGCTCCCCCAATGACTACACCCGAAATCCCCACTCCCAGGCCAGGACATTGGGTGCAGGGAAACACAACAGGAGCATTTGTATGGCAAGAGCTTACGTTAGAAGAAAAGCTAGATGAACTATGGCCCCCCTGGGGAGTAATAGATATGCTGGGAAATATTTGGGTAAGGTGGCGAGGAGGATTTATGCTACGTTGGGTGTATTCAAAGCTGGATGAAGTAGGCTACATGGCAAGCTTATACAAGTTACATTGCTCTTTGTGCAGAAATGCTTATAAAGGACAAATTATATATTGTAAGTATTTTGCAAAGGAATTTGCTAATAGGTTTAAGGTAGAATGTCCACCCCCAAAGCCTCCCAAATAATTATAAGGAAAAATGTGCGATGTCTGAAGGATAACGGTGAACGTGTAAAGCCTGTGGGAGAGAATTTTTATTACTGTATGGGTTTGTAATTGTTAAGAGAAGAATATGCTTAAGTTTTGGGTTTGTAATTGTTAAGAGAAGAATGTACTTAAGTTTTGGGTTTGTAATTGTTAAGAGAAGAATGTACTTAAGTTTTGGGTTTATAATTGTTAAGAGAAGAATGTACTTAAGTTTTGGGTTTATAATTGTTAAGAGAAGAATGTACTTAAGTTTTGGGTTTGTAATTGTTAAGAGAAGAATGTACTTAAGTTTTGGGTTTGTAATTGTTAAGAGAAGAATGTGCTTAAGTTTGTACCTTGATTAATGGCCTGATTGAATAGAATGTGCAAATACAAGAACATCTGCTTTTAAGAAAGGTGAAGAAACCGCAAACAGAATTCCAGACCTAGATGTGACCAAGATATACCTAACCACAGGGGATGAAAGAGACCACAGGAGATAAGAGGATTACCTGATCATAAAACCTGCCTAACCTGCTGATATAATCTTTTGATGTAAATGACTTTTGGTTTTACTGTTGTGTACCTTTATTTTGTGGCTTTGGTATGAGAACTAGAATGTTAAGATTGAAAGTGAGATTGCCTCACAGTATAAAAAGCTTCGGAATTGTAACAATAAATTGGCAGATCCTCGCATCCTCTGAGGTGTCTTGCGTTCTGTCCACGCCGACTCCGTCTCCCCTTTGGGTGAAACCTGTCCGGCTGGGGCTGGTCCCCGGCAAGTGGCGCCCGAACAGGGACCTGAAGGGGTAAGTGTATATATATATTTTTCAGACGGATAGGAGTCTCACCATAGGGTGCTGCAGACCCCCAGTTAGAGAAGGACTGGCAAGAGAGGTGAGTAATCGGTGTCAAAATGGGACACGCTGAGTCCAAGGAGAGGCTCTTGTTTATAGATATAGTTAAACATATGATAAATGGAAGAGGAATTAAGGTAACTAATAAGCAATTAACTCAGTTTTTTCAGTTTGTACAGGAACAATGTCCTTGGTTTCCAGAACAAGGAACGGTTAATATAGAAACCTGGCAAAAGGTAGGACAAACTTTGCAGGTTTATTATAATCATTTTGGGCCAGAAAAGGTCCCTGTAGATACTTTTACTTTGTGGAATTTAATAAGAGAAAGTTTGGCCCCGTTACCAGAAGGTCAAAAAAATCCATATAAATATCCTCCGGACGTCAGTGAAACTACACCCTTACTTTCTCCAAAGTCATTTGCGGAGGAAGCTGAGGTTGTAGGGGCAGCTATGAAGGATTGTAATATTTATGATTCTGACTCAGAGGAGGAGGTAGATAAGTCAAAAGGTAAATCTAAGCCTATTTTGTTAAAAGATTCAACCCATGATGAAGAATTAACACCTGCTGATCAAGATGATTTAGATGCAGCAGCTTATGATTATGAGAGAAGAAAGTATGATCTTGGGGCTTTCCCTGTACGAGAAGAAAATTTAACTAAACCACAGTCAAGAAGTTTTAGGGCGTTGGGGCTTCCCCCATTAGCCTCTCAAAATTCTTCTTCTCAATCTAAAAAGTTAGGAAAAGGAGTGACTAACATAAAGGGGCCTCCTCCACCGCCCCCACCTTTTAATAAAATACAAAAAGAAATTATAAAATCCTTTTAACAATTGTGCCAGAGGTTTGGCATTATTCATAATACTGGAATTCCTTATAATCCATAAGGACAGGCAATTGTAGAAAGAGCAAATCAAATTTTAAAAAATATGATTTATAAATTACAAAATGGAGATTTAAAATATTTTTCTCCTCATTATATTGTAAATCATTTTTTATTTGTAATCAATTATATAAATATGAATAATGAAGGAAAAACTCCAATGATGATACATTGGGAGGCTAATAACGATAAACCAAAGCCAATGGTTCTTTGGAAAGATGTGTTAACTGGAAAATGGAATGGACCAGACATACTACTAACCAATGGTAGAGGATATGCTTGTGTTTTTCCACAGACCTTTGACTCACCCATCTGGATACCAGATCGTCTAATTAGACATCCGGTGGTAAGGAATTTACCGAAGCGTCTGTCAGGAAATGAGTCTGACACCCGAAATGTCAGAGAAAGAGAAACCGAAGGACTCAATGACAGAAACGCTGGTTCCCCCGCTGCAACAATTATCACTTAAGTCCACATGTCATAGAGAGACTCAAACTTCTCCTGAGCATTTAGAGCCTAAGCTTCTTGGGACCCAACGCCGGGGAAAAAAGAGGAGATATGCTGCTTCTACTTTAGATGCGCAACGGGTAACGTGGGGAGCTATAAAAAGGCTTTGCCAGGATGCTGAAAATGCTGTAAACACTCAAAAAATACCTTTGACTACCGCTAACTTTTTTGTGGCCATGTTAAGTCTTTTATCAGTACAGGTGAATGCTAACGATACGTACTGGGCTTATTTTCCTGATTTTCCTATACTACATGCTTGTACATGGAAAGATGCTATTATTCCGGTAACTTCCTCATTTCCTGAACTAACTGATGGTGTTCGTGATGTACAAGGCTACGAACAATTTGTTATAAATAATAATTTTTCTTTTAAGGGACAATCGGATTTTCCTCCGATTTGTTTCTTTTTAAATTCTGAGAGGTTAGGAAAATCAGATCGTGTAAAAAATGGATGTTTACCGATAGTAAATTCAGCCTTTTTAACTGATTCTCCTAAAGAGGATAATAATGTTAAAAGAAACTTATGGGTGTTATTAGGAAGATTTATGGGACAAAATAAGGTAGATAATAAAGTACAATTTGTTAGCACAAAACATCCTCAAAGATACCCAGATTGTGATAATGCTTTAAGTAAGGCAACAGAGGAATGGAAATGGATTGATGATGATGGTGGATATCCTTATTGGATATACTGTATGAATAATAAAGAAATTCATATTAATATTCCTGGAACTAAGTATTATGTATCAGATTGGAGTATTAATACCCCTGAAAATGTGGGGCCTTTAGGGACTTTCCACCCCCTCACTTGTTCCCGTAAACCAATTCTTCTCCCTATCGTGCGCCACTCCTTCTCCCTATCGAAACCAATTCTTCTCCCTATCGTGCGCCACTCCTTCTCCTTATCGAAACCAATTCTTGGAGTTTTTCAGTTGACGGGGACTTGCCAGACAGCGGGTAATTTTCCAGTTGCCCGTAACAGGTATACGCCCTAACCGCCACAATGAACAGACAACTATAACGGCCAGAAGGTGGGACAAAAGTTCCTAAGCCAATGAATTCAAAAGTCACCACATTTACCCAATCATTGTGAGAATATACCCGCCCTATGAGTAAATAAACCTATAAAAAGTATGTGATTCCGCTTTTAGGGGTTCCCCATCGGCCTCCTGCGTGAGGTTCAGGGAACCCCGGTGCATCGGCTCCTAATAAACCTCTTGCGTGTTGCAGCGGCTCTCGACTCTTGGCGGTTCTTGGGCGAGTTGGAATCCTTCGTAGACCGTTTGGGTCTAACATTTGGGGGCTCGTCCGGGATCCACACTCGCCCCCGGGTCACAAGAACATCGGGAGTCGGAGGTATCAGGTAGGCTCGAGCCCAATTGTCTGTTTGTTTGTCGTTTGTTTGTTGCTAGCCGCCATTAGGAAAAAGCCGTGCGAACCGGCTTGCTGTGGAATCTGTATTGGACTCCTGGCTAGGCAGACGTGCCGAAAGCTGGTGTCCACGGGCCCCGGGGGACGCCCTGGTGGTCCATCTGGAAGGAGAAACAAATTTTGTCTCCCCTTCATCTGGTTCTGGCAGGTTATATAAGCTGCCATCTGAATTTGAGTTGGTTTCGGGTTTAAGTTCGCGGCGGCTGGTTCTGGCAGGTTATATAAGCTGCCATCTGAATTTGAGTTGGTTTCGGGTTTAAGTTCGCGGCGGCTGGTTCTGGCAGGTTATATAAGCTGCCATCTGAATTTGAGTTGGTTTCGGGTTTAAGTTCGCGGCGGCTGGTTCTGGCAGGTTATATAAGCTGCCATCTGAATTTGAGTTGGTTTCGGGTTTAAGTTCGCGGCGGCAATATCAATGTGTGTCTTTTGAAATTTTATTGTTTTTCTGTACTATTATCTTTCTTTTGACGGACGACAATGGGACGAACTATGACGACTCCTCTTTCTCTTACCCTAAGCCGCTGGACCGAAGTTAGGGCTAGGGCCCACAATCTTTCGGTAGAAGTAAGGAAAGGAAAATGGCAAACGCTGTGTACCTCTGAGTGGCCTACATTTCAGACAGGGTGGCCACCCGAAGGATCTTTTTTGTTAGATAAGGTTGGGCTAGTCAAGTCTAGGGTTTTTAACACAGGACCCCACGGACACCCAGACCAGATACCATATATCTTGGTCTGGGAAGATCTAGTTCTCTCCCCGCCTCCGTGGGTCCGGCCCTTTGTTTCCTCAACAGGCACGTCTGCATGCGCTCCAGCACAATCGGAGATATTGGCCCTGAAGAAAACCCCAGACACGGAAAAGTCATCTGCTGCCCCGGACCCGCCAAAGGCGATATATCCTGACCTGCAGTCTGATTTGCTTCTTCTAGATTCCCCACCTCCTTATCCTCCGGCCCTAAATCCCATGTCGCCCCTAGGACCCCCAGCTTCACAACCCTCCGCACCAGTAGGGCCACCTGTTATGGCGGAAAGGGGGGGTCCCTCGGCGGGCACCAGAAGCCGGAGGGCTGTTTCCCCGGATTCTACTGCTTTACCCCTTAGAGAATATGGCCCCCCCGATAACCACGGGAATAGGCCCCTTCAATACTGGCCCTTTTCCTCTGCAGATCTTTATAATTGGAAGATGCATAACCCTACTTTCTCTGAAAACCCACAGGCTCTTACTGCTCTAATAGAGTCTCTTGTCTTCTCCCACCAACCCACCTGGGATGATTGTCAACAGCTCCTCCAGACTCTCCTCACAACTGAGGAGAGGCAACGGGTTCTCCTGGAGGCTAAAAAATGTGTTAGGCGCCAATGGACAACCTACCCAGTTGCCTAACGAGATTGATGCCGGGTTTCCACTCGTCAGGCCGAATTGGGACTTTAATACCCCGGAAGGTAAGGAGCACCTGAAAATGTATCGCCAGGCTCTGGTGGCGGGTCTCCATGGAGCGGCCAGGCGCCCCACGAATTTGGCTAAGGTAAGAGAGATAACTCAGGGGCCCCAGGAATCGCCAACCGTGTTCCTAGAACGCTTAATGGAGGCTTTTAGACGATTCACTCCTTATGATCCAACCTCTGAGGAACATAAGGCCACCATAGCAATGGCCTTTATTGACCAGGCGGCCCCTGATATTAGAAAGAAGTTACAAAGGCTGGATGGCCTACAAGGTTTCTCCCTTCAGGACTTAGTAAAAGAGGCAGATAAGGTATATAATAAGAGGGAGACAGAAGAAGAAAGGGAAGAAAGAAAGCAGAAGGAACAAGAGGCTCGTGAGGTAAGACGAGTTAAGAGGCAAGAAAGACATTTGAGTAAGATACTGGCCACTGTAGTCAGAGGAGGAAACAGTAGAGACAGAAATAGACAGGAAGGGCGAACAACGGATAGAAGGCGGCCATTAGACAAGGACCAATGTGCCTACTGTAAAGAAAAAGGTCATTGGGCAAGAGAATGCCCTAAAAAAAGGAACGGGGGAAGGATCACTAAGCCTTTTCATCTGTACGTGGCCGAGAATAAAGGTATTGCAAAGGGAGTACTAACTCAGAAACTGGGCCCCTGGAATCGCCCGGTTGCGTACCTATCAAAGAAATTGGATCCTGTGGCAGCAGGATGGCCCGCCTATTTAAAAATAATCGCCGCGGTGGCCGCTTTGGTCAAAGATGCTGACAAACTGACTTTGGGGCAGAACCTAACGATAACAGCCCCCCATGCATTAGAAAGTGTAATTCGCCAGCCACCCGACAGATGGCTAACAAATGCCAGGATGACTCATTACCAAGCCCTGCTGTTAAACTCAGATCGTATTAAGTTTACCTCAGCCACAGGACTCAACCCGGCCACCTTGCTACCCGACCCTGACCTGGAAAGCACTACCGTCATCCATGATTGTCAGGAAGTACTGGCTGCAGCACACGGTAGCAGACCAGACTTGATGGATCAGCCCCTCCCCAACGCCGACGTTACCTGGTTTACTGACGGAAGCAGTTTCCTAGAGGAAGGTAAGCGTCGGGCGGGAGCTGCCGTGGTAGACGGGAAAGAGGTCATCTGGGCAGCCGCATTACCGCAAGGGACATCGGCCCAACGGGCTGAACTAATCGCCATGACTAGAGCATTGGAACTAGCAGAAAACAAAAAGGTAAACATCTACACGGACAGTAGGTACGCATTTGCTACCGCCCATGTCCATGGGGCCATTTACCAACAAAGAGGGTTGCTCACCTCGGCGGGCAAAGAAATTAAAAACAAAGAAGAAATAGTGGCACTGCTAGCTGCCCTCATGCTCCCCACTAAAGTCAGCATCATTCATTGCCCCGGACACCAGAAGGACAATACCCCGGTGACAAGAGGCAACAACATGGCAGATAGGGTGGCACGAGAAGTGGCTCTATGGGAAATCATACTAGAACTATCAGATGAGAGTCCTGGGAAACCAAATGATAGGGGAACAAGTACCCCAGCCATAACTAAAGGAACATTATCTCCTCAACAAGCAAAATCCATGCTACAACAGATTCACAGATGGACACACTTGGGAACCAAAAAGATGGTGTCCCTACTACACAAGACAGGTTATGATACCCCTGGACTAACTAAATTAGCTGAGCAGATTGCACGAGAGTGCATTCCATGCCAACAGGTAAACTCCCATAAAGGAAAACTTGAGGTCGGAGAAAGGCTCAGAGGAGACCGCCCAGGAGCCTATTGGGAGGTCGACTTCACTGAAATACGCCCTGGAAGGTACGGTAACAGGTATCTTCTAGTTTTTATAGATACCTTCTCAGGATGGGTAGAAGCTTTCCCGACGAAGAAGGAGACAGCTACTGTGGTGGCCAAAAAGATCTTAAAAGAAATTTTCCCCCGGTTCGGGGCACCAAAGGTAATAGGATCAGATAATGGTCCCGCCTTCGTCGCCCAGGTAAGTCAGGGTGTGGCCAAATACCTGGGGACTGATTGGAAATTACATTGTGCCTATAGACCCCAGAGTTCAGGACAGGTAGAGAGAATGAATAGAACTCTAAAAGAGACCCTAACTAAATTGTCCATAGAGACTGGCGGTACAGATTGGACGGTGCTCCTTCCCTTAGCCCTGTTCCGGGCTAGAAATACCCCCTCCCGCTATTATCTTACTCCATTGAAAATACTATACGGGGCCCCACCTCCTCTTTTTACGCTAAGGGAAAAATTAAGTCCTGACTGCCAGAATAACACTGACTTATATGCTAGGCTGTTGGGACTCCAGTTGGTCCAAAAGGAGGTGTGGTCCCAGCTGGCAGAGGCTTACCGACCAGGAACACCAGCAGAGGCTCATCCCTTCCAAGTCGGAGATTCCGTGTACGTCCGTCGGCACCGAACCCAGACTCTAGAGCCTCGGTGGAAAGGACCATACATCGTCCTGCTCACCACCCCCACGGCTATAAAGGTAGACGGCATCGCTGCGTGGATCCACGCTTCACACGTGAAGGCCGCACCAGCATCTGCAACATCGGAATGGCGAGCCCAAAAGACCAGCAACCCGCTCAAGCTCAAGCTTCTGCGATCATCAGACTTATAACTTTAACTTTGTTACCCCTACTGACTGTGAGTAATTTTAGTCCTCACCTGCCCCAGCGTTTAACCTGGCAGGTAATTTCCCAGACTGGAGATGTAATATGGTCTGTTAGCAATATCGCTCCCCCATGGACCTGGTGGCCAAACCTTTTTCCTGATGTTTGTAAACTGGCCATAGGGGCTCCCGGTTGGGATTTAGAAGACTATTATGATCAACATAATGTTCCAAAATTTTTATCAACTAGAGCTGATTCCTCCGGAAAGGGTTGCAAAAACGGGATTCGGAGGACTGGGCTCAGAGCTCCTGCTTTCTACATATGCCCCGGGTTCCATCGCCACAGGTCCCTTAATTATAAATGTGGAGGAACTGAAAACTTTTATTGCAAAAGCTGGGGATATGAAACCACAGGAGACACCTATTGGAAGCCCACCTCTGGTTGGGACTTTATTAAGGTGACAGCCAATTGTACACACCCAACCAACCCCTTAACTTATAGGCCTGAATGTACTAAATGGTGCCATCCCCTTAAGATCTCTTTTAGTGAACCAGGAAAAAAAGATAAAAAACTGGATAAATGGCCATTCATGGGGAATCAGGTTTTATAAAAAAAGATATAATGATGGATTACTAATGACCATCAAACTAAAAATTGAAACCCCTACTCCAGTTCCTATAAGCCCCAACCCTGAGATAGGGCACTCTTCGCTACCTTTGGCCCCTCCCACAGCGTTACCAGAGATAAAAAACCAAACTTCTGAGCCAAAAAGAATGACAATCAAGCCCAAGACCCCCCTGGGACCGAATGCTCTCATTGGTCCAGGCGGCTTTTGAGGTTTTAAATGCCACAAACCCGGAGGCTACCAAATCCTGTTGGCTTTACTATGCTGCTCCTCCCCCTTATTATGATGCTATAGGATATAATTCTAATTATAATAATGTTAACACTCCAGATCAATGTCGATGGAAACAAGAAAAAAATAGTAAATTGACCCTGGCCTCAGTATTAGGAAACGGTACATGTGTAGGAACGCCCCCTCGTCCCACCGACATCTTTGTGCCAATTTAAGCCTCCCACAGGGCTCAGGGTATCTCCTCCCTCCTCCGGATGGATGGTGGGCATATAACACAGGATTGACCCCCTGCATTTCTTTAGAGGTCCTTAAAGCTTCAACCGATTTTTGTGTGTTAGTTCAGCTGGTCCCCAGACTCATTTATAAAGTTCCATAACTCAGTTAAAAGAATCTCTCACCTCGCTTTCAGAAGTAGTAATGCAAAACAGGAGGGGATTAGATCTGCTGTTCCTTAAGGAGGGCGGACTATGTGCTGCACTAAAAGAAGAATGCTGTTTTTATATTGATCATTCTGGGGCTATTACCAAAACTATGGACAAACTTAGGGAGCGCCTGGACAAAAGACAACAGGAAAGGGAAAATCAAAAAGGATGGTTTCAATCGTGGTTTGATAAATCTCCCTGGCTTACTACTTTAGTTTCCACCTTGTTAGGGCCCCTCATTATTTTATTGTTGCTTTTAACTTTTGGACCATACATTCTGAATCGCCTGATAGCCTTTATTAGAGAACGCATTAGTACGGTACAAGTTTTAATGCTAAGGCAACAATACCAAAACTCGCAAAAAGAAACTGAAATTCCATGATTGAAATTAGTTACAAAAAAAAAGGGGGGAATGTGGGGCCTTTAGGGACTTTCCACCCCCTCACTTGTTCCCGTAAACCAATTCTTCTCCCTATCGTGCGCCACTCCTTCTCCCTATCGAAACCAATTCTTCTCCCTATCGTGCGCCACTCCTTCTCCTTATCGAAACCAATTCTTGGAGTTTTTCAGTTGACGGGGACTTGCCAGACAGCGGGTAATTTTCCAGTTGCCCGTAACAGGTATACGCCCTAACCGCCACAATGAACAGACAACTATAACGGCCAGAAGGTGGGACAAAAGTTCCTAAGCCAATGAATTCAAAAGTCACCACATTTACCCAATCATTGTGAGAATATACCCGCCCTATGAGTAAATAAACCTATAAAAAGTATGTGATTCCGCTTTTAGGGGTTCCCCATCGGCCTCCTGCGTGAGGTTCAGGGAACCCCGGTGCATCGGCTCCTAATAAACCTCTTGCGTGTTGCAGCGGCTCTCGACTCTTGGCGGTTCTTGGGCGAGTTGGAATCCTTCGTAGACCGTTTGGGTCTAACAAAAACAATTACCGGCAATATCTAAAATATGCTACAAATTATGCTTGGAATGAATCTATGATTCCCTCACAAATAAAAGTAAATAGATGGAATAATCATGGATGGGTAGCACCTATATATACATTTACTAATAACAATGAGACTTCCTTTCAACCACAATTATGGAGATTGCCCTTAGCTACAAGTTCAATTATATTAAGAAGGCCTAATGTTCAAGAGAGTAAGTATTTTATCCAGGCTTGTGTGACTTCTCCATATTCCATATTATTGACTAATAAAACTGAAAAATTACAAATTATAAAAAACAATGGAAGGTTTTTTATAACTTGTGATGAATGTGCATTAACAACCTGTGTGAACTCCAATATGAATATAAAAACAATTATGTTATTAAAAAGACCAGCTTATATTATGCTGCCAGTAATGCTTAATGAATCTTGGTATACAGATTTAGGGACAGAAATTATAAAACAGGTTGGAGAACTCATGAGGCCAAAAAGATTTGTGGCTACTTTAATTTTGGGGATTTCCGCATTGATAGGAATATTGAGCTCTTTTACTGTTGCAACGTATGCCTTAGTGAAAGAGGTACAAACAGCGCAATATGCTAATGATTTATCAAAAAATATATCCTTGGCTTTAGCTACTCAAGAAGCTATAGATAGAAAATTAGAAACTAAGGTTGATGCCCTTGAGGAAGCAGTTTTACATATTGGTCAAGAACTTACTGCTTTAAAAATTCGCTTATCCTTAACTTGCCATAAAAAATACTCCTGGATATGTGTCACTCCCTTAAAAGTAAATCATTCTGAGTATTCCTGGGAAAAAATTCAAATGCATATTTTAAATGTATGGAATTCTAGTGATTTGGGAATTGATTTGGAACATTTGCATAAACAGATTCATGATATTGCAGCCTCACAATATGATATGAATCCCTCTAAGGCTGCTGCAGAATTTTTACAAAATTTACAAAGTTATTTTAATGGTAATTCATTTATGCATATTTTAATAAATTATGGGGCTGCCGGAGTAGTTATAATTTTACTTCTTATTTCTTTTCTAGTCATCATCCGATTAATTCAAGCTGCTCTTCGGAGTGTACATAGAACCAAAGTGGAATTGCATACTGCCTTTTTAAAAAAAATAAAAAAGGGGGAGATGTCGGGAGCCGCATAAGAAGTGCCTTTGAGTCTCAGCACGGACGAGACCCATAGTGCCTAGCAAAGCTGGTACTATCAGGTACAAATATGGAGAAGCAAAGCTCTCCTCTGTGTGGTTCCCCTTGTTTTCCCCTGGTTTTGCTTAAAGTGATTTTTATAGGATTACTATTAATGTTAGGAAATATCCCCAGTGCCGACGGAGGGTTTAAGGAAAAACCCCAACTTAGGGTAAAACCAAAAAAGACTCCGGCTCCCCCAATGACTACACCCGAAATCCCCACTCCCAGGCCAGGACATTGGGTGCAGGGAAACACAACAGGAGCATTTGTATGGCAAGAGCTTACGTTAGAAGAAAAGCTAGATGAACTATGGCCCCCCTGGGGAGTAATAGATATGCTGGGAAATATTTGGGTAAGGTGGCGAGGAGGATTTATGCTACGTTGGGTGTATTCAAAGCTGGATGAAGTAGGCTACATGGCAAGCTTATACAAGTTACATTGCTCTTTGTGCAGAAATGCTTATAAAGGACAAATTATATATTGTAAGTATTTTGCAAAGGAATTTGCTAATAGGTTTAAGGTAGAATGTCCACCCCCAAAGCCTCCCAAATAATTATAAGGAAAAATGTGCGATGTCTGAAGGATAACGGTGAACGTGTAAAGCCTGTGGGAGAGAATTTTTATTACTGTATGGGTTTGTAATTGTTAAGAGAAGAATATGCTTAAGTTTTGGGTTTGTAATTGTTAAGAGAAGAATGTACTTAAGTTTTGGGTTTGTAATTGTTAAGAGAAGAATGTACTTAAGTTTTGGGTTTATAATTGTTAAGAGAAGAATGTACTTAAGTTTTGGGTTTATAATTGTTAAGAGAAGAATGTACTTAAGTTTTGGGTTTGTAATTGTTAAGAGAAGAATGTACTTAAGTTTTGGGTTTGTAATTGTTAAGAGAAGAATGTGCTTAAGTTTGTACCTTGATTAATGGCCTGATTGAATAGAATGTGCAAATACAAGAACATCTGCTTTTAAGAAAGGTGAAGAAACCGCAAACAGAATTCCAGACCTAGATGTGACCAAGATATACCTAACCACAGGGGATGAAAGAGACCACAGGAGATAAGAGGATTACCTGATCATAAAACCTGCCTAACCTGCTGATATAATCTTTTGATGTAAATGACTTTTGGTTTTACTGTTGTGTACCTTTATTTTGTGGCTTTGGTATGAGAACTAGAATGTTAAGATTGAAAGTGAGATTGCCTCACAGTATAAAAAGCTTCGGAATTGTAACAATAAATTGGCAGATCCTCGCATCCTCTGAGGTGTCTTGCGTTCTGTCCACGCCGACTCCGTCTCCCCTTTGGGTGAAACCTGTCCGGCTGGGGCTGGTCCCCGGCATGTATTCATCTGAGTCTGAATTCTTTTCCTCAATATGGTTAATGTTTTTAAGAATCATCCATGTTGCACGTAGCTGTGGTTCCTAAATATTTTTGGACACAGAACATGTCTCCTAGTAGCCAGATATAGCCATTTCTCTAGGGCACTGGTTCCCAAAATTTCTAGTCTCTTAAAAACTATTGAGGACCCAAAGGGCTTTTTAAAATGTGGATTATATTAGTGGTCTGGAGCCAGATTGTACCAGTTCGTGAGAGCCAACACTACATTCTGTAGTCATGTTGGTAGCTTGAAATCAGTCATGACAGGAATATTACACCACAGAATTGCCCGACCCAATGAATTATATTATATATTAATTAGTGTTTATTAATTTATAACTAACAACAAACTTTCAATCTGTTGTAATATGTTGTTTTGTTTAAAGGAGAAAATCAGTCTCACATAGATATGTAGTTAGAAGAAAGAGAAATATTTAACTAGCCTTTGCAGTTAATCATGGATATTCTTTGCTACTACACCAAAACTCAACAAGTGGCAGTTTTTAAAGTTTAGTTGCAGTGTGGAATCTGAAACTATTCAGTGAACTCTTTGAGCCCTATTATGTTAAAATCCACTGATTAGGGCTTCCCTGGTGGTGCAGTGGTTGAGAGTCCGCCTGCCGTTGCAGGGGATGCGGGTTCGTGCCCCGAGCCAGGAGGATCCCACGTGCCGTGGAGCGGCTGGGCCCGTGGGCCGTGGCCGCTGGGCCTGCACGTCCGGAGCCTGTGCTCCGCGACGGGAGAGGCCGCAACAGTGAGAGGCCCGCATATCGCAAAAAAAAAAAAAAAAATCCACTGATTGATCTTGTGCTTTGGATAGATCTTTAACCCATTTGTAATTTTGTAACATCATGGTGGTCATTTGGAAAAGATAATTTTACTGAGCAGATCTTCCAAATGTTGACATGTTTCATTATACTACATCCCAAAATAATCACATTTGCTAATATCCCTACTGATATCATCAGAAAAGCACCTATCAGGAAGTTGACAAGCTCACAGTGGTAGATACAGGCTTTCCAAAATTCTAGTTTTAGCTTGAAAGCTCAAAATTTTTGTCATTGGCAACAACTACTGACCCTTGTTTTCCTTGAAGTGACAGCCTTCCATCATTCATTTTTGAGAAATCATCTGCCAAAGGTTCCAATTCGAATAATCATGATTTGTCTGCCAGTCATTCTTTCAGGTAAAAATTGTGTTTCATTAAAAAACAAAACAAAAAAAGCCTGGGAATTCTCTGGTGGTCCAGTGGTTAGGACTCTGAGCTTCCACAGCAAGGAGCCCAGGTTGATCCCTGGTCAGGGAAATAAGATCCCACAAGCTGCAAAAAAAAACCCAGCTCATTTCACTCATAATTCAAACAATCACACACACAGCGTTCTTTCTCAAGAGAACCATTGAACTTGGGCACACAAAGGCAGAGCTTTCTCATGCGTCCTTCCCATTTCATCACACAGCATGTGAAAAAGACATCTGTTCAAGGGTCAAGATTTAATAAAATTAATAATTTTTACTTCTTCATCAAGGACACTCTATGTGAAACTAGCAGTTTTTTTAACATCTTTATTGGAGTATAATTGCTTTACAATGGTGTGTTAGTTTCTGCTGTATAGCAAAGTGAATCAGCTATATGTACACATATATCCCCATATCCCCTGCCTCTTGTGCCTCCCTCCCACCCTCCCTATCCCACCCTTCTAGGTGGTCACAAAGCACTGGGCTGATCTCCCTGAGCTATGCGGCTGCTTCCCACTCGCTATCTATTTTACATTTGGTAGTGTGTATATGTCAATGCTACTCGCTCACTTCACTAACACATATATATGGAATCTAAAAAAAAGGAAAAAATGGCTCTGATGAACCTAAGGGCAGGACAGGAATAAAGATGCAGACGTAGAGAATGGACTTGAGGACACGGCATGGGGGAGGGGTGAAGGGTAAGCTGGGACGAAGTGAAACTAGCAATTTTTTTAAAAAGCTGCGAGTGTGTGGTGGCGAAGAATGCAAATGTTAATGGCACTGCCTTGATTTATGCACAGGCTCTGGCAGTTTTACCCCCATCACTTCTGCACCATCAGTGCAAATGTCAACAACGTGGAAAAAGGCAAATAACATCTTAATATTACACTGTTGGTGGGAATGTAAACTGATACAGTCATTATGGAGAACAGTATGGAGGTTCCTTAAAAAACTAAAAATAGAATTACCATATGACCCAGCAATCCCACTACTGGGCATATACCCAGAGAAAACCATAACTCAAAAAGACACATGCACCCCAGTGTTCATTGCAGCACTGTTTACAATACCCAGGACACGGAAACAACCTAAATCTCCATCAACAGATGAATGGATAAAGAAGATATGGTACATATACACAATGGAATATTACTCAGGCATAAAAATGAATGAAATAAGGTCATTTGTAGAGATGTGGATGGACCTAGAGGCTGTCATACAGAGTGAAGGAAGTCAGAAAAAGAAAAGCAAGTATCGTATATTAATGCATATATGTGGAATCTAGAAAAATGGTACAGATGAAACTGTTTGCAAGGCAGAAATAGAGACACAGACAGAGAACAAACATATGGACACCAAGGGGGCAAAGGGTTGGGGGATGGTATGAACTAGGAGATTGGGATTGACATATCTACACTAACTAATATGTATAAAATAGATAACTAATGAGAACCTGCTGTATAGCACAGGGAACTCTACTTCAGTTTGCTGTACAATAGAAACAAACACAACATTGTAAAACAACTATACCCCAATAAACAGTCATACCCACCAAAAAAAAGAAAATAGTGTTGACCTTTAAGATCCCCTAAAAGGAGCTTGGGGATCTCTGGGGGCCTGTGGACTATGCTTTGAAAACCTCTGCTCTTAGATATATACCTAGGAGTGGGGTTTCTGGGTCATAGGGTATGTGTGTCTTAACTTTGCTAGATAATGCCAAACTATTTTCCAAAGAGTTATATCAATTTACATCCTCCCCCAACAGTGTATGAGTGTTTGTTTACATTAGTCCACACCTTCTAGGACTTTTTCATCATCTGAAACAAAAATTATGTACCCATTAACAATAATTCCTCATTCCTTCTTCCCTCAAGCCCTGGTAACCTTTATTCTACTTTCTTGTCTCTATGAATTTGCCTACTCTAGATACCTTATAGCTTATTTCACTTAACCAAATGTTTTCAAGGTTCATCCATGTTGTAGCATATGTCAGAATTTCATTCCTTTTTATGGCTGAATAATATTCTACTGTGTGTATATATATACCACACTTTATCTGTTGATGGACAATTGGATTGTTTCCACCTTTTGGCTATGTGAATAATGCTGCTGTGAACATTGGTTTACAGATAGCTGTTTGAGCTACACTCTTTTGAGTATTCACCTAAGAGTGGGATCAGCACCACAAAGCTATTTTGCACAGCAACCACACCATTTTACATTCTCACCAGCAATGCACAGGGTTCCTGTTTCTCCATTTTTTGCCAACACGTTATCTTTTTTTTTCTTTCTTTCTTTCTTTTTTTTTTTGTAATAGCCTATCCTAATGGGTGTGAGGTGGTAGCTCATTGTAGTTTCGATTTATATTTTCCCAATGGCTAATGAAATTCAGCATCGTTTCCTGTGATTATTGGCCATTTGCATATCTTCTTTGGAGAAATGCCTATTCAAGTCCTTTGCTCATTTTTTTTTTCTTTGCTCATTTTTTAATTGTGTGTGTGTGTGTATCTCTGTGTTTGAGTTGTAGGAGTTATTTATATTCTGGCTATTAATCTCTTATCAGATATAAGATTTGCAAATATTTTCTCTCATTCTGTGAGTTGTCTTTTCACTCTCTTGATATCATCTATTCCTATGTAGTTTGTATTTTATGCTACTTAAATGAATTATTTTTATTTCATTTTCTGATTCTTCCCTATATATTAAAATGCAATTAATTTTTTAAAACAATAACTTTATGTCCATCAACCTTGTTAATTATCTTATGAATTCTAATAATTTCCCTGTAGATTCTTTGAGAGTATAGCATCTGTAAATAATACCTATTTTATTTCCTCTTTTCCAACCCTAACTGGTTTTTGTTTTTTTTTTTTTTTTTGCGGTACGCAGGCCTCTCACTGTTGTGGCCTCTCCCATTGCGGAGCACAGGCTCTGGACGCGCAGGCTCAGTGGCCATGGCTCACGGGCCCAGCAGCTCCACAGCACGTGGGATCCTCCCGGACCAGGGCACGAACCCGTGTCCCCTGCATCAGCAGGCGGACTCTCAACCACTGCGCCACCAGGGAAGCCCCCTAACTGGTTTTATACTTGTCTTTTGCATTGGCTAAGACCACCAGAACAATGTTGATTAAAAATGGTAGTGAGCAACTCTTGTCCTGTTCCTAATACCAAAGGAAAAATGTTTAATGTTTACCATTAAGTATGATGTTTTTGTAAATGCTGTTTATTGAGTTCAAGAAGTTTCCTTCTATTCTAAATTTGCTTAGACAGTTTCCATAAATAAATGTTTGATTTTTTGCATCTATTAAGATAATCACACACTTTCTCTCATTGAATCCATTAATGTGATAAATTGTATTGATTAATTTTGCAAAGTTAAACTGATCTTACATTTCTAGTATAAACTCTAGTATATATGATCATGATACAGTATCCTTTTTCTAATATTTCTGGATTCTGCTTGCCAAATATTTTTTAGAAAATATTTTTGTCTCTGTATACATGAGTAAGATTTTCATAGCCTGCAGTTTTCATTTCCTCAGTTTTTGTGGGATTTTATTATTAAGATTAAGTTAACCTGAAAGTTTTACTGAGCTCTGCCCACCAGAGCAACAGCCAGCTCTACCATCCACCAATCCCTCCTAAAAGGAAACTTCCACAAGCCACTTAGATAGCCTCATCCACCAGAGGACAGACAGCAGAAGCAAGAAGAACTACAATCCTGCAGCCTGTGGAACAAAACCACATTCACAGAAAGATAGACAAGATGAAAAGGCAGAGGGCTATGTACCAGATGAAGGAACAAGATAAAACCTCAGAAAAACAACTAAATGAAGTGGAGATAGGCAACATTCCAGAAAAAGATTCAGAATAATGATAGTGAAGATGATCCAGGACTTCAGAAAAAGAGTGGAGGCAAAGATCGAGATGATGCAAGAACTGTTTCACAAAGATCTAGAAGAATTAAAGAACAAACAAACAGAGATGAACAATAAAATAATTGAAATGAAAACTACACTAGAAGGAATCAATAGCAGAATAACTGAGGCAGAAGAACGGGTAAGTGACCTGGAATACAGAATGGTGGAATTCACTGCTGCAGAACAGAATAAAGAACAAAGAATGTAAAGAAATGAAGACAGCCTAAGAGACCTCTGGGACAATATTAAACGCAACAACAGTCCCATTATAGGCATCCCAGAAGAAGAGAGAGAGAAAGTACCCGAGAAAGTATTTCAAGAGATTATAGTCGAAAACGTCCCTAACATGGGAAAGGAAATAGCCACCTAAGTCCAGGAAGCATAGAGAGTCCTATATAAGGTAAACCCAAGGAGAAACATGCTGAGACACATAGTAATCAAATTGGCAAAAATTAAAGACAAAGAAAAATTATTGAAAGCAGCAAGGGAAAAACAACAAATAACATATAAGGGAACTCTCATAAGGTTAACAGCCGATTTCTCAGCAGAAATTCTACAAGTCAGAAGGGAGTGGCATAATATACTTAAAGTGATGAAAAGGAAGAACCTACAACCAAGATTACTCTACCCAGCAAGGATCTCATTCAGATTCAATGGAGAAATCAAAAGCTGTACAGACAAGCAAAAGCTAAGAGAATTCAGCACCACCAAACCAGCTCTACAACAAATGCTAAAGGAACTTCTCTAAGTGGGAAACACAAGAGAAGAAAAGGACCTACAAAAAAAAAAACCCAAAAAATTAAGAAAATGATAATAGGAACATACATAGTGATAATTACCTTAAATGTGAATGGATTAAATGCTCCAACCAAAAGACACAGGCTCGCTGAATGGATACAAAAACAAGACCCATATATATGCTGTCGGGGTTCCCTGGTGGCGCAGTGGTTGAGAGTCTGCCTGCCGATGCAGGGGACACGGGTTTGTGCCCTGGTCCGGGAAGATCCCACATGCCACAGAGCGGCTAGGCACGTGAGCCATGACCTCTGAGCCTGCACGTCCGGAGCCTGTGCTCCGCAACAGGAGAGGCCACAACAGTGAGAGGCCCGCGTATGGCAAAATAAATAAATAGATAAAATAAAATATATGCTGTCTACAAGAGACCCACTTCAGACCTAGGGACACATACAGACTGAAAGTGAGGGGATGGAAAAAGATATCCCATTCGAACAGAAATCAAAAGAAAGCTGGAATAGCAATACTCATATCAGATTAAATAGACTTTAAAATAATGTTACAAGAGACAAGGAAGGAGACTACATAATGATCAAGGGATCAATCCAAGAAGAAGATATAACAATTATAAATATATATGCACCCAACATAGGAGCACCTCAATGCATAAGGCAACTGCTAACAGCTCTAAAAGAGGAAATCTACAGTAACACAATAATAGTGGGGGACTTTAACACCTCACTTACACCAATGGACAGATCATCCAAACAGAAAATTAATAAGGGAACACAAGCTTTAAATGACAAAATAGACGAGATAGATTTAATTGATATTTATAGGACATTCCATCCAAAAACAGTGAATTACACTTTCTTCTCAAGTGCACACAGAACATTCTCCAGGATAGATCACATCTTGGGTCACAAATCAAGCCTCAGTAAATTTAAGAAAACTGAAATGATACCAAGCATCTTTTCTGACCACAATGCTATGAGATTAGAAATCAATTACAGGGGAAAAAAAGTAAAACACACAAATACAAGGAAGCTAAACAATACGTTACTAAATAACCAAGAGATCATTGAAGAAATCAAATAGGAAACCAAAAAATACCTAGAGACAAATGACAATGAAAACACGAACATCCAAAACCTATGGGATGCAGCAAAATCAGTTCTAAGAGGGAAGTTTATAGCAATATAAACCTACCTCAAGAAACAAGAAAAATCTCAAAGAAACAATCTAACGTTACACCTAAAGCAACTAGAGAAAGAAGAACAAACAAAACCCAAACTTAGCAGAAGGAAAGAAATCATAAAAATCAGAGCAGAAATAAATGAAATAGAAACAAAGAAAACAATAGCAAAGATCAATAAAACTAAAAGTTGGTTCTCTGAGAAGATAAACAAAATTGATAAACCATTAGCCAGACTCATCAAGAAAAAGAGGGAGAGGACTCAAATCAATAAAATTAGAAATGAACAAGGAGAAATTACAACAGATACTGCAGAAATACAAAGTATCTTAAGAGACTACTACAAGCAACTCTATGCCAATAAAATGGACAACATGGAAGGAATGGACAAATTCTTAGAAAGGTATAACCTTCCAAGACTGAACCAGGAAGAAATAGAAAATATGAACAGACCAATCACAAGTAATGAAATTGAAACTGTGATTAAAAATCTTCCAACAAACAAAAGTCCAGGACCAGATGGCTTCACAGGTGAATTCTATCAAATATTTAGAGAAGAGCTAACACTCATCCTTCTCCAAAAAATTGCAGAGGAAGGAACACCCCCAAACTCCTTCTATGAGGCCACCATCACCCTGATACCAAAACCAGACAAAGATACTACAAAAAAAGAAAATTACAGACCAATATCACTGATGAATATAGATGCAAAAATCCTCAACAAAATACTAGCAAACATATCCAACAACACATTAAAAGAACCATACACCATGATCAAGTGTGATTTATCCCAGGGGTGCAGGGATTCTTCAATATACGCAAATCAATCAATGTGATAAACCATATTAACAAATTGAAGAGTAAAAACCACATGATCATCTCAATAGATGCAGAAAAAGCTTGAGAAATTTAACACCCATTTATGATAAAAAAAAAAATCTCCAGAAAGTGGGCATAGAGGGTACCTACCTCAACTTAATAAAGGCCATATATGACAAACCCACAGCAAACATCATTCTCAGTGGTGAAAAACTGAAAGCATTTCCTCTAAGATCAGGACAAGACAAGGATGTCCACTCTCACCGTTATTATTCAACATAGTTTTGAAAGTCCTAGCCACAACAATCAGAGAAGAAAAAGAAATAAAACATATACAAATTGGAAAAGAAGTAAAACTGTCACTGTTTGCAGATGACATGATACTATACATAGAGAATCCTAAAGATGTCACCAGAAAACTACTAGAGCTAATCAATGAATTTGGTAAAGTTGCAGGGTACAAATTAATGCACAGAAATCCCTTGCATTCCTATACACTAATGATGAAAAATCTGAAAGAGAAATTAAGGAAACACTCCCATTTACCACTGCAACAAAAAGAAAAAAATACCTAGGAATAAACCTCCCTAGGAAGACAAAAGATCTGTATGCAGAGAGCTATAAGACACTGATGAAAGAAATTAAAGATGATACCAACAGATGGAGAGATATACCATGTTCTTGGATTGGAAGAATCAGTATTGTGAAAATGACTATACTACCCAAAGCAATCTACAGATTCAATGCAATCCCTATCAACTTACCAATGGCATTTTTTAAAGAACTAGAAC
The DNA here is from genome assembly GCF_963924675.1 of Phocoena phocoena. Classification (NCBI taxonomy): domain Eukaryota; kingdom Metazoa; phylum Chordata; class Mammalia; order Artiodactyla; family Phocoenidae; genus Phocoena; species Phocoena phocoena. Next base: position 9,856,322 of record NC_089219.1, on the reverse strand, counting down.
AAAAAATCTTAAAATTTGTATGGGGACACAAAAGACCCCAAATAGCCAAAGCAGTCTTGAGGCAAAAAAATGGAGCTGGAGGAATCAGGCTCCCTGACTTCAGACTATACTACAAAGCTACAGTAATCAAGACAATATGGTACTGGCACAAAAACAGAAATATAGATCAATGGAACAGGATAGAAAGCCCAGAGATAAACCCACACACCTATGGTCAACTAATCTATGACAAAGGAGGCAAGGATATACAATGGAGTAAAGACAGTCTCTTCAAAAAGTGGTGCTGGGAAAACTGGACAGCTACATGTAAAAGAATGAAATTAGAACACTCCCTACCACCGTACACAAAAATAAACTCAAAATGGATTCGAGACCTAAATGTAAGACCAGACACTATAAAACTCTTAGAGAAAAACATAGGAAGAACACTCTTTGACATAAATCACAGCAAGATATTTTTTGATCCACCTCCTAGAGTAATGGAAATAAAAACAAAAATAAACAAATGGGACCTAATGAAACTTCAAAGCTTTTGCACAGCAAAAGAAACCATAAACAAGACAAAAAGACAACCATCAGAACGGGAGAAAATATTTGCAAATGAATCATCAAACAAAGGATTAATCTCCAAAATATATAAACAGCTCATGTAGCTCAATATTTTAAAAAAAAACAACCCAATCCAAAAATGGGCAGAAGACTTAAATAGACGTTTCTCTAAAGAAAACATACAGTTGGCCAAGAGGCACATGAAAAGCTGCTCAACATCACCAATTATTAGAGAAATGCAAATCAAAACTACAATGAGGTATCACCTCACACTAGTTAGAATGGGCATCATCAGAAAATCTACAAACAACAAATGCTGGAGAGGGTGTGGAGAAAAGGGAACACTCTTGCACTGTTTGTGAGAATGTAAATTGATACAGCCACTATGGAGAACAGTGTGGAGGTTCCTTAAAGAGCTATAAATAGAATTACCATATGACCCAGCAATCCCACTACGGGGCATATACCCAGAGAAAACCATAATTCAAAAAGACACATGCACCCCAATGTTCATTGCAGCACTATTTACAATAGTCAGGTCATGGAAGCAACCTAAATGTCCATCAATAGCCAAATGGATAAAGAAGATATGGCACATATATACAGTGGAATATTACTCAACCCTAAAAAGGAACGAAATTGGGTCATTTGTAGAGACGTGGATGCATCTAGAGACTGTCATACTGAGTGAAGTAAGTCAGAAAGAGAAAAATAAATATCGTATATTAACGCATATATGTAGAACCTAGAAAATGGTACAGATGAACCTGTTTGCAGAGCAGAAATTGAGACACAGAAGTAGAGAAAAAACATATGGACACCAAGGGGGGAAAGCGGCAGGGGGTAGGGGTTGTGGTGTGATGAATTGGGCGATTGGGACTTACATGTATACACTGATGTGTATTAAATGGATGACTAATAGGAAACTAAATAAATTAAAATTTTAAAAATATTAAGTTAACCTCATAAAAGAATATGCCTACTTTTTATATTCTCTAGGAAAGTTTACATGAGATTAATGTATTTCATCCATGAATATTAAATAAGTCAAGGCATCAGGGCCAGGAGATTTCTCTTTTGTTTTTCTTTGTTTGAAGGCTTTTCATTGTAGACTTAGTATCTTTTATTAGTTACAAAACTAATCAGATTTTTCTCTTTCCTTTTTTGTCAGTTTGGTGAGTTGTATTTTTCTAGGAATTTACACAATGCATCTAAATTTCAAATTTGGGATCATACGTGTTCATAATGTCCTATCATCTTTTTAATATCTCTAGGATCTGTGCTGAAGTCCCTTTTTATTCCTAGTATTTACCCTTTGTGCTTCTTCCTTTTCTTCTTTATTGGTCTCATCAGATATTGACCAATTTTATCAGTCTTTTTAGAGAACCAAGATGTGGCATTGTTGATCACCTCTATTGTGTCAATATTTTATGGTTTAAGGATTTTGTCCAAAATATATTTAAAAAGTATATAAAGATAAGTATGTTGAAAAACATAAAATACTTTTTAATACTTAATCATTCAATCATCTTAGGAAATTCTCAGCACAGCTATTTTTTTTTTTAATATTTATTTATTTATGGTTATGTTGGGTCTTCGTTTCTGTGCGTGGGCTTTCTCTAGTTGCAGGGAGCGGGAGCCACTCTTCATCGCGGTGTGTGGGCCTCTCACTGTCGCGGCCTCTCTTGTTGTGGAGCACAAGCTCCAGATGCGCAGGCTCAGTAGTTGTGGCTCACGGGCCTAGTTGCTCTGCAGCATGTGGGATCTTCCCAGACCAGGGCTCGAACCCGTGTCCCCTGCATTGGCAGGCAGATTCTCAACCACTGCGCCACCAGGGAAGCCCTCAGCACAGCTATTTTATCTACATAATAAACAGAGCTATTTTACAGTGGCTTCCTTTTTTTTTTTTTTTAACTGTTGTTTCTGTGGGTTTCTGTTGCTAGCGCTTCTCTTCTTGTATGCCTGGTATCTGAAAAACTAAATGGTAAGGTCTAGGATGATATTATCTTCCATCAGAGATGATTGTCACTTGCTTTCCCAATCACCTGTGCATATTAGAAACTGGGGCTCACTTTAATCTAGTTTAGGAGCAGACACTTTCGGTCATTGAATAATCACAATGCTGTGTGCTCAGCACCACACCGGAGGAGCTACAGCAGACTCTGTGCCCATAGGACGAGGCTCTAGTTCCACAGAAGGTGGCACCCTTCTATGGTGAGACCTCAAAGATGGATAATGAATTGACTTCTCTTCTCCTGGTCTAGTACATCCTAGAAACACTTCTTAAAGGTGGGCAATCAGCTTTGGGTTATTGCACAAGGAACGGGATGGGGTGGGGGGTTGCTGGGTACTCAGACAAACTTGGCTTCCACTTCCAGTCCCACCTCTTACCAGCTGTTTCACTTTGGCCAAGTTCCTGGGTTAAGCCAGCCTTGGTTTCCTAATCTGTAAATTGGGAGTAAATATCATGTACTTCATAAGAGAAGATGATGAGAATTCAGTGAAATGTCACCTACAAAAGCACTTCGTAAAATGTCTATCACATATAAGGAATCAATAAATGTTCAACCTCTCTTCCCTTCGTGCCTAAACCAAGTTTATTTTAATAACAAAATCCATTCCTTTCCCTATATTAGAGGAGTAAATTTGGGAAATTGGGGCAGAAATATCCCAAAGGGAACAATTCTAGATTCTCTTTGAAGGATTCCTGAACACAAAAGCAGCTTGTTATCCCCATCAGCGGATATGCTGCGAGTCTGAAAACCAGCACCCCCGTAACTGTATCTGTTGAACAGCAAATGCCTAATCACAACTTACATGGATTCAGCCTGCTTTACACAAACACCCCTATGCATTCTATATGATTATCCCCATTTCAAGGCAAGAAAACTGAGGGACTAGGAGATTAAGTAAATATTGGGCCTCTAATTGATTCCAGACCGTGTGTCCTCCATCACTCTGCCTCCCGGAAGCGGCTTTGCAGAAGCGGCTTTGCACAGGCAGCAATAACAAACCCAGAATGTGTCTCTTTAACTTAAAATTAAAACTGTTCTATCCTTTGGTGATGACATAGCAGGGAGTTGTTTCACTGTAAGGCGGTCAGACTCTTGTGGGGTTTTCCTACGATAAGTGCTTTGGAAACTGAGCCCCAGGCACTGCCTTAATTGATTCAACCTTGCACAGCAATTTGCAAGAAACCAGCTACAATGTTGGAGTAGGGGTGTTCTAGCCAAGAGCAAGCCTTGACAACCTGGGAACCAGGAGCCAATCTGCTGACTGGCATCCTTTGCTTTGTTAGATGGAGACAAGGATGTTAGAGGCAACACACCAGCAATATTGCAGCCTGCCCAAACTCCTCAACTGATTTTTGGAAAGGTTCATTTGAGTTAAGAAATTTTCCTTTTCAAATAGGGACCTGCCAGCCAACTCCATCCCACTCGACCAGTTGTCAAGCCAATCAATTTTCTTTTTGCTTTTGGCATTGGTGGTTACGATCCGACTACTTCCCCCGAAGCTGAGACCTGCTAGGAAAAAAGGGAATGGGACAGGCTTCTTGGTAGCATCTATCAACATGTAAAATTGTGCTGGGTAAAAAGTCCTTCTTGAATCTATCACAGAGAATCACAAGTGCAGAAGGGGGCATGTGCAGAAATGTTCACTACAGAATTGTTTGTGAAAAACTGGAAAGAGACTAAACATGTCCACCACTAGGGAATGGCTAAGAATTGTAATATGCCATACCTTGGAATACCATGCAGTAGCTAAAAAGAGCAAGATATATCTATGCTGTTTACTAGGCCAGATTTCTAAGATACGTTGAAAAAAAAATCTCAAGTGGCACAACATGTACAGAATAGTATCTGTTATATACAATATACGACATAGTCACCCCACAAAATAATACTCTATATTTTCTGTGGGTACATATCTGCATATGTGAAAGCATAGAAACAGGTTTTGAAGGGTTGGAAAACCTACCCTCCACCCCCTAAAAAAGGTAACAGTGGATGAATCCAGATAAAAAGGAATAGAGTTGAGGGAGGGTGGTCAAAAGGGACTTTAGCCTTATCTCTAAATGGAGAATTTTTTTAAAAAAGGGAATTCCCTGGTGGTCCAGTGGTTGGGACTCTGCCCTCCCACTGCTGAGGACACATGTTCTCTCCTTGGTCTGGGAAGTAACATCCCGCAAGCCACGTGGCACAGCCAAAATTAATAAATAAATAAAAGGAGAATATATTTGTGCATCACTTACATAATTTAAAATTAATTTTTAAGGTAGAATGGAAACGAAAATATTATGAATGAGAGTGTGGAAAGCTGTAATGTTGTCCAAAAGTAACTGTCGCCCCTCTCCGGGGAGGATTATGCTTCCCTGTTCTGTCAACATCAAGCTTGGTCATAGGACTTGCTCTGGCCAACGAAAGGTGAGCAGAAAAGGTGAGCATCACTTCTGAGCAGAAGCTTGGGGAGCCAGTGTGTGATTTGCCAGGTTCTTTTTCCCTCTGCCACGAGACTGGAGATATTTCAATTAGAGCCTGTATCCAGGAGTAGACAAATGTGGAGCAGAGCTGTCGCTGACCTTTGAGGGTCATGTAATAGGTAATTGAGCAGGAAATAGACCTTTACTGTCATAAGCCACTGAGACTGCCGGGCCATTTGTCACTGCAGTGGAGCCTAACCTGTACTAGGACAGGAGGAGAGAGCAGGCAGGCACTCTGGAGCAGAGGATGCAGGCATAAAGGGAGACAAGGTCTGGGGTCAGACAGTCAAGGAGTTCCTGGGTGGGGGTGAGGAGTACCCTGAGGAGGACACAGTTTTTTTCTACTTTGCCCTAAGATCTCGTCCTCGATTGCCTTCTGACAAAAGAAAGCAATCTGGGATGCAACACGTTATTTTCTATCTGATGGCATTGCCCCAGGTTAACTGGCAGAGCTTTCCAGCGAAAGTCCTGGGAACTTACTGAGAAAACACTCCCGGAGGGCTTCCCTGGTGGCGCAGTGGTTGAGAGTCCGCCTGCGATGCAGGGGACACGGGTTCGCGCCCTGGTCCGGGAAAATCCCACATGCCGCGGAGCGGCTGGACCCGTGAGCCATTGCCGCTGAGCCTGCGCGTCCGGAGCCTACGCTCCGCAACGGGAGAGGCCACAACGGTGAGAGGCCCACGTACTGCAAAAAAAAAATACAAAAAAAAACAACAAAAAAAGACATATATACACTAATATGTATAAAATAGATAAATAATTTTTTAAAAATACCCACTTTGTAGAATTCATGTGAGGCACATATGGTGCGGGGTGGGGGGGGCCGGTGTAGCTGGTGTATTAAATTAAGACTATGCAGATGATGACCTGATGAATGAGGGGGCACAAGCCACCCACACGGGGTCAGCAGGGAGCTCCCCCACCCCGCATCTGAACTCCTGCTCTGGGGAAGCAAAAACCCAGGGGTCATTTCAACTGAAGGTGCAGTTTCAATACACTCACACAGAGGAGGTAAAGTAACAAGATTTATTATTATTAATGAGCAGTGGGGAGAGTCCTCTGTTCCAGGTCATGAGTGAGCAGGATATGGCCAGCAGGGCAGCAGGCAAGCATCTGTTCCTTCTAAGGTGACTGGGGTGGAGGTCACTAACTTTTCACAGGCTCAACTCTAAGTGGTTATTTTAAAAGGTGACCAGGGCAAAGCAAAGCAGGAACTTGTGGTAGGAATCCTAAGCTCGTCTTTATCAAAATGTCCAGACTCTCGATGTGAGCAGGGCTGTCATACTACAAAATGCTTGGGCAGCAACCCAGCACATCTGTTTCTCATCACAGTGAGGTGGTAGATTTAAACAGCCCAGTATGGAGTCTAGCATGCAGCTGGCTCTCAGTGAACATTTATTCCTATCCCTTTTCCATTCCCTGAGCCTCATGACGGGCTGCAGGAAGGATAGCAATGAATCGGTAAAGGAGAAGAGATGAGCATTGGGTCTCCAGATCAAACCAGCCATTAGCAGTGAAAGTGCTTTATTTCTCCCATGATCTGCAGAAGGAAGCAGCTTCAGAAATGAGCCCACCCAACAGTTCTTCCAGACTCTAAAGTGTAACCCACTCATCTCCACTGGGCACCATCTCCCTGTGGCTCACCCACTCCACACCACCCCTCTGTAAAAGGGCTGACCACCCAAATTTCCAGAAGGCCAGCTCATGTCCCTCTACCTAACTCCAGAGGCAGGGGTGAATCCACACAGCAGTCCAGGAGGGGAACCCACCCAGACTCAACTCGGAGGCCTGTCTCAGAAGGGACAGTGCTCCCCAACAGCTGAGTGGCCACCAAAGTATGTGCTTTCCATGAGTGTTCCTATTTCTCCAACAAAGCCGGTCTTCCTGCTGTGAATGGACCAAGAAGCCACCCAATGGGATTGCTCTCTGTCCCATGTTTCAGCATGAACTTTCAACTGAAAGCAAGGTAAGGGCAAACATGGGGTCCTTTGTGCAGTTGACTTGGATATTGGCCTATAAAAGCCACTGGCCAACCAGGAGCAGAGCCTCCTGAAGGCCAGATGGGGCCAGCATGAGAGCCTGGGCCATCCCCTTCAAAGGAATTTTTATTCCTAAGTGGCAGGTGGTCAACTTGCCCAGTGGTCCTTGACATCTCTTGCCACTTCCAAGGACCTTGACTCAGGCTTCAGTTTAGCTTGTATAGTGGAGTAAGTGTTAATGTGAGGGAGTACTCACTCCATCCTCCATGCCCATCCAAGCACCAGGTGGAGTTGACCCCACCTTCCACCCCAGGGATGACATGGGACTTGGGGCTAGTCAGTCATAACATTCCGTACTCTGGGTTTTAGCAACTAGATACACCACTCAGAAAGCCAAGAAAGCCATCGAGTTGCAATGTGATTTCCACTGCGACTGCTGAGAATTAGGTTCATAATAATGGATTTGACTCTGGAAGAATACAAGCATGGAGGTACTCAGGGCCACAATATAGAGAGAGGAAGGTGAAGTTCACACAGAAGAGCATAGACTGGAGAAAAGAAGAGAAGGCAGCTGGTGACACTGTTTGAGTTCCCGGATCAAATCATGCCCGATTTATCCCTGGAATTTGTAGCTACATTAGCCAATACATTCTCTCTTTGATTTAGGCCAGTTTGAGTTGGTTCTGTGTCTTAAGACAGATACAGTTCTCACTAACACATCTTCAGTTCTTTGGGCCCTCCTTTGATTTCCACTGTGGACATGGTTGAGTTTGGCCAGATTTTGTCTTCACGGGTCTCTGACTCAGGACTCAGCTTCCCTCTGGACTCCGCTCCTCAAACATGTTGCTTCTGGGGCCTTGGTTGGAAGCCTGACTTTGACTCCAAGAGCTCCAGAGCTCTGCCAATCAATCAGGTGGCTCCAGTCTTCATCTGCCACTAGGTGTCCACCATTATGAAAAACCTACCCAATCCATCTTCACTCTTCCAGCTCAGCAGTTGAGACTCTGAACTCAGAGGCAGAGGAACGGCGGGAGAAGTGTCACCATGTACCCAGAGGAAGAGGGTGAAACCAGTTTCTCCACGTCCACCCAGCACTAGGACGTCAGAGCCCTGCCCTCTGAGCCAGATTGGAAGAGGCCCATGAGACTGCATATGATGTTCCTGGGTTATTCCAAGGCCCAGCCAAGTAGACACTCCTGTTGCCCACAGCCTGGTCAGCCTGAGCAGCCTGGACTCTCCCTCGGGGAGGCCATGAGCAGTCTTTATACGTTCATTCACTCTTGCAAATGGTCACTGAAGAATGTCAGCTCAAATTTTCCCTACAGTGAACATGGCTAGAGAGCCCCACCCTCCTCCCAAACCTGTCTCTTCTACTGCTCTCCTTCTAGATATCAGAAACATGCATTCTAGGATTCTAGAACCTGAAGCAAGAGGAGATGGCATCCTCAACACTCTCCCCAGCCCTACTCAGCACCACCTACATTGGCAACAAGGAGCCCCAACGGGAACTGGATGGTGGCGGAATCCACACTCTTGCAACTGCAGCAGGAAGGAAAGATGGTCACAACTCTTTTATAAAATGGACTGCAGCATTCAGAATCCTCATGGAGCAGGGCAAGTACAAGCAGCCCAGGTCAAGGGTGACCGACATCCCGTGAAAACCATCCTCCATGTGGTGCCAAGTCACTGGGACTCCCAGGTCCTCCAGCCTCTTCTTGTACAACAGCGAATGGTCCTGGAGAATATCATACTCACAGCTCACGCTGCAAGATTTGGGGAGCTGAGACACTACTTCATCATCTGCAATCAGGGGTGAGTTCGTCAAATCTAGAATGACGTTTGTCTCCAGATAGGCAGTTTCATTCAGGGGCTCATGGGGCGTGTAGCCTCTCTTCTTAAACTTCTCTGGAATGTTTTCTGAACCCAACCACTTTCTGTACTTTTCCCAGACTTTGGCAGGCAAGTGGGCTCTTTTCAATACGGTGCTTTTCCAGGAGGGGCTGATGTCCAGGTAACCACACCAACGGCAGAAGGCCAAATTCTGCCTGAGCAGTGGAACGTCCTTGTTCTGCTGATAAGAAGGAGGCCGGAAGTCCAGGGCTTGGAGAGCGGCGTAGATCAGGATCTGAGCACGGATCCTGGGGAGATCAGAACTGTCCACAAGGTTTTGACAAACTATTGTTGCCACGCCCCCACCCACACTGTCACCACAGACCATGACCCAGGCTGGATCTGCCCCACATGTATTCAAGGACTTCAAGAAGTGGATGGTAGCCACCATGAAGTCTCTTACTATCACCGGAAACCTACGCTTGAGCATCCTGTGATATCGGAAAAGGAAGGAACACAGTTTCCACTCACCACAGAGCCAAAGACACCTGTGTCTAACATCCTTCAGCCCAGATTTCTTCCATTAACTTCTTTTTCTGAAGCCTGGGCAGGTGACGTTAAGGTAGAAAGCTTAAACTAGGTGACAAACGTAAAGCCTTCAGTGCCGGGCACGTAGGCTCAGAAAGTGGTGTGCTATTCCCACTGTCTCGATGCCAACTGGGGGGACAGTCTGTGACCACAAGAGCCCTGTCATCCACCTAACGGTCAACAGCTTAGCTATCGCCAACATGATCCCCAGCTTTCTGAACCTACCTGATGCTGCTTCCCTGACTCACACCTGTTTTTATTCTTTTATAAGGCTTGCTTGGGTGTAGATTCTAAGTAATCCTGCCATGCTCACAAGTTTTGTGGGAGGATCTTGAAGATTTAAATAACAGAAGGGGCTAGCAGCTAACATACCGTCCCTCCCGATCAGCCATGCCCACTCCAGACCGTGGCTCCATGTTCATGCGGCTATGCCAGCTTGGCAGTGCTAGGCCACCTCATCTTTCAAGAGATTCCAGAAATCTGGGGTTGGCAAGAAATTTTACCATTTTAAGTGCTGGCCTCACTTTTTTTTTAAATTTAATTTAAAAAAAAAAAAGGAAATACTTTATGGACTCAACAAATCTTCTGTCAACCATTTCTATTCTGATGCTCCCTGTTCTAAGCTACCCTAGGTTCAGGCTGGGACAACAACGCTTTCAACTCCAAAACGCCATCTCCCTTGGAGTCATAAAATAACTTTCTTGCAGGGATTTGCTAGTACATTCTACTGATGATCTCTTGTTTCAGCACAAACCAGAACAGTAGGGCATATAGTGGCCAACAACTGGCTCAAGATTTCCATCCCATTGCAGAAATAGTTTTGGAGCCAAGAATTGTAGAGTGAGGAGTTTCTCCAGGTCTCTCTCTCATCCAGGACTGACTTCTGTAATTTTTACTTACTCCACTGGCTGTATTCCCACGAAGACGTTGGCAATGGGTATTTCTTTACGGCGTGTTGCATTTAAATGAAACTTCAGGAAGTGCTTGATCAGGAGGGGCCACCCTGGCCCTGGTGACGATGTGTCAGGCGGCAGGGCAGGAGGGCGAGCCCACACCACTACAGTGTTCAGGATGCTCCTCGTATGTGTCCAGTTTGCCTGATGTGGAGACCCAGGGAGGGCCCGTCCCCGGTCTCTCCTGCCCCTCCGAGCTCCAGATTGTGGGGTGACACTCCCAGATTGGTTAAGAGAGAGAGTGGCTTTTTAATTGTTCCTGCTTCCTTCTGTGGCTCTCACCAGGGTGGCCCTCCCTCTTGGGAGCACTTGGAAATGATGTAGCAGTGTTTGAGGTTGTTGGGCTTACAGCACAGGGCACTGTGGGCATTTAGCGGAGGGAGGTGCTGAGAGTCCGGAATGTGCCAGGCTGTCCTGCTCAATGAAGAGATGTGCACCGGTGGTGAAGCTCTGCACTGTATCTGCTTCACGAAGACCACCCCCTGACCCCGTCCAGTTTCCAGATGATGCAGCGCTCAAAAGGCATCCTTGAAACATACCTAAGGGCCACCCGCAGGAAGGAGTGCCCCATCTCTGCCTCTCCCTGTCTCTCCCTTCCTCTCCCTCTTCCTTGCCCTCCCGCTCACTGGATTCTCACAGCCCGTCCCCTGCTCCTGCTGTCCCCCCAGCCCCAGCCTCCCTCCCCATCATTGCCCTGGCATTCCTGGAATCCCAGCACCTCCCCATCTTCCCCTTACTCACCCAACCGCTAGGACCACTGATTCACTCTCCTTGCACAAATGAGAGCGTAAGCCATGGTGAGTTTCTAGAAAATGAAAGGTTTGAAACATTCAAGCTAGGAAGGCTAGTGGGTTTCCTTTGCCAGCCATCCTCAACTGCCCCTTCTCACTAACAACCATGACAGACGGAGTGCCCAGGTTGAGGAAGAAAGGAAACCATGTTGTTTCCACAACATTCCAAAATCATGGGCTACTCCAAAATCATAACTGCTATCAGTATAAATATTGGCAGTTTTGTCCTTGGCTAAGGCACATGCCTGTGGAACTGTGTAATTCAGCTTGGTGGGCTTAAGCAGCCCATCCTTAAGATGCTGCCTCAACAGCATCAAAAGGAACTGTAATAACATCCCTAGCACAATACTGTCACCTTTAAATAAGAACCATCAGTGAACCATGAGAACTCAGTGTTACCCACAGAAGCTTCTTGTAGAGCACCACAAGGAGCCAGGATGTGATCCATTAGCATCAAGCACTTGTGAGTGATTTCCTCAGTGACAGAGGGGAGAAGAGTAGCAGGGTTGAGGTTATTACAACGCAAAAGAGTTATGTGAGGAGCAGTTAACAAAAGGACCTCATAGGAGGTGAGGAGGCTGAAAGAGAAATGTGGAGGGTGATGGCAATTCTGGAGAGCTTCTAATGCGTGAGGTACGAAAATGGTTAAAGGGAATCCCACAATTTTCTCCATGGTCCTAACCAAAAGCGCAGTGGCTATAATAGCTCCAAGGCAAGGGGTATCCCAGTGCCCCGGGGTCTGTGATGGTCTCCATGTTTTGGGGTGAATACCCCAAGGGCATTCCCTTCCCTTTTTTTTTTTTTGTAAATATACAGGATAGCCCATTCTAAAGGCTCAGACCTTTATTTGTTTATTTATTTTATAAGTTTATTTATTTATTTATTTTTGGCTGCATTGGGTCTTTGTTGCTGTGCGTGGGCTTTCTGTAGTTGTGGTGAGTGGGGGCTACTCTTCATTGTGGTGTGTGGGCTTCTCATTTCGGTGGCTTCTCTTGTTTTGGAGCACGGGCTCTAGGGCGTGTGGGTTTCAGTAGTTGTGGCACATGGGCTCAGTAGTTGTGGCTCGCAGGCTCTAGAGCACAGGCTCAGTAGTTGTGGCGCACAGGCTTAGTTGCTCCGCAGCATGTGGGATCTTCCCAGACCAGGGAACGAACTTGTGTCCCTTGCATTGTCGGGCAGATTCTTAACCTCTGTGTCACCAGGGAAGTCCTCCCTTCCTTTTTATATACAAAAAGGAAAAGGGAATCTGATAATTGGGATGCCAAAGGGCAGGTGGGTTCATCAAACTTTCCTTTAAGACCTCGAAAGCTATGTTGTCTGGTTTTCCCATTAAAAAGTAAGTTGAGGTTGTTATTATTTAGTAAAACATACAAAGTTTTTACCATGAGAGAAATTTGGGATTCAATTTCAGCAATAACCAACCAGCCCAAGAAAATCTCACAATTGGTGCTTAGTTTTGGATTTGGGGGAACTTAAAACACCATGAAGTCTGTCTGGATCTAGGTGTATCCCTTGTTCTGATATCATAAACCTTAAATGTTGAACCTGGGTTTGGTCAAGCTGCAATTTTCCTTTGGCGACCTTATATCTCTTTATGGCTAAAAGCCTTAGCAAGCAGATGCTGTCTTCCTGTGAGGAAGCTTGAGAAGAAGAAAAAAAGAAAGCAACCATCCACATATTGCAATACCATAGAACTCCTAGGGAGGTTTATATCATAGGTCAGCCTTCAGGACTTCTGAGAAATAAGGACTCTCAGTAAAACCCTGAGGCATTACTGTCCAGGTGCATTGCTGTCCATGCCAGGTGAAGGCAAAAAGGTATTGGCTAACCCTACCAACTGGAATAGGAAAGAATGTACTGCATAAATCAATTATAGTAAAGAATTTGCTTCCGGTAGTAATAGACATCAGTAGTGTCGGGGAGGTAGGAACGGCAGGGTTTCAGGTGATAGCGATGATGTTTATTGAGTGGAGGTCCCTGAAAAACCCCCATCCTTGGTCCTTAAGTTTCTCACCAGTAAAATAGGAATATTAACGGGGAATAGTGCAAGATAATGAGGCCTTGAGAGTTGTAATAAATTGTGGATGTTAGGATTTGAAGTGCTCCTTATTTATTGGGTATTGATTAATTCTGGAAAGAGGTTTGAAGAGACCTTTTTGAATTCTTATGGGAGATGTGCTGTGCATTGTGCCAAAATCAGTTGGAGATTTTGCCTTGGTAGCTGACGCACTAGGGACAAATGAGCAGTGTTTCCAGAATCAGCTCTAGTACCATCAGAGACAGCAAATAAAAGATATCAAAGGGTCATTTAATTTACCTGGTTGGATGCTTTTATGACTACTGTCAATTCCTAGAATTATTTCCCCCTTTGGGGAGAAAGAAATGTTGGCATGGTACTTATCTAAAAAGTCTTGGCCTTATAAATGGAAAGTGGTAGAAGAACTAAGGAGAAAAGGGTGTGCATCTCTCAAAGGGCTAAACCAAAGGGAATAGGTTCAGAGACAGGAACCTCTTCAGACTTATTAGAGAGCTCCACTATTGGAGCCCTTTTAGGACTCCACGGCAGGGAGTTTTATAGCAGTGGGGTTGAGCACTGAGAGTGCGGGCTCCACTGTTAGTTAGGACTGGAAGAGATTCATCTTCAACTTGGAGAAATGTTCTCCAGGCAGATTAAGATGAAGGGCTTGAAAGAGCCCCTGTAGTTCCTCAGAGCCCCATTATTGAGAACTGGGAGGACACTGGAAAGTCTGGTTAGAAGACTGAAAGCGCCTGAAGCACTTAAATTTTATAACAATCTCTTTTTCAATGCCCTAGCTCTTTGCAATAATAGCAGAAACTAGAAGCCTTTGGGTTTGGGGAGGGGGGCGGGTGCCTTCACTTGCTGGTGTTGAAGATTAAGAACTCTGGTAGCCTTCCTTTGAGGTGATTCATCTAGAATGAGAGAGAGCTGGTTTGACAACTTAACTAAACCTGGTATGGACATAGTTTCCATTCCATCCTGATCCTTTTTACTAGAAGGAAAAGGTCCCAGTTCAGCCCATCAATAAACACAGGGTTAAAAGCTATCCAGGTGGAATCAATATCTGAAGGAAGACCAGACTTTTCTTTTAAAATAACCTGACATCCATTGTAATGGTCATGAACGGGTTCATCAGATTTCTGTGAGGAAGTCTAAATCTGGTTTCAATCCACAGGCTTTGGAAAATCCCCAGGAATTGCCCAGTGAAGTTGCCTGGTAATTCCCTGAGCCTGATCATATAAGTTAGTGGGCTGGTCTTTTGGTTGTACTTACAGACCTTTCAGGATATTTGCCATTAGTGGTTTTCATCCAATGCTTGGCCTGGCCTTCACCAACAAGCATATGAACTAGCTGATATAAGTCAGAGAAACCAGATTGATAAATTTGAATAACTATATTAAATTCCTCAGCAAACTTGTGAGGATCTTTGGTTACTTTGGGAAAACCTTTGACTATGGTTGGAGTTCAGCTTTAGTCCTGGGAGTATAAGATTTTAAGGGGTTAGCCTCTGTATCCTTGGAAGGCTTCATTTTAAAGGACAGGCTCTGACGTGGATGGACCTATATATTGTTATACAGAGTGAAGTAAGTCAGAAAGAAAAACAAATATCATATAATATCGCTTATATGTGGAATCTAGAAAAATGGTACAGGTGAACTTATTTGCAAAGCAAAAACAGTCACAGATGTAGAGAACAAACTTATGGTTACCAAAGGGGTAAGGAGGGTGGGATGAATTGGGAGATTGGGATTGACATATACACACTACTATGTATAAAATAGATAACTAATGAGAACCTCCTGTATAGCACAGGAAACTCTACTCAATGCTGTATGGTGACCTAACTGGGAAGGAAATCTAAAAAAGACTGGATATATGTATATGTATAACTGATTCACTTTGCTGTACAGCAGAAACTAACACAACGTTGTAAAGCAGTTATACTCCAATAAAAATTAATTTTTAAAAAAAGAGTATGCAGTCAAGAAATGTAGAAGAAAAAAGTATCAAAGGTGTATGTTTGGCAGTTAATTAATAAAATATTATGTTACTAACACAACATTGTAAATTATATTTCAATTTAAAAAATAAAAGTGTTTTTTAAAAAAAGGACAGGCTCTGATAAGTTCACAGGAAAATGGAATGGGAAGAGTTTCACAGAAAAAGAAGGGCTGGCTGAGAGAATTAGTAATGGGAGCTAAGGGTATAGAGGAGATGTAGGCAGCATAGAAGGGAACGAGGAAGATGGCGCTGGAGGGATGGCCTGAGATTTAAAAGCCAATGAAATGGAGCCTGAGACTTTAGAAGCCATTTATCTGTCTTTAATTGTTGGTTTGCCTCAGTTAATCTTAAAATCTTATTTTTCAGAGAGGCAATTTTGGGTTTTGATAACATATGGAATCCTCAAAATACCAACTGAAATAGGCATTCCATTCAGTTTTGGAAATTTTAGAGCTATGGTAGTCCAATTCAGTTTTTGTTTTTAAGGTTTTTTTTGATGTGGACCATTTTTAAGGTCTTTATTGAACTTGTTACAATATTGCTTCTGTTTTATGTTTTGTTATTTTGGCTGTGAGGCATGTGGGATCTTAGCTCCCCGACCAGGGATTGAACCCACATGCCCTGCATTGGAAGGCAAAGTCTTAACCACTGGGCCACCAGGGAAGTCCCCAATTCAGTTTTAAGAAAAGTAATTTTGAGGTTTTCACAACTTTCCTGTAATAGCCATTGAGAGTCTAAATTGCCTTTGGCTAGGTCAGTCCATTTAGTTAGAAATGTGAATGAGGAAGGATGGTAGTTATTAAATACATAATAGGCTAGAGTACCTGTAGGGAGGGTACCCTCAAAATATGTAGATAACTGGGATCCCATTTCTCAGAAGACTTTCTCTAGAGAAAGAACATAATTTTCAAACAGCATAAATAGCTTACAACTCAAAACAGTTTAAACAACTCAAATAAGAGAAATAGTGTGCAACTCCAGCAGCTCAAATACCTCAGACAAACTGTGGGCTTAATACCAGCCAGTTCTAAGGGAACAACGTGGTCCTTGAGGAGCCAGTCTGAAGGTTTCTAAGCCCAGTTCCCATAGACCAGCTCCTATTCCAAAGGGGTGGGCCCAAGGCTGAACCGGCACAGTTCCAATGAAACAGCCCCTGTTCCTGAAGGAATGGGTCAAAGGCTAGCCAGTTCCAATGAAACAGTCTGATTTCAAAATCAGACCAAAATGCCAAACAAGTACTTGCATACAGAACAAGACCTTAACCAGAAAAGACATAATCTTAAAATAGATCTCGAATTAAACCTGGAGAGCTTCCAAACACAAAGAGGGCAGAAGCTCAGATTCAGGAGAAAGAGTAGCATTCCACCTCCAGGGTTGGTGACAAAAGCAGAGAGTGACAATGGGCTCAGTGTGGGTACTGCACCAGTTTACCCACCAGCCCTGGAATCATCAGGGGTATTCTCTGGATCCCCGTACTGGCCACCAAACTGTTGACCAAAATAAATAGACTGCCAGTTATTTCCCCAGCAAAAGTGGGTTTATTCAGGATCAGCAAAGAATTGCAACTCAGGGTCTGTAACCACGGTGAGCCATGAGCAAAACTCCACACAACAAGGGAAAGGGAACTCAAAATTTTACAGCAGGGAAAAGGAAGTTGGGAGGGCTATAGTAAACAAAGAGTCTATAGCTTGTTGCCAGGAAAGAAAAGCACTCCTTCTTCTTCTTATTGGGCTCTACTATCGTCACAGGGTGTGAGAGCTTCCCCTTCTGGTCTCCTGACTCTATTTAATTGAGGTTTCTGTGTATTCAGTTTTTTCACAAGGGTAATATAGACAACTCGTTCTCTTGCTGCTTTGGTTGTGTGTATTGTCAGTTACAGGTGCTGGTGGAAATGAGAGGGGATGGAATTGCAAAAAGTCTGGAGAAAACACACATGAAATCTGTGTGAAGTTTATTTCTTTGAAACCATCTTGGACTCCAATCTCTTCAGATTCTACAGCCTCTGTCTCCACTGTGTTATCCCAGGTCCCAAAGAGCACTTGACTGCTGGGTAGGGAGAGTTCCAGAAACATAAACACTATTAATTCTATTTTTATGGATGAAAAAACAGAAGCTGCATTTAATTAAGCAATTTGCCCACATTCAGTGGCAGACAGAGCTGGGGTTCTAATTCAATTCAACTCAAATCCAATTTTGTTTAACTCCAAGTCTATTCAAATCTGACTGCAAGGCCAAGTTCATCCCTTGTCAACAAACCACCACAGTCCACATATCACAAAGCTTATAGCAACCCCCGAGTATCTCTCCCTTTGCGTCTCTTGACCCACTCACACTTTAATGATTTCCAATCATATGGTTCTTGAAAATACCTGAAGCTGCATTCCTGAGAGACAGATGGGGCAAAAATTCTTACTGATTGTAAAGATGGGAAAGCAGAAGCCTGAGGTAATGGGTGCTCGCTTTATTACTTAAGAATATTCAATTCTAATCCTAAAAAGAAAGAAAGAAAAACAGGATGAATGAAGCTCATAATAAGTGTTAAGTATAGAAGTAAAGTAAGCTGGTAGCTCAAGACATAGACAAAACACACAGGAAGCATCAAATACAGATCATGAATAAGCAGGGAGTTTGCAGACACAGAAAGAAATTACAGTAATCCAGACAGTATGGTACTGGCACAAAAACAGAAAGATAGATCAATGGAACAGGATAGAAAGCCCAGAGATAAACCCACGCACATATGGTCACCTTATTTTTGATAAAGGAGGCAAGAATATACAATGGAGAAAAGACAGCCTCTCAATAAGTGGTGCTGGGAAAACTGGACAGCTACATGTAAAAGAATGAACTTAGAATACTCCCTAACACCGTACACAAAAATAAACTCAGAATGGATTAAAGACCTAAATGTAAGACCGGACACTATAAAACTCTTAGAGGAAAACATAGGCAGAACACTCTATGACATAAATCACAGCAAGATCCTTTTTGACCCACCTCCTAGTGAAATGGAAATAAAAATTAACAAATGGGACCTAATGAAACTTAAAAGCTTTTGCACAGCAAAGGAAACCATAAACAAGACGAAAAGACAACCCTCAGAATGGGAGAAAATATTTGCAAATGAAGCAACAGACAAAGGATTAATCTCCAAAATATCCATGCAGCTCAATATCAAAAACACAAACAACCCAATCCAAAAATGGGCAGAAGACCTAAATAGGCATTTCTCCAAAGAAGATATACAGGTGGCCAACAAACACATGAAAGGATGCTCAACGTCACTAATCATTAGAGAAATGCAAATCAAAACTACAATGAGGTATCACCTCACACCAGTCAGAATGGCCATCATCAAAAAACCTACAAACAATAAATGCTGGAGAGGGTGTGGAGAAAAGGGAATCCTCTTGCACTGTTGGTGGGAATGTAAATTATACAGCCACTATGGAGAACAGTATGGAGGTTCCTTAAAAAACTAAAAATAGAACTACCATACGACCCAGCAATCCCACTACTGGGCATGTACCCTGAGAAAACCATAATTCAAAAAGAGTCATGTACCACAATGTTCATTGCAGCTCTATTTACAATAGCCTGGACATGGAAGCAACCTAAGTGTCCATCGACAGATGAATGGATAAAGAAGATGTGCCACATATATACAATGGAATATTACTCAGCCATAAAAAGAAACGAAATTGAGTTATTTGTAGTGAGGTGGATGGACCTAGAGTCTGTCATACAGAGTGAAGTAAATCAGAAAGGGAAAAACAAATAAAGTGTGCTAACACATATATATGGAATCTAAAAAAAAAAAAAAAGGTTCTGAAGAACCTAGGGGCAGGACAGGAATAAAGACACAGACATAGAGAATGGACTTGAGGACACGGGGAGGGGGAAGGGTAAGCTGGGACGAAGTGAGAGAGTGGCATGGACATATATACACTACCAAATGTAAAATAGATAGCTAGTGGGAAGCAGCGGCATAGCACAGGAAGATCAGCTGGGTGCTTTGTGACCACCTAGAGGGGTGGGAAAGGGAGGGTGGGAGGGAGACACAAGAGGGAGGAGATATAGGGATATATGTATATGTATAGCTGATTCACTTTGTTATAAAGCAGAAACTAACACACCATTGTAAAGCAATTATACTCCAATAAAGATGTTAAAATAAAAGAAAGAAATTATATCATGCATTAAAATATACAGTAAGATAGTAACAGCACACAATATTAAAAATAGAGTATTTATGAAACAATATTTGGTGAAACAAACAAGAGTACCACTTATAGAAAGAAAGTAATGGAAAGATTAAGTCAGAAGTCATGAGCGTGCCATGTGTGCATTGATAGCCCTGTCATCCTAAATTGGCCAACCATTGGTAACACCCAGTATGGCCCCATTCTGGTCCTAGGCATCGTCTCCCAAAGAATGCAGATAAAATTCACAGATACCCAGCAGGCTAATAGGTGAACTGCTGCTGTGGCCAGGTGTACCTGCTCCAGTGTCTCTCTGATGAAGTAAGCATGTGTGTTGGTTCCAGACATGCTCCATCTGTTGGAACCCCTCTAGTCCTCTTAAACACACCAACAGAGGGGAAGGTGAATGCAACAGAGGAGAGAGGACATGTCAATATTGCCTAATCCTATATGGAGCAGGTATGAACCTTCCACCCCCTGGCACCTTACTTTACATGGGCTAATTGACTCATCACTTTTCCCCTTGCTTCTTGCTGTTTTTTAAATGGACTTAAGCCTTGTGATTAGACCATCTTAATTTGGTCTGTGAGCCTTTCTGTTCAGTGACCTTCAGAATACCTTGCCTGGTAGTATTTGGGGCTACTATTGCATCAGTGTAATAACCCACAGCACACATGGCTATCTTGAACAAAACTGTGAATCAGAAACTTATCTATGACCTTTTGCCTTCTTTGTTACGCTTGTATGCTGCCCCATAGTCACCTGGATTCCCTCCATCAAAACTGGCTCCTTCCTCAGGTGATGAAATTTTCTTTCCTCTATACACTGTCTCATTTGCCAAAACTTGTCTGCTTTGTGTCCCATTTCATCTATCATCTTGCCTCTATTACCACTAGTTTGAGGTTGAAGAGTTAACCTTCAAAACATATGCTTTTTAGAAATTTAAACCTATTGTTTTGAGTATGCTGCCACCAAGTGGCAGTCAAGTCTCAAGTGTGGCTATGTCTATTCTTTCCATCCATGAAGGAGTGAAGAGGGAGATGACCTGGGATCTAAGCGTAAGGCACAGGGACTCTTGGCCAGTACGTGATTAGATGGTTGTAGAGAAAGTAGTTGCAGTGAAAACCCAAAGACAAGGACCTAAGACTTAAACAGAAAAGAATTTTGCTCTTCCATAAGTAGAAATGGAACTGAGTGCCACTAGCTTCAGCTTGTCCTGGTGATAGATGTTTTTGGTGACCATAGACCATGAGTTCAAGGGAGAGGCTAAGTGGATAGACCTCCTCTCTCTACTTCAACCCGATAGCTCTGCTTTTCTCTGTTTTATACATCAGGTTGCCATATACATTTTCATTTATTTAAAAGATGCTATAATTTTAAAAGGAACTGTTACTATGTTTCAAATTCCTCTCAGAAGTTGTCTTTCCATACTTGAATTATAATTATTAAAATTATAAATACCAGCTTATCCCTGCTGACCCATCTCTATGGAGGGTGGTCTGCTGGACAGGGAGAGGGGAAGGACAAGACTTTGGAGGCTGGAAAGGAAGGAGAGGACATGGAAGACCCCTAACAACAACAACAGAAAAGTGCTAGACGGAGGGACTAGGAGTAAGGACCAGGGCCATAGAAGGTCCTGCACTTTCCATCTGAATAAACAGAGAGAGAGAGAGAGAGAGAGACCCTGGAACATCTAAAACTCCCTGGAACTTGTCTGGTTTCGCTAATATAAACACAAATAAATACCCTAATGAATTCGAGGGCAAGTCCAAGTTTAACGACGACGTCAGTTGATGACTCTGACACTTAACTGAACATGTACAATGTTAGGCGTTGCTTTCTCATGCTAAACTAGACTCCCGGAACCAACCATCTACCTCCCATGGTGGAAGTCTAGTGATCAGGGCCAACAAATTGCATGTTTCTGGCTCAAATAATGACTTAACAGAGGTGTCTTTTCAAAGGAAACAGGCAAGGAGAAACATCAGAAGAAGAACTGTTTGACTGGAACAAAAGAAGAGGACTGACTGGCCCCAAGTCAGAGGTCTGGGGATGGCTGCAAAATGTACCCCAAAGGGCTGGGTGAGCCCAGGGCAAGCTGGCCAAAACCTAGGAGGAAACAAGCGTGTCCAAGTTAATGAAGTCGTAGGTTTGGGGAAGCAAACGTCTTCATGAAACTAGGTGCTGTCAAGTAAGAAAACTCAACTCCTGGGAATTCCCTGGCGGTCCAGTGGTTAGGACCCAGAACTTCCACTGTAGGGGACCTGGGTTCGATCCCTGGTCGGGTAACTAAAATCCCACAAGCTTCACGTATGGCAAAAAAAAAAAAAAAAAGAAAAGTCAACTCCTGGGACCACATTTGTAAAGAATTTGTGGTTAGGGTCATTTGCAGCAACTGACTGCAAATCAGAAGCATTGCCATGTATCCCATATCACATAAGAGTCTGGTGGAGGAGACACCTCCAGATACTCAAGGTCCACGCCCAAAGCTTGAGAAGTTATCCCAGACTTGGGATGACTGCACCTGTGCCAACTGTGCAGGAACCTACTAGGATGGGAACCCTCTCAGAAGCAAGAAGGAGTTTTTGTCTGTTTCATTCACAGGTATATTCCACATGACAGGACAGTATCTGGTGGGTGACAGGTATTCAATAAACATTATTGAGCCAAGTGGATCATTGCCCAGAGCCACGTGCGTTTTACGGTAGAACCAGGACTTGAACCCTGCCCTGCGTGGATAGTGTAGCCAGGATGTTTTCCACTGTGCCACGTCTCAGTAAGGATTAGTCAGCAAAGATGTTCTCTGCGTGCCTATTACTTCAATGGATACCATTGATTGCTTTGCTTATATTCCTTGGAGGATTATTAGCCCGTCTCACCATTGCCGGTTATTTTTTTTGAGCAGGTATGGGGTTTTTTGTGGGGTTTTTTGGTAATGACTTTTTATACTGATATTCAATGAATACAAAAATAATAACATACAAATCTGATACAAAAAATTCTCACACTGATTTCTTTGCAGAGCCTCCTAATACCGGATCCTAATACTGGATACTGGTGGAGACACCTATCTGTATTCCATTCCCAATGCTTCTGGGTACCAACTCTATCAACTGCTGACTAATCGTTAAAATACATGGGCTTTTATTCTATCCTTTTTCCTTCCTCTAGCCTTTGTTAATTCTGTTTTCCTATTTTTACTGCATTCATTCCTGGAAGCCAGCTGACATTGTCCCCAGGACCGGCGGGCCCAGGCCCAGTAGCAGTCAATCCTCCCACCATAACGACACAGGCCAATGGACGACACTATTTGCCTGGGCCACCTCCCGTCGAACTCCGCGGCCACCCGCAGGTAGAGTGAGGACCCGAGCACCAGCGCCAGGAGGAAATCCATGTTGGGCGGCGAGTCCCGCGCGGCGGTTCAGCTGCGCGCGGGGAGCAGGTTGGGGGTGCTGGGCTCGCAGGAGAGGCGCGCTCGGCTCCCCCGAGGTGTTGCGGGAGGCGTGAGCCCCTGGGGCCGCCGCGGCTGCTGCTGCCGCTCTCCTACGACAGCGGCGCCGCGCGTAGCCAAAGCAGGTCTGCGCGCGGCCTCCAAAGCCCCCTCCGGCTCCATCCCCGAGAGCGGAAGTGCTGCAGGGGAAGCTGCGCCGCCTGCGGGGAGGGGCGGAGCAGCAGGTAAGGTTTTATCTATTTGGCTAATCTATCCACCCTCCTTAAGAATCTGGACACAGTGTTGCCTCCAGACACCCTGCTGCCTCCGCCCTTGTGAAGGCGCCTCCCCGTGGCCGAAGAGATGAAGTGCAGAAGGAAAATCCCTGCGCTGAGGGGGCAGCAGAAACTGTGGCTTCTGGTCCTACCTTTGCCACTCATGGTTCTGAGGACCCATAACTCGCCAGATCACAGACGCCTTCCTGGAGAATAAGGGAGTTGGACCAAGCAGTTTCTGAGAACCCCTGATTAATCCCATATCTGATGCAATCCCATTCACGTGCCCCAGGTTCCCACCCACGGCTGGCCATCCTGCTCAAAGCCCGGTGCCCCTGATGGAGCTCAGCTTCCTGCTTGCTCCATCTAGCGAATGTTTTCAATTGGAGCTCATGCTCACAGCAAACCATTATCAGTCCTTATGCGGTCCCACTCCTGTTTTACTAATTTACTTCCTTTTATTTCTATTCCCCATTTCTATTTCCTCTCCCATAGGCACCCGCCCAAGTATGTTTGATACATGTCTGTGAATATACATGTCTTATAAAACACACTGTATTGTTTGTGTGTTTTCTAATTAACATAAATTTTATGTTGTTGTTTTCATTCTGTCATTTTTTTAAATTCTCACTGAGTTTTTAAGATCTACGTTGCTGTGTCTACGTGTTCTTTGTAGTTACTGAACAGTATTCCACAATATCAATGCAAGCCGTTTTACTCATTGTTTTCCTAGTGGTGGAAACAGGTTGTCTCTGTATGCACTCTGTTGTATGCCATGTATGTCACAGCACTGGGTGACAGTTTATCGGGAATACCCACGCAGAGGGGTGGTTGGGCCTTCGGGTAGACACATGCTTAACTGACTAAATACTGCCAAAGGCTTCCCTTCCCTGGTGGCACAGTGATTAGGAATCCGCCTGCCAACGCAGGGGACACGGGTTTGAGCTCTGGTCCAGGAATATCCCACATGCCGTGGAGCAAATAAGCCCGTGCGCCACAACTACTGAGCCCACGCACCACAACTACTGAGCCCACGCACCTAGAGCCCGTGCTCCTCAGCAAGAGAAGCCACCGCAGTGAGAAGCCTGTACACCGCAACGAAATGCAGTCCCTGCTCGCCGCAACTAGAGAAAGCTCACGTGCAGCAACGAAGACCCAATGCAGCGAAAAATAAATTAATTAAAAAAAAATACTGCCAGAATCTCCCAGATGCTTGCAGCTCCTAGGCAGCAGCAAGCTAAGATTTCCATTTCCCCACATCCTCAGCAGCAACTTCCCTCTTTCTCATTCTTGCCCATCTGATAGATTACAAAGGCACATCTGACTGTTGTTTTAATTTACATTTTTTTATTTATAGTGGATTGGAACACTTTTTCAAATCCACATAGCAGCTATATTTCCCATTCTGTGAGTTGCCTTTTGACATCCTTTACCCATTTTTAAGCAGGTGTGTTCTGTCTTTTCTGCTGCGTTTCAGGAACCCCTTGTGTTTTCTGGACATCTCTTGTTACTTTCAGACATCATATGATTCTTCTCTGAGACTATCATCTTTCTGATGACTTTTCTATGGTGTCTCTTTTGAGCAGAATTCTTAAGTTTTGTGTATCCAATCCATACCATTTTTCACCCCGTGATTTATGCTTTTTGTATTTTATTTAAGTTGCTTGCCATTTCTATGCCACAGAAATATCTTTCTACATTTTCTTCTAGTAGATTTATAGTTTTACATCTCCTGCTTTGGTTCTGAGGCCATCTGGATTCCACCTCTATACAAAGTGTCTGTAGTGTAAGGTGCTAACCAATCTTTATTTCTCCTCTTGTCTTGAATGAGATGTCACAACACCATCTCCTAAACAATCCATCTTATCCTCACTGATTTGGGGTATCACCAATCACCTAACAAGTCTGTTTCTGAGCCCTTTATTCTGCCCTGTGGGCCTATTGTCATTTCCTGTGTTGGCATCACGCTGCTAGTATGACTATGTCTTTGCATTGTAGTATATTGTTACTACCAGGTAGGAAATAATCCCTCTACTTTACTCTTTTCTTTCTGAGTTGACCTAACTATTCCTTCCTAATTTCCTCCTTTTCTTGATGATTTGGTCTGCTGCGGTTGACTCCAGGGTATGGAGGTCAGTTCAACTCAACATGAAACCCAAACAAGAAGATCTGAGACCCCTCCTCGCTGCCACGCATTCCTTGCCCATCAGCATCTCACCCACTGCACTCTCTCTCTTACCCAATTGACAGAAGTAGAGAGTCACGCTCCTTAGTAACCACACAGCTCATGTAAACTCTGGAAAACAAAGGATAATCGATAGACTCAGTCTGATTTTACTCAGTCCTGTATCCCAGAGCCAGGACAGTATCTGACATACCACAGACACTCCATAAATATTTGTATGGTTGAAAAGAGGGCAAAAATAAATGGTATCATTCTCATGTCAAAGCTTATATTTACGAAAAAAAAAAGTTGGGCTTTCCTGGTGGCGCAGTGGTTGAGAGTCCGCCTGCCGATGCAGGAGACATGGGTTCGTGTCCCAGTCCAGGAAGATCCCACGTGCCACAGAGCGGCTAGGCCCGTGAGCCATGGTCACTGAGCCTGCGCGTCCGGAGCCTGTGCTCCGCAACGGGAGAGGCCACAACAGTGAAAGGCCCGCGTACCGCAAAAAAAAAAAAAAAGGTTTAAAATGGGGGGAGTAATTTATTTAGTTTTTTAAACATTTTTTATTTGTTTATTTATTTATTTTTGGCTGTATTGGGTCTTCATTGCTGTGCACAGGCTTTCTCTAGTTGCAGCGAGCAGGGACTACTCTTCGTTGCGGTGTGCAGGCTTCTCACTGCAGTGGCTTCTCTTGTTGCAGAGCACAGGCTCTAGGCACGCAGGCTTCAGTAGTTGTGGCACACGGGCTCAGTAGTTGTGGCACACGGGCTCAGTAGTTGTGGCTCACGGGCTCTACAGCACAGGCTCAGTAGTTGTGGTGCACAGGCTTAATTGCTCCGCAGCATGTGGGATCTTCTCGGACCAGGAATCGCACCCGTGTCCCCTGTATT
The DNA here is from genome assembly GCF_963924675.1 of Phocoena phocoena. Classification (NCBI taxonomy): domain Eukaryota; kingdom Metazoa; phylum Chordata; class Mammalia; order Artiodactyla; family Phocoenidae; genus Phocoena; species Phocoena phocoena. The sequence goes on along the minus strand of NC_089219.1, from coordinate 9,830,170 downwards.
GGAAGGCGGAATCTTAACCACTGCATGGCCAGAGAAGTCCCACGGGGAGTAATTTAAATGGTATATGTTTTTAATTTCAAATTCCTCTTTGTTCATTGTGGTATATAGGAAAGCAACTGACTTTTATATATTAATGTTGTATCCTGCATTTTTGCCATAATTACTTATTAGTTCCAGGAGGTTTTTTGGTCAGTTTTTTCAGATTTTCTACATAGATGATCATGGCATCTATGAACAAAGACAGTTCTGTTTCTTCCTTCCTAATCTATATACCTTTTATTTCCTTTTTTTTTTAACATCTTTATTGGGGTATAATTGCTTTACAATGGTGTGTTAGTTTCTGCTTTATAACAAAGTGAATCAGTTATACATATACATATGTTCCCATATCTCTTCCCTCTTGCGTCTCCCTCCCTCCCACCCTCCCTATCCCACCCCTCCAAGCAGTCACAAATTACCTTTTATTTCCTTTTATCATCTTATTACATTTGCTAGGACTTCCAGTACAATGTCAAATAACAGTGGTCAGAGGGATATTCTTGCCTTTTTCTGATCTTACCAGAAAAGCTTCAAGTTTCTCACCATCAAGTGTAATGTTAGCTGTAGGTTTTTTGTAGATGTTCTTTATCAAGTTGAAGATGTTCCCCTCCACTCCTAGTTTGCTGAGTTTTTACCATGAATGAGTGTTAGATTCTGTCCAATGCTTTTTCTGCATCTATTGATATGATCACGTGATTTTCCTTATTTAGCCTGTTAACCTGATGGATCGCATTAATTGACTTTCAGATGTTGAGCCAGCGTCTACACCTAGGAAAACTCCCGCTCTATTATGGTGTATAATTTTTTATATATTTTTTTGATACAATTTGATAATATTTTGTAGACAATTTTTTCATCTATGTTCATAAGACATAGTAGTCCATTGTTTGGGGTGGGGTTAGGGGGATTTTTGTAATGTCTTTATCTGGTTTTGGTATTAGGGTAATGCTGGTTTCACAGAACAAGTTAGGAAGTATTCTTTCTGCTTCTGTATTCTGGAAGTGAACTGGTATAATGTCTTACTTAAATGTTGGGTAGAATTCACCAGTGAACCCATCTGAGCTTGGTGCTTTCTATTTTGAAAGTTTATTTATTTAATTCAATTTCTTTAATAGGTATAAGCCTATTCAGATGGCCTATTTTTGTGTGTGGGTTTTTTGCAGCTTGTGTCTTTAAGGAATTCCATTCATTTCATCAAGGTTATCAAATCAGTCAGCATATAGTAGTTCATAATTTCCCTTTATTATCCTTTTAGTGTCAATGGGATCTGTAATAATGTTCCCTCTTTCATTTCCGATGTTAGGAACTTGTGTCCTATCTCTTTTTTTCTTAGTTAGCTTGGCTAGACTTATGTATTTTGTTGATCTTTTCAAAGAACCAGTTTTTTGTTTTCTCTGTTGATTTCTTATTTTCAATTTCATTTATTTCTGCTCTAATTTTTATTATGTCTTTTCTTCTCCTTACCTTGGACATAATTCCCTCTTCCTTTTCTAGTTTCCTAAGGTGGAATCTTAGATGATTGATTTTATATCTTCCGTCTTTTCTAATATGCACATTCAATGGTATAAATTTCCCTCTAAGCACTGTTTTCACCGCGTCCCTCAAATTTGATAAGTTGTATTGTCATTTTCATTTAGCTCAAAATATTTTTAAAATTTCTATTGAGGGACTTCCCTGGTGGTACGGTGGTTAAGAATCTGCACTCCCAATGCAGGGGGCCCGGGTTCCATCCCTGGTCAGGGAACTAGATCCCACATGCACGCCGCAACTAAGAGTTCGCATGCCACACCTAAGGGCCAGCGAGCCACAACTAAGGAGCCCACCTGCCACAACTAAGCCTGAGTGTAACCTAATTAATTAATTATTAAAAATTAAAACAAAGGGTACAATTCAATGGTTTTTTAAAAAAATTTTTCTCTTGAGATTGATTCTTTGACCCACGTTCAAAGGATTTTGGAAAATTTTTTAGTCATTATTACTTCAAATATTGCTTCTTTCCATCTCTCTCTTCTCCTTCTGGTGTTCCCATTACACATATATTACTTTTTACAGTTGTCCCACCATTCTCAGATATTCTTTGGAAGTGTGTCTTTAATCTCCAAGTATTTGGGGACTTTCCAGCTGTCTTTCCATCATTGATTTATAGTTTAATTCCATTGTGGTCTGAAAGCAAATGTTGTATGATTTCTATTCTTTTAAACTTATTAAGGTGTGTTTTATGGCCCAGGACCTAGACCATGTTGGTGAATGTTCCATGTGCAAGTACCTTACAATAACAAAATGTTTCTAATTACTCTCTATTGTCCCTTGTATCATTGCTGTCATTCATTTCACTTACACATAAGCACATTTAATTAAATATATTATTGCTTTTATTATTTTGAACAAACTGTTATCTGTTAGATCAACTAAGAAAAGAAAAATAAGTATTTTACCTTCATTTATTCATTCTCCAAATCTCTTCCTTTCTGTATGTAGATCTGAGTTTCTGACATGTATCATTTTCCTTCTCTCAAAAACAAACAAACAAACAAACAAAAATCTTCTTTTAACATTTCTTACAAGGCAGGTCTACTGGCAACAAATTTCCTCATTTTTTCTTTGTCTGAGAAAGTCTTTATTTCTCCTTCACCTTTGAAGGGTAATTTCAACAGGTACAGAATTCTATGTTGATGGGTTTTTTCTCTTAATTCTTTAAATATTTCACCCCATTCTCCTCTTGCTTGCATGGTTTCTGAGGAGAAATCAGATGTAATTCTTATCTTTGCTCCTCTATATATAGGTAAGGCATTTTCCCCCTCTTCCTTCTTTAAAGACTTTTTCCTTTATTTTTCATTTTCTGAAGTTTGAATATGATCTGTCTAGGGGTAGGTTTGGGGCATTTATCCTGCTTGGTGTTCTCTGAGCTTCTTGGAACTGTGGTTTGGTGTCTGACATTATTTGGGGGAAATTTTTGCTTCAAATATTGCTTCTTTTCCTTTCTTTCTTTCTTATCCTTCTGGTATTCCTGTTACATATGTTGGGCTGGCTAAAAGGTTCGTTTGAGTTTTTCCATAAGGAAAACCTAAACAAACTTTTTGGCCAACCCAATATGTTACATCTTTTATAGTTGTCCCACCGTTTTTAGATATTCTGTCTTTTTTTTTTTTCCTCTTTGCTTTTCAGTTTTGGAAGTTTCTACTGTCATATCCTCAAGCTCAGAGATTCTTTCCTCAGCTCTGTTCAGTTTCCTAATGAGCCCATCAAAGGCAATTTTCATTTCTGTTTAAGTGTTTTTGGTCTTTAGCATTTTTCTTTATTCTCTTAGAATTTTTATCCTCTGTTTACATTATCTGTTTGTTCTTGCATGTTGTCTACTTTTTCCATTGAAACCCTTAGCATATTAGCCTCAGTTGTGTGGGTTTTTTTAATTCCCAGTCTGATAATTCCAACATTCCTGCCATATCTGACTCTGGTTCTGATGTTTATTCAGTATCTTCAACATGTGGCTTTTGTCTTTTAGTATGCCTTGTAATTTTTTGTTGAAGGGTAGACATGATGTACTGAACAGAATGAATGATGGTACATATGTTCTTAGTAATGTAGCAGTAAGGTGTGGGGGGAGAGGAAGCATTGTATAGTCCTATAATTAGGTCTCAGTATCTTAGTGAGCTTGTGCATCCAGGGCTGTGAACTTCACCAATGCTTCTCAACCCCAAATTCCCCTCCCCTCATGTTACATGGGACAAGATGGCTGGAGAGGGCTGGGGTTGGGTATTTCCCTTCCCCAGGTATGTTAGGCTCTGATAAAATAGATTCTCTAGCCGACTCGGACTTGGCAAAATAGATTCTCCTGAGGGCGGGCCTTGTTAAGGAAAACAGAATGCTCTGGCATATTTCAAAAGGGTTCCTTTTCCCCTCCGGGAGCATGCCAGAAGCATGAGGGGAATTTTTCTCCAATATTCACTGTGAGAATCTGATAGAACTCCTGGAGACAAAACTCACAAAAGTGTGGGGGCTTCCCAGTGACAGGCGCCCCTGCAGTTTTCAACCCCCAGCCTTGTCCTCCAGCAATGAACAGTTACAGTTCAGGTTTTCCTACCTTGGCACTGGTTCCTATGGAAGTTTCTGCTCCTCGGTTTCTGCTCCAGTAAGTTGTAATCCTCTGCATGTGCCTGTATGTCTCACCAACATTTTTGAGGGGGGTGAGGACTGGGGAAGGCAGTGGTTTTCCCGGTGTCCTTACTCCCCTGATGGATCTAAGAAGAAGGGTTGTTAATTTTCAGCTTGTCCAGCTTTGCCTTGTTGTTACAATGGAACGACAACTTCTAAGCTCCTTACATGCCAGCCTAAAACTTCCCCATTATTATATTAAACCAGATAGTAAACAAAGCTGCCCTCTTCTGGAAACAGTTGGGGGGGGTGCGGAACACTACCTCTGTCCTCCAGGATTGTTTACTCTACAAATGTCTTTGTAAAGACAGTCTGGATCAAAAGCTACCAGTGCCTGTTCACAAGAAGTACAGAAACAGGAAAGACCCATGGAGAATCGTCTCCCAAAAATATTTCCTCATTTCCACATGGTCTTGTCTTCTGGCAAATTTTTCCATGAGTATGCCTCTCCTTCATCCACTCCAATTAACCTGACTGACAGAGGCTGGGAGGAGGGGGGAAATCTTTAGTTTATCTTACATAGCACTTGATTAGCAGTACTTTCTACAGGGCCCCAAGAATTAGGATCAGGCTAACATGTAGCAGATGCAACCAGGTGAAAAACTCTGATAAGCCATCAGGATTTACCTTGGAAAGGCAGGTGGCTTTCTCTTAAGTTTCGTATTGATTTTTCTATTGGACCTGAAGTATAAATCCAGGTACAGCAGGATGTATTAACAACTGTGCAAACTCTGCCTCATCCCACAAGGAGGGAAACGAAAGCAATTTTATCATCTGCAGTAACCCTGGGCAGGGAGTCAGGGCTTATCTGAATGTATGTTAGAGCCAAGGTGATGTTTCCTTAAACACTCGAAGACCTCATATGAGGTTTTTCACCTCTTGGGAGGTACAAGTCACTGTATTTTGGGGAGGGACACAAGTTAATATGCACCTTCCACACAAGAAGTATGGCCCCATGGGAACACGCGGTGCCCCTGGAAAGGAAATACGGCTTACAATGTTGGGGTCAGCCAGGTGGGACCTACAACAGTTGTAGGGTGCAGGTTGACAGTAACTGGCTGGTCATATGCGGTAGGGTTTCCAAGTGACAGAGCAGCTTCTACTACAGCCTGAACTTGCTACAGAGCCTTCTCTTGCTCTGGTCCCCGCTCAAAAAAGGCAATCGGCTATGAGGAGTTTTGTAGCTGAGCGTGTTGCCTCCCCCAAATCCAGAAATGCCTAATAAGCATTGTGCATAGCTGGTGATACAAGGGCAGCAACTTATCTTGGAGTTGAACCCCCAGAAATTTCACTAGGATGGTTGCCTCCTTGATTGTTGAGGGGTTCTTGTCCCACCCTCCACTTTATTTATGTCTCACTAAGGTATTCTAAACTACATGCTTACCAGCTCCATTAAGGTTAAGTAACTCACTGGATTCAGTGTCCATGTGCCTAGTCATTTCATGCTACGTACTATGCTCACCCCTCGACACTTTCCCCCACCTACTCTGGTCACAAACTGCTGTTGAGTCTCCTTCTACCTCCTTAATAAGATGCAACTCTGCTCTCTCTTCTCTAGCCCTACAGCCAATATTGTCATCCCATTCCTCCATCCCTTGTTCCGTTCTAGTAGATTGTTTGGGGGTTTGTGTGTGTGTGTGTGTGTGTGTATATGTTTTTGTTTGTTTGTTTTTGCTTTTGTGGAGAGCAGGGAGGGGATGGGGGATTGTTGTAGCATTTTAACTAACCATTCAGTCCTTTGCAACATGTTTCCCAACTTCCTCCAGGACACTTTTTCTAAAATATAAATCTAATCATGTTGCTTCTGTGATTAAAAACATTAGTATCCCAAAGGCTTTAAGCTAAACTCTAAACTTCTTTACATGGCCTACAAAGCCTGTTCAAGCTATACTTCGCCTGATTTTTCAGACACTCTTGCCACTCCCCCTTTCATGCCTCGAGTATCCCCGGGTGATCCTGGGTGAATCATCTCACTCTTGGAGCAGCTGTTTCCCCAAATGCAAAATGATGGGGTTAGACAAGGGATTAATCTTCAAAATATACAAGTAGCTCATGCAGCTCAATAACAAAAAAACAAACAAGCCAATCAGAAAATGGGTGGAAGATGTAAATAGACATTTCTCCAAAGAAGACATACAGATGGCCAAAAAAAAAAAAAAAAATGAAAAGATGCTCAAAATCACTAATTATTAGAAAAATGCAAATCAAACTACAATGAGGTGTCACTTCCCACCAGTTAGAATGGCCATCATCAAAAAATCTACAAACAATAAATTCTGGAGAGGTTGTGGGGAAAAGGGAACCCTCCTACACTGTTGGTGGGAATGTAAATTGGTGTAGCCACTATAGAGAACAGTATGGAGGTTCCTTAAAAAACTAAAAATAGAGCTACCATATGATCCAGCCATCCCATTCCTGGTCATATACCCAGAGAAAACCATATTTGAAAAGAGACATGCACCTCAATGTTCATTGCAGCCCTGTTTACAATAGCCAGGACATGGAAGCAAGCTAAATGTCCATCAAAGGGGAATGGATAAAGAAGATGTGGTGCATATATACAATGGAATATTACTCAGCCATAAAAAAGAATGAAATAGTGCCATTTGCAGCAGCATGGATGGACCTAGAGATTATCATACTGAGTGAAGTAAGCCAGACAGAGAAGGACAAATATCATATGATATTGTATGTGGAATCTAAAAAAATGCTATAAAAGAACTTACCTACAAAACAGAAATAGAGTCACAGATAGAGAAAACAGTCTTATGGTTACCAGGGTGGAGAGGAGGGAAGGGATAAATTGGGAGGTTGGGACTGACATAGACACACAACTATATATAAAATCGATAACTAATAAGGACCTACTGTATAGAACAGGGAATTCTACTCAATACTCTGTAATGACCTATATGGGAAGAATATGAAAAAGAGTGGATATATGTATGTGTATAACTGATTCACTTTGCTGTATAGCAGAAAGTAACACAACATTGTAAATCAACTATTTTACAATAAAAAAATTTTTTAATGATCAGTTAGACTAGAAGAGCCCTATGTTTTTGCCCAGCCCTTAAAAAAAATCAATAATCTTGACTTTTTACTTAACAAATCTTCTATTGTGGTACATTTAGCTGTCCAGATACTTTGTGTGTCCACAATTTCCTATGAGTGTTCCTGGATGTAATTTTTAGGTAGATCCTTGAAGTCAGAAAATGTCTTCAGAAGATTTTATTGTACTTAAGGCTAATAAAGACTTGCAAAGGAAAAAAGAAGACGAGTGGTGTGATTTCCTTCTCCTGATTGGACCCTGATTAATGCAAGAGCATAGAGTTTATCATAAAAATAGACTGGGAAGAGACTAGAGGAAGGTCCAGATTACTGCCCCCTGGGGAAACCAGATGATGGTGATGTGATGGGAGTTAGGACTGGGGAGAGATGAGAGGACCTCTCCTGGGGGACCCTATGAGGAAGAGTCTCAATGTACAGCCCATAACTATCATCACTAGCTCCAGAAAGTCAAGCCAATGTATTTCTTAGGCAGAGAAGTTGTGTTGACTGTTCTTCCCATCCCCTTCTGGAGACACCTTATGTGGTGGACAGACTCTACAGTGGCCCCCAAGATCTCCACCCCCTGGTGTTCACATGCTTGTGTGATCCCCTTGTGTGGGCAAGACCTGTGATTTGCTTCTAACTAACAGAATAAGGCAAAGGTGTTGGCATGTATGTGATTACATTTGTGATTAAATTACTTTAGATTTTAGTGGCTAGCTTGCTTAAGTCTTTCTCCCTTGCTCACTTTAAAGAAGAAAGCAGCCATGTGGGGGAAAATCACATGCAAAAAGCTCTAGAAGCCAATAGAGGCCTCTGGCCAACAGCTAGCAAGGAACTGAAGCTCTCCATCTACAACTTCAAGAAACTGAATTCTGCAAACAACCTGACTGAGCTTGGAAGTAGATCCCTCCCCAGTTGAGTCTCAGATGAAACCACAGCCCCAACACCTTGATTGCAGCTAAGCTATTCTCAGACTCCTGACCCACAGAAACTGTGAGATAATAAATGTGTGTTGTTTTAAGCCACTAAGTTCATGGTAGTGTTGTTACACAGCAATAGATAATTAACAAACTTTTCCATCAAAGCTGCTTGCATATAACACATGGATCTTGATGCCTGTCCATGCTCCCAGGATCCCAGTCCAAACTGCTTATGTAGATATCTGTCCCCTCTGCAAGAATCCACGACTCCCTCCTCCATCAGTCATAGGTGAGGTCCTTGGCACCAAGAGATGCTATGGTTGCAGAGAAGAGAGATTCTCCAACTTTAGCACTTGCGTGGGACTAGGCAGCAGAGAGGCCCAGTGCTACTACAAATGTATCTAGCAAACACAGGCCCAATGCAAAAGCTAATGTGGACTGCCCCCAGCATGCAATACAGTTATACTCTTCCTTTTCTCTGTGAGCAGAGAAAGTGGTGCGGGCTAAGTGAAGACAAGGTTCTTTGTAAAAGTGGGACCAATATATAAGTGCACCAAAGAAATCTGACACCTTACTGCTTTAGGGAATGCAGTTTCCGTATCCCAGATGGCACCCAGAGATTCCCAAGACAGCCTTGGCTCTGAGACCCTGCCTCTTGGTAACCAGTGATCTAATTTTGGAATTCAGATTAAAGACTTAAGCACAGGAAAAGTCCCCAGCCCCCAGAGCCCACCCTTTTCCTCACCGCCTTCCTCTTGCTTCTTCTTTCATCTCCCTTTCCAGTGATCTCCTCCAAAACTTCCCCTTAGTTCAGCCCAAATGCAGCTATACTGAGGGCAGAGATCCACTGCAGCAGCATTTCTCAGGCCAACTGGAACCAATCTGTAACCAATCTGCAGGTGACCTTTGGCCCTAGGAACAATTAGGTGCCCCCTTCTCCAACAGGGACCTGACCCCAAGCAATGCTTCAGCATTATGGGTATACACCCACGACAGACAGTATGGCCAGCTGTTGGCATTCATTCTGCAGAGGCCTTGTGTGTTAGAGCTTTGAGAAATTTTAAAGGCATTGTTTTCTCCATTGACTATTTATTTCACCCGAATGAGAATGTTAGAGAATGTTGCTAGATCCAGAATTGAACACTGCTGGCACTGAAAGGAAACAGACACAGTTTGGATTTTCTCAAACACTAGGCAAGACTATTCTTAGCTTACTTCTCATCCTTCCCCTGCAGGGTAAGCCCTGACTTAGCATCTCCTTAATCAATGAAATACAGTTCATCAAAGGACTCAGCACGTAGTAGAGACCATACTTGCTATGCCCTACTCAGGGCCCCAGGGTTACAGTGTGCTCTTTATACAACTGACTATAGCATTCACAATTTTCAGGGAGCATGGGAAAGAGAAAGGCTTCCAATCAAATAATATCAGAGATCCATGAAAGCCATCCTCCACGTGGTACCACGTCACGGGGACCCACTGGTCCTCCAAGCACTTCTTATAGAGCAAGATGTCATCATGGAGGATGTCATACAGCTCACCAGGAAGGCCTTAGGAAGCTGGGCAATGGTCTCATCAACCTTTATGAGGGGTGTATGTTCCACATCCAACAAGGGATTGTTTCCTAGATAGGCAGCCTCATTGAAAGGGGCAGGAAACACAGGTTGGTAGTCTGTCTTCTTGAATCTCTTGGGTATGTTGTCCGCGCTGACCCACTTCCAGTACTTCTTCCAGACTTCCGGGGGAATAAAAGCACCACTCAAGATGGCATCTCACCAGGAGAAGTCGATAAGCACGTATTTAAACACGCATCATGAACTTCCGGGTGAGGAACTGGACGTGTTGGTTCTGCGAAAAGGATGGCAGCCGAAAATTAATGAGTTGGACAATGGGATAAATCAGGACCTGGGCCCGGATCCGAGGAAGACCAGATCTGCCCACCAGGGTCTGAGAGGTCAAGGTCGCAATCCCTGCCCCAGCACTGTCTCCGCAGATCACAACGCAGACCTGCCAGAAGGAAGCAGAAATGCCCATGCCTCCTTGGACTCTCTCTTGCCCATCCACCACAGGGGTGAAGGCTCTACAGAACCAAACAGTTGAAAGGTTGATCTCCTCCAGGAGCTTACTTAAGAAACCCCATTATGTCTTGATGAGGAATCAGGGGGCACCCAGCTCCTGACCATTTCCCCCTGTACAGTGCTCTCGGGGCATTTCCTCACAGGCACCATCCACCTGCAGCCCCCTGGAAGCCTGAAGAACCTTACCTGCCTTTCTTCCTCCACCAGCCTGTCGATCAAAACCAGTCTGGCCTGCGTGCTAGGTCTTTTCAACTATCTAGAATAACAATATCCTCAACAATTTCCTACAGGGTATTAACAGAGGTGCTTATTAACACCTTTATGCGTTCAAAGGATGTTTTTATCATCACCCTTCAGAGATGTAGAGTCTGGCGGAAACTCTGATGGTGGAATTTCAGACACAAGGCTCAGCCGGCTGGGAGGTACGTTGATGGATCCTGGAAAGATGCTGTCTTCCTCAGTCTCATCAAGAAAACCAGAGATGCTAAGGAAGTTACTTTAAGTAAGTTGTATGAGGGAGCTTGTTCTAGAGGTTGAACCTAAAATGGTAGTTTTTAGTTCCTCTCACTTGCCTTCTCTAAACTGTTTCCCTGTAAATTGCTGTAATCTGTTGGATTAAGAACCGGAATTCTGGTGAGTGGTACCCATGGCCCCCTCCATCCACTAAAAAGCTCCCCCTCTCCTCTTTTCAAAGAACCTCAGGTGCCCTGAGTCATGGTTTTCTTGAGACGCTCCCAACACTGGTCCCTGCATGGCCAGCAGTTAATTTGTTAGCTAGTTAGTTCATAAGTCCATTAGGTACTAGGGTTTTTTTAATATTAATAATATTAATATTTATTAGTTCCCAAAGACACGTTTAAACATTAATTAATTCGAGTTTTTTGTTCAGTTATTTCAAATAACATTAAAGGAAAGCATGAAGCTAAAAAGTTATTTTTTAAGTCAAAATGGCCCCAAGCTAAAAAAAAAAAAAAAAAAAAGCCTAGAAACAAATATTTTAAAGTTTGTCCCAGGCCTAATTGAAACCGTGCACCTCAGACTGGGACTTGAACCCACGTGCCGGGACTCGAACCCAGCCTAAACCCAGACTGGGACTTGAAGGTATTAGTTTCAACAATGCAAAAAGCACCTGCGGCGTCATCGCCCCAAACCACAGCCAGGACCTTGACCAGGACCTTCAGCCAAGCCCTTAATACCCCCACCACCATCCCACCTCGCTGCCTTCCCAGTCTGAGAGAACGGTTACCTTGAATCCCGCATCCATCACTCCTTTTCTTTCCTTTTTATATAGTTCCATTGTATCCATGTATATTCCTTAAAAGCATTATTATGATTTTAGTTGTTTTTAATTTTGTAGACAAAGTATCTGGCTTTATGTAATTTTTGGAAAATTTTTTCACTGAATTTTATACTGTCAATATTCATCCACAGTATGGTATGCCTTACTTGAACAGCTCTGTCATATCCCATAACGCCTTAATAGCTATGCAATGTAACACTGACTATCACAGTTGACTCATGCACTCCCCGTCAAGGGGCATTTGGGTTGTTTCGGGTCTGGGCTGTTTTGAACGATGCTGCGCCTGGCTCCATGGATGCATGTGCAAGAGTGCCTCTCTCGGGGCCTAGGACCTCCTCTCCCTCTGTTCTGCAAATCATCCAAGGCCTCACCCCTCCCTTCTTTTTTTTTTTTTTTTTAACATCTTTATTGGGGTATAATTGCAACCCCTCCCTTCTGTCACCCAGGTAACACCCACCGACTTTCTCCAACAATTCACCCAACCGACAGCAGCACAGAGTTGGTCTCTTGGGCTAGAAAACCACACAGGGCGCGGTACATGTCTGCAAGACAAAACCGACACATCGGCAGCCACCTGTAGGGAGGTCGGTGCCCCACGGGGCCCAGCACTGCTCCCCAGCCCCCAAGAAGAGCTACCAACAGTGCTGGCACTGGGTGTGACATCTTCCCGTTCTTCCTATTCTTGGCTCCTGTGAAGTGACTCTGGCCACCTCTGCCGGGACAACACAAAAAGCCAAGTCAGACGCCTGAGTCCACCCCAATCTCCTGAATATCGGGGCTCAGATGTGCCTTGGGGCTCCCCAGCTGCAACGTTTTCTTTTACAGTAGAGGAAACTGTGGACCTAGAAGGCTTGGTGATTTGAAACCAACAAAGCCAAGATGAGGGAAGGTGGGCGTGTCTGCCCTGAAATATGAACAATAATTATATATATGTATAGATGTTATTAAGAAGTAAGCAGTGGTCGCATGGGCCATTTCTATGAGTCGAGCCGTATGTTTGAGGTTCTCAGAGAGCAGCCTGATCATTAATGCATTGACCACACGGGCACAGTGCCAGACACAGAATCTGTACCAAATAAACCACGTCTAACTCAGCAGTTCTCAACCCTGGCTGTTTATAGAAGTACAGGGCGGAGGGGGGGGGGGGGGCGGTGGTTTACACACTCTGGTGCCCAGGCTGAGCCCCAAACCAACCAAATCAGAATCTCTAGGGTGGGAGCACAGGCGATAGGATTTCTCAAATCCCACCAGGCAATTTCAGTGTCAGGGGCGGTGGTGATTGACCATCTGGCAGAGAAGCGACAATGGGGCGGGTACATGCTTTTTTAACACGGTTTGGGGAGGTGACAGAAGAAGGGTCAAAACGATTCAGAGTGCGCAGCTCCTAAGGAGGTCTCAGACCTGGCTTAAGTCATCTGGGAGCTTTTTTAAAATACTGATGCTGGATCCCATCCCCAAAGACTGACAGTCGGCCTGGGGTAGGAGCTGGGTGTGAGTATGACTCTCAAGCCCCCGGGTGATTCTAAAGTGCATGCAGCCAGAGTGGAGACGACTGCTAGCCACGACCTGGTCCTGCCGGCCTTCCCCACTTCAGCCCCCCACTCTGTGGTCCCGACATTCTTCTTTCTCTTGAGCACCCAAGGTTTTGCACTTGCCCTCCCTTAACAGGGCAGGGACTAGGGTGAGGCAAGCAAGGCACTCGCCTTGCGCGCAAAATTAAGGGAGCGTCCAAACACTCATTATCCAAGATAAATAATAGTTTGGTGCAATATTTTAAGGAATCAAAATGAATGCCAGAAACGTCCGTGATGAACAACATATCGGAATTTTAAATAGAATCCTCCTTTGCTTTTGCACGACTTACCCAGCTCTCTTGCATCCTGCTTTTAGATAAACGTTGGTATGTTGTTCATCTTAGTTTTCTGCATCAGTACTGATATTTTTAATATTGCATAAAAATATATTTATCTGGATCACTGTGGTTTTGGGTGCCCCTTTAAATACGGAGGCCACGGAGGGTGCCTCACCCGCCTCACCCCATTCCCATAAGGCTTGGAGCTCTCTTTCCCGGCCCCTGTAGGGCCGGCTGATTCTCATCAGTTGATCCTGGGCTCAAACTTTGCCTTCTTGGAGAGGCTTCCTCTGATAGGAAAAATTAAATCTGCTCCCTGAGTCATTCTCCACTCCATCGCTCTGTGCTACCACGATGTGAAATTACCCTACTCATTTGTTTCACTGTCCAGCCCCCTGATTTGAGTGGGCTCCAATGAGGACCTTTCTTGTTCTCCACAGTGTCCCCCGTGCCTCAAAGAGGGTCTGACACAAAGTAGGTGCTCAGTAAACATTTGCTGAGGGAGCCCCAGTTTTACTTTTGGAAATAACGTCATCCCCCCACAGAGGAAGGGGTACAGACCCAGCCAATGAATGGGGGTGCTCCCCGGGGCCTCTGAAAGGGAAGAGTGATCTTGGACAAGGGTGAGGCCAGTAGATGGGAGATGATTCATAATTAACTTCTGAAAAGGGGAGAGCTTCAGGGCAGCAAATTCAGATGTTGTATTTTCACCACCAGGTGGCAGTACACCCTAATCTCAGGGAACATGTAATGCAAACAGCCCACCTCTTCACATGGGCAAATTTTCTCCTGCGCGGAAATAGAGACACAGACGTAGAGAATAAACTTATAGTTACCAAGGGGGGAAGGGGAGGGTGGAACAAATTGGGAGACCGGGGTTGACATACTACATTACTATGTATAAAATAGATAACTAATGAGAACCTACTGTATAGCACAGGGAACTCTACTCAATGCTCTGTGGTGACCTGAATGGGAAGGAAATCTAAAAGAGTGGATATATGTATACGTATTTCTGATTCACTTTGCTGTACAGCAAGAAACTATCACAACATCGTAAATCAACTATACTCCAATAAAAATTAATTAAAAAATTTTTTTCTCCTGTGTGGCCATCCCTCCATCCATCCATTTGTTTGTTGGTTCATGAACATATCCTTTCACCCAGTTGTTTGCCCATCCATCCATCTATATAGTCATGCACTCATATATCCATTCAAAAAATAAAACCACAGGCCTGGCCCTGAGGATCCTGTAGCAAGCAAAATAGAAGACTTTCTCGCATTCTTGGAATTTCCACTTTTAGTTGGGGAAGGCAGACGGTAAATAAGGAAACACCCGGAGGAATGAGATAAGTTCAGATTGCGACAAGTGCCGTGAAGAAAGCTTTAAAGGATGATGTCAGGGATGGAGGTGGGGGGGGCGGGCATAGGGTAGGGCACTAGAGTGGGCAGGGAGAGTTCTTTAGATAAGACGTCCAGGGAGCCCACTCTGCGGAGAGACATTTTTTGAGATCAGACTGGAAGAATGAAGAAGGGGTCACCCATCCTGCAAAGCAGCGGTGAGGGGAGACACAACTTTGCAGGACTCGGGAACAGCAAGTGCAGGAGATTCAGGGTGAGAAGGAGCCTGGTGTGTCCAAAGCCCAGAGGAACAGGCAGCATGGCTGCAGCAGAGCGAATCGCTGTGGGAGGTGGGAGACCCGGGTGACCAGGTCGGAGAGGTCTGCAGGGCCAGCACCAGCTGTGGGGAGGAGTTGGGATTTCACCTGAAGACCCTGTAAAGCCACAGGAAGTGTTCACTGCAAGACTGACAAGTTCCGACTCGTATTTTTAAGGGTTCTTTCTGGCTGCTGGGTGAGGATTAGACTGTGAGGGGTGACATGGGGAGAGCAGTTACTGGGATGTAGGGATAAAGGGATGCGGGCAAGAGAGGCGGCTTCGGATCACAGGGGTCTTGCAGAGCCAGAGAGAGACACACGGGTTTGGGAAATACTGTGGGGTGAGAGCAGACAGGACTGGTCAATGGCTGGTGAGTGGTGAGGGAGCGGAGAAGAGTCAACACTGCAGGGCCATAAACACCAAACGCCACCCCACTCCAGCCCTGGCCACTTCACCACCCTCTCCTTGACCAAGAGTATCATAGTATAAAAAAGAATGTTTTCACACCATCTGCTGACTTGAGCCCAAAGCCCTTAGTCAGGGCTCCCTATAAAAACCTCCAGCTGCTGATTGCTTGGAGGGACTCCAACAAGGTTCCCATGGGAGGGGTGGGTAGAGCTTTGCATGAAGATGAGGCTCTTCCTTCACGAAGCCGCCGGGGACCATCTTACCCAGGCTCCCTAATACGGCGGCCCCCTCCGTGGAAGAAGATGATGCCTCGCCGGGGGCTGGGGGAGGCCACCTTGGGCTGGAACAGCCTCATGGGTACGGTTCCAAAACGCAGGTTGGTTACCACAAGCCCAGGGTCCTTCTTGATTCTCATGCCATTGTGCAAAAACTGAATAAATCTGGGCATGGAGCAAATCCTCAATTTCTCAAGTATATTCCCCTGTTAGAGGTAAGGGAAAGAGCGGGAGATATTAGGAGAGGTTAGGATCCACCTGGATGGTGGATGACTCCTGCCCCTTGTAACTGCTGGAATGTTTCTGCAGTTTCTTATCTGCCTCAAAGGCATGAGCCTAGGGCTCATCAGGCCCTAGGGTGTGTCCAGATAAAGCATTGGGCTTTCAGAATCTCCTCCCCAAAGCTCTTGGTTGAATAGTGGTATGAATTTGCCAAAGAGCTAGCCCACGTTTGGGCTGAGTGGTTGGGCATTGAACTGATCAAAGCCAACGTCCAAGGCAGCTGGCTGGCAACCTTGCTCTCTTTGGCTCCCAGCCTAAGAAGGCAAAGACGGTCCATCACCTGGGTCAACACCATCATTGCCTCTCTGGGTTATGACAGACCCTTAGGTCTCATTTGTGTTCAACAGGAAAGAGTCATGGGATCAATTAAGGATGTCTGCCATGGGCTCAGGGGCAAGGGGCAATGGCACAAAGGCTATATATTTGCTGAATGTGAAAAGAAGTCCATTGTTTTTAAATTAATATGGTCACTCTAGTTATAAACAAGCAAAATATCTGAATATTTCATGAAATATAGTTACATGGTATCATATCTCATGTACTAAATGCATTTCAGCCATAATGGATCATCTTTTCCGTGGATCTCGCATGGAATATGTGTCTTTGTCATAAAGAAAACAGCACGGGATAATTGTGAACATAGTAAGAACAGCTGACACTTATTAGTCTCCTACAACATGCCAATACTGGTCCAAGTGATTTGGATTATTAACTGGCTTAAACTACTCAGATACCCTCCTAAGTCAAGCACAATTGTAAGCTCCATTTCACAGATGGGAAAAGTGAGGCATGCCAAGGTCAAGTGCCTTGCCTGTCAACAAGTAAGATGTAGAACTAAACTAGAAAGAGCTTGGGTTCTTAAGTCCAGCAGATTTGGCTTCAAGACTTAGCTCTATACCACCGACTCACTGAAAGATCTTAAGCATTACCTTCTCTGAGCTTCAGTTTTCCTCGTTTTATAAAATAGAAGAATGGAGTCTACAGTCCCTGAGGATGAAGCTTGGGAATTAGATGCAACCCATATGGAGTGTGTCACTGGTGGGTCCTGGTAAGTGTGAGCTCATACTGGGTCCTGCCCCAGGTTTATGGGATGACCCAGTGAATTCACTCCATGGAGACGACCCCACCCCCGTCCCCACTGCCCCATTGCCAAGGCTTAGGCTTCTCAAAAGGGAACTCCCAACAAAATCCCTATTTCCCGGCCTAAGGTAGGAGCAAGGTGACCAACGTGGTGGAGATGACCTACTTTCCCCACCACTTAGCCCACATCTGAGGAATCCATTTCCAGCACCTAGAAGAGCAAATGTTTCAGGGATTTTGAACGATGCGATGTGGTGATAAACGTCTCTTAGCGCGACATTCTAAAAGGTCACTAGATATAGCCAGGAAGTTAGATTTGGTTTGTTTTTTCCCACAGTGAGTCCACATTTGCCAGAGCTGGTAATTTAGGACAGAGGCAAATAAGGAAGATTGATTATTATATATTATTATATAATATTATAAATATATATTATTTATATATAAATATTATAAATATATTGTATGTATAAATATTATATTTCTATATTATTTGCATAAATGTTATAATGTGCATATATAAGTATTATAAATATAATATTTTGATATTGTTTATAAGAATGTATTAGTAGTAGTATAAAGGGGACCATCACTAGTTTAGGAACGCCTGAGATCCAGAACTTTAGATGGATATTGAAACTCTTTCACAAAATATTCTAGCAGAGTTTGCCCTTTAGAATAAAATCTAGGGACTTCACTGGCTGTCCAGTGGTTAAGACTCCACGCTTCCAACTCAGGGGGCGCGAGTTCAATCCCTGGTCAGGGAACTAAGATCCTACACACCTGGGAAGAGGTCAAACAATGAAACAAAAACAAAAAATAAAATAAAATCTATAGCATTTGTTATATTAGTCATCATATCTTTTAGTAAGGCTGAAATCTCTCATCACAGCTTCTAAATCAATAATGATTTTAGGAAATGCTGTGTCTTTGCCTTCAGAGATTTGATATATATACTAATGATAATCTATTCTTATGGAGTCCTTTCTAAGTGCCCAGCACTGTACCTTGCACCTTAAATGCATTTCTCATTCAATCCCCACCTCACGCCTATAAAAAGCGTCTCTTGCTGTCCGCATTTTTCAGAGCAGAAAACAGAGACTCAAAGACATTAGTCTACAAAACTAGCAAGTGAAGATTCAGGTCTCAAACCCAAGGTTGTCTGATACCAAAACTAGACACCTGATTTCTGGGCCATAGAAGCTTTTAGGTTTTGTCTCCTTCTCCTTAAAATTCTTATCCTTCCTGTACCTATCTGTCTTCTGGAACCAAGTGACCACTTGGTTATCATCATCTCATCATAGTCACCTTGTGATGAGCCGTCTGTCCTAGGAGGGCTCAGTGCTGGGGGGACGAGGGATTCGCCCTCCATGGCCCATCTCAGAGGCTCCCATGAGCAGCTGTCATCAGAGATGCTTGGCTTGTGGGCTACTCTTGAGGAGAAACACTGAAGGTTGGAAAGGTCTCGGGTTTTCTGGGACATCTGAGGCCCTCATTTTCAGCCCTAAGGCCTCAAACTAGCCTGTAATTCCATAAGGATTGCAGCCACTGGCTTGAGACAGCCTGACCTCCAGCAAAGTGCGTGACCAGGATTAATAAGAGAGATCCTAGTACCACATCCTCAGCCCGTCTCCTTGGGGCAGTGACGTTCATGTAATTATGACATAGACTTGTTCATTTCTCGGAAAGCCATCCGTTTCCCTGGTGAAACATTCCAGCAGCGCAGAAACATATTTTACTTATTTACCAAATATCACCAAACAAATGAGCCCTTATCACCTGTCGTCTTGATCCTCTTACCAACCTGATGGAAGCAACGCAATCGTTCCCCCTTTGCAGATGAGGAAACCAAGACACAGAGAGGTGAAGTAAATTGCCCAAGATCACTCAGCCAGGGAGCGGCTGTCAGAGCTGAGCGTGGCCTCCTCACCTCCTTCAACAGTTGTTCTCCCCACAGGTCATCATTGTGAACTGTCTGGCTGCCATCAGGTCTCCACCCAGGGCTGGGACATTGGGATTAAATCAAGTTGCCTGCCTCTTAGTGCCAAACTGTTTCCGAATCTGCTGTTCTAGGCATGCACCGTTCTACCCCAAATCCCAAACCCCTGTTCAGAGCCTGGCTGGTGTGGCCACTCTGAAATGCTGGGTGAATTCCCTGGTGGATTGATCGGCAAATGGTAAGTAAGCACCTGCTAGGTGCCAGGCCCTGGGCTTGGGGCTAGGCTTGCAGAGATGCATAAGGTGGTCCCTGCCTTCCAGGTGCTTGCAATCTAAGCAGGAGGAAAATGCCTGTGTGCCATGAGGTGGAAGACACTGTGGCTGAAGCAAGTTCATTCTGTCAGGCTATAAGCTTTTTCAGGGCAGAGGCTGGGTCTGGAATCGTTTGGGAATCCTTAGAAATGAGGCTGGTGATTGGCACTCAGTAAATATTTGCTGTTGAAGAAAGGAAAGGAGGCGGGGGGCAGGCGAGATGAAGGACAAGAAGAAGGAGAGAAACAGAATCGCAGGCACAAGAGAGAGGACTGTCATCCGTCCCTCAGCGTCCATGAAGGACTGGCTCCAGGACCGCCATGATACCAACATTTTCATTGCTCAATCTCTTACAGTCGACCCCCTATCCATGGATGCAGGACCCGCGGACAAGGAGAGCCCACTTTATAGCAAGGTCTGTCTTTCTTGGGGGAGTCTGAAGAGAGAGAGGGAAGTCAAATGAAAGATGGAAAGGAGGGGCAAGGCAGAGAGAGAGAGAGAGAGAGAGAGAGTGCCCCAGCCCATGACAGGGCCTGAGTACAAACTCACCAAAGTGACCATGTAGAGGAACATGCAGTGCAGAGATCGGAACTTGGCAGGATGTTGCAGAGTAGAGGGGACACCTGTGGTGAGGAAGTGCTCAAAGACAGCCCAGACAAAGACCCCCAGGAGAAAGGTGCACAGTGCAGCTAGAAGCACCAGCCACGGGACAACCATGTTCCCGAGCCCGTGAGGAGTTTAGGAACTTCCGTCAGTGGGACTTGAGCTGGTCACATCGGCTGTCTCCTCCCTCCCACTCTTTTTCTTTTTTTTTTAACATCTTTATTGGAGTATAATTGCTTTACAGTGTTGTGTTCGTTTCTGCTGTATAACAAAGTGAATCAGCTATATGCATACGTATATCCCCATACCCCCTCCCTCTTGCGTCTCCCTCCCACCCTCCCTATCCCGCCCCTCTAGGTGGTCACAAAGCACCGAGCTGATCTCCCTGTGCTATGCGGCCGCTTCCCACTAGCTATCTATTTTACATTTGGTAGCCTCCCACTCTTTTTGGATTAATTTTGACCTGTGACCTGACCTGGCTTCTTAAACATAAACACAACACGACCAGTGGGAGCCGGAGGGACCTACTTCCTTAAGGAATACAGGGACCAGGGGGAGTCTTGGGAGATAGGCTTCCCAAAGGCTCAGCAGAGATCAGGCTCAAACAGAACCCGCAGCTGGGCACCAAGGGAGAGGTCTCACACGAGCTGCACAGGAGACTTTGGCCTGATCTTTCAAGTGTAAAATAGGAGACACACGGCCAGGCTTCCTCCCGTGCATCTGGTCGAGGTGGGCAAAGGGCCTCTTATTCCAGTCGGCTGTCCTGACCCCGCTCTGATGCTCCAGTTCCCCTGGGGAGAGGCAGCGGAGCCCAAGGTTAACAGGACCCACTCAGAAGTGAGCCCACCTGGGTTGAATCCTGCCATTTCCACTTACTGGCTCTGTGGTCTTAGGTAAGTTATGTCTGTTCTCTGCATGTCCATTTCCTCTCCTGTAAGAAGGAGATAGTTAGAGAACCTAACTGAGGAATGGTGAATAGTGCTGCAATGAACCTGGGTGTGTAAACATCCTCTCACTTTTCGAGTCAATTTTGCTGAGCTATAATAAATAAATACGTGCATACATGTGCATATGTAAAAGTGCTTAAATCATAAGGATAAGCTTGAGGAATTTTCACAAAACAAAAACACCCAAGTGACCAGCACCCGAACCAGGATAAATAGCATCTTCTCCACATCACCACCGCCCCCTCCCCCAGTTACTACACCCACCAGAGATAACCACAATCCTTCCTTTAACAGCCAAGACTCACTTGGCTGGTTTCTGAATTTTATACAAATGGAATCATGCAGAAAGTGTTCCTGTATGTCTGGCTTCTTTCACCGAACACTGTTGTATGTATCTTCCGTGTTGTATGTATCGGTTCATTCATTCTTATTCTGGTATCGCATTCCATTGTATGAATATACCACAACTTTTGTGGTATATTTGGTATATTTGTGGTATATTTGTCCTTCTGCTGCTGAAGGACATTTGAGTTTTTGCCAGTTATCACTGCATTGCCTCTTAGCTCCAAACTCGTCATTTTTGCCTGCTCTGTGAAAATGGGCTGGAACCTTTCAAAATCTTTCCTTTGTCCACTGGCACCAAAGCATTGTCAAGAAAGAGTAGTGGAGGGATTTCCCTGGCGGCACAGTGGTTGAGAATCCGCCTGCCAATGCAGGGGACACGGGTTTGATCCCTGGTCCGAGAACATCACACATGCCGTGGAGCAACTAAGCAACATGCCGTGGAGCAACTAAGCGCCACAACTACTGAGCCTGCGCTCTAGAGCCCGTGAGCCATGACTACTGAGCCTGCGCTCTAGAGCCCGTGAGCCATGACTACTGAAGCCTGCGCGCCTAGAGCCCGTGCTCCGCAACAAGAAAAGCCACCGCAGTGAGAAGCCCGCGCGCTGAAACAAAGAGTAGCCCCCGCTCACCGCAACTAGAGAAAGCCCAAGTGCAGCAAGGAAGACCCAACGCAGCCAAAAATAAATAAGCTAATTAATTAATTTTTTTTAAAAAAAAAAGGGCTTCCCTGGTGGCACAGTGGTTGAGAGTCCGCCTGCCGATGCAGGGCACACGGGTTCGTGCCCCGGTCCGGGAGGATCCCGCATGTCGCGGAGCAGCTGGGCCCGTGAGCCATGGCCGCTGAGCCTGTGCGTGCGGAGCCTGTGCTCCGCAACGGGAGAGGCCACAGCAGTGAGAGACCCGTGTACCAAAAAAAAAAAAAAGAGTACTGGAAAGACATCTCAGGAGAGAAGGGCTCTGCTTCCTGGTTCCAGGTACTCACACGGCAGGATCCTGCAGACCACATGGCTTTGCCAGCACCCAGCTTCTGCACTGTGTGAGGAAAAGTGCAACAGAAGGAATTATTAACCATAACAGGGAGTCACAAGAGAAGAAGCAAGAAGTAAAGAAAGCTCAAAATAATTGCAGATATACTGAACAGCTATTGGTAATAGGGCTGAGATAGCTCACCCAAAGGAAAAACCCCACCTCTCACCCAATTGGCTTGAGGTCCAGAGCTTGTTGGAGAGGGCCTCACTGAATTGGTTAATAGTTACTCTGCTGCTGTACCAGTGGGACTTGATGGCATCTACCCCAACCCTCACCCAAAGAAATTTGCTGGAAATCTGCCCTCCTGGGTGCTATTAAAAGCCCTTCATTCACAGGAAAGTCTCTGGCTGGAGGCATTCTGCAGTGAAACTACCCAAGAGGCCTGGAAGGGAAAGCTACTACAAGAGATGCCATCCAAACAGCAGGAGCTGGAGCTGATAAAATCACACACGCTGCAGGACCCGAGGTCTAGGGAAGCCATGCATGCTTCAGGAGCTGCGCCTAGAGGAGCTGGTGGAGCAATTTGTGCCCCAGGACATTGCTGAAAACAAAAGAGCCTACCTTGCAATTAGGCTAACAGTCGGGTGTAGCACCAACAGAGGCAGATAGCTTAGCAGAGAGATGAGGGAAAGTCAGAGGGCCCTAAAGAAAAACAGTCATCCCGAGGGTGCACCCCCTTAGTCAGAGCTGTACACTAAGGGAAACAGACTTTACTGGAATATCCATCCAAGTCACTAAACAAATAAGCAAACAGAACAAGCAACAGGCCCAGGGAGGAGTGAGGGAGGAATCAATATCCAGCATTGCTACAATGTAATATCTAAAATCTCCAGTTTTCAACAACAGCAAAAAAAAAAAATGTACGAGCCATGCAAAGAAACAGGAAAGCGTGACCATAAGGCAGGAAAAAAAGAAAAAAAAGGCAAGAGAAACTGCCTTTGAGAGCACCCAGATGTCAGGCTTAACAAACACGTCAAAGCAGCAACAATGAATATGTTCAGAGCCAAAGAAAATCACGCTCAAAGAAATAAAGGAACATATGATGACCTTATTTCATATAAAGGATACCAACAAAGAGATAAAAAATATTTTTTAAAAAAGAAGACCAAACTAAAATTATGGGCTTGGAAAGTACAGTAACCGAAATGAAATATTCACTAGAGGGGCTCACCAGTAGATTTGAGCTGACAGAAGAAATAATAAGCAAACTTAAAGGTAGACTAATAGAGATGGTGCAATCAGAAGAACGGAGAGAAAATGAAGGAAGAAAAATGAACAGAGAATTCCAAGAAAAGTGGGACATCATTAGGTACACTACCATACATGTAATGGAAATGCCAGAGGAGAAAAGAGAGAAAAACCATCAGGAAAATACTCAAGGAAATAATGGCTGAAAGCTTCCTAAATTTGATAAAAAAAAAAACATTATCCACATCCAAGAAGCTCTAAGTATAATCAACAGAAAGAGATGGTGTCACTGGTAAATTCTGTCAAACACTTAAAGAGGAATTAATTCCAGTTCTTCACAAAATCTTCTTAAAATTAGAAGAGGAAGGAACACTTCCCAGCTTGTTCTATTGATCCAGGAGGGAAGGGGGCAGGGCATAACCTTTAAAAGAATGACATAGCCCAAGGACACAACATAAACTGATTACAACAAACTAGGTCCCAGATGGCTCCACTAGACCCTGAGCCTCAGTATATTCTCATTGTAACACATCAGCAAGCTAAATGACAGTTTCAAGGCTGACCACAAAGGTCAAAAAGTGGGCGGTAACCCAATTCCTGGAAACCCCCACCTCTTCCCCAAAATAACTGGAATACTCCTCCCACTCATTAGCCTATGAAATTACCCACCCCTCTAAAAACTGACAACCCCATACTCTGGTGCAGCTCTTGCCCACTCCCTGTCTGTGAAGTGTGTTTCTCTCTAAATAAATCCACTTCTTACCTATCACCTTGTCTCTCACTGAATTCTTTCTGCAATGAGACATCAAGAACCTGAGCTTCATAAAGTCCTGAGACCAAGTGTGTGATCTCAGTTAAAAGACCGTGGGTTCAAGTCCCATTCTGAGTCACACGGTTTCACTGTGACTCCAGTATTATCCTGATATCAGACAAAGACATCAAAATAAAACTATGGCCCAATATACATGCAGAGATCCTCAGCAAAACTGAATCCAGCAACTTAGAAAAAGGATTAATTACCAAGTGGCATTTATTCCAGTAATGCAAAGCAGATTTAACATGTGAAATTCGATTAATATCATTAGAATACAAGATAAAAACCACAGGATCATCTCAGTAGATGCCGAAAAAGCGCTTAACAAACTCTAAAACCCTTTTGTGATAAAAACACTCAACAAACTCAAGACAAACAGGAACTTCCTGACTAAGGGCATCTATGAAAAAGCCACACCTAACATCATAATTAATGATATATATCAGTTTCCATTGCTGCTGTAAAAAAATTATCATGAACTTGGTGGCTTAACCAATACACACTCATTACCTCACAGTTCTAGAGGTCAGAAGTCCACCCTGGATTTCACTGGGCTAAAATCAAGGTGTCAGCAAGGCTGCATTCTTTCTGGATGATCTAGGGCAGAATCTGTTTCCTTGCCACCTTCTAGAGACCATCACATTCCTTGTCTCATAACCCTGAAACCGAGTGAGGCTCCTGGGCATTGAGCCCTCTTGTTTTTTTCTCCCCCATTTCTTGCAGGCAAGACTCCAGCCTCCATGACCTTCCCTGAGTTCCAAAGGGCAGATTCAAGCTGTTGCTAATCAGGGTAGGAGTAGCCAAGAAACCACCTGAGGCGAGATTAGAGGGACCAGAGAAGCTCATCAAGATGAGGAGACCAGGACTTCCCTGGTGGTCCAGTGGCTAAGACTCTACCCTCCCAATGCAGGGGGTCTGGGCTCATCCCTGGTCAGGGAACTAGGTCCCGCATGCCGCAACGAAGAGCCCGCATGCCGCAACTAAAGATTTTGCATGCCGAAACTAAAGATCCCGCGTGCTGCAACTAAGACCTGGAGGCACAGCCAAATAGATAAATTAATTAAATATTTAAAAATAAATAAATAAAGTTTAAAAAGAAAAATTAGGAGACCCGACCACCTGAGCCCCTACACACACCCTAATCTTGTCAGCAACACCAGCCTTGGGAAATATTGTTATAAAACTCCTTATCGCATCCTCCTGGGTTGGGACACATAGTTTTTTGAGGCAGGAGCCCACTGTGTCCCCCTTTGCCTGGCAAAGTAATAAAGCTCTCCTTTTGTACTTCACCCAAAACTCTGTCTACGAGATTTTATTCGGCACCGGTGCACGGTGAAGCTGAAATTTCAGCCTCAGCCCTCTTCCTCCATCTTCAAAGCCAAAAACACAGAGTCCATCTCATGCTGCCATGTCTCTGGTTCTGCCTCTTCTGCCTCCCTTTTCTACTTGCAAGGGTCCTTGTGATTACACTGGGCCCACCCAGATAATCTAGAATAATTTCCCTATTTTAAACTGACCAGCAACCTGCAACTTTAATTCTCCTTTGCCATGTAAAGTACTATATTCTCGGTTTCCAGGATTAGGCTATGGACATCTTTTGGGGGGCAGAGGGCGTTATTCTCCCTACATGTGGTGAATGGCTGAATGCTTTCTCCTTAGGACCAGGAACAAGATGAGGATGTCCACTCTCACCATTTCTATTCAATATTTTACTGGAGGTTCTAGCCAGGGCAATTAGGCAAAAACAAACAAACAAACAGGGAATTAGATAAGTAGGCAGATAGATATACATAGGTAGATGATGATAGATAGATAGATAGATATAAATGGCATCTTGATTGAAAAGGAAGAAGCAAAACTTCTTGCAGATGACATTATCTTGTATATTGTATCTTGAATATCTTATATATTTCCCGGGAAAGGGATAAATTAGGAGTTTGGGATTAACATATACACACTACTGAGACAGGAAGGGGGCAGGGCACAGCCTGAGAATGACATAGCCTTGAGGACACAACATAAACTGACTAGAACAAACTAGGTCCGAGATGGTTCCACTTGACCCTGAGCCTCACCGTATTCTCATTGTAACACAGCAGCACGTTAAATGACGCACGCACAGGTACCATGACAGTTCCAAGGCTGACCATAATGGTCAAAAAGTGGGCAGTGGCCCAATTCCTGGAAATCCCCACCCCTTCCCCCAAATAACTGGAATACTTCTCCCACTCTATAGCCTATGAAATTACCCACCCCTATAAAAACTGACAACCCCATACCCTGGTGCCTCTCTTGCCTTCTGAGATGGCCCATACTCTGTCTTCAGAGTGTGTATCTCCCTGAATAAATCTTCTTTCTCTTTACTATGGCTCACTCTTGAATTCTTTCCTGCACACACCCAAGAACCCACACTTGGCAGCCATCCCTGGGACTCGCCTGAGACCTGGGACATGACCATCCTCTCGTGCCCCACTCTCTTTCCTGCAACACGACTATATATAAAATAGATAACCTACCAGGACCTACTGTATAACACAGGGAACTATACTCAATATTTTGTAATAACCTATAAGGGAAAAGAATCTGAAAAAAGACATATATGTATGTATAGCTGAATCGCTTTGCTGTATACTTGAAACTAACACAACACTGTAAGTCAATTATAATTCAATGAAAAAAAATTCCTAAAGGATCCACTAAAAAGACTATTAGCACTAATAAATGAATTCGACAGGGTGGCAGGGTACAAGACCAATATACAAAAATAAATTGTATCTCTGTACTCTAACAGTGAACAATCTGAAAACAAAATTAAGAAAATAATTCCATTTACAATAGCATCAAAAAGAATAAAATACTTACAAATAAATTTGACAAGAGGTTGCAAAACATGTAGTCTGAAAACTTCAAACACTGTTGAAAGAAATTAAAGGGACTTTCGTGGTGGTGCAGTGGTTAAGAATCTGCCTGCCAATGCAGGGGACACGGGTTCGAGCCCTGGTCCAGGACAATCCCACATGCCATGGAGCAACTAAGCCCGTGCACCACAACTACAGAGCCTGCGCTCTATAGCCCATGAGCCACAACTACTGAGCCTGTGTGCCACAACTACTGAAGCCCACGCACCTAGAGCCCATGCTCCACCACAACAGAAGCCACTGCAATGAGAAGGCTGCACACCGCAACGAAGAGTAGCCCCCGCTCGCCGCAACTAGAGAAAGACCAGGCGCAGCAACGAAGACCCAATGCAGACAAAAATAAATTAAATTAAATTAAATTTTAAAAAGAGATTAAAGAAGACCTAAGTGAATATAATGACATCCCTTGTTTATGGCGAGGAAAACAATGATGTTTTGACAACAACAATGTTGTCTGACAAAACTTGTCAAATTGATCTGCAGATTCAGTGTAATCCCTATCAAAACCCCAGCTTGTCTTTTTTTACAGCAATTGACAAGCTGATCCTAAAATTCATATAGAAACATAAAGGATCCAGAATACCAAAAACAATCTTGAAAAAAAGAACACAGTTGGAAAAAAGAACTCACAACTCCCTATTTCAAAACTTACTACAAAGCAATACAATCAGGACTCTGGGGTACTGACGTAATAAGGATAGATCCATGGATCAATGGAATAGAATTGAGAGTCCAGAACCAAACTGTCACATTTATGGTCAATTCATTTCTGACAAGAATGCCAAGGTAATTCAATGAGTAAAAAAATAGTAATTGTCCCAGAAGTGGTAGCAGGACAACTGTATCTCCACATGCAAAAGAATGAATTTATATCCTTTCCTTACATTATACACAAATAGTAACTCCAAATGGATCATAGACCTAAATGTAAGAGCTGAAACTGTAAATCTCTAAGAAGAAAACAGGAATAAATCCCCATGACCTTGGATTAAGCAAAGCTTTCTTAGGCACAACATCAAAAGCACAAAAGACAAAAGAAAAGATGGATGTATTAGATTCCATCAAAATTAAATTTTTGTGCTTTAAAAGA
The DNA here is from genome assembly GCF_963924675.1 of Phocoena phocoena. Classification (NCBI taxonomy): domain Eukaryota; kingdom Metazoa; phylum Chordata; class Mammalia; order Artiodactyla; family Phocoenidae; genus Phocoena; species Phocoena phocoena. The sequence continues at coordinate 9,801,888 of NC_089219.1, read as the reverse complement.
CACCATCAAGAAAGTTAAAAGAAAACCTACAAAGTGGGAGAAAATATTTGCAAGTCATATATCTGATAAGTGGCTTATATCCAGAATATATAAAGAACTCATAACTGAATAATAAAATATAAATAACCAAATTTAAGAATGGGCTGGGAATTCCCTGGTTGCCCAATGGTTAGGACTTGGCGCTTTCACTGCCAGGGTCCAGGTTCAATCCATGGTCAGGGAACTAAGATCCCGCAAGCTGCACGGTGTGGCCAAAAAAAGAAGAATGAGTAAATGACCTGAATAGATACAAACAAGATATATCAATGGCCAATAAGTGTATGTTAAATCCTCAACATTATTAGACATTAGGGAAATTGAAATCAAAGCTACAATGAGATACCACTTCACACCCAAGAGGATGACTATAATAAAAAAGGCAGATAGGGACTTCCCTGGTTGCGCAGTGGTTAAGAATCCGCCTGTCAATGCAGGAGGCACGGGTTCGAGCCCTGGTCCGGGAAGATCCCATATGCAGCAGAGCAACTAAGCCCGTGTGCCACAACTACTGAGCCTGCGTTCTAGAGCCCACGAGCCACAACTACTGAGCCTGAGTGCCACAACTACTGAAGCCCATGCGCCTAGAGCCTGTGCTCCACAACAAGAGAAGCCACTGCAATGAGGATCCCGCAGTCTGCAAGGAAGAGTAGCCCCCGCTCGCCACAGCTACAGAAAGCCCACACGCAGCAACGAAGACCAAACGCAGCCAAAAATTAATTAATTAATTATTTTAAATTTCAAAAAAAATGTATATCCGTACAATGGAATATTATTCAGCTATAAAAAGGAATCAAGTGTTGCTACATGCTACAATGTGGATGAACCTTGAAAACATTAGGTTAAATGAAAGAAGCCAATCAAAAAGATCATATGTTGTATAATTCCATTTCTATGAAATGCCCAGAACTGGCAAATCCATAGAAACAGAAAGTAGATTAGTGGCTGCCTAGACCTGGGTTGCCTAGACTTGTTTTCCATGGGAAGGTAATTCTATTACCAGTTATTCTGTTATGGTTGGAAGCAGAAATCCTAAACTGTTTTTTCTAATCAGATATTTTCCATAAAAAATTTCAAGCAGACAGAAAAATTGAAATTTACCTTTAACGTCTGTATTCTCACTACATTGATTCTACAATTAATATTTTACTACGTTTGGCTTATCACTCCAGCAAGTTTTCTCATGTTCCTTCCAAATCAATGCTTTCTCCCACCCTACCCAGAGGTTCCGATTTTTTTCCACCATGAATTAGTTTTGCCTATTCCAGAACTTCATATATATGGAAGCATACAATATGCGTTCTTTTGTGTAAGGTTTCTTTCACTCACAGTAATATTTTGAAGATTGATTCCTGTTGTTCTGTGTATCGTTAGGTTATTCCTTTCCCTTGCTAAGTAGTATTCCATCATTTGAATATGTAAGTTTGTTTATCCTTTCTTCTATTTAAGGACTCCTCAGCTGTTTCCAGTTTTTTACTATTATGAATAAAGTTGCCATGAACATTCTTGTCACAGTCATTTTTTTAGACATATATTTATATATATATTAGATAAATACCTAGGAATGGAATTGCTGGATCATGGAACAGGTATTATGTTTGGTTTTCATAAGAAACCGACTAATCTTTTTCCAACGTGGTTTTACCATTTTGCTCTCTCATCAACAATGCATGAGGGTTCCATTTACTCCACATCTTCACTAACATTCTAAATTATTTTTTGAAGCAAGAATAACATTTCTAACAGAACTTGACAAACTACACAAAAAGAAAACTACAGAGATAGCTTATTTATAAATATTTTTTCAAACGTTCCAAACAAATTATTAGCAGATAGAATCCAAGAGCATATTAAAATAATTATTCATCATGAATAAGAGGGATTTATTTCAGGAATACAAGGGGTTTTGATATTAGGAAATTTATTAACAGAATTTACATATTAAAGATCTCAAAAGAAAATTATTGAAGAGGCATTAATAGAACCTAATATCCATTTTTCATAAAAACATTTAATAAAAGAGAAATCAGCGAATACTTCTTTTAAAAGATTTTTCTAAGTGGGGAGAAATATTAGAAGTATTCCCACATCTAGGAAGTTAGGAACATGATAAGAATGCCCATTATTGCACCTCTACTTAATTTTGCATTCAAAGGATTAGCCTGTGCAACTTTGGAAGAATTTTTAAATTAGAGACATGAAAATTGGAATGAAGGAGAAATAAAGTTATTACTTTGCAGATGACATAAATGTATATCTAGAAAATCCAAGAGAATCAACAGGAAAATGGCAACCAACAATAATGGTAAGGTAGCAAAGTACAGAATGATATACAGAAATTAGTAGCACTTACATATGAAAGAAAAACCCCACCTAGTTAGAACATACAATAGAAAAATAGTCTCTATAACAGCAACAAGAAAAAGACAACCAAGAGGTAAACTTAATAAGAAATGTGTGAAAAAAAAGCTACAATAAGAACTCCAAAATACTACTAAAGAACACAAAAGAAGACTATATAATATGTTGTTGGATAGGAAGACTCAATATCATAAAGTTGCCAATTTCCTCTGGTATAATTTTTAAACTTAATAAAATTCCAACAAAAAGACTGATATACTTTCCCCCCTGAAATTTATAAAAGCTGATATGGAATCTCAAGTGGAAAACAAAGAAGCAAAACTTTCCAGGAAATTCTGAAAAAGAAGATAGGAGGGAACTGGCCAGGCCAGGCATTAAAACATATTTCAAAACCTTCATAATTAAAATAAGGTAAATATATGCTTCTAAACAAATGATCTGGGATCATTTGGGTAGCTACGTGAAAAAAAATAAAATTGAGCCCATATTGAATGCTGTACACCAGGGTAAGCTCCAATGGAGCAAAGTTATACACTTTTAAAACAAAAATTCTAAAACCACCAGAAGAAGATATGGAAGAATATTCTTATAACTTTGGAAAAGAAAAAGAAATTTCCACTATGCCTTAAAATACAGAAATCACAAAAGAGAAGATTGATGACTTCAATGGCATAATAGCATTTATTTACATGCAAGTAACTGGTCATGTGTTCACAGTAGCTATCTCTGGGTGGAGGGACTTGGAGTGACATTTATCTTTTTTACCTATCAATTTTTCTAATTTTTCAGTAGCGATGACTTATTATTTAAGAGACAAAAGTTCTTCAAAAGGTTGAAGCAGAAGCAATGGCAACACTTCTGGATCTCTAAATCCAAACTGTCATGTTCCCTAAAAATCAACCACTGGTCCAGAGAGTACACTGATAGGACCCCTCAGCCCTTTCTTTGAGGGATTCGTTCTTTCATTGGCCCATTTATTCAACAAATACTTACTAAGCTCCTACTATGTCCCAGACACTACATTATATAGGAATCTAGTTGGAACTCCATGAGAAACAGTACAATGTGGTGTTGAAGAGTGAGGTCTCTGGAGCCAGCTCCAGCCTTGACCAGCTGTGTGACCTAAGATAAATTAACTCACCTCTCTGAGCCTCAGTTTTCTTATCTGTGAAAAAGGGACACTAATAATATTCAGAACTAAGTGAATGTCCAATGTTAAAAACACTTCAAACGGGGAATTCCCTGGTGGTCCAGTGGTTAGGACTCCATGCTCTTACCACCGAGGGCCCAGGTTCAATCCGCGGTTAGGAAACTAAGATCCTGCAAGCCATGCAGTGCAGAAAAATTTTTAAATTTAAAAAATGAAAAAAAATAAAACTTTAACAGACTTAAGCACTTTGGAAAACCATTTGGCAGACTCTTTTAAAGCAGAACATTCTCGATTCCATTCCTAGAAGTACAGCTAACAGAAAGTATCCAGGTGATTACCAAAAGACATAAAAATGTCCCATGGGCTTCCCTGGTGGCGCAATGGTTGAGAGTCCGCCTGCCGACGCAGGGGACGTGGGTTTGTGCCCCAGTCCGGGAAGATCCCACAGGCCGCGGAGCCTGCGCGTCCAAAGCCTGTGCTCCGCGACGGGAGAGGCCACAGCAGTGAGAGCCCCGTGTACCGCAAAGAAAAAAAAAAAAAAATGTCCCTGAAGTCATCATTTGTAATAGGCCAAAACTAGAAACAAAATCCCAAATGTTCATCCAGAGTAAAATGGATGACTACCGTATATCCATACAGGGGAATACTACACAGAAATGAAAATGGACAAACTACAACAATATGGACGAACCTCCTAAACATAACGTTTTTGCAAAAGAATGAATACCGTATGCTTCCACTTATACAAAGTTCAAACAGGTAAGACTAGTCTATGATGTTAACCCTTGGACGTGCACAATGCTGGCTTCTGGATGCTGGTCACGTTCTTCTTCTTCAACCGGGCGTTGGTTACACAGGTGTGTTCCCACACAGAGTAGATGAAGGATGCTCGCTCAGATCCTGCAGGTAAAGAAGGGCGATACGCCAACAGACAAGGCAAGTGGGTACAGGACAAGGACGCTTTGCACAGAAGATCTCATCAGCTTTACCAAGGAGCTTGGTTACTCCCATTTTTCTAGGAACAGGCAACTCCCTCGGTCCTACTTTTATGTTTCTGTTTTTGACAGAGAATAGGTGCAGAACAATGTTTCTTTAAGAAAAACCCTAGCGCACATGTGATGAAAAACAGCAGCAGCCTATGACCTCAGCATTGGGGGCAATAGGAGCAGTGGGGTTCGGGGCAGCTGGACAGCGTATGTTCTGCTTACAGGACGCTCATACCACTGTGTAATTTATGACAACAGAAATAGGAAATAACCTAAATGTCCAACGATAGAGAAATGGTTAAACAAATGCCCTCACTTATTTTATTGCGTGTCTGTTCTGTGCCAAGTATCATTCCGGGATCAGGGGATATGTGAGCAAACAACACGTTCTTTTTTTTTTTTTTTTGCAGTATGCGGGCCTCTCACTGTTGTGGCCTCTCCCGTTGTGGAGCACAGGCTCCGGAGGTGCAGGCTCAGCGGCCATGGCTCACGGGAATAGCCGCTCTGCAGCATGTGGGATCTTCACGGACCGGGGCACGAACCCGTGTCCCGTGCATCGGCAGGCGGACTCTCAACCACTGCACCACCAGGGAAGCCCAACAATACAGTCTTGATGTATTGTTTAGCCAAACACCAGAAGACCAAACTACACAGAGCATACACTTCAGTGCTCACTATATACCAGGCACTTTATACACCTTATCTCCCTAATCCTCACACAACCCTACGAATCCTACCCTCATTTTACAGATGAAGAAACAGGTACAGAGAAGTTTAAGTAACTCAGTCAAAGATTACACACAGCTACTAAGAGCTAGGATTTTAATCCAGGGGAGCTGACCCAAAGATCACACAAAATATTGTCACTGCGGCGTGGCTTAAGACCAGTTTCTATTTCTTTCCTTATAGACTTCTGCTTGTCACCCAGTTGTAAAAACTGGGCCCACCCCTTGGAGAGCTAGTTCAACCGGCTGCCATCCTCCTTCCAGTGCATGTGATGGCCAAAGTCTCCTTCTGATTTCTGTAAGTGTCTTTATCTCACTTCTGAGAAAGAAAACCAACCCTGACCTCTGGGAGCTCGCCCCTGGCACTGTCACCTGCACCTTGATATTTTCCTGGCGAACATAAACATTAGATAAAGCCACTTGGTGACCATGATGGATTAATAAAAAAAAAAGAAAGACAAAAACGACCTTTCATAATCACATCTGAACACAAACAAAACATGAACATTGGCTAAGGCACAATAATCGCCCAAAAAAGGCTCATATGAGCGGCTTCTGCTTCTTAGGCAATTACAGATTTAGCCTCGGTCTAGCCTCCCTACTTCTGAATAAGGTTTATTAAGAAATGCCCTGCTGGGCTTCCCTGGTGGCGCAGTGTTTGAGAGTCCGCCTGCCGATGCAGGGGGACACGAGCTCGTGCCCCGGTCCGGGAAGATCCCACATGCCATGGAGCGGCTGGGCCCGTGAGCCATGGCCGCTGAGCCTGCGCGTCCGGAGCCTGTGTTCCGCAACGGGATAGGCCACAGCAGTGATGGGCCCACGTACCGCAAAAAAAGAAAAAAAAAAGAAATGCCCTGCTTGCTAACAGCATCAGTCCAGAGCAAACCTCCACTTCCTAAAATCTTTTTTTTTTTTTTTAAAGAAGATGTTGGGGGTAGGAGTTTATTAATTAATTTATTTATTTTTGCTGTGTTGCATCTTCATTTTCGTGCGAGGGCTTTCTCTAGTTGTGGCAAGCGGGGGCCACTCTTCATCGCGATGCGCGGGCCTCTCACCATCACGGCCTCTCTTGTTGCGGAGCACAGCTCCAGATGCGCAGGCTCGGTAGTTGTGGCTCACGGGCCTAGTTGCTCCGCAGCATGTGGGATCCTCCCAGGCCAGGGCTTGAACCCGTGTCCCCTGCATTAGCAGGCAGATTCTCAACCACTGCGCCACCAGGGAAGCCCCCTTTCTTTTTATTTTGTGGTACGCTGGCCTCTTACTGTTGTGGCCTCTCCCGTTGCGGAGCACAGGCTCCGGACGCGCAGGCTCAACGGCCATGGCTCACGGGCCCAGCCGCTCCACGGCCTGTGGGATCTTCCCGGACCGGGGCACGAACCCGTGTCCCCTGCATTGGCAGGCGGAATCTCAACCACTGCGCCACCAGGGAAGCCCCACTTCCTAAAATCTTGACTTTTCCTCCTGCTTCTTTGTAGTCCTCCTGCCTGCATTGGATCGTGTTGTCCAGACTTAGCTCTACCTCAGCCCTGGTGATTTCTGCCGTACAAAACCCAGTCACCATCAGCATCTTGTGATGTGACATCACTGGTGTGCAGAGGATGAGAGGGAAGGTCGTGCTGCTCCCGGGCCCCAGGACCCGCCCCCCCCCCCGTGGCCTCCCACACCCTGTACCCCTCATACTCACCCACTCTATGCCCAGCCCCCAAGCCCCACTCCAACCTGAACAGCCAGGTGAGCCTGACCTCCCAGCCCCACCCCTGGGACCCTGGGACCTAAACTGACTCCATCTCTTGGCACTGGATTTTTTCCCACCATTCCACAATAACCACATGATTATAACCTTTATAATCAAGAAAAAAAATTATGATTTTCTTATACTTAATGGGAATCTGCATTTCTGCATTACAACCAGGCTTCCCTGGGGTTTTACTGTCAACTCAACTGGGTTAGGAACGAAGAGTGAACATCTAGAACATATAGGTCCTGTGACTGATGCTACTACATTAGCTCAGGTTGGCGGGTCGGGAAATAGGCAAGAGCAATGATAGCAGTTATTGATATTATTGTCATTATGGAGTTAAGAGCACACATTATAGAGTTAACGTGCGCTCTACTGAGCACACGTTAATGTGACCAGAACTACATCCTTATGCGTTAAGCACTGGACATGTGTTCTCCCAGCAAATCCTCACAATAGCCCACGGTGCTGCTGTCAGAGAACAGAGACCATTCAGCATAAGCTGGTGTTTAAGAACGTGAGCTCTGGGACAGACCACCAGGGTTTGTGTCAGGCTCCCCCTCTGACTCTATCTGAGACCTTGAGCAAGCTACTGAAGCCCTCTGTGCCTCAGTTTCCTCATCTATAAAGTGGGGATAAAGGTGCCTTGTTGTATCAAATAAGGAAATGTGCAATGGGAGATGGGGTACTTATACACCTGCTTTTCTGAGCACCTTGACCTACCACGTGAGTTTGGATGTAATTAACTAGATGAACGAATAACCTCCAGCCTGCAAGCAGAGGGGTTTAGCATGTTGTGAGTGAAGAAAGGCCTGGGGGAGGCGTGGAAGTGGAGCCCACTCTTGGCGACACTGGCACACGCTGTGGTTCCCATCTGGCAGGCTCCCTCCCAGGGAAGAGAAACCAGGAAATAGAGAAGGCAAGAAGCTAGATCTAGAGGGGCCAGCAGACAAAGCACAAACCCTCTGCCAGGTCATATTCCAGAGAGGAAAGGGGAGGGGTTGAACTTACTGGAGAATAATTATATTTGCTGAGCACCTACTATGTGCCAGACACGACGCCAAGTGCTTTAGGAATATTATCTCATTTGCTCTTCAATAGAAGCCCGTAGGTAATGTAGTATCATTATCCCCATTCCACAGATCGGGAAACTGAGACTCAAAGAGGGGAAGCCCTAGACTAACAAGCATTGGAGCAGGGGTGTGATTTAAGCAGTTCCATCCTGAGTCACAACCTTAACCCATATCCTTCCTTCTTCCTAATAGAGGACTCTGGGGGACAAACAGGACAAGGAGAGCACAGAGCTTTCGAGTTTTAACTCCCAGACCATTCTCTTCCCATGCCCTTCACCCCGTGTGGCTTCACTGAGACCATGGATTTAGCTTGGCGGAGGTGGGGCTTCAGAGCCCAGGGAGCTGTGAGGACAGCAGGGTGAGTATGCAGTGCCGTCCTGAAATGTCGAAAGGCAGAGAGGAGATTAAAAAGCACAGGCTGTTGGGCACATTCAGCGGGGTTGCCTGTGGCTGAATCTCTCGGTGCTCAAGGCAGTCATGCAGCTACGAAATAGCTGCTATTTACTGAGACCTGCCTGCCAAGCCCGTTTCTTACCAAGAGCCAGTTGAGGTGAAGGTACAAACATGAGACAGACTCCTGTGCAAGACTTCATCAGCTTCCCGAGGCCACTGCCAAAGGTGAAGAAGTTTCTGCCAAGTGTGCGAGGCTGGGTGTTAATTTCGTGCAAGTTCCAATAACATCCCAACGATAACAACAGCAACAACAATAATAATAGCTAAGGTCCAACACTGGTTTAGTGCCTGCCGTGAGCCAGCACAGCTGTTAAGTCCCTTACCTGGGTGAATTTGATTAATGCCAGAAACCACCTGAGAGACACATACTGGTGTCATCCCCATACAGCTGAACACATTGAGGCCCAAGAGTGCCTAACTAACTCGTCACGTTCACAGAGACAGGAAGTAGAAGGGCTCGGCCCATCTACTCCCTGATGGATAGACAGACAGGCAGACAGATGGACCGATGGACAGTCAGGTGGACGGAGGGACCCCCTGCCTCTCAAGGCCAGCACCCACACAGAGATGTTGTTCAACACACCTGAACTGAAAGACGGGTGCCCTTCTGGAATTTGAAACCTGGAGGCACATACGTGGGGCATCTCCGGTCACAGCAGGGTTTTGAACCAAATTTCCAAACCACGGCTCCAGAGGGGAAAAACAGTGACGGGCTTTCTGAGTGGCAAATCAGAGCTTCCTGTACACAGCCAGCCAAGGTTCCCATTGTGCTGTAGGACAGGGCATCCTGGCCGGGCTCGGACCTCACCCCGTCTCCTGGGAACACCAAACACAGCAAGGTGCTGGCCCAGAATTCTACTCCACACTTGTAGGTAATGAATGCTACGAACCCCATTTGACCAGCGAGAAAACTGGAGTTCAGGGAATCTGAAACTTACCCAGATCACGTGGAAGGCAGGCAGCAGTCCAGACACTAGCTCCCCCTCTGAAGGGCTCAGGGTCCCTCCCTTCCCAGGCCCTTGGGAGGGATGCTGCATTTCCCGGGGTGTGCTATGAGGTAGATCCAGCCCCCCATGCCCTCACAGAGCAAAACTCTGGGATGCCAACTTGCTGGGGAAGACGAGGTGGGGCCTGAGCACAGGCAGGACGCCCTAGCCTCAGGGGACAGTGGGAATCCTTATCCTCAGAGCCCCCTCCACACCCCATGGGGCTGCAGTCCGAGCCCCCTGCTAGGTAAATCAGCTCAGCTGGCACAGCCCCCTTGGGAGACACTCCTGTTAGCCAAGAATTCCAAGAATTCAGAGGGCGGGGCCCTTGAGAAAACAGGCCCTGCGACTTGATATCTGGGCCAATGCAGCATTTCCATGGCCTGGGAGGGCTCACACCACACCACTAAGGCGGGTGCATCTTCCAGAGGGAGAAACCCAGGCACACAGGGCCAAGGGTCAAGGCACTCATCCACCCTCCCAACCTTCAGAAGTGTTGCCTGGGAAAATCCTGAGCAACTGCAGCCTGAGAACTCTCCTGGCGGGTGACCTTCCCTTTGGACGCAGGGTGGGGGAGAGCAGTGAAGAGGCAGTTTTGCCTCAAGTGGAAACTTGGTTAGGTTTCAGATTCAAAGGAATGTCCTCTTTATTGAGTCTGATCTTTATTTAACCCTAACCACCACTCGGCATCATCCAGCACCCAGTCTAAGCATTGACAAACACTAAGGGGTAGTAGCATTATGAATATCACGCCCATTTTACAGGTCAGGAAACTGAGGTACAGAGAGATTAAGAAATTTGCCCAAGGTCACACAACAAGTGAGTCACAGAGCAGGAATCTAAACTCAGGGAGCCTGACCCAGAGTCTGTGATTTGACCACTGTGAGATCCTGCTTTTCCTTTAATGGGGTGTTAAAGATGACATCGTGGGGGTCATTACCACCAATCTCCATACTCTGACCACTGTGAGATCCTGCCATCCCTTTTAATAGGGTTAAAAATGACATCACAAGGGGTCATTAGCACCATTTCCTACATCACAGCCTTGATAGCCCCTGATGAGCCCAGGTCCTGTGCTATGTGTGACAGACCATGCATGGAGGCTTCTAAAGTTCCTTTGTGCCCCTTCAGGGAGACGGAAGTGGTCAGGGCCAGGCCTATTTCGTAATATAACCTTAAATCTCGCTACCAAGTGACGGGCACTAAGGGAGAGTGCCAGACATTTCTCTGAGAGCCTTACCTACATGATCTCATCAAGGTCCTACACACTCCCTGGCATAGTCACTAGAGGTGTCCCCGTTGCACAATTGTGGAATCCAAGGCTCAGGAGCATTAAGAAGTGTGTTCCTGGCAAGCTGGTAAATGCAGAAGGCAGATGCATTTGTTTCCTAGGGCTGCAATGTCCCACCAGCATGAGTTAAAACAACAGAAATTGATTCTCACAATTCTAGAGGCCAGAAACGCAAAAGGCAAGGTGTGCGCAGGGCCACGCTCCCTCTGAAGTCTCTAGAGGAGGCTCCCTCCCCACTTCGGCCAGCTGCTGGCGGCTCTAGGTGTTCCTTGGCTGTGGCCACATCACTCCAATTCTGCTTCTGTCTACACAG